>NC_139654.1:17912575-18512575 GCF_951799395.1 Argentina silus
TGTCTGTCTGTGTGTGTGTGTCTGTTTGTCTGTTTGTGTTTCTGTGTGTGTGTGTGTCTGTGTGTCTGTCTATCTGTGTCTGTCTTTCTGTCTCTTTGTGTTTGTGTGTCTGTCTGTGTCAATCTGTGTTTCTTTCTCTGCCTGTGTGTGTGTGTGTGTATCTGTCTGTCTGTCTGTCTGTCTGTCTGTCTGTCTGTCTGTCTGTGTGTGTGTGTGTGTCTGTCTGTCTGTCTGTGTCTCTTTCTTTCTATGTCTGTGTCTGTCTCTCTGTCTGTCTCTTTGTTTGTGTGTGTGTGTGTGTGTTTGTATATCTATCTGTGTGTGTGTCTGTATGTCTGTCAGTGTGTGTGTGTGTGTTGTTGTGTGTGTGTGTGTTGTTGTGTGTGTCTGTATGTCTGTCAGTGTGTGTGTGTGTGTGTGTCTGTCTGTCTGTGTCTCTTCCTCTGTCTGTGACTGTCTCTTTGTCTGTGTCTGTCTGTGTTTCTTTCTCTGCCTGTCTGTCTGTCTGTCTGTGTCTCTTTCTCTGCCTGTCTGTCTGTCTGTCTGTCTGTCTGTGTCTGTCCTGTGTGTGTGTGTCTGAGTGTGTGTGTGTGTTTATTTGTGTGAGTCAGTGTGTGTGTCTGTCCTTGTGTGTGTGTGTCTGTTTGTGTTTCTGTGTGTGTGTGTCTGTCTATCTGTGTCTGTCTCTTTCTTTCTTTGTCTGTCTGTCTGTCTTTCTGTCTCTTTGTGTGTGTGTGTGTGTGTTTGTATGAGTCAGTGTGTGTGTGTGTGTGTGTGTGTTTCTGTGTGTGTGTGTGTCTGTCTATCTGTGTCTGTCTGTCTGTCTTTTTGTCTCTTTGTGTCTGTGTTTGTGTGTCTGTCTGTGTCAATCTGTGTTTCTTTCTTTGCCTGTGTGTGTGTGTGTGTGTGTGTATCTGTCTGTGTGTGTGTGTTTGTATATCTGTCTGTGTTTGTGTCTGTCTGTATGTCTGTCTGTGTGTGTGTCTGTGTGTGTGTGTGTGTGTGTGAGTGTGTGTGTGTTTGTGTGAGTCAGTGTGTGTGTGTGTGTGTCTGTTTGTGTTTCTGTGTGTCTGTCTATCTGTGTCTGTCTGTGTCTCTTTCTTTCTTTGTCTGTCTGTCTGTCTGTCTCTTTGTGTGTGTTTGTGTGAGTCAGTGTGTGTGTCTGTCCTTGTGTGTGTGTGTGTGTGTGTGTGTCTGTCTATCTGTGTCTGTCTGTGTCTCTTTCTTTGTCTGTCTGTCTGTCTGTCTTTCTGTCTCTTTGTGTTTGTGTGTCTGTCTGTGTCAATCAGTGTTTCTTTCTCTGCCTGTGTGTGTGTGTGGTCAGTCAGTGTGTATGTCTGTCTGTGTTTCTTTCTCTGTCTGTCCTTGTGTGTGTCTGCAGTGTGTGTGTGTCTGCAGTGTGTGTTTCTTCAGTTGTGTGTGTGTGTGTGTCTCTGTCTGTCTGTCTGTCTGTCTGTCTGATTGTGTGTGTGTGTGTGTGTGTGAGAGTGTGGTTGTGTGTGTGTGTGTCTGCAGTGTGTGTTTCTTCAGTTGTGTGTGTGTGTGTGTGTGTGTGTGTGTGTCTCTGTCTGTCTGTCTGTCTGTCTGTCTGTCTGTCTGTCTGATTGTGTGTGTGTGTGTGTGTGAGAGTGTGGTTGTGTGTGTGTGTGTCTGCAGTGTGTGTTTCTTCAATTGTGTGTGTGTGTGTCTTTGTCTCTGTCTGTCTGTCTATGTGTCTGTCTGTCTGTGTCTCTTTTTCTGTCTGTGTCTGTCTCTTTGTCTGTGTGTGTCTGTGTTCTGTCTGCGTCTCTTTCTCTGTCTGTCTGTCTGTCTGTGTGTGTGTGTGTGTGTGTGTGTGTGTCTGTCTGTCTGTCTGTCTGTCTGTGTTTCTTTCACTGTGTGTGTGTGTGTGTCCCACCCTCTCCTGAAAAGGTCTGCCCAAGCACATTGTCAAAGAGAGAAATATCCTCATCCCTATCCTTATCTCTAATTGACTGTGCGCGAGTGACTGCGCACGCAGGGAACAACTCCGAGTGAGACTGTCCAACCTCGCCTGACTCCGGGCACTGAGGGAAATCCAACACTTCCAGTGTAGGAGTCACTTTACCGCCAGCTATGTCGTTACCCATTAAAAAGGCAACACCTCTAATTGGCAACGCCGGACAAACAGCGACAGGAAAGAAACCTGTGATCAATTTCGATCGCACATGTATGCGATGTACTGGCCGAGGGACGTAACCCATTTCAAGGCCACGCAACACGGCTCCATAACCGCATGCAGACTGCTCTGTGAAGGGCAACGCATCGGCGACCATTACCGATTGTGAGCAACCTGTGTCTCGTAAAATACGCACCGGGCGCTGATCACCAGTCTCGCCTTTCAATGACACTAACCCCTCAAACGTGAACGGTTCAAAACATGCATCAATTTCCGCAACACTAGTCTCAGTGTCAAAACACGGTTCAACTTTAACTAATCCGACACCTTTCGGACGCGGGCCCCTCGGACAAGGCTGTTGCTCTTTCTGTCTAAAAGTCAAACAGTTAGCAATTATATGACCAGGTTTGTGGCAATAAAAACTTTGCTCTTTCTTGAGATTGAGTGGCTTAAATGAATTATTTTGCACCGCTGGAGTATGACGAGGCTTCTCAGCAGAGACTGACGGAAACACAGTCCTGTGAGTTAGCACATACTCATCAGCCAGTACAGCAGCAGAGGAGAGTGAACTTACTTTTTGTTCATTTAAGTATACTACAAGGCGATCGGGCAAACTCTTTTTGAATTCTTCCAACAGAATCAACTCCCGCAACTAAGTAAAATCATTTGCCTTGCAGGTTGTGCTCCATTTGTCAAACATGGTTCCCTTTTCCCTTGCGAATTCAACATAAGTCTGGTTTGGGGCTTTTTTAAGATTTCTAAACCTCTGTCTGTAGGCTTCAGGGACCAATTCGTAATCGCGTAGGATCGCGGCTTTAACATTGTCATAATTCAAACTGTCCTCTATAGGGAGGGAAGCAACTGCTTCTTGGGCTTTGCCATGAATTTTGCATTGCAATAGAAGTGCCCAAACTTCAGCCGGCCACTGCAGAGCTGAAGCAATGCGCTCAAACGCACCAAAATAGGAGTCCACCTCAGTTTCCTTAAATGTTGGTACTAAAGCAATGTGCTTGCTTATCTCAAAAGTTTTATGGGGTGAAGTGGTGGAAGGAGGAGACATACTGTCTGCCGCAGCGGACGCACGCAGTGCCTGCGCCGCTCTCTGGGACTCGAGTTCCAGCTGACGAATTCTCACAACTGTGTCAGCCTCGATCTCCAGCTTTTTAATTTCCAGCTGTTACTGTGCTTGCCTGCTTTGTGCTTTCTCCTGGGCTTCCAAGTGGAGACGGACTTTTAGCCGAGCCCCGTCTTTGGACCCAGTGCTGTCAAAAGGCGAGGGGGATCGTAGCGAGGCAGCGTAAACTGAGTTTTCACCCGCTCATCTGTCTCACCCTCCACTCCCGCACTTGCCTGAGCACCGTGAGGATCACCTGCCACTTCACCCAGGGCAATACCCTCCAGCACAGCGGACTCCGACAACACGATAACCTCTCTCTCCACCAATTCACGTATTACTAGAGCCTTAAGCTCTGCTTTCTTAATTATCCACTTAGGATAATTAGGAAGTGATATGCGATCTGTGCTAAATCGTCTTTACGGCAGCTATCAATTTGCCCAAGAGTGGGATTAGCCAGGAACGCTTCAAGGTCAAACAGTGCCATGTTCAATGGGTACTACAGGCACACACAATACCCTATTTTATTATTCCAAAAAACAATCCAACCTCCCAGTTGTCAATAACTTTTTTGGCTATGGGAATCCTTTAACAGATAAATCCCGGATGAGCCCCCACTTATGTTACAACCCGGCTCGCTAGGGGAAAAGGAAGCAACATAAAACCAGATGGATTTGGTAAATTATAGTTATTTTATTAACAAGGAGCTTAGATCGTTTTATGAAGGGTAACAAGGGAGACACAGAATCGGCGGCTACTACAAAGGAAAAAGGGCCGGCAGGGGCTGTTCAACTCAAACAAACAAATATAACCAAAAGAGAGCTCATAAAAGGCGAGCAAAACCTAAACGTTCATTATTTAAACAAAACCAAAGCGAAAACAAAACCTCACTGGCCTAATGCAGCGGATAAAACTTAAATACAGGTGTGAGGGGACATGCAGCGTTCGGCCTGTAGAGGGAGCTACAGGACCGTGGTCGGGGTTGTGTCGGCGAGACTTTGTTGCACACCTGCTGCAAATGAAGTCTCGTCTGCGAATGTTTAAGATGTGTGTGCTTCTGCCATTTCAGTAGGAGAGGTGGGCTGGGAACGGCGGAGAAGGAGGAAGAACGACGACTGTAAAGTCGCCGAGCGTTCAAAGGGCTGAAAAGCCAGAGACTCTACCAGTGACAAAAAGACTTTATGAATAAACGGGAGCAATCCCTCAGTAACATACTGCGTCTGCCTCTCTGTGTCAAAGGACCTTGTTACAGTGGCGCCCAACGTGGGGCACAGAAGTAAGACGGAATGGAGGCGCTAGCAGCGGCGATGTCGAGGATAGCGCTTGTCCTCGAGCAGCAGACGGCCCTGCAGCAGACCCAGCAGGCAACGCTGGAGGAGCTAACGGCGGCGAGGATCGTGGACAGTGCCCTCCTCCAGGACTTCACCAGGGTCGGCGGGCCGGCGCCGGGGACCGGAGCGGCACCAGGTCCCCCCAAGGTCCAGCTACAGAAGATGGGGGACCTGGACGACCCAGAGGCGTTCCTCGCGGTGTTCGAGGGGACGGCAAGGATCTCGGGGTGGCCGGACCGAGAGTGGGCCTACCATCTGCTGCCCCTCCTGTCAGGGGAGGCGCAGCTCGCGGCCCACAGTTTGCCGGCGGCCGCCCAACGGGATTACACGTCCCTGGCCCGGGCGATTCGGGACCGCCTGGGCCTGACACCGGAGGAACACCGGCGCCGGTTTCGGGCCATGACCATGGAGGAGGGGTGCCGGCCCTTCGCCTATGCCCAGCGGCTAGGGGACAGCGCATGGCGGTGGCTGGACCCCGAGAACAACTCGGTGGTGGAGGTCGGGAACCGGGTGGTAATGGAGCAGTTCCTCGTGGGGCTCCCGGCCCGTACCGCCGCCTGGGTCCAGTACCACCGCCCCCAGGACCTCAAGACCGCCGTGGGACTGGCCGAGGACCATCTCTCCCTCCCACCGCGGGGGCCGCAACGACCAACCCCGGCCCCGCGGCAGGGGGGGGGGGGCCGACGCCCAGGAGGAGCCGAGGGAGCGGAAGGAGAGAGGCCGGCGCCCGCCCCAAGGTCGAGATGGCAGGGGCGCACCTGTCCAGAACCGACCCCGGCCCCACAGGGAGCACCTCGAGCGACAGGGGGGGTGTGTTGGCGGTGCGGACGGCCGGGCCACGTGCAGGCCGAGTGTCAGGCGATGGACGTGGGACAGGTCGTCCGCATCGGCGACATACCGGGCCCTCCCCCCGGACCAGGAGCGGCGTATCGTATTCCGGTAAGGATACAACATGATACGCACCAGGCGTTCTTGGATTCGGGCTGCATGCAGTTTATGATCCAGGAGCGCCTGGTTCGACCGGGGGCATTGTTAAAGGCATCGAGGGTGTTGGTGAAGTGTGTGCATGGGGACATTCACGAATATCCTGTGGTCGCGATCGAAATTCATTTTGAAGGGAAAAAGCATAGTGTACAGGCGGCGGTTAGCCCGCGCCTCACGCATCCCCTTATTCTAGGTGTAGATTGGGAGGGGTTTCCTCAAGCGGTAAAGCAGGCTACCGGGGTGCGTGCACGACAGAGAGGGAGGTGTGAGGCGTGTAATGTGCTCTGTGCTGTGGCGGCACCTCCCGACACTGCCGAGGAGCCGGAGCTGGCCTCAACCCGACATTTCCCCGCCGAACTATCCGCTGCTAGGTGACTTCCCCCTCGAGCAGTCTCGTGACGAGACCCTACGATCGGCCGATGACCAAGTGATAGCGATTGATGGTACTTTGGTACGGCCAGACGCAGTACGCGCCCACCCCTATTTCGCGATTATCAGCGACAGGTTGTACCGAGTAAGTCGTGACTCACATAGCCAGGAGGAAGTAACCCAGTTGTTGGTTCCCCGTAGCCGCCGGGAAATGGTCTTCCAGGCGGCTCATTTCAACCCCATTGCGGGCCATTTAGGGTATGATAAGACACTAAACCGTAAAATGGCTCGATTTTATTGGCCGGGAATTCGGGCAGAGGTGCGTAGGTGGTGCGCTTCTTGTCCCGAATGTCAGTTGGTAAATCCCCTAGCCATTCCACGGGCCCCCTTGCGGCCCTTACCATTAGTCGAGAACCCATTCATAGCCATGGATATTATCGGGCCATTTGATCGGTGTACACAGGGATATCGATTTGTGTTGGTCTTGATAGATTACGCAACCCGATACCCTGAGGCAATACCGCTGCGCAATATCTCTGCCAGGAGTGTAGCGCAGGCATTGTTTCAAGTAATCTCCCGCGTGGGAATCCCGAAAGAGATTCTCACCGATCAGGGCACTAATTTTATGTCACGCACCCTCAAAGAACTTTATGGCTTGTTGAACATCAAGGCGGTTCGAACCAGTGTTTACCACCCGGCCACTGATGGCCTTTGTGAGAGGTTCAATCGGACCTTGAAGTGATGATCCGGAAGTTTGTACACGAGGATAGTCGGAATTGGCATAAATGGCTAAATCCCCTGTTGTTTGCGGTACGGGAAGTCCCCCAAGCTTCCACTGGGTTTTCCCCGTTTGAATTACTCTACGGGCGTAAGCCCCGGGGTGTCCTAGACCTTCTTAAAGAAAATTGGGAGGAAGGGTCTAGCGACAGTAAAAGTGAGATTCAATACGTCCTGGACTTGCGCACAAAGCTCCACGCCCTAGGGGTTATCTCACACGAGCATTTGCTGCAAGCCCAGGAGCGTCAAAAGCGACTGTACGACAGGGGAACTAACCTGCAAGAAATTACACCGGGAGATAAGGTGCTCGTACTGTTACCCACCTCCAGCACGAAATTACTCGCGAAGGGCCGTTTGTGGTCACACGTCGCATGGGGGACGTGGATTACGAGGTAGTACGCTCGGACCGGGGGGATAGCTTGCAGGTGTATCACGTAAATCTCCTAAAAAAATGGAACGACGTGGTCACTGTTGCTCTGGCTACAATAATTCCATTCCATACAATAATTCCAATTCGGTCCGGAAGTCCCAAAATCAAAAGTTAGCACTCCGGTCGGTATTGATAACCATCTCTCTGCTAGCCAGGCCACGGACGTTGCAGATTTGCAAGCTAAGTTCGCCGACGTGTTCTCTCCCCTGCCCGGTCGGACTATGCTTATTGACCACCATATAGAAACGCAGCCGGGTTTAACGGTGCGCACGCGTCCCTATAGGTTGCCGGTACACAAACGAGACATTGTGTGCAGGGAATTCAAAGCCATGCTGGAGCTGGGTGTGGTCGAGGAGTCCCGCAGTGACTGGTGTAGCCCCATCGTGCTTGTCAACAAGCCGGATGGGTCTATACGGTTCTGTGTGGATTATAGACAGGTTAATGCGGTCTCCAAGTTCGATTCCTATCCGATGCCTCGGGTTGCCAAGCTCTTGGACTGGCTTGGCAGGGTGTAACAAAGTCCGTTTATACACAGAGGCAGACGCAGCGTTGAGGTAAGGGAACAACTTTCCCGTTTATTCATTTAGTTTCACTGTCGCACTTGTCTGGGCTTTCCAGCCTCGCCAGAACGTGTCTCTCTCTCCACTGTCCGCTCTCAGCTCTCCTCGCCTCCTGAAATGGCAGAAGCACACACATCTTAAACATTCGCCGACGAGACTTCATTTGCAGCAGGTGTGCAACAAAGTCTCGCCGACACAACCCCGGCCACGGTCCTGTAGCTCCCTCTACAGGCCGAACGCTGCATGTCCCCCCACACAGGGATAATGGCAGATTCCACTCTCGCCGGTATCCCGGGAGAAAACTGCATTCTCCACTCCGCTCGGGCTATTCCAGTTCACAGTGCTCCCTTTCGGGTTGTTCGGAGCCCCAGCCACTTTTCAGCGCCTCATGGACCGCATTCTGCGGCCGCACTCTGCCTATGCTGCGGCCTACCTGGATGACATTGTCATTCACAGTGACACCTGGGCGCAGCATGTGCAGAGTGTGGCTGCTGTTCTGCGGTCCCTGAGGCAGGCGGGGCTAACGGCCAACCCGAAGAAGTGCGTGATCGGGCGGAGGGAGATCCGGTATCAGGGGTACCACTTGGGTTGGGGGGAGGTGCGGCCGCAGATTGAAAAGACTGCGGCCCAAGACGAAGAAGGAGGTGAGGGCCTTCCTGGGGCTGGCTGGCTATTACCGGCAGTTCGTGCCGGGTTTTCAGAGCTGGCCAGTCCCTTGACGGACCTCACCCGGAAGGGTGCCCCGGATCCGGTCCAATGGTCGGGCCAGTGCCAGGGGTCGTTCGAGGCCCTTAACCCATTTGTGCCGGATGCTGCGCTACGCAGCATTGCATCTACCGCCGGTTGCTGCGTTACGCACATTTGAATTTGCCGCCAGTTGCTGCGCAGCGCAGCATTTTTGATTTGTCGTAATTTTCATGAGTGCAGCATATAATGCACTGTCATTGGTTCAAATACACATGGGGCGGGTCTTGTTGATTTTTTAAAACCACGTGAGCACCCAAATGTCAAAAATGGCGGTAAATTCAAATGTGCGCAACGCAGCAACCGGCGGTAGATGTCGCGCGGCAGTCGGCACAAATGGGTTAAGGGAGCTCTTTGTGGAGAAACGGTCCTGTATGCGCCTGATTTTAACCTCCCTTTCTCCCTACAGACGGACGCGTCAGATAGAGGCCTGGGAGCAGTGCTGACCCAGCGGGTGGAGGGGGCTGACCGGCCGGTGCTGTACCTGAGCCGCAAACTATCGGAGAGGGAGGGCCGGTACAGCACGGTGGAGAAGGAGTGCCTGGCCATCAAGTGGGCGGTCGGCGCCCTCCGCTACTACCTGCTGGGTTGCGCTTTCACCCTCTACTCCGACCATGCTCCCCTCCAGTGGCTCCACCGCATGAAGGATGTGAACGCGAGGATCACCCTGTGGTATCTCGCGTTGCAGCCCTTCAACTTTTCGGTCGTGCACAGACCGGTGGCGCAGATGGTCGTGGCAGACTTCCTCTCCCGTGCAGTGGGGGGGGGGGGGAGTAGGTTGTCGGCCGTCGTGTCCCCGGCCTGTGTCGGGCGGTGGGGGTATGTGTGGGGACATGCAGCGTTCGGCCTGTAGAGGGAGCTACAGGACCGTGGCCAGGGTGACGTCAGCGAGGCTCCGTTGCACACCTGTTGCAAATGAAGCCTCGTTGACTAGATGGTTTAAGATGTGTGTGCCTCGGCGTTCAAAAAAGGAGGACGGCAACTGAAAAGTTGCCGAGGTTGTGGAGGGCTGAAAAGCCAAATTATTACGGACTTTATGAATAAACGGGACCTGTCCCTCACTACACCACTGCGTCTGCCTCTGTGTACAATGGACATCGTTACACTCTCCCTCTAAAGATTGATACTCCCTTCCTCAATGCAACAAATGTCACATTGTGAATGTAGAAAGGTTTCTTACCCGTGGTTCTAAGTGGGTAGTACAAGCAGTGCACCTCATCTTCCGTCATTGGATTGTGATCTAATGTACCCACGTCTGTGTAAGGTTGTGGTGTACGAATGTACAATGTTCGCGTGCGCGTGTTCGACCTATGTTACGTATGTGTGCGGTTAGGTTTGGCAGATTACGAGTTGCAAATCTAGTTGCATTATCATTATTTGGTTCAGTCATTTGTTTGTTCATGTCAGGAGGAAATTTCTCGTGTGTGTTTCCATATGTCACCTTTGTCCTCAAATGCAATTGTGTCAGTTTCGTTAGTCACTCTTTTCTCTACTAGGTGATAATCTTCATGCAGTATTATCGAGAGAAAAGTTACCAGATCTATGACAATTGACATTTGAGAACGCCTTTCATCCTCCTTTTGTCTTTATCACGGGTGTTCTCCATCATTCTTTGGAGTTTGCGTCCCTTAGTCGGCTTCTCCAACCTTTCCTTAGAAAATAAAACAGAGTACATAATCATAGTTAGGACGTTAATACATTGATTATAAAGATTACCACTTTTCCACTACTCCACGTCAGGCGGTGGGTTCATAGGCGCCGCATTAAGACGCGCCGCATGAATCCACTGCGGTTGATTCTTCACTTTAACTGCAGTTCGAGTCGTCAGGAGAACCTGTGTTGGTCCACCATATCGAGGCTCGCCCTGTAGAATTGGTTTCAAACTACGCACCAGGACATAATTGCCTGGCTTAAAGTTGTGAATAGGCTTATCCCCTGGAGAGGGAAGGGCCTCTATGACCTGTTGGGAATATTTAGAAACAAAATCTACAACATAATTTTGTTGCATTTCCTGTAATTGGGTTAAATCAACAGCTGGCTTCTCGTTCATCACTGCTCCTAATGGAAAAGGGAGGGCCATTAGAATTTCGTGAGGACTCAATCCAGTAGTAGCATTGTGCATGGCCCTCATTGACAAAAGTACTAATGGTAACGCATCCACCCAATTCATCTGTCTAGCTTGGTGCACTTTCATTAGTTTTTCTTTAATAGTCCTGTTCGTTCTTTCCACTTGACCTGAACTCTGTGGATTGTAAGGGATATGAAATGTCCATTTAATTCCTAATGCGGTTGCTAACAATTTAGTTACCCTGGAGGTAAATGGTGTTCCATTATCTGAGTCAATGCCAATTGGTATGCCAAAACGAGGAATCACATGTTCCATTAAACACTTCACGACCGTCTGTGCGTTTTCTTTTCTCGTCGCAAATGCTTCTGTCCATTTTGAAAATCTATTGACTATCACCAAAAGATATGAAAAACCTCTATATTTCGGCATGTGCGTAAAATCATTTTGCAATTGCTGAAATGGTCCCTCAGGTTTTGGCAAATGTTCACGTTTCGGTGGATGAATGTTAGGATTACATTGCACACAAGTTAAACATCTGCTAATAAACTGTGTGACTTTGAAATGTATTCAGTTCCCCCTTTGTAACCTACAGTTGTGGTCAGAAGTTTACATACACTTGTAAAGAACATGTATGTCATGGCAGTCTTGAGTTTCCAATCATTTCTACAACTCTTATTTTTCTGTGATTGATTGATTGGTGCACATACTTCTTTGTCACAAAAAACATTCATGAAGTTTGGTTCTTTTATGAATTTATTATGGGTCTTCTGAAAATGTGACAAAATCTGCTGGGTCAAAAATATACATACAGCAATGCTAATATTTGGTTAAATGTCCCCTGGCCATTTTCACCTCAATTAAACGCGTTTGGTAGCCATCCACAAGCTTCTGGCAAGCTTCTGGTTGAATCTTTGACCACTCCGACAGAATCGGTGCAGTTCAACTACAAATTTGTTGGCTTTCTGACACGGACTTGTTTCTTCAGCACACTCCACATGTTCTTGATGGGGTTTAAGTCAGGACTTTGTGAAGGCCATTCTAAGACCTTAATTCTAGCCTGATTTAGGCATTCCTTTACCATGTTTGATGTGTGTTTGGGGTCATTGTCCTGTTGGAACACCCAACTACGTCCAAGACCCAACCTTCTGGCTGATAATTGTGGGTTTTCCTGAAGAATTTGGAGGTAATCCTCCTTCTTCATTATTCCATTTACTTTCTGTAAAGCACCAGTTCCACTGGCAGCAAAACAGGCCCAGAGCATAATACTACCACCACCATGCTTGACGGTAGGTATGGTGTTCTTGGGGTGAAAGGCCTCACCTTCTCTCCTCCAAACATATTTCTGGTCATTGTGGCCAAATAGCTCAATTTTTGTTTCATCTGACCACAGAACTTTCCTCCAGAAGGCCTTTTCTTTGTCCATGTGATCAGCAGCAAACTTCAGTCGAGCCTTAAGGTGCCGCTTCTGGAGCAATGGCTTCCTTCTTGCACGGCAGCCTCTCAGCCCATGGCGATGTAAAACACGCTTGACTGTGGACACTGACACCTGTGTTCCAGCAGCTTCTAATTCATGGCAGACCTGCTTTTTGGTGGTTCTTGGTTCACTCTTGACCATCCTGACCAATTTTCTCTCAGCAGCAGGTGATAGCTTGCGTTTTCTTCCTGATCGTGGCAGTGACACAACTGTGCCATGCATTTTATACTTACAAACAATTGTTTGCACAGTTGATCTTGGGACCTGTAGCTGCTTTGAAATGGCTCCAAGTGACTTTCCTGACTTGTTCAAGTCAATGATGCGCTTTTTCAGATCCGTGCTGAGCTCCTTAGACTTTCCCATTGTAGCGTTTTTGGCTGAGTGTAATCAAACAAGCCCTATTTAAATGGGCTGAAATAAGTCACCAGCTGTAGTCAATCATAATCACTCATAAGAAGTTAAGAGGCCATGCCACAAAGCAAATTTGATTGACTCAACTTTCTACATCACCAAAATTGATTATTCAAGGTGCTGTATATATATTTTTGACCCAGCAGATTGTCACATTTTCAGAAGACCCATAATAAATTCATAAAAGAACCAAACTTCATGAATGTTTTTTGTGACAAAGAAGTATGTGCTCCAATCAATCCATCACAGAAAAATAAGAGTTGTAGAAATGATTGGAAACTCAAGACTGCCATGACATACATGTTCTTTACAAGTGTATGTAAACTTCTGACCACAACTGTACCTCTGGGGAAGTTAACATAAGTTACCTTTCGGGTCTCCCACCCTGTATTTGGGAGTGGCGTTGTCACAGCATACAAGTAACAGGGGCACTAGTGCCTCCGCCAGGTTACACATATATTAGTTATGTTCTATTTTGATGTTTTCATTTAATGTTGGAAGGCTATTTTGTTCTCTGACATCCAACACGACTTCCACAGATTGATTGTAGGCCTATATTTAGAGGTAGTGGACATATTTGACGCAAAGTCAAATGTTGGTCATTTGAATCCAAATGTTTTCAATTGATTTGTCTTGAAAGACAGTACTGTAAATGGTAGCCTATAGGCCTAGAGTAAATGGTAGACCATACTAATACTTGATCCGCAGCCCAACTCATGGCAGACATATCGATATACACTCACCAGCCACTTTATTAGGTACACCTGTTCAACTGCTCGGTAACGCAAATATCTAATCAGCCAATCACATGGCAGCAACTCAATGCATTTAGGCATGTAGACATGGTCAAGACGACCTGCTGAAGTTCAAACCGAGCATGAGAATGGGGAAGAAAGGTGATTTAAGTGACTTTGAATGTGGCATGGTTGTTGGTGCCAGATGGGCTGGTCTGAGTATTTCAGAAACTGCTGATCTACTGGGATTTTCACGCACAACCATCTCTAGGGTTTACAGAGAATGGTCCGAAAAAGAGAAAATATCCAGTGAGCAGCAGTTCTCTGGGCGAAAATGCATTGTTGATGTCAGAGGAGAATGGCCAGACTGGTTCGAGATGATAGAAAGGCAACAGTAACTCAAAGGTTGGTGGTGGTGGTGTAATGGTGTGGGGGATATTTTCTTGGCACACTTTGGGCCCCTTAGTACCAATTGAGCATCGTTAACGAGGCTTCATTCGCAACAGGTGCGCAACCAGCCTCGTTTCTGTAACCCTGGCCACGGTCCTGTAGCTCCCTCTACAGGCCGAACGCTGCATGTCCCCCCACAGCTATCATGTCAATATGGACCAAAATCTCTTAGGAATGTTTCCAGCACCTTGTTGAATCTATGCCACAAAGAATTAAGGCAGTTCTGAAGGCAACCTTCTGATCTAGGCAATTTAACACATCATTAAAGACACATGTAGTTGCTGAGACTGTGCAATGACCAGGTCTAAAGCCAGATTGGTGCACATTTAGAATAGATTGAGAAGATGAAAAGGTTCTTAGCTGGGAGTTGACCTGGGACTCTAATACTTTGGAAAGGCAAGATAACTACCGGCCAATATCCGAGCTATCTTTGTCGGAGGAGTCACCACCTTTATGGAGAGGGAGCACATGGGCTGCCTTCCAAACCTTG
The DNA here is from genome assembly GCF_951799395.1 of Argentina silus. Taxonomy (NCBI): domain Eukaryota; kingdom Metazoa; phylum Chordata; class Actinopteri; order Argentiniformes; family Argentinidae; genus Argentina; species Argentina silus. Next base: position 17,926,649 of record NC_139654.1, read on the forward strand.
GGGATAGCACCTGAGATAACAGTCAGACAAAAAATATGTGTCAATGACTCCGCAATCGGAGAAAGCTGCAATAGGCCTGGATCAAGCAGATCAGCCCCAATGGATTTTTTACGTCAATCTTGAGCAGGGCATCTAGTACATCACAAGTAATGAGGCCAGAGTCTGACAACTTATTTAGGTAGGGATGAAGAGGAATTTCAAGCTTCAGGGGTTCATTGTTGGATCACCAGCAGAATCCAAGCTAGCATTGGTTTCTCAACAAAAGGAGATCTGAAAGTTCTGTGGAATTCCAAAGATTAGATATATTCCTAATTCAAAGGCATTTAAAGGGGGCATGTTTGTCTGGCAGAGATGTAAATATAGATGAGAAATGTTCTGGAGCCTAATTGTGGTCAAGTATGCAGCTCAAAAGGGAAAGATTCGACCAATAAACATCATGTAAAAAAACCTTGCTCGCTAAAATGTTCAAAATTTATTTTTGCATGGAACAGATGATGTTTATCCTTTCATCTCTAATATAGGCTACACCACTGGATATACACTCACTGAACACTTTATTAGGAACACCATTACACCTTCTCATGGTGGAGGTGGTGTAATGGTGTGGAGACACTTTGGCACACTTTGGGCCTGTTAATACCAATCAATCATCGCTTGAATGCCACAGCCTACTTGAGTATTGTTGCTGACCATGCATCTCTTCATGGCCACAATTTACCCATCTTCTAATGGCTACTTCCAGCATGATAATGCACCATGTCACAAAGCAAAAGTCATCTCAAACTGGTTTCATGAACATGACAATGAGTTCAGTGTTCTTCAGTGGCCTTCCCAGTCACCGGATCTGAATCCAATAGAACACCTTTGGGATGTGGTAGAACGGGAGATTCACAGCTTGAAAGTGCACCTGAAAAATCTGCAGGAATTGCGTGATGTCATCATGGACCAGAATCTCAAAGGAATGTTTGCAACATCTTGTGGAATCAATGCCACGAAGAATTGAGACTGTTTTGAGAGCAAAGTGTTTGGTGAGTGTATATTTGTAAGGTCTATTCGCTAGAATAGTAGGGTGGATTTATCTGGATTCTTCAAGTTTAGGCCATGTTGGTTTTGAGATTAACTAGTTGTAAGCCATCACACAGGTGTTTGATTTTAGGTGAGGTTTGAGACAAACGGTCTAGTTAGTGGGAAGGCACCCGGGCGAAATAGCTCGGCCGAGCATAGGAGGTATGCTGTCTCAGCTGGTCTTGGAGAGCAATGACACAATCGTCTCTCACTTTCACTTCCTCTGTGAGGTGGAGGATGTCTGCCTGTAGTTCGATGAGCCGGTTACATCCTTCACACACAAAAGGTTCCTCTGACTCTAAACAGGAGTCTCCCTTCATAGATACTAAAAACATTTGACATAAGCCACATTTTAAAGTAACCATGTCCTCCGAGTTACAATTTGTGAGCAAACCTTACTGTTACCCCTCTTCCAGTTTCTGACCATCATTTTGTCCTTCTCCCTTCCCCTCAAATCCACCCCCTCCCAGTCAGACTGTACCCATATTGTATCCACTCGTCGCAACCTGCGAACCCTCTCCCTCGACTCTCATTTTTTTAAATTTTACATTTATGGCATTTAGCAGACGCCTTTATCCAAAGCGACTTACAACAATACATTTGTTTAAGTAAGTGAATCATCTATCCAACAGTCATCAAAAGACAAAGTAATCAATGCTCACACCAGGGGCGTTTTTAAAAAAAAAGCAGGAGAGAACTCGTACAGGGGGGTAGCGGGGGTGAAGAGGTCTCTGGGATTGGGGTTAGGGTTAGTATGGGGGGGGGGGGGGGGGGTAGTGAGGGTGAAGCGGTCTTTAGGAAGGACTGTTAAGATGTAGCCTGAACAGATGGGTTTTCAATCTATGGCGGAAGATCGGAAGTGACTCTGCAGTCCTGACAGTAGTGGGAAGCTCATTCCACCAGCGTGGCACCAGGACAGTGAAAAGCCGTGACCGAGTAGCATCCACGTAGAGGCGGCGGTGCCAGGTGGACATCCGAGGTGGATGAGCGGAGTGATCTTGCAGGGGTTTGGGGGCTAACCATTGCTTGCAAGTAGGGAGGGGCTGTTCCCTTTGCCGCCCAGTAGGCAAGCACCAGGGTCTTGAATTTGATGCGAGCTGCTACCGGGAGCCAGTGGAGCGTGCGGAGGAGGGGCGTGACATGGGAGAATTTGGGGAGATTGAACACCAGACGAGCGGCTTACCCTTTTCTGCTATATCAGCAATATACCCTCAGGATTTGGGCTAATAGTATTCAGTATAACATATGTATAACTACATACAAACACTGAACCTTTCGTTTTTACCATGAGTCTGACCCTGTTTGGGGTCACAGCATCACATGGTCATACTTGATCACAGTCAACCTGCCAACATATGCCTGTGGTAAGAGACAAGGTGCCACCCTAGTAGGAAGGTTCAGCATTCCATTGATAACAGGGAGGCCTAAATTGTTGGCTTCAGTCACATCCCCACTGAAGGGAAGTTCTGCCCCACTGCCCCTGTGTAGGGCAGGACCTGAAGAGTTTGCATCCTCATATCCAGTCTATCTAATTTATTACACAGTCTGCTCTGCAGACATACAGTATTGTGATGGAAAAAACAAGTAATCTCCAATACCACCTGAGCTATTATTACGACAAAAGAATGTAGTCTTGGAGACAAAAAGCACGTTCTTGTTGACACAGGTTTGACATTGTTTGTGTTTTCCTTGAACATTCCCTTTCAGTCAGAATCATAGGGATACATTTTTGTTTTCTGTACAGTAAACAGTAATACATAATACTGTAGGATGTGTTGTGATCATGATTGTGATCATGAATTGTTAATGGGTGGAATAGCCTACAATATACTGTACACTGCCTTACAACTTTGTTTCTGATGAATGTACACTTTTATGATCTCCCTAATTTGATGTGTTTGAGTGACCTGATCATTATGACATCTTTAAGTGCCTGAATCTGTACTGTAGATGGTAAAGGAGACACGTTTTTAGTCCATGCTGTGGCCTTAATCTGTTGTGCTTATTGGCACATTGTGAACTAACAGTTAACCAACCTCATCGTTGCCTGACTTGGCTGATCTCAGGTATATTGTATGACCTCTGACCTGCCATACCTGCATGGGATGTGGCTGGGTGCTGTTGAAGATAACACGATGAGTTCTGATGGTGTCTCTCTTCTCTATCACAGGGGGTCTGAGTTGGGAGGCTCTAGGAGGACATCTGACTGACCTGCAAAACCAGCACTCTCCCCACCATGCTCAGACCACCAATCACTGATGTCTGTCTCAGTAAGGATAGCATCACACACACACACACACAATGATTATGTTACTGTGTGTCCTGTTGTGTGAACATTATTTTTTCTTTTCTCTCGCTTTTCTACTCACCTGTAGTAGTGGAGCCAAGCCAAATGCATTAAAAAACAAGAAGCCAAAACAAGGTAGTCAGACACATTGGCCTTGACCAATCCATACTGCCTAGTATAAACGTTAATTCACGCCCATCATCAAATCATTATTTTACATATTAGTCTCAGTTTTGAAACTTTCCAGTGATTCTCCTCTCCATACCCCGTACTTCAGTCATTCCTGCTATAGAGTGTGACGCCCGGGCAGGAAAGATCAACCTCCCAGAGTTCTTTGCCAAATACCCAGCCCACTGTAAGGAGACCAAGCAGCAGGTGTATGGAACTGGTGTCTTCGCCTTCATCTCCAGTATCTGTAATGCAGCCATCCATGAGTGCAGGTACATTACATTTAGTCTGTCATAAAGCCATGCTAGGTGGCCCAGGATGTGTTTTGGGTATATTTGGTAAGTATCTATTTATGGTCCTGGATGTAGCAATGCACTGGTTACGCACTGTACAGAAAACGTTCCACCAAAGCTTTCAGAGTAAGTCACTGTGGTTAAACAAATGCTACAAATCTTGTGCATCTCAGAGACTGGGAGTGAACAGTACACCTTTTTTTACATTTACATTTTTAACATTTAGCAGCCGCCTTTATCCAAAGCGACTTACAACAAGTAAATTTGTCTAAAGTGAATCATTTATATATCAGTCATCATAAGAAAACAAATCTATGCTAGGACCAGAGGCCATTGGCATTCACAATGCTAGAAGAAGGAAGGATTATTATTTATTTATTTATTTTTAATTATTTACAGTAGAGAAAATGTACAGGGGGGTAGTGGGGATGAAGAGGTCTTAAGGAAGGACAGTCAAGGTGTAGTCTGAAGAGATGGGTCTTCAGTCTACGGCGGAAAATAGGTAGTGACTCTGCAGTCCTGACAGCAGTGGGAAGCTCGTTCCACCACCGGGGCGCAAGGACAGTCAAAAGCGCGATCGCTGCATCCTCGTAGAGGCAGCCAGGCGGCCAGCCGAGGTGGAAGAACGGAGTGGTTGGGCAGGAATTTGGGGGCTGACCATTGCTTACAGGTAGGGAGGGGCTGTTCCCTTTGCTGCCTGGTAGGCAAGCACCAGGGTCTTGAATCTGATGTGGGCTGCTACCGGGAGCCAGTGAAGGGTGCGAAGGAGGGGGGTGACATGGGAGAATTTGGGGAGATTGAACACCAGACGGGCAGCAGCGTTCTTGATGAGCTGCAGAGGTCTGATGGCGGAGGTGGGGAGCCCGGCCAAGAGTGTATTGCAGTAGTCAAGGCGGGAGTCAAGTGTCTGGACCAAGAGTTGTGCTGCTACTCTCGTGAGGAATGGACATATCCTCCTGATGTTGTAGAGGAAGAATCTACAGGAGCGTGCTGTCGCTTTCCCCGGGAGGAAGAGCAGCTCAGTCTTGTTAAGGTTGAGCTTGAGGTGGTGGGCTGACATCCAAGCAGAAATGTCTGCAAGACATGCAGAGACACGTGTTGCCACCTGTGAGTCAGAGGGGGGGAAAGAGAGAAAGATCTGTGTAGCAGTTGTAGGAGAAACCATGTGAGGAAATTACCGAGCCAAGACATTTGGTATAAAGGGAGAACAGTAAGGGCCCTAGGACGGAGCCCTGGGGGACCCCAGTGGTGAGAGCTTGTGGAGAGGACAGCGACCCTCTCCACGTCACCTGGTAAGAGCCATCGGCCAGGTAGGATGCAAACCAGGAGAGTGCAGAGCGAAGGATCAGGTGGTTTACTGTGTTTCAATGCAGCAGACAGGTCCAGAAGAATGAGAACAGAGGAGAGGGAGGAAGCTCGAGCAGAGTGGAGGGCCTCCGTGACAGCAAGGAGAACAGTCTCAGTAGAGTGCCCAGCCTTAAAGCCGGATTGGTGAGGGTCAAGGACGTTGTTCTGAAGGAGGTAGTGAGACAGTTGGTTAGAGACAGCACGTTCAAGGGTTTTAGATAAGAAGGAGAGAAGGAATACCGGTCTGTAGTTATGGACAGCAGACGGGTCAAGAGTTGGTTTCTTGAGAAGAGGCTTGACTCTGGCAATCTTAAAGGCAGCTGGGACAGATCCTGTGGATAGAGAGGAATTGATTATGGTGGTAAGGAACGGAAGGAGGTCTTTGGAGATGGATTGGAGAAAGGGTTAGGGGATAGGATCGAGAGGGCAGATGGTTGCCCGCTTGAATGTGACCAGTTTTAGAATATCATCAGGGGAGATGGGGGGGGGGGGGGAAGAGCTGATAAACCAGAGACCAAGTGTAGCGCAGTGGGTTTGGGAGGAGTGGTAGCAGTGTTGGTGAGAGGTAGAGAGAAAGAGCTGCTAATGTCATCAACCTTCTTTTCAAAGTCGGTGACAAAGTCATCTGCAGACAGGGAGGAGGGAGGAGGGGGAGGAGGACTCAGGATACACATGGAGTGAGGAGGATACACCTGAGACCTCAGGTAAGTCAGGAACACACAGACATACTGTATTTCTGGTCCTCTGTGGCTCAGTTGGTAGAGCATGGCGCTAACAACGCTTAGGTTGTGGGTTTGATTCCTGCTGGGACCATATATACTGAAATGTATGCACTCATTGCAATGTTAGTCGCTTTGGATAAAAGCGTCAGCTAAATGGCATATGTTATTATTATTATGTCTCTGCAGCTGTACATGCTGCCCTCTCTGAGGAGCACGGTACTGTGGATTCATATCCACTGCACGTCTGTTCCATAAATTCAAGCCATGTTTGTATGACTGATATGTTCAGGTATCTGCTGTACTGGACGGGTTAAGAATACAAATGTATTCCCCAGGACAACTTCAGACGGTTATGGACATGATACAGCGGACTCTCCACTAGTGGTCACACAACCAACTAACACAAGTTAACATGACGTTATATCTGACTCCAAAATATGTATTATGGTTAATAATGATTTATACTGATTTTCTCATCCCTGTGTGACAGACACTCGATCATATTGGATCCTTGGTTCTATTCAGAATACTGTGGTGGAGTGGAAGTGGACAAATGAGGAGAGTTATTCAAAGAGGATTATACAGTTTTATTAATGCAGATAATAATATTTGCATGAACAAACTGGGGTCTCTGCAGAGGAATCCAAAGAAGTTATTATCACGTCTGTCCCTTATATACACGAGAAAATGCTGTATCATTTCTTTTGGCAAAAACAGGTGTACAACATCCACCCTTTGGCCCAAAACCCATTGGCTTATAAGAATTGGACCAGAACATCATCGTTTAGACATCATTATGACATGTTTTTCTCACTCCTGTCCCAATAAAAACATCTGGATCGTATCAGCCATTATTTGATAAGCAGGAATTAACATCAGCAATTTCTTAGAAAGGCTATCACTAAACTTTCTGTCACATCATTCTGGGATTTTCTACCACATATTCCCCACTCTGGGACTGGAAAGTCCCATCAGCCACGGAAAACATCATTAAAAGCAAGAGTGTTGAGCAAGTAGAAGTCGCTTCAGCAATCAGCCGGGTATTTGCAGATATGACATATGAGTAATGAATAATGAGTATGTGAGAGAAATAGACTCAACAATCAGCTATCCCTTAGCTGTTGCCAAAGTCCATCCCACCTGGGCAGTAAGACGCTAACCCCTGATATCAGTGATCATCAAAAAGATGACTATCACTCGGATGGAGGTTTAACAACAGATACGAGCACTGCCTGGGAAACATCCTCTCCCTGTTTGGAGGGAAGTAGGTAAAACCCTAGCATTGCTCCTCTCCCTAAATATTGAGTCCAGTTTAATACTGACAACAAAAGTAAACAACAACAAATTATGAAAATGTTATGTGGGATATGTCAGTGTAAGTGCAAATACACTTGGAAACAGTCTCCAGATGATGGTCAACGTCCTCTTTCAGATGTCAAGTTTATTGGTTTCATTACCCACTGGCCCGAAAAACACTAGGCAACTGCAGTGCCGGGCCAGAGTAATAGAAACTTTGTAGTGGCATATCCTCTTCGCGCGCCAGGGCAAATCCTCTTCACTTCTCCCTGGAGACATGATTGTTCCCCAGTGTCCTAACAGGCACGAAGTCCCTCCAGTTCATGCGACATCTCAGTCCACAGACCCTTCAACTCTCAATATTTTCACCAGCCCACCTGCAATGAGAGATTAGCCTGTCCCCTACACAGGTGCATTCTACCTAAACACACCAATCTCCCTACCACCTAGCACATGAGCATAAACATACAGAACCACATAACTTGAACTAACCTCCACTACCCTTCTCCACAAACATGAATACATGATTATTACCATACATTACTAGGTTATGCATCTTTTTATTATGATTATTATTTTCTATGATTTTGTAGTGATTATGAGCACAGAGATTATAGGATTACACGATTAAGTAGACAACTCCCCACACAGATAATACTCAAAATTACATACTAATCAACTTCCACACTTAAACTTCAACCCACCTATACTTCCAGCTGGATCTGTCACCCTAAACACTGGCAAGCCAAACTCACTTTAGTGGATCACAACATGGAGGACTACACCGAAGTGTCCTCATCATCCTCTGTGTCATCATCGTCCTCACCCCCCTCTGACCATGGCTTTGTTGGAGCCTAGTCAGGAACGGGGTACAAGTCAGGCTGTTTGAGAGTTGGACCATTGGACTGCATCACCATCTGGGCGCTCAATTTTGACATCACGACCTTGCGGAGGATCGGAATACAACAGCAAAAACTGAAACCAAGATCGGCAAAGTTGATGGTGGGGAACTCAGCTGTGAGGTTCCCTGCTTCCTCACCGCACCCGGGTCTTGTTGGCACAGGTTGGCTGGGATGACGTGTGGTATGGGGGATGGCTGCGTCTGGCTGTTGGTGGCCCCTCCAGCCAAGTTCGGCAGTGGGGTCTGGGTGGTAGAAGCTTCTGTTGAAAGAGGGGTCAGACTGTCGAGACTCTCCCAGGCCTCGGTTGGCCAGGTGTAGCGGAGGAGTACCGTTACCAGCATGAGGACAGCAGCTGTCGCCAGCACTCCCCCTGCCACCAAGAACCTCTTTTCCCTCTCTCGGTTCCTGCCCCCTGACTCCGGCTGCTCCAGGTCCGGTTCCTGGACCGGCTTCCGGATCAGCTCCTGGACCAGCTTCATCCTTCCCCTTGACTCTGGTACCTGCAACTCTTACGTCCTCTTCTGGCGAAGCCTTAACACAGTGATTAAGATGATACCACATGGGTGAACCCTTTACCTGGACTGCTGTCCCTGTTGACCGGATCACCTTGAACGGTCCTTCTCGCCGGGAACCGTTCCACTTGCGCCGGAAGACCTTCACGAACACCCAGTCTCCCGGCTGGATTGGATGTGCCTCTGGCTTCTCCGGCTCCTTCTCCTTTTCCTGTAGATATATAACTCGGTGGATGTGAGCTATTTGTTGCACAAAGGTTTTTATATCCTTTTCTAACACATCCAACCCCGGTCCCTTATGCAAATGCCTATATGCCGGCGCAGGCATGGGTCGACCCGTAAGCATTTCATGCGGTGTTAGTTGCGTTTTGCGGTTCACTCTACTTCTATAGGCCATGAGTGCTAAAGGTAATGCATCCACCCAGTTGAGTTTTGTGTGATCACACATTTTTGTTAGTTTTGCCTTCAGCGTACCATTCACTCTTTCTCTCATTCCTTGTGATTGCGGATGATATACACATCCTAGCCTTTATTCCCAATTTCTGGTAAACTCCTTTTACCGTTTTGTCAATAAACTCCTGTCCATTATCTGAACTTATCATACTTGGTATGCCAAATCTGGGGATAACCTCTCTACATAAAAATGTTACCACTGTGTCCGCATTTTTATGCTTTGCTGGTACTGCTTCCACCCATCGACTAAACCTGTCCTCAATAACCAACAAATATCTCTTTCCCTGTATTGGTCGAATCATATCGACATAGTCCATAGTAATATGTCTAAACAGCCCCTCTAGTATTGGTATATGGCCAATTGGGGTGGTTATCCCTTTTCGAATGTTGTTTTTTATGCTTGTCAGACATCTGCCCAATATTGCATCTACCTGCGCTTGCAATTTAGGAAACGACAATCCCATATTTGCTATTTCCCTTACCACCTCCCCCCTTGCACAATGGTCCATACCATGCGCATCGGGAATAGTATATGCCTGCAGACGCTGATTAGTGTGGTGGATGTCTAGGATTTACCGCTCTGTACTTCAGCTCTTCGGAGGTAAGAATCAAGAAATAAGTCCTGAGTAGCCACAATATCTGAGTCCGGTATTTATTGCTTGCAAACAAGAGACAAGAGCGTAACAGCAGCCCAGCGTAAATCTGGAGGTCTGTTCAGCACAAGTCTGAAGAGGCGATTATCAGGGTTGTCTCTTATACAGATTAAACATAATGGTAGGCACCGCCAAGGCTATCACCGACAAGCTTGTGCTTACGTGAGAGGGGGCGGGAGAGAATGAACAATGGGGAGACTTTCTTACTGATCAATCAGCGTTCAACACTTCACACTTCCTGTCGGCAAGATGGGTCTGTTCCTTTGTCCTCGCTCTCCCCCCACTACTCCCTCCGAAACCACTGCTATCCATATTGTAATCATCCGCCGTTTCTCAAAACAATGGCTATAGAACTTTAGAGGTGTGGCAAGAGAAAATGTAATCACAGTATTCACACAAGTTGTATCAGTCATACGAAAGTGCATATCCTTCTAACAGTTCTATCAATGTATTTTCCATAACATTAGTCAACACAAATGTACCCCTCTCAATCACATTTGCCAACTTGTGATGTGTGTGAATGTGAATGTCATACCCCATGGTTATACAGGAAGCTTTTTCATACATCAAATGTATTGCTGCTAGCCCCTGGTGACAAGGCAGTTGAATAGTAAGCTATTGGCTGTTTCTTTCCCCCTATACCTGTATCTTGTACCAGAACTGCCGTGGCGTACTGGAGTCGATGGGAAACAAACAGATGAAAAGGTCTTTCATAATCAAGCAGCGCCAACGCTGGAACCTGCTGAAGGAGACACTTGATTGTTTCAAATGCCTGTTCTCCCTCAGCAGTCCACACCAACGGTGCCTGAAGTTTGTCAGTCCCTGCAACTTTAATCATATTTCTTAAAGGCGCAGTAGTCAAAGTATAATTTTCAACCCAATCCGAACTATAGCCCGTCATCCCCAAAAACGTCATCATATTCCGCACAGTAATGGGTTTAGGGGCGGCCGATATGCCCCTAAGCTGAGATGGCAAGATACTTTTGGTGCCTTCTTGTAGCACCCGAGCCAAATATTCAACTTTAGTTTTACAATACTGCACCTTTTGTTGGGAAGCTTTATGCCCCCCTTTTGCCAACTCTTGTAACACCGTGATCGAATCCCTGTGACACTTCCAGTGAGTCAGAGCAAATGATTAGTTCATCAACATACTGAATCACAGTACTGGTAACCTTGTGTTTTAAAGCATGCAGATCTTCCTTAAGCACTTTTTGAAATACATGTGGCGAATGTTCAAAGCCCTGTGGCATACATGTATACGTGTATTGCTGACCACGATATGTAAATGCAAACAGATGTTGAGACCTTGCGCTCAGTGGCACACTGAAGAACGCAGAACAGAGATCGATGACAGTGTAAAACCTGGATGTTGGTGGCACGTTTGTCAACAGCGTGTGTGGATTCGGCACCTCTGCATCATACCTCATTAACAGCTCTAAGATCATGCACTAATCGGTATCTAGACCTGTCTGCTTTTATAACTAGATGTATGGGAGTATTAGCTCTGGAGCGCGTATGTACAAGCACCCCTGCAGCCAACAGACCTTCTATTGTACTTGCAATACCCTGCTCTGCCTCTGGCTTCATAGGATACTGCCATATCTTAGGTGGCCTACACCCTGGTTTAAGCACTATCTCTACAGGTTGAGCTGTACATCTGTGTCGTGTTGAGACCATAACTCTGGTGGTACTTGAGACATCATGTCGCTAAACAAATCACTTTCTACCATAATGTGAGCGTTGTTAGGCAACCTGACCACTTGTGGCACAGCCACATAATATTAATGTAGTTTTTGTTTTCACTATGCCATATTTGTGGACACTCTGTCGAAGTCCACTTTTGTTCGCTCGCCTCTAACCATGGGCCCCAAATGTTTAGACTCATATTCCGGATTTATTTTTAGCGTGACATGCGGGATTGCATGTTCTATTTTAAATTGATCTTTTAAATACTCATTATTTAACACAGGCAGAGCAGCTCCTTGTTATTGAAGCTGAATCAATCTGCACCCGCCGTGGCTGTCCTTTCAGCCAGCACTCATTTCGCTTTTCATCATTCTTCTCATAATATTGGAACGTGCAGTGAGATTCCAGCTCTGGCTCTCTGGACTGGGGGATCTGAGCCATTATGAAAGGCTCCCACGGATGACAAACGCTGTACACTTCATCCTTGAGCCAGAAGACAGTGGACTCTTCACAGCGTTGGGCTTGCAAAGTCATTTGATACACACCACTTTCCATGCCAATTCCATATTTTGCATCAGAGTTTACACATGGCATCCCTTCCCAACAAATTGATAGGAGTATTTTCCGAAATCAGAACTGGTAATGTTATGTCTCTGGAGTCCACCCTGAGGGTGACAGGTTTTGAGGTGGGGATCAGCTGTGTGGTTCCCGAGAATCCAACTGTCCTGACAAATTGTCCTGACCGGGGGAGATGTGAGGCATAGGATGGTGACACACAAGTGTACGCGGCTCCCGTGTCCACCATCATTGGTGTTTGTTAGAATGAATCTGGGGGGCAAACTATTTACGACTCTATTGTAATGATAACCAGATGTGGAACATAACCTAGGGCTACATCAACCTCCAGACTTACTGGCACCATGCCACATAAGGTATGGGGGGGAGGCTTACAAAGAGTTGTTGTATTTCTGTATAAATAGGAGCGAAACCCCCATTTCGTTGCTCTCATGTGGAAATATGCACTCACCATGTATCTTCCATTGTGAGCCCAGATCAATCTGAATTAAACCATCTTGATTCAACTTCGTTGCTCTCTCAAGTGGAAATATGCACTCACCATGTATCTTCCATTGTGAGCCCAGATCGATCTGAATTAAACTATCCTGATCCAACTGTTATTCGGCATATCTACTTTGTGTACATCACCGGTGACTGCATTCTTCAACATCCGAAAATCATCATTACAGTGTTGTTTTGCCTCCAACTTGAACCTGCAGCATAGGTTCTTCATCAGCTGCTGTCGAAACCATGGATAGCTGATGCTCCCCCCTCAGATCCTCTGGGCACCCCTAGTAACCTTGATTGGGGCCCCCCCACCTGTTGGAGGGGCCTCCTGGCCCATTGGGGTTCCGCTGGTTTCCAGACGGCGGCGGTGACATCCACGGATAAGACCTACATTCTCTCCTTCAGTGTCCTGTCCGTCCGCATCCCCAACAAACCCCTGGTCGACCAGGCGCTCCTCTATGCCCATTTGGCCCTTAATTTTGGTAGACGTTACCTTGTTGTCCACCCAGTCTGTTGGAACTCTGCCTCTGCTGTGGCCCCCATCCTCTTCCTCTCCCTGCTTGGGGCTGAACAGGGCCATAATTGTTCATCACTTGAGGCTGGGGGCTAAAGGCAGACGCAGGTGTTGGCGGGGAGGGGGGCTTGACTTGGTGCTCCTACCACTCCTTGCACCTTCTTTTTCCCTTTGTTGAGTTGCTGCTGAGTGACCTTTCTCAGCTCATTTTTATCACTTTCTGTTCTTGACTCCTGAGCTTCTCCACTGCATGGGTCACATGGTCACAGAACAGGATATACTCCATGTCCAGCAGCCCCACGACGTCTTCCAATCTGCTGCGCACCGGACCAGATAGACCTTTTGTAGTAGAATTTAAGTAATGGTATTGTAAAATGAAAATACCGTTAACCAGAGCTGTTGATTCATCCAAAAGACTTTATTCACAGAGAACAAAGCCGGGTCAGGTTTGCAAAGTTGAACCCCTTTCACTTCCGTTACCTGTCCTTTTATAAACATCACACAGGTCAACGCCCTTCATTCAAATTCCTGTCTACTTACACCAATGATATTTAAGAACTACATTTCGTCATCCAGGGGCTACTCCCCCTTTGACTTGGCGCCGGTCAGTCTACTTGAGAGATCAATTGACCTAGGCTATTTTCTAAAGCCTTTTGTCCTGGCTGTTTACAACTGTGTTTATTACTCATCTATCCTGTTTCTGCAGCCCTGAACCATTTTGCTTCAAAGCCTTCATACCCTCTAGTCAACCCCCACTTATCTGATCTCACCCCTTCTGAGATGTTCCAGGACCATCTGGTGTCCTTGTGACCTTTTCCCCTAGGTGTGGGATTACAACCCTTATATTGTCTTTAAATTTACCATATATTCCCCCCTTTGGGACTTAATAGTCCCACATCCTATATTAATGAGTTGTAAATGATACACTAATAAAACATACAAGTGATTTCAAGACAATATACATAGGCAACTCACAGAAGTAAACATAACCTGTATGGCATAAACAATATGACATTCTATTAGCTCCTGGGGACACAGATCCTTTACAGGAGGCGTGGGGGCGAAAAACCCATCCTTGTATTTGGGAAAATTCCCCCACGGTTCTCACCTAATCCAATCATCATTGAGCAACCACTTTACAGGTCTGCAAATGAGCACCCGTCCCCATGAGCAACAACTTAACTACATTTAAATGACTACACAAATTGTTAATAAAAAGTAAAACAACACACAACACATCATTCTATTATGGGACCTATATGTCCAACACAGGGTAACACTCCTTCTCCCTTAACCATGGCCATCCCATTGTGTCTCTATGCATACATTCAACATGGTCATTCTATCAGTACTACACACAATAATTGTTACACATAACACCTTAAAACACATCCATGTCAATTCAAATTGTCAATATTCCCAAAGGGAATATAGTCCTTGTATGGCCAGGATTTCGTCTTTCTTGAGGATTGTAGCAATGCTTCTCCCCTGTAGGTGTAGTTGTTAGCGCTTGCTAGTCCTGGCTGGGAGTCTAGACGATCTCGTCATCATCGGATGAGGGGGCAGAAGACTCACTGCTGCCTCCCCAGTCGAGAACAGGATATAGGTCTTGTTGTCCTCCCATTCTGTTGAGTGCCATCGGAGCTATCTCTCTGGTTACACTCATCTGCTTAATTGTGCTCTGTATAAAAAAGGATCTCAAAACAGGCATTATACAACAAAATAACAGTCCTAACAATACAATCGCTATCACAACCATTATTCCCATTCTCACCAACATTCCTCCCCATGATCCTAGGATGTTGTCAAACCAGTCTAATTTCCCAAAGTCTGTGCCCTCATTTCTTCTGTGCTCCTGTACGATCTCACCCATTCCTTCGTCTTCTTCTCTGGTTTGCCTGAGTTCTTGCCTCGGGACCCTGGTGCCGTGGTTCTAGTGGTATCAGGTTAGGCTCCCTCGGACTTGTATTGCAGTGTGGGGGTGGCTCGCACTACCTCGTACGGTCCCTCTGTCCTTGGCTCGTTCCACTTCCTTCTGAAGACTTTGATGTCCACCTTCTCTCCTGGAGTTCTCGGATTGGGCAGGGGTGTCTCCGGCTCCAGCTGCTTGTCTTTTTCCTGTGAACATATAACTTTGTGTATCTCAGTTAATCAATTCATATATTGTTTCAATTCTATCTGGCGTTGGTCAAGTGGTGGTCCACTTGACCAAAGCTTAATTTACACAATTAAGCTTTGCGCTGGCACATATCTTATTCAGCTTTGTTTTGAGGGTACCATTTATTCTTTCTTCCATTCCTTGTGATTGTGAATGGTAGACACAACCCAATCTTTGCTTTATTCTTAACTGCTGTATGACTTGTTTCACAGTTTTCTGAATAAATGCTGCACCATTATCTGAGCTAATTTCATTAGGTATTCCAAATCTGGGTATTACTTCTCTTGTTAGAAATTTAACCACTGTTCCTGCCCCTGATTCTGCCGATGGCGTTGCTTCTACCCATCTGCTGAATCTATCTATTACAACAAGCATGTATCTTTTCCCATTGACCTTTTTGATCATGTCTACATAGTCCATTACCAAATGTTTAAATGGTCCGTCTGGAACCGGTATGTGTCCTAAAGGTGTTTTAATTCCCTTTCTCACATTGTTTTGTGCGCATACTGTGCATTCTGCCAATGCATTTTCTACCATAGCCTGTAAATAGGGTGACCAATACCCTTGGATTTTTATCTTTCTCACAACTTCCCCCCTTGCGCAATGGTCAAAACCATGCGCACCAGTGATCAAAATCCCCAGTAGCACCGTAGGTGCCACTGTATTACACTCATATGATCTCCACAATCCTGTAGAGTCTACCTTCGCCCCCCTTCGGAGCCACATGGATTGCTCAAACGGCCCTGCAATCCGTTGCATGCGTATTATATCCTCTAGCTGCGTTATTAGTTCTATTAATTGATTTATCTGACTTTTCTTTCACCTGAACCTGTCGTTTAACCAATATGGCTACTTCCTGTGGTATATATTATTTTTATGAATTCCTTATTCGCAGAATGTTTTATCAATGGGTTACTTGTTTCTTTCCAATTACTTTTTAATGCGGTTCTCATCATAGGTCCCAAGACTCTTGCTCTATACCCTTTATTTACCATTAATGACACATGATGAGCAGCATTAGGTATATTATACCATTTTTGTACGAATTCTGATTCATCTATTTGTATAGCTGCTCCCTATTTTCCCCCTATAATATATTGTGACATTAATGGGACAACCAGATTTTTGGTTTGCTCCTGCCAGATTTGTTCTTGGCAGGAGTTGTAATTTAAGTCAAATCGTGGTCTCCTTGCATCTGGCAGTTGGGCTTCAATATATTTTCTCCATTTTAACCAATTTTGCTCTATTTCATAATTTATTTCCCCTAACCAGTAATCATTTGCGCTTGCAGTTATTGGGATTTCTTGTATCTTTATTGCCATAGTATCTACTTATACACCTTCTGGGGAACACCATATGTTCATCCCCAGCATGCATAATGCATCCCTCCCCAAGAGATTTACCGATGACCGGTCAGAGGTCAGTATGGGCAGGGTTGTGGCTCTGTTTCCTATCTTCTATTTGAACCTACAGCATTGGTTCTTGATCAGCTTCTGTGGTTAATACTGGAAGCTAGTAACCATAATTTAATCCCCTATATGGATTGGCCGGTCCTTGTGGAGGCCTCTGCTGCTGCTGACCATAGCCCTGTTTACTATTCTCCCTCTGCTTCCATGGATTAGTTGTACAGTTCGTTCGGTTGTGTCCTGCTTGGTGACATCCCCAGCACACACCTGGTGGACTTAGTGGGTCTGTCCTTAGGACCCTTCCTTGGGGTCTCTTTCTGCCCTTCCCTGGCTTAAACTGCTGGGGCTGCCGGGTATACACCTGAACTACAGGTATGGTGGGTTGCTCTTGTCCCTGAGGTCTCAGCACTGGAAGTGGTTCTGGTGTGGCTCTGTATGGAACTGGTGTCCCGGTTTCGGCGCCCATTACGCCTTGTGCCTTCTTTTCGTTTCGTTCTGTGAGTTCCCCCAGCTGGAGCTGTGTTAACCTTCTCTGGTCCTCCTTTTCTTGCTTCTTTAGCCTTGACTCATCCTTGTGTGTTTTGGACGTGAGCCCCACCACAGCCTCTAACCTGCTTTTCACCGGAGGGGACATGGCATCTATCACTGCGGTTCTGAACAGAGTTGTCATCAGTGGGTCTCCCTCTGGGCTACTTCAGTCTCCAGTTTCCACTTCTTTGGTTGCTGGTGCAGGTATGTGGCAGGATTCTCAGTCTCTCCTAGTGGGTCTCCCTTCAGGGTCTTAATATCCATCCTTTGTGGATATTCTTCTCTCAGGGTTGTCCACCTCTCATTTCTGGTCTGGTCAAATGACATCCCATCGGCTCTGGTATCGCCCTTTGCTCCTTCCAGTCCACAGCTTATGAGAACGTCTTCCATCTTTGCCACCCCCAGTACCTTGGCCAACAGGGCTATGAGGTCTCCCACCGCCAGCAGTTTCCCTGCAGTCTCTTCCTCAAGGCTTCTAATCCCTTTACCTGCTCCATCATGTATGTTAAGTAATCCGCTAACTATTCCCTGCACATCCTGCATATCCCAGGGCACATAGTGTCCTTGATTTCCTTTTATCAGGATGGGGCAATGATATCTATCTTGGTGACCTATCTTTCCCCTATCCCTCAATTCTCGTTCAGTAGTCCTGGATCTTTCCTCATGTCTTCTCCTAATATTTTCTTTCCAGTCACTAATTATTTCATCTATTGTTTGTACTTGGTCTATCTCCCTCTGGCTTATCCCAGACCTCCTCTCCTCCTGTTCCTCGTCACCGGACCTCGGGTCATCTCTTGGGTCATCTCCTGGGTCATCTCCCGGTCCCCAGGTGGTTGCTCCCTCATCTCTGGGTGTGCTGTATAGCTGTTTCTCTGTTCGGCGTGCGCTTGGTTCCTTCCCTTTGTCGCCGAGGGCGAGCCTAGTATGGCCTTTACCCGGCCTCAGCACCACACTCAGAATTACTCAGGCAGTAGTAAGAAATCAGAATATGTGCTGTGGGAATGTATCCCGGAGGAAATGCCTACGGATGGGGGAGCCGAGAACACCTACCGCAGGGGTGGCCAACACGCGGCTCACGAGCCGCATGCGGCTCTTTGCTCATTAATGTGCGGCTCTTCTTTTTAAAAATGATTTTCTATTTAAAAACATAAATAATAATAAAATAAAAATAAAAAATGGAATACACATTACATCTTACATTAACTTGTATTTGTCATATTTTTACTCATTTTAATTTGGGAGTTATACGTTTAAATCTGCATCCTACTGCCGAATGTGTGAATTAGTTGAGTAACGTTAACTTATTGCTGTAGCAGCGGAACCAATCCACTGAACTAGCGAACCAATCACATACCTTGAAATTGAAAAAAAAAGTGCTTCAGCGCGGGTTCATGATTTTGCTGGTGAGGTCTTTGCATGACATGTCTGAATTGTTTGGCTAGTAATCATCGTTCAAAATGGCAGGAAAAAGTGAAACCAAACGAAAATATGAAGAAGAACACCGAACGTTTTTAGAGGATTGGGAGAGTTTGTATTTTTTTGTTGAATGCAATGGAAAACCCTTCTGTCTAATATGCCAGACATCATTAGCCAATTTCAAGGCGTCAAATCTAAAACGCCATTTCACCTCACTGCATGCTGCCATAGACCAGGAATTCCCAAAAGGTACAGCACTCCGCACGCAAAAGCTGAACATGTTGAAAGGTCAGTCCGAAAAACAAACGCAGTTGTTTTGCAAATTCGCCAAACACGCTGATATCGTTACAATGGCCAGCTATCAGGTCGCGTGGAACATTGCCCGTGCGAAAAAGCCATATAACGAAGGAGAGTTTGTAAAGAAATGCATCGGCGAAGTTGTTGCAATCTTATCCCCAGAAAATGAAAATATGAAAAAAATGGTTTCAGACATACAACTCTCTCGCCACACAGTTGAACACAGAATAACGGACATTAACAATGCGATAGAATCAGAATTACATTCTGATCTGGCAAAATGCGCATACCTTAGTATGGCATTGGACGAGTCGTGCGATGTGCAGGACAAGCCACAGCTAGCTATATTTGTACGGTCTGTGTCAGATGATTGTGTAATACACGAAGAACTCCTTGATATCGTACCATTAAAAGACAGAACCCGTGGCATCGATGTGAAGGAAACACTGATGGATGTCTGTGCGAAAGCAAATCTTCCATTTCTGAAACTTACGGCAATAGCAACGGACGGAGCGCCATCTATGGTCGGATCTGTGAACGGACTTGTGGGGCTGTGCAGAGCTGACGACAGGTTCCCAGACTTTTGGACATTTCACTGCATCATCCATCGGGAGCAACTGGTGTCTAAAAAGCTGAATTTAGACCACGTCATGAAACCCGTGCTGGAAATCGTCAATTACATTCGTACACATGCTCTTAACCACAGACAATTCAAGAATCTCATTGATGAGCTCAACCAAGGTCTTCCCGGAGATCTGCCCCTCCACTGTACTGTGAGGTGGCTTTCGAAAGGTAAAGTTCTTTCTCGTTTTTTTGAACTTTTGGACGCTGTGAAACTGTTCATGGAAGAGAAGCACAAGGAATACACCGAGCTGTCAGACCCCCAGTGGATTTTAGATCTGGCGTTTCTGGTGGACATGCTGCGTCATCTGGACAGACTGATCCTGGATCTACAGGGGAAGTTAAAGATACTGCCTGACCTGGTGCAAAGTGTATTTGCGTTTGTCAACAAACTCAAGCTGTTCAAGACTCAGCTTCAAGGGGGGGAACTAATGCATTTCCCTTCTGTGTTAAACGCAAGTGGGCACGCAGCTGACGTCCTGAAAAGGAACACAGCACGGTATGCAACATTGCTCGAAAACCTTGAAGATGGTTTCGTAGCCAGATTCCAAGATCTACAGCTGAGAAGGCCGCAGATTGCATTCCTGATTGACCCTTTCACTGCGGAGGCGGACTGTTTGAAAGCCCCGTTAGTCACAGACGAAGCAACTTCTCAGCTGGAGATGATCGAACTGTCTGAGGATGACAGACTGAAGTCTGTTCTGAGGGAAGGAGCCATTGAGTTCTGGAAAAATGTGCCGATGGAGAAATACCCCAATGTCAAAAGGGCTGCGCTCAGACTACTGTCAATGTTTGGCTCAACTTACGTGTGTGAGTCGGTTTTTTCTACCCTGAATCTAGTGAAGTCGAAGCATCGATCTGTTCTAACTGACACACACGTGAAGGAACTACTTCGAGTGGCCACAACCGACTCCAAGCCAGATTTGAGGAGGATTGTTGAAGGCAAGATTTGCCAAAAGTCCCACTGAATCAAAAACTGATACATGGCAAGAAAAAAATATTGTTGCTCAGAGAATAAATTATTTTCTCATTGTTATTGTAGTGTTGAGCCATTTTTATTACATTTATAGGGGGGGGGGGAAACATTATAATTATGAAAAAGTTATTTAATTGCAAGGTGTGTGTGTGTGTGTGTGTGTGTGCGCGTGCGTGCGTACGCACTATGTGGCTCTTTGCAGTAGCCATGGCAATTTTTTTGACTGTGACTGGTTGGCCAGGAGCCGGGGCACCAGTGGGACTTTGGAAGCAGGAGGCATCCACTGAGGGAGAGAAATTACCCGTACACACCCAGGAGGTGGAGCCAGACTCAGCTGAAAGCAAGGCCATAGAGACTAAGCCGGTAAGCATTGGACGAGAGTTGAGACCCCGTATAGTTGGGAGGTCACGACTGCCTAGTGAACTGACCTCTACCACGGATACTGACACCGAGTCAACTGACTCTGAATCTGATGTTTCTGAGTATAGGCCAGGGGCTAGGCCCAGTGGGCAAAGGTTAGAGAAACGTATGAGTAGAATGCGTAGAATGGATAGACGTATGGGTTTTAGACCTATTGGAGGGCCACATAAAAGCCACAGGGCTCAGGAAAGGAAGGCGGATACACCATCACCCCCACCAGGTTCACCAGCCTCCTTGGGCACACCAGAGGATTTAGTCAGACATCTTATTTACCACCCCGCAGTGGGGGAGGAAATGGAGAGTGTAGAACTGCCACCCGGCTGGGTGGTGTTGGATGAAGTAACCTCCCGTCAAAGTTCACCCGTCCAGAACGATTGGACTAGGGATACACCGGCTGCAGCTGGACCCCCTAGTACCCACTTACTTGCCTCTCTCCTCTATCCTCTCTCTCCTAACCCCTCTCCCCCTCGCAGAAATGGATTGGTTAAACCAACACCGGCAGTCATGGAGGAAACAGTTGCGGCATTGGTGGCTGAAGCTCAGGCTGCCCTGCAGACCCCCGTTCCCGAGAGAGAGGTTACTGTTATTGGTACCTTAGAGGAGGATATGATGCAGACCCCCCCTCGTGAAGAAGCAGTGTCTTTTGATATCGATCTCTCTGACATCTATGAGTTTTTCCTGCCAACTGTGGAAATGCCGGACCTGGAAGAAGGGATGGATCCCTTCCTCGACTCTATCTTCCTGGAATAAGTGGAATGATAAGTTGGCCAAAAATAAATATGTATCCAAGAATTGCTTAAAGAAAGTATAATGATTTAGAAGTAGTGCAACTATATAACTATATACTTAACCTGCAAATAATGAGTAGTTTTCAATATGTGTAATTGCATAACTAAATAAGAGGAATTAGAATGCAAGTGTGACCCAGAGTCACTATAGCTGCTTAGGCCTTGTGTATAAAGTGGGCCCACTAACAAAGAAAGTGCTAGAATTAACCATATTTAACTGTGTATTCTTGCTCAGAGTTGATTGCTGAGACAAGGCAATATATCTTTGGAAAGTTGACGTCATGTGTACAAAGGGCAACGGCTGTAGGAGAGAAAATGGGAAGTGAGACCCGTCTAAAGGTCAGGTCAGGTGATGGAAAGTCCCCAGCTGGACAGTGCCATGGCGTCCAAAATCAAGTAAGAATATGCTGTGTGAAGTGTGATATTATTAATATAAGGAATATAGCGATTTGCTGGTTTTAAGGCTTTTAACATGATTAATTACTATATGTTATACGATAGGAAAGTGCGTTGATAATGGAGCCTGGAAGCCATACTGGTTGGGGGAAGGGATAACGGCCTCACCACAGGGTTGCTACATTTGGAGCTACAGCAGCCCCCACCTTCTTATCTTTTGACTTCTGGAAAGGAAAACATTGCAGGCCTGATGTGTACCAACCAGAGAATCAAACTATGTGAAGTGTGTAATAAGATGTGTAATAGTGTAATAGATGCACTGTAACCAAAGCATAGATGTACAACAGATAGAGAAGTTCTGCATGCAAAACATAGATATGTACTGTGCAAGCAGACCTAGACACGCAATATCCAGATATAGACAATGTCCAGACATAGACCCAATGATTCAGGCTTAGGCCCAGTGATTCAGACATCGACGCAATGTCCCAGACAGGGAGGTACCTTAGCCAGGGTATAAAACATGCTTCTTGGGGCATTTCGCTGGGCGCACCCCGCTGCAGAGCGTAATACTTGAGGCATTGGAGCAGGATTGAGTGTGTTGGAGACCAAGCCCGGAGCTCATACTCTGATCATATTCTGACTTACGGATTGCCACCGCTGAACAACTTTTGGAAACGAGTTTTCTTGATAAGTATTTGGAATTCAGTTTAGGGACTAGACCACAATTTGAGAACTCCACAGCTTCTCTTTCAGCACGGGGCTTAACCCTTAGCTGTTGGGGCTGTGGCTTTAGGTAATACCAAGGAACTATTATCACAGGTTTTCACTCTGAGGAGCTATTATCATAGGTTTTCACTCTGAGGAGCATTTATCATAGGTTTTCACACGAAGGAACAATTATTACAGTTTTGTTGTTTTCTAAGTATTATTGTTTTAAGAGGAACCCCCTTGGATATAGTATTGTTACAGGAGTTCTCATCAGTTTCACAGATAATATTGGACACAGGATTTCAGAATCATTTGGATTTCAGGATCAATCGGAGTTCCGGATCATTGGGAGTTCAGGATCGTCTAGAATTCAGGATTCTTCAATCAATACCAAAAGAAAATAATTTTAGTAGTTTTTCTGGATTTTGCCTGTCAGGGGCAAGGCTGAAGCCCTGCGGGGAATCAGAGCCTCTTGGCTGGGTAGAGGAAACTCGAGCTTACCACAAACACGGCGGATAGAGGAAGCGGGTCTAACTCGACGGGGTTTGGAATCGAAGCCTCTCTAATCTTCACTGACCAGTAGTAAGACAGGCTGATAGGTTTTTATTATTTTCAATTTATATCATTTTTCTATTATCATGTTAACAATTAATCAAGCTGTCTGTAACCCCATTTATTGATATTTTAGCTATGCTGTAATGCTTTGAATTATTAATTAAACATCATATCCTGCATTTAAAGCAACAGTGTCAAGAAATGTAATGGTTTATTATTATTTTATTCTAAATTGTAGAACTTAGTACAAGTCACATTACTCTTCCTGGTAATGTAAAAAGTTATAGGCTACTGTGCATATGATATCATAGGATCTGAACGGTTATATCTGGCCCCTTATTTTTACCTCCATTGGGTATATTGTCCATACCGATAAATCTTTTATCCGCAACCACACCAACTGGCACTCATTAAGGTTAGAGCAGCCGTTAACCATAGAGGTCATTTGCTTCGATGCACGGTTTTATAGGGGTGACTTTTCAGTGCATTGGAAGTGAGTGAAGGAAGATTTGGGGGAACTATGGGATTTTTAGGCTGTTAACAGCGGAGTGAATCTAACCACCACCAACCTACACCGGACCCCTATGGTCCAAACCTGTTACTAGAGGGTTGGTACCGGAGCCCTGTACTGGGCTATGAGTTCTGGTTGTGAATTTTATATTTTAAACTGGAACTCAACTTTTGCCGGGAGACACCTTTTCCTCTCTCTCTTACTCCGGCTTTTCCTCTTCTCTTGCCTTGACTCTGACCTCCACACACCTTCTTCTAATCCTGCATAACAATCAAGCTCTATGGGGCTTCTAGATCCCCTTCTCACTTCACTTCTCTTCTCCTCTTTTAACATTGCTTCTCCTTCTGTTTTGAACGATTTCAACATACAGTGGGGGAAATAATTATTTGATCCCCTGCTGATTTTGTTAGTTTGCCCGATTACAAAGAAATGAGCGGTCTATAATTTTTATGGTACTTTTATTTTAACAAATAGAAGAAGAAGTCCAGAAAAAACACATTATATAAAGTTATAAATTAATTTGCATTTGATCGAAGGAAATAAGTATTTGATCCCCTACAAACCAGCAAGAATTCTGGCTCATACAGACCGGTTATATGCCCATAAGGCACACAGATTAGTCCTGTCACTTTAGGAAAAGTACTCCTAATCTCTGCTTGTTATGGGTATAAAAGACACCTGTCAATAGAATCAATCTCTTCCATTCCAACCTCTCCACCACCATGGGCAAGACCAAAGAACATTCAAAGGACATCAGGGTAAGAGTTGTAGACCTGCACAAGGCTGGAATGGGCTACAAGACCATCAGCAAGAAGCTTGGTGAGAAGGAGACAACTGTTGGTGCAATTATTAGAAAATGGAAGAAATACAAAATAACCATCAATCGCCCTCGGCCTGGAGCTCCATGCAAGATCTTGCCTTGTGGGGTAAGGATGATCATGAGAAGGGTGAGGGATCAGCCCAGAACTACACGGGAGGAGCTTGGTAATGATCTCAAGGCAGCTGGGACCACAGTCACCAAGAAAACCATTGATAACACACTACACCGTAAAGGATTGAAATCCTGCAGTGCCCGCAAGGTCCCCCTACTCAAGAAGGCACATGTACAGGCCCATCTGAAGTTTGCCAATGAACACCTAAATGATTCAGAGAAGGCTTGGGAGAAGGTGATGTGGTCAGATGAGACCAAAATTGAACTCTTTGGCATAAATTCGACTCTTCGTGTTTGGAGGGAGAGAAATGCTGAATGCTACAATCCCAAGAACACCATCCCCACCGTCAAACACGGAGGTGGAAACATTATGCTTTGGGGCTGTTTCTCTGCTAAGGGTACAGGACGACTTCACTGCATTGAGGGGCCAATGGACGGGGCCATGTACCATAAGATCTTGGACGAGAACCTCCTTCCCTCAGCCAGAGCACTGAGGATGGGTCGTGGATGGGTCTTCCAGCATGACAATGACCCAAAACATACAGCCAAGGCAACAAAGGAGTGGCTCAAGAAGAAGCACACTAAGATCATGGAGTGGCCTAGCTAGTCTCCAGACCTTAATCCTATAGAAAATTTGTGGAGGGAGCTGAAGCTTCGAGTTGCCAAGCAAAAGCCTTGAAACCTTCAGGATTTGGAGAGGATCTGTAAAGAGGAGTGGACCAAAATCCCTCCTGAGATGTGTGCAAACCTGGTGACCAACTATAAGAAACGTCTGACTTCTGTGCTTGCCAGCAAGGGTTTCTCCACCAAGTACTAAGTCATGTTTTGCTTGGGGATCAAATACTTATTTCCTTCGATCAAATGCAAATGAATTTATAACTTTATATAATGTGTTTTTTCTGGACTTCTTTGTTGATATTCTGTCTCTATTTGTTAAAATAAAAGTACCATAACAATTATAGACCGCTCATTTCTTTGTAATCGGGCAAACTAACAAAATCAGCAGGGGATCAAATCATTATTTCCCCCACTGTCGCTCTCTAGGGAGGTCACAATAACAATAACTAATCCTGACTGACGTTAAGCCGGGTCACTAGCTAGCTAGCAAGCATGCCTGTGTGTGTGGCAAGGGTGACAAACCCTAATCCAGAGCCCTTTGATTTCTCAAAGATTTTGTCGAGCATTAGGGTTAAATGCAAAACCAGAAGAATATCAGGTTAATTCACTCCCGTATGCTATGGGAGATACAGCTGACAATATTTTGGTAGTGTTACCATTGACTGATGCAGATAAAAATAATTATGATGCAGTCAAAGAAGCGTTTGATAAGCACTGTATAGGAAAACATAATGTTATTTTTGAAAGAGCTCAGTTTCTCATGAGATGCCAAAATGATGGGAGAAAGTGCAGAGACATTCATCACAGCAGTACATAAGCTAGCAGAACATTGTAGCTTTAGAGTACTAACAGAAGAATGTTGAGGTATCAGACAGAATGTTGACATTTTTTATTAGATGAGGAAGGAAAGCGTAAGCAAGCAGCGCACTACAACTTACAACACCACAACACCAAGGTCATACTTGGTAGAGACTGACAGGGGCATACTAAGGAGAAACAGACTTCCCCTTCATCCCACTGGGGATGCCCCAGGGCAAGAGACACTCACTAGAACAGGCATGGTTTCAAAAGCATCTGTGAGACTGGACTTGTGAATAAGAGTTAAAAAAAAGAGAACAGTTCATGAGTTAAAAAACTGTACAGTTCATATGTGCTAAAGAAAAGAACATACAGAAGATTATGTTTAAAATATGTTTATTTGAAACCGTAACGCTTAGGCTGTGTTGTGTAACTTCCCGGTTGTCTTCCTAAACATGTTTTACAGCGAAGTCCACGGCATCCTCGTCTCCTTATTATACACTTACAGGCCTTCTGTGCCTCGTGTTTGGATAGTTAGCCTTCAAATTTAATTTTGGCTCTATATGTCAACAATATGGATTTGAGATCAAATTATGAATATGTGGCAAAATTAATATCATCCTTTATTTGAGGGTATTTTCATACACATCTTTTTGACCATTTGGAAGTAGTCCCCCATTTGAAGAATTCACCTTAAGTGTTGTCTACAAGTTAGTATTGATCCCATATCCGTTGCATGCAATAACTACATCAAGCCTGCAACTCTATTAACTCTTTGGATGCATTTGCACTGTTTTTTAATGATGAGTGAGAAAGTTTCAAAGGCTAGACCAAAAGAAGAAATGCGCAAGAAGGGCGCTGTACTGTACATCCCTTTAGATTACCAAAGGCATTGGAGAGTGTTGATGCAAACCTTTATTCTCAATATGTAAAATGAAAGACACAAACAAGATTTTACAGCAGTTTTAATTTGAACAAACTTTCATATACAGACCAGTGACAGAGAAAATGGCAAATTAGATCTTGATTGGTTTGTATAGAAATAGAATGGTCTTCTCCAAATAATACACTGTAAAGTAACGCAATACACACCATGTAGTACTGTACAAATGTACTGCTTACAAACCAAAGCCTGGGTCTCCATATCTTGACATCAAAACTTCCCAACCTCAGTGGCTTTTTCTGAAGATGGATGGACAGCTGTTACCACATTCTGCTCATATAACAACTCATGTCTCCAAGTAAACCATCTGGTTAAGAATTTAATTTTTGCAGTGTACAGTAACTTCTTATTCTAACAAACAGGAAATGTTTACTTAAAAGGTCTATTTCACTCTGCCAACTTTGCTTTGAACTGCACAAAACGAATTCCCCACCCACACAATTTATCAAAAGGAGCACTCCAACGAGCACAATTAGTTAAGTGAACTTATTAACTGAATACATATTTTGTTTATTATCAGTATTAGTAATTTTACATCAAATGTTTTGTTAAAATGGACACCATTGTGACAACCTTTGCCCAACTCCACTTCTCCCACCCCGCTCTCGCCTCCAAGAAGATGTTCAAATAACATTTCAAGACTTTTTAAAGCAAAGGCACATTTGTCAGTAAGTGTTTTAAAAAGGAAAGCAAGGGCAGGCAGTCAGTCTAGGAAGCAGAGAAGGACAAGAGGCTTCCGTGACAGCTGCAGCAAGCCTTTAGTACCCGATGTTTCCATCACAACACAAAACCTGACAAAGTAGGGACCAGTCCACACTTGTCTGAGAGGAAGCCTTGGACTGGCATGGAAGCTGGGGAGTTGAGGGGGGCATGATGATGTGGGGATGGGGGAGCCCAAGCTCTCCAGTCCGCACTATAAACACTTGTTCTAAACCCCCCTGCTGTTGAGGGTAGGCATCAGTCAGTCTGTGTGTTAGCTGGCGACAGGGGCTCTGTGGCCAGTCACACCCAGGCCTGCCTGGGAGAGTACAGAGCCTTGTGCCCAAAGCAGTTCTTCTCCTAACGGGCCTTCCAGACAACCATAGCTCTGGCCCTTTCTGTCTGGAGTCAGGGCTAGTCTGGGGCTAGTGGCTACACAATCCACCAGTCAAACAGGACACCAGTAGCCAGAGGGAGCTGTGTGTGGTGGGAATGGACCCACACCTTATGGTCCTGCCCCTCCTGTGTCTATTGTTCCCTGACTTGAAGAGGCTGTGGGCAGGGTGGTCGGGAGAAGGCAGCTCCACATCATACAAACACCTTGGCAAGAGCATCTGCCCCAGCACAGGCGATATAGCACTTTGACGGGTGGAACGCCACATCATGGATTGACTCATCAAACTTCTTACGGTGGGCGGTGAACTCCTGGATGCAGGTCTTACTATCCAAATTCCAAAGACGGATCGAGCAGTCATGACCTGGAGAGAAGGGGATAAATTAGGAACAGAATAATAACGCCTTCAAGGATAGACTGAATCAATTTGTCTGGAGACAAGGGATGAAGCTAATCTTAGAAATACAGGTAACACTTTACATTAAGTCAGGTTTATTCATGGTTGATAATAAATCACTAATAACCAGTTTATGCAATCAGGAGCCAGTTATTAATGCTTTATAAATGCACTTATAAATGCTTTAAAAGCTAACCCTGACGTGAAATCATGCAACATTATTTGCAGTGGTTGCACAGTTGTTATTTCCTGAATTGTGGGGATGATTCAGCTGGCACCAAACAACACATCTTTACATACAGTATAATGTGAAGATCTCCCAAAGTACAGTACAGCTGTCACCATGTTTTTTTTTAACCATGGCCCATACTTGAAATCCTGATGTCCTTGTCAACACGTTCCTCATTTAAACATATCCACCATGCAGGTTCCTAGATTGTATTTGTTGATATATCTATCCACTACTTACTCCTTTCTCTGTGTTCACTGATGTGTGGTTAGTGCTCTGAGCTGGTTTGGATTAATCAATGAGTTGATAATTAAGTTACATGAGTACTGTTATGGAAAATACATTGATAGAACTATTTTCAGGTTATACACTTTCATATGACTGATACAACTTGTGTATATATTGTGATAACACTTTCTCTTACCACACCTCTAAAGTTCTATAGCCATTGTTCTGAGAAGCACTGTATAATTTACCATATGAACAGCGGTGGTTTCGGAGGGAGTGGTGAGGGAGAGCAACAATGGGGGGACAGACGTATCTTGCCGATAGGTGTGAAATGTTGAACGCCGATTGATGAGTAAGAAAGTGCCAATTGATCAGGAAGAAAGTCTCCCCATTGTTCATTCTCTCCCGCCCTCTCTCACGTAAGCACAAGCCCATCAGCCGATAGCCTTGGCGGCGCCTACCATTATGTTTAAACTGTATAAAAGACAACCCTGATAATCGCCTCTTCAGACTTGTGCTGAACAGACCCCCGTATCTACGCTGGGCTGCTGTTACGCTCTTGTCTCTTGTTTGCAAGCAATAAATACCGGACTCAGATATTGTGGCTACTCAGGACTTGTTTCTTGATTCTTACCTCCGAAGAGCTGAAGTACAGAGTGGTAAATCCTAGACTTCCACCACAGTACTCTTTTAAATTTTTGACATTTAGCAGACACTTTTATCCAAAGCAACTTACAACAAGTAAAGTCTAAAGTAAGTGAATCATCACATCAGTCATCATAAGAAAAAAAATTCTATGCTAGGACCAGGGGAAATTGGCAGTCACAATGCTAGAAGATGGAAGGATTTATTTATGATTATTATTATTATTTATTTTTTTACAGTAGAGGAACTGTACCGGGGGGTCGTGGGGTCTTTAGGAGGGACAGTCAAGATGTAGCCCGAAGAGATGGGTCTTCAGTCTAGATAGGTAGTGACTCTGCAGTCCTGACAGCAGTGGGAAGCTCGTTCCACCACCGGGGTGCCAAGACAGTGAAATGCCGTGACTGAGTAGCGCGACGGCTGCATTCTCGTAGAGGCGGCGGTGCCAGGCGGCCAGCCGAGGTGGAAGAATGGAGTGATCGGGCAGGGGTTTGGGGGCTGACCATTGCTTGCAAGTAGGGAGGGGCTGTTCCCTTTGCTGCCCGGTAGGCGAGCACCAGGGTCTTGAATCTGATGCAAGCTACTACCATTGAAGGGTGCAGGAGGTGGGTGACATGGGAGAATTTGGGGAGATTGAACACTAGACGGCCAGCAGCATTCTGGATGACCTGCAGAGGTCTGATGATGGAGGCGGGGAGCCCGGCCGAGAGTTCGTTGCAGTCGTCAAGGCCGGAGATCACAAGTGCCTGGACCAATAGTTGTGCTGCTTCTCTGGTGAGAAATGGACATATCCTTCTGATGTTGTAGAGGAAGAATCTACAGGAGCGCGCTGTCGCTGTGATGTTCGCCGCACAGGATAAGTGGTTGTCAAGGATCACCCTAAGATTATTGGCTGTCTGGGAGGAGTTCTCTACTGTGATGGAGAAGTCTTGAAAGCTTCTTTAAAAAAAAAAGAATTATTCCTTCTTCTAGCATTGTGACTGCCAATCGCCCCTGGTCCTACCGTAGATTACTTTTTCTTATGATGACTGATGGATAGATGATTCAATTACTTAAACAAATGTATTTGTTGTTAGTCGCTTTGGATAAAGAATCAGAATCAGAATCTGAATTCTTTTATTTTGCCAAGTATATTTGCACATACAGGAAATTGACTTGGTGAGGTTGCGTGGACATAAAAAACAAATAGCAAATATTGACATGAAATTTACAAAATAGCAAAGTATTAACAAAAATAACAAATTTACAAATTTACAAAAAAGAGCAGCAGAACAATACATCTTGTAGGCACAAGAGGCTGTGAAATGGTTGTGGGGCATGTACACTATACATTAGAATAATTTTAAATAATTATAAATTACACTGTCAGTGCGTTGTTTGTGTGACAGGGTGGGGGGTCAGAGAGAGGCAGGGGGCGTGGTTGTGAGCCCCACTGCCATGGGGAAGAAACTGTTCAGGTGGCGCAATGTTTTAGTCTTGATTGACCAGAACCTTTTGCTGGATGGAAGTCTCTGGAAGAGGTGATGACCAGGATGGGAAGGATCAGCGATGATCTTTCCTGCTCTCTTACTGGTCCTGGAGTGGAACAAGTCCAGGAGAGATGGCAGGTTGCAGCCTTCTCGGCTGACCGAATGATCCGCTGCATTCTGCCTTTGTCCTTGGCAGTGGAGGCAGCAAACCAGACAGTGATTGATGAGCTGAGGATGGACTCAATGATGGCCGTGTAGAACTCAACTATCACTTTCTGCGGCATGTTGAATTTCTTCAGCTGCCGTAGGAAGAACATCCTCTGCTGGGCCTTCTTGATGGTGGAGGTGATGTTCTCCGCCCACCTGAGGTCCTTTGAAATTATTGTCTCCAGGAATCTGAATGACTCCACAATGTTAACTGGGGAGTCACACATGATGAGGGGGGCTGGGCTTCTCCTGAAATCTACGACCATCTCTACAGTTTTTAGGGCGTTCAGCTCCAAGTAGTTCTGGCTGCACCAGGAAGCCAGGCTGTCAACTTCCTCCCTGTAGGCGGCCTCATCACCATTGGAGATTAATCCAATGAGGGTAGTGTCATCCGTGAACTTCAGGAGTTTGACAGAAGGGTGGCTAGAGGTGCAGCTGTTGGTGTAGAGGGAGAAGAGTAGAGGAGAGAGCACACAGCCTTGTGGGGCTCCGGTGCTGATGGTCCGGGCTCCGAGACAAGCTTGCCCAGCCGTACCTGCTGCTTCCTGTCTGTCAGAAAGTCAGTGATCCACCTGCAGGTGGTCTCAGGCACGCTCAGCTGGGATAGCTTGTCCTGGAGGAGAGCTGGGGCGATAGTGTTAAATGCAGAGCTGAAGTCCACAAACAGGATCCTGGCGTAGGTGCCGGGGGAGTCTAGGTGCTGTAGGATGAAGTGAAGTCCCATGTTGACTGCGTCATCTACAGACCTGTTGGCTCTATAGGCAAACTGCAGTGGGTCAAGGAGGGGGTTGGTGATGGTCTTGAGGTGGGTGAGCACGAGGCGCTCAAAGGTCTTCATTACCACAGAGGTCAGGGCGACTGGTCTGTAGTCATTAAGGCCTGGGATCCTCTGCTTTCTGGGAACTGGGATGATGGTGGATGTTTTGAAGCAGGCAGGTACCATGCATTCAGCCAGTGAGGTGTTGAAGATGTCCGTAAACACTGGAGACAGCTGGTCTGCACAGTGCTTCAGTGTGGAGGGGGAGACAGCATCTGGTCCAGCTGCCTTGCAGGGGTTCTGTTTCTTTAACAGTTTGTTAACGTCTCTCTCCTGGATGGAGAGAGGTGCGACGGGGGGGAGGGGGCTGTAGAGGTTAGTGTCTCTGGCCAGGCTGGGAAGGAGAGGTGTGATAGCTGTGGGGGAGGGTTGGTTTAGTGGGTCAGAGTCAGGGCTGCTCCATTGTCTGTCGAATCTACAGTAGAAGTCGTTCAGGTCATTTGCAAGTCTGAGGTCTTCCATAGAGTGGGGGGATTTGGTTTTGCAGTCTGTGATAACTCGAAGGCCTTTCCAGATTGACGAGGAGTCGTTGGCTGCAAACTGTTGTTCTAGCTTCTTTGAGTACTGTCGTCTGGCCTCCTTAATCTCCTTGCCAAACGTGTACTTAGCTAGTCTGAACCTTTCCTTGTCTCCACTCCTGAAAGCCCTCTCCTTCTCCAAACGAAGCTGTTTGAGTCTTGCTGTGAACCAGGGCTTGTCATTGTTGTAACTCACCCTGGTGCGTGTTGGAATACATCTGTCCTCACAGAAGCTGATGTATGACGTCACAGACTCTGTGTATTCGTCCAGGCTGTTAGAAGCAGTCCTAAAAATGTCCCAGTCTGTGGTGTCAAGGCAGTCACGCAAATGCTCCACTGCTTCTCTGCTACTCCAATTCTTTGATGTCCTCACAGCAGGTTTAGAAAGTTTTAGTTTCTGCCTGTATGCCAGGATCAAATGAATAAGAGCGTGGTCAGATAGTCCCAGAGCCGCGCGGGGAACTACGTGATAAGGTCTGCTGATGGTGCTATAACAGTGATCCAAAATCTTCTCCTCCCTGGTCGGGCATTTGATTAACTGTTTATATTTAGGATGTTTGTGAGTTAAGTTGCCCTTGTTAAAGTCCCCAAGGACAATAACTGGGGAATACGTGTTCGCTCTCCTTCTCTCCACTCCTAATATTTGGTCGGCGAGTTGACGTTGCCACTTTCACGTCAGCTTGCGGGGGGATGTAAACTCCAGCCAATATGAAAGAAGTGAATTCACGTGGAGAGTAAAGGTGATGAAAAATGATTCCAGGTCAGGAGAACAAGTTTGCAAAATCACTTTCACGTCGTTGCACTAGCGTTGATTTATATAGAAACAGATCCCACCTCCTTTCGCCTTGCGAGTAGAAATCGGTTCGCGATCTGCACGCAACAGCTGAAAGCCGGGCACATGTACAGCGGAGTCCGGTGTCAATTCCATCAGCCACGATTCCGTGAAACACAAAACAGAAGAAAGGGAAAAGTCTCTATTTGTCCTGATAAGAAGACGCAATTCGTCCATTTTGTTGCATAGTGCGCGAACATTTGAGAGAAGTATTCCCGGTAGAGGCGAGCGTAATCCTCTCTCCCTAAAGCGCACTAAAGCCCCGGCGCGTTTGCCATGGCGCCGGCGCCTTCGTTGCACTGCTTGGCCAAGGGACAGAGCACCTTTGACCAGAATGTCCAGTAAATCCACGGATGGGGCGAGAAAGTTGGGACATAAATCAGATGATGTTGAGTCCCTGATGTTAAGCATCTCGTCCCTCGTGAAAGTAAACTTAGTGGAATCACAATTAACGGAATTAAAGACTATAAACAAACAAAGAAGTGTGCACCAACACACCGAGGCGCCATCTTGAGGAGGAAAAAGGCGTCTGCTAAATGCCATACATGTAAATGCTTTAGCAGCTGATGCAGAGGAGGTGTAGTTGAGGAGGAGATAGAGATAAGGTTTTCGGTCATCGGGAAGGCCGGTTTTACTCCATTTCCTCTCAGCTGCCCGGAGCCCCATTGTACAAGTTTGCAGGGTTTCAGACAGCCAAGGAGTGCGTGGAGAGGATCGTGCTGGCCTTGGACAGAGAGAGTTGAAGGATGAAGAAAGAGTGGATAGGAGGGTGGAGGAGGCTGCATCAGTGGATAGAAGGGAGAAGGAATCAACAGAGGGTAGGGAGGATAAGACAGAGGAAGAGAGAGCGGTGAAGGAGAGGTTACGCAGGTTGCGACGAGTGGACACAGTGTGGGTAGAGTCTGAGGGGGTGGATTTGAGGGGAAGGGAGAAGGATCCAAAATGATGGTCAGAAACTTTCTCTCAGGCCTTCCTCGATGGACTCCACAGATTGACTCCTTTGTCTTCGTGTCAGGAGGCTGTCGCTCGTTGACAGTCAGGATAGAAGTACAGATTCTGTAATTGCTGATGAAGCAGGGTTGCAGCCCCTCCCACCTAAGGATCAGTTAACGACCAGACAGACTTCACCACCAAGTCCAAATGTACTTTGTTGTAGTCAGGAGCTGCTAGGCACTTAAGTTGGTTGCAAAGTTTTCAGCCCCTCCCACTGGGAATTGACAGCAGTTGGCTTCAAGTTGTCTATTCAACAGAAACTAGCTCCCTCGGCTTCAGGCAGGATTGACACAACTCACAGCAACAACTAAAAGCAACACACTGTTAAACAAGACTAAATTAATTTACTTAGTCTCGAGACAGACTTCACCACTCAAGTCCAAATGTACTTTGTTCTAGTCAGGAGCTGCTAGGCACTTAAAGAGTTTTCAGCCCCTCCCACTACTCTTCTATCCTGTGTACTTATGAAGAAAACCACTGACCATTTCATCATGTATAACTGATGAAATGTCACAACGTTAACCATTTATTAATGAGGAATCAACATTTGTAACTGATAAAATGTGACCTTAGTGTGACAAGTGTAACACATTTGATCATTTATGAATGACTTACCAACATTTATTAATGGGTTACAAATATTTCTAACTGATGAAATGTAACCTTAATGTAAATCGTAACACTGTTTACCATCATTATGAAGGAGTTACTAACATTAAATAACTAGCTACTACCAAGCCTCTTGGCTAGGGGTCAGTTCAACAGTCTGATGGCCTGAGGGTAGAAGCTATTCCGGAATCTGTTGGTCCGGGTCTGAATGCTTCGGTACCATCTGCCCGATGGAAGCAGGGACAACAGGGTATGACTGGGATGGCTGTTGTCCTTGATGATCTTCCCGGCCTTCCTCTTACATCTCTGAGTTGATGGCGGGGAGCTCACGGCCTGTGATGGACTGGGCCGTTTTTACCACTCTCTGCAGGGCTTTCCGATCGTGAGCGGTGCAGCTGCCATACCAGGCGGTGATGCAGCCAGACAGGATGCTCTCAATGGTGCACCTGTAAAAGTTTGTGAGGATCTGGGGGGGACATGCCGAATTTCCTCAACCTGTGGGGGACTGTGGGGGTGTGGTGTGAATATGTTAGATCCTTAGTGATGTGGACACCAAGAAACCTGAAGCTATTGACTGTGAGGAAAAAGTGTTATAATAATCATTTCTGTTCAATGTACTTGTTCTCTTCACGTGTTCTGCACATGTTTCAATGTATTGTGAGAGATTTCTAAGAGTGCAAGGGTGCTGCCCAAAAGGTCAACTTGTTCTATGTTAATGGTTTCCACCCCATAGATGTAAATGTGTTCGTGTTGATAGAACAATGAGAAGTGATAACATCTTGTATAGTATAAGACAGTCTGAATGGGGAAATAACCCCTCAGAACTGAGGTATAATTATGCTTTGTATCTTCTCTAAGAGCTCTTAATAAACTGAGGAAACTTTGTTTCATCACATCGTGTACCCTTAGTGGTTAATTCTTGTGAGCCTAGCAACTCACGTGTATCTTTAATTGATTAGTTAGTAGAATTTCCACAACATGACTCTCTCCACCTCAGCCCCTCCGATGTGGAGCACACAGACCTCGCTAGTAACAGGAGCTTTGATGGGGAGCTCCATATCACTATCCTCAAACTGAGCGTAAAATGAATTTAGCTTGTCGGGGAGCGACAGTGTCCAAACTGCTTGGTCTCACTTTATAGTCCGTAAAAGTCTGTACCCCTGCCACATACCTCTCATGTTAGAGCCTTGGTACTGAGACCTTGATCATCATTGCTTCAGACTATGATTCTTAGCACAGCGTTGCCTGTGCAGTATGTCTCTTTCATTATACCATTGTATCATTTAGACAACATAGGGCACTCGTCGGACTAAAGAGACATATTTTTCATTAAATATTATTGTTGTTGTTAATTAATCAATGTTCTAAATGTTTTCAATTATTATAAAAGTTTACCGAGAGAGGCTTGGAGAACCATTTTTTAAATATACTGTATACACAGTGAAGGGGGAGACATCAATTATGCCCCCCTTCTTGAGCCTGCAGAGTTCTGGAAAAGGGTCTTGTGGACAGATGAGACAAAGATTAACATGTACAAGAGTGATGGCAAGTGTAAAGTGTGGAGAAAAAAAGGAACTGCCCAAAATCCCTGGCATAACACCTCATCTGTGAAATATGATGGAGGGGGTGTTATGACTTGGCCGTGTATGGTTGCCACTGGAACTGGCTGCTACATCTTGTCTGATGAAGATGGCTGCAGTACAGGCCTGGCAGAGTATCACCAGAGGTCAATGGGTCGCAGACAGTTATTGCATGCAAAGGATTGTCGACCAAATACTAAACTTGAGTGCTTTATTTGGACATTATATGTTTTTTTTCAATAATTGTGGAGCCCTGAAATAGGGGAAGTATGTTTCAAAAATGTTGTACTTTCTCAATAGTGAAACCAATCTGAAAAAAAAAAAAAGAATTCAAGCTGAGATTTCTACTTTGACCCTATAGTAATTGTTTTATTTCAACTGTTGGAGTATAGATATGTTTTTATTAGCCCAGCCACCCACCCCCCCTTTTTTTTTTGTACAGTTTTTACATCTACATTGTATTTACATTATTTTATTTTTTTTACATGGTCTATTATGGTATATTTGGTATTTGGGCAAACTTTGTGGTGCTCTTATTGAAAAGCAATGAAGAGAAAACTAGTCTGCTATTGCTGTTGTCCAATGAGGTCTTGCCATACCAGAAATTAATCAATAAGTGGAGGGTATCAGTTTCTACCATATCTGATGAGGGTAGTCATGGTGGTAATTGTAGGACAGAGGCATAGATAGATAGAGTACATTCATTTGCAGGAATAAGCATTTCTAAAGCATTACTCACTGGCTCCTGATTGCAAGCTCCCTATTTGGCAAGCACCAAGTGAATATTGAACAATCTAAACAAATTAGTTAACTGTTTATAAGTAATTTATTAACGAATTATAAACCCTTGACAAATGTGACCTTAATGTTACCAAAATACAGAGATCATACATAAATATTGCTACTTACTGCCAGACATCAAATATAGTCCATTGGGGTCAACAGCTAGACTTGTGACTGCATCCAAATGGGCCACCATGGAGTGGATTAGCTTCCCTGCAATTATTACAAAGACAAATATTTGTCAGAACAGCAATTTTGGGGATTCATTGTACATTGAACAAACTCAGTAAATTGGCATAAGATACCAAATAGCTAAAAGGCTGAGGATGGCATACACAATGGATATGGTATATTTTGACCAACATTTTGACATAAGCAGGGATGCTGTCCAGGTATAACCTATACAGTACCTGTGTTGTTGTCGAAGAACTTGATGTGGCGATCCTCCTGTGCGGTAATGGTGATGGGTAGGGTGGGGTGGCTCAGAACTTTGTTGATCTGACAGGGAGTGCCTAAGGTGAGAAAAGGGACAAATTAGACCTTTTTCATTATCCATTAGGCTTCCTCAGTCCACCCACTGTCATAAATCCATCGCTCCAGATTTACCTGGCTCTACAGTGGATTGCAGGCTGAGGACCAGCTGGCGAGTCTCCATGTTGAAGAGGCCAATCTGACCACTGGTGAAGGAGGTGACCAAATGTGCTGGCTCACTGCACACCAAGTCTACTGAGGAGGGCACACCCATCTCTGCAACATGCACACGCACACAGACAGAGATTAATTTTTACCACATAAATAAATAAAACATCATGAAGAATTCAACTCATTTAGTGTGTGACATGTCTCTGTAACCTTTGTTCTCATTAAAGACTGCCAGGGCAAGGGAGGTGTTGTTGGCGTCCCACAGCCTCACAGTGCCATCCCCAGAGCAGGAGAGGAGGCGCTGGTGAGCACTGCTGTAC
This sequence comes from Argentina silus, assembly GCF_951799395.1. NCBI lineage: Eukaryota > Metazoa > Chordata > Actinopteri > Argentiniformes > Argentinidae > Argentina > Argentina silus. The sequence continues at coordinate 17,965,044 of NC_139654.1, forward strand.
ACCAAACCATACACAGAGTCAGTGTGTCCCCACAGCGCCCCCCGTTGGACTGATGGCTCTAAGAAAAGGACAAAAAATGTAAATTCCGCATTTTGGTCTGAAAATCGATACATCTCTGTCCTCCAGATTCTTTTGGAATTTCAGAATTACACAGAAATACTTGGAGGCGGTTCTTACCGTATGAGTCATAGGGGTCGAGGTTGAGGTTGGGGGTGTTCCAGCTGTGGATCGTCCCGTCGACCCCCCCACTGAAACACTGCTCCCCTGTACTGCTCATGACCACACAAAGCACAGCACCCCTATGGAGAGAAGGCCAGTGTCAGTAATGTTCCCACACGTCACTTGTTCATAACAAACATCCAAATACGAGCTTTAAAACTAGAGGGGTCGACCTGTGGGCCCTGAAAGTGTAGATGGGTTCCACATCTAAGAAGGCACTCCTGCAGTCAAACAGAGAGAGTGGGTCAGAAAGCTGTAAAATCACATGTCATGTGTAGTTGTGGATACACTTACTTATAACACTAGAATGAGTTGTGGCCATAATCCAGACTAAATGGAGATGGCAGACAGACATTACAGCGACAGCTCTCTCCATCACTAGTACAGTTCATTGCATGGCTGTGCACTAGACATAAAAGGGTAGTCTCACTTCTTCGCAGGGGCAGCCTTCTGCAGGTTCCACATCTTGAGTGTGTGGTCCTCTGAGGCTGTGACCAGGACAGGCTCCACAGGGTGGAAGGCCAGACCACGGATCCCGTCAAAGTGGCTACGAAGAGTGAACTTTGGGTTCCACGTCTTCCTCAGAGCATCCTTATTGTTGGCGATCTGAGGAGAGGAAATGTGATCATGAAAGTGATCAAGTCAAGGCTGATTCATGTTTCATCGACAACAACACAACCAGGGGTCTGCGTAGGTTCGCGAAGGTCGCGCAACTGTTGCACAGGGGTTTGCGCTACTCTCTCAATTTCTCAATGTGCTACCTGCCACGTAGATGTTGCACACCATTAATTGGTTGGTTAGTGAATGGAGGCGGAGCTATCGGTAGTTAAAAGCACCGAGAGACCGAGACAAACTATCCTGAGGTAAATACAGGCAGCCTTTGTTTACTAGCTAGCTAGTTAGCTTTGTTTGTTAACGAGCCACTACTGATACCCTACTTTGACTGCAGCTGTTCTCAACCATTAATTATGTAATCGGTAATATAAAAGCTAAATATGTGTGTTCTATCTAGAGAACATGACCCCGCTGCACATAGGCTACGCAGAAGTATGAATTACAAAGTGCTTGCGACAGCGCAAACTGCGTACTCATCGCACAAGTGACGCAGAAGCATGTAGAGGCTTTAAGTGAACTGCTACAGTATATCTTCCATCTCTTGCAAGTTGTTAAAATCATGTTCAAACGTAAAACATTTCTAGAGGTACCTAGAAGGTAGAGGTATCTTTTTTGCATAAGGGCATCATTAATTTCATTTCTTGGCTAGTGGTGAGGGTTGGCTATGCTCAGTGTAATGACAGTTCATCTGAGGATGGGCAGTTCATTACTAAAGGTTACTCCTACAGTCTACAGAGATACAGTTGACTTTCTCTTGAGATACTCACATCATAGGCCAGGCTGTCAGCCTCGTTGGCCACTGTGAGTCCAGCCAGCTCCCCAAGCCCCAGCTCACTCATGGCCTTGTCAGCGTCCATGATGAACAACTTCCCTGAGGTGGGCGGGAAGGTCAGTGCCTCCACTGGGAAAATAAAGCCACAATCAATCTCCAATCGATGACCTGCAGGGCACCCATTAGAGCTAAGCTAATACAGGGTATTATAACAGATGCTTGCTGGGTTGGGGTCAACTTCATGTACGTTCAGGAGGTGAATTTAATAAAATATATATATATTTTTTTAAAAAGGGCCAAAACTATTTTAAATGTCTTCTTTTCTTTTGCTGTTAATCCTGTAAAAGACGGGGATATTACCTTGATCAGTCCGGTTTGCCTCGTGCTCGTTGAGTCTGGCCACGCTGGGCCGGGCATGGGGTGTGGCTGAGGGCATCTCCTCAGCATCTCTCAGGTTGGCTAGCATGTCCTGCAGCTTGGATCGGTTGGGCCCTGTTCAATAGCCAGGGAGACAGCATTAGCACACAACACACAGTGATGAAGAGAGATTGAGATACACAATATATAAAGAAAGAGAAGGGAAAGTCTTATAGGGAATAGGGAATGTTGTATCGGGAAGGTACAATGGGATAACAAAATGTACAGTGCCTTTGGAAAGTATTCAGACCCCTTCACTTTTTCCACATTTTGTTGTGTTATAGACTCAATTTAAAATGGGTTTGTGGGGGGACATGCAGCGTTCGGCCTGTAGAGGGAGCTACAGGACCGTGGCCGGGGTTGTGTCGGCGAGACTTTTGTTGCACACCTGCTGCGAATTAAGTCTCGTCGGCGAATGTTTAAGATGTGTGTGCTTCTGCCATTTCAGTAGGGGAGCTAAGCTGGAGAAGGCGAGGCGAGGCGAGGAGAGCCGAGAACTGAGACGGGAGAGAGAGAGACTTTGGACGAGGCTGGAAAGCCAAACAGTGCCAGCGGAATACTTTATGAATAAACGGGACCAATTCCCTTATCGAGATACTGCGTCTGCCTCTGTGTATAAACGAACTTTGTTACATTGGCGCCCAACCTGGGACACAGAATACAGGCAAGATGGACACGCTAACAGCGGCAATATCGAGGATAACGCTCGTCCTCGAGCAACAGACGGCCCTGCAGCAGACCCAGCAGGCGACGCTGGAGGAGCTGACGGCGGCGAGGGTCGCGGACAGGGCCCTCCTCCAGGACTTCACCAGGGCCGGCGGGCCGGCGCCGGGGACCGGAGCGGCACCAGGTCCCCCCAAGGTCCAGCTGCAGAAGATGGGGGACCTGGACGACCCAGAGGCGTTCCTCGCGGTGTTCGAGGGGACGGCGAGGATCTCGGGGTGGCCGGACCGAGAGTGGGCCTACCATCTGCTGCCCCTCCTGTCAGGGGAGGCGCAGCTCGCGGCCCACAGTTTGCCGGCGGCCGCCCAACGGGATTACCAGTCCCTGGCCCGGGCGATTCGGGACCGCCTGGGCCTGACACCGGAGGAACACCGGCGCCGGTTTCGGGCCATGACAATGGAGGAGGAGTGCCGGCCCGCACCGCCACCTGGGTCCAGTACCACCGCCCCCAGGACCTCAAGACCGCCGTGGGACTGGCCGAGGACCATCTCTCCCTCCCACCGCGGGGGCCACAACGACCAACCCCGGCCCCGCGGCAAGGGGGGGGGGGCCAACGCCCAGGAGGAACCGGGGGAGCAGAAGGAGAGAGGCCGGCGCCCGCCCCGAGGACGAGATGGCAGGGGCCCACCTATCTGGAACCGACCCCGGCCCCACAGGGAGCACCTCGAGCGACAGGGGGGTGTGTTGGCGGTGCGGACGGCCGGGCCACGTGCAGGCCGAGTGTCGGGCGATGGACGTGGGACAGGTCGTCCGCATCGGCGACATACCGGGCCCTCCCCCCGGACCAGGAGCGGCGTATCGTATTCCGGTAAGGATACAACGTGATACGCACCAGGCATTCTTGGATTCGGGCTGCATGCAGTCCATGATCCAGGAGCGCCTGGTTCGGCCGGGGGCATTGTTGAAGGCATCGAGGGTGCGGGTGAGGTGTGTGCATGGGGACATTCACGAATATCCGGTGGTCGCTATCGAAATTCATTTTGAGGGGAAAAACCATAGTGTACAGGCGGTGGTTAGCCCACGCCTCACGCATCCCCTGATTCTAGGTGTGGATTGGGAGGGGTTTCCTCAAGCGGTAAAGAGGGCTACCGGGATGCGTGCACGACAGCTAGGGAGGTGTGTGGCGTGTAATGTGCTCTGTGCCGAGGCGGCCCCTCGCGACACTGCCGGGGAGCCGGAGCCGGCGGGGGCGCCTTCCCCGCCGGACTTCCCCGCCGAACTATCCGCGGCTAGGCGACTTCCCCCTCGAGCAGTCTCGTGACGAGACCCTAAGATCAGCCTTTGACCAAGTGATAGCAATTGATGGTACTTTGATAAGGCCAGACACAGTGCGCGCCCACCCCTATTTTGCGATTATCCGCGACAGGTTATATCGAGTAAGTCGTGACTCACATAGTCAGGAGGAAGTAACCCAGTTGCTGGTTCCCCGCAGCCGCCGCGAAATGGTCTTCCAGGCGGCTCATTTCAACCCCATGGCGGGCCATCTAGGGTATGACAAAACACTGCACCGTATAATGGCTCGATTTTATTGGCCGGGGATTCGGGCAGAGGTGCGTAGGTGGTGCGCTTCCTGTCGGGAATGTCAGTTAGTAAATCCCCCGGCCATTCCACGGGCCCCCTTGCAGCCCTTACCATTGGTCGAGAACCCGATACCCCGAGGCAATACCTCTGCGCAATATCTCTGCCAGGAGTGTAGCGCAAGCATTGTTTCAAGTCATCTCCCGCGTGGGAATCCCGAAAGAGATTCTCACCGATCAGGGCACTAATTTTATGTCACGCACCCTCAAGGAACTGTATGGCTTGTTGAACATCAAGGCGATTCGAAACAGTGTTTACCACCCGGCCACTGACGGCCTTTGTGAGCGGTTCAATCGGACCTTGAAGTCAATGATCCGGAAGTTTGTCCACGAGGATAGTCGGAATTGGCTTAAATGGCTAGATCCCCTGTTGTTTGCGGTGCGGGAAGTTCCCCAAGCTTCCACCGGGTTTTCCCCGTTTGAATTACTCTACAGGCGTAAGCCCCGGGGTGTCCTAGACCTGCTTAAAGAAAATTGGGAGGAAGGGTCTAGCGACAGTAAGAGCGAGATCCAGTACGTCCTCGACTTGCGCACAAAGCTCCACGCCTTAGGGGCTATCTCACGTGAGCATTTGCTGCAAGCCCAGGAGCGTCAGAAACGCCTGTATGACAGGGGGACTACCCTACGAGAGTTTACACCGGGAGACAAGGTGCTCGTACTGTTACCCACCTCCAGCACGAAATTACTCGCGAAGTGGCAAGGGCCGTTTGTGGTCACACGTCGCATGGGGGACGTGGATTATGAGGTTGTACGCTCGGACCGGGGGGATAGCTTGCAGGTGTATCACGTCAATGTCCTAAAAAAATGGAACGACGGGGTCACGGTTGCTCTGGCTACGGTAATTCCGGAGAGAGAGGAGTTCGGTCCGGAAGTCCCAAAATCGAAAGTTAGCACTCCGGTCGATATTGATAACCATCTCTCTGCTAGCCAGGCCGCGGACGTTGCAGATTTGCAGCTTAAGTTCGCTGACGTGTTCTCTCCCCTGCCCGGTCGGACTACGCTCATCGACCACCATATAGAAACGCAGCCGGGTTTAACGGTGCGCACGCGTCCCTAACGAAACGTTGTGTGCACGGAGTTGGAAGCTATGCTGGAGCTGGGTGTGGTCGAGGAGTCCCGCAGTGATTGGTGTAGCCCCATCGTGCTTGTCAACAAGCCAGATGGGGCTATACGGTTCTGTGTGGATTATAGACGGGTTAATGCGGTCTCCAAGTTCGATGCATATCCGATTCCCCGGGTCGACGAGCTCTTGGACCGGCTTGGTACGGCCAGGTACTTCACGACATTGGATTGCACGAAGGGATACTGGCAGATTCCACTCTCGCCGGTGTCCCGGGAGAAAACGGCATTCTCCACTCCGCTCGGGTTATTTCAGTTCACCGTGCTCCCTTTCGGGTTGTTCGGAGCCCCAGCCACTTTTCAGCGCCTCATGGACCGTATTCTGCGGCCGCACGCCGCCTATGCTGCGGCCTACCTAGATGACATTGTCATTCACAGTGACACCTGGCCGCAGCATGTGCGGAGTGTGGCTGCTGTTCTGCGGTCCCTGAGGCAGGCGGGGCTAACGGCCAACCCGAAAAAGTGCGTGATCGGGCGGAGGGAGATCCGGTATCTGGGGTACCACTTGGGACGGGGGGAGGTGCGACCGCAGATTGAAAAGACTGCGGCCATCGCCGCCTCTCCCCGGCCCAAGACAAAGAAGGAGGTGAGGGCCTTCCTGGGGCTGGCGGGATATTACCGCCAGTTCGTACCAGGGTTTTCAGAGCTGGCCAGTCCCTTGACGGACCTCACCCGAAAGGGTGCCCCGGATCCGGTCCAATGGTCGGGCCAGTGCCAGGGGTCGTTCGAGGCCCTTAAGGGGGCTCTTTGTGGAGAAACGGTCCTGTATGCGCCTGATTTTAACCTCCCTTTCTCCCTACAGACGGACGCGTCGGATAGAGGGCTGGGAGCAGTGCTGACCCAGCGCGTGGAGGGGGCCGACCGGCCGGTGCTGTACCTGAGCCGCAAGCTGTCGGAGAGGGAGGGCCGGTACAGCACCGTGGAGAAGGAGTGCCTGGCCATCAAGTGGGCGGTCGGCACCCTCCGCTACTACCTGCTGGGTCGCGCCTTCACCCTCTACTCCGACCATGCCCCCCTCCAGTGGCTCCACCGCATGAAGGATGTAAACGCGAGGATCACCCGGTGGTACCTCGCGTTGCAGCCCTTCAACTTTTCCGTCGTGCACAGACCGGGGGCGCAGATGGTCGTGGCAGACTTCCTCTCCCGTGCAGGGGGGGGGGGAGTAGGTCGTCGGCCGTCGGTTCCCCGGCCTGTGTCGGGCGGTGGGGGTATGTGGGGGGACATGCAGCGTTCGGCCTGTAGAGGGAGCTACAGGACCGTGGCCGGGGTTGTGTCGGCGAGACTTTTGTTGCACACCTGCTGCGAATTAAGTCTCGTCGGCGAATGTTTAAGATGTGTGTGCTTCTGCCATTTCAGTAGGGGAGCTAAGCTGGAGAAGGCAAGGCGAGGCGAGGAGAGCCGAGAACTGAGACGGGAGAGAGAGAGACTTTGGACGAGGCTGGAAAGCCAAACAGTGCCAGCGGAATACTTTATGAATAAACGGGACCAATTCCCTTATCGAGATACTGCGTCTGCCTCTGTGTATAAACGGACTTTGTTACAGGGTTATTAATTGATTGATTCCTATGCAAACCAGAGACCCTATAAAAACAAAGATATTAATTCCAAAATTACATGAACTATTATCCTTGCATTAAAATGGACTCAATTCAACTTATTGAGTGACTTGTTGATGACATTTCTTTTAGTATTTTAGCTAATTTTAAGAGTGTCATAGCAAAGGGTCTGAATACTTATGTACATGAGGTATTTCTGTATTTCAATTTTAATAACTTAAATTTTTAATAAAAAAAACTTTAATAACTGAAATTTAAAAAAACTTGTTTTTGCTTTGTCATTCTGGGGTATTGTGTGTGGATTGACGGTAAATTATTTTTAATTCATTTTAAATTTAGTCTATAACACAACAAAATGTGGAAAAGGTGAAGGGGTCTGAATAGTTTCCGAAGGCACTGTATTATGAAAAGCAGATTTATCAGACAGTGCAAAGTGGAAATAAAACAATAAGAGGAAAGGAGTAAGAACGTAAAAACAAAACTAAACAATAAGCTGTAGAGAGAAAAAAAGAAAAATTATAGACTGACAGCAGTTGAGAGTCCATGTTAGTTGAAACTGAAGGGAAAGAAAAAGAGGCATATGATATAGGATGAGTGTTGGGGAATGTGTCTCCACGAGTAGAGGGTTAGAGGGGTTGGGAGGATGGGAGTCTAATACAGCTGGCAGGGTGGTAGACCTGAGACCACAAGGAAGCCGCACCTGCCAAGATACCCCCAACCAAGGTCTTTGGAGAGTAAATGCCAGTGAACACTGAGCTTCTCTGAATTGTGGATCTAATATAGAGGTAGTCCAAGTGCTGTATATTCACTTCAATAAAACTCAACCATAAGAGGGTGATCATGTCAGTTAGTGTTTGATTCCTGTTAGACCAGATCCAGTAAATGCTTTTACTGGAATCAACCTAGGACAACAAACTACACATAACTTTGGCATATGTAATGGTGACGCAGATGATGATGATAGGACAATACCACCAATATAGCAGTGAAAAAATGTATCTCTGGACTAGTGTAAGACCTGACAGGAGATCGTTCAGAATGGAGTAGAGAAAAGAGCAAATATCCAACGTCCATGAATTGATAAAATACAGCTTAAATATGGCCTTGATAGCATAACGAAAGACACAACAATGTCAGGGAGAGAGAAGCATGCAATGAAGAAACAATGAGAACAAAGATTTGAAGGAAATAACAGAACAAAACACAGGTTGTGCAGTACAGACACACCACTTTTTTGTAGGACACAGACAGAATTGAGGAGAGCTATAGTGGGAGAAATAAGGAGTGGCTAAAGTAAGAGATGAGAAAGAGGGCAAAGATGTTTGTTCTTGATTTGAGGCTTTCATATAATTTCTCAAACTCTATAGAGAGGGGCAAGGGAGGCAGCAATGCCTGAGTGGACTTACTCTTCACCCCCTTTTTCCCCTTGCGCTCCTTTCTGTACTGCTCCTTGAGTTTGGTTATCAAGCCCTGGTCCACCACGTCCCAGGCCTCAGAGATGGGACACTGCTCGTCCTTCTCTACACAGGGGGACAAAATCAGGCCGAGAGGCTGTTCAGGTGCAGCCCTGGATGTGGCCATTGGCCAGGCAAGATGCAAGACCTGGTCTCAGGCTGCTATTCTCCTGGAGGTTTCTCCACCAAAGATCTAGCCAAACTCAATTGGTCATGTCTTTTAACTGAGCCCTGAGATCATTAAAATATTTAAAAGGGAGTTCAAAGGGAGGTCGAAACCCCCAAGGAGAGTAGGTCTCTAGCACTGGAGGCGGACATCCCTATTTTAAAGGAAGAGAGAGACCACCTGCCAATGACATCAGTCCTGAGTTGAACCCTGCCCATGAGTAGCACAGAGGCCAAACATGAGATGGACCAGTCACTGTGGAGATTACTCTTTTACTCTTGGCCATTACCAGTGAAGGGACTTCTTCAAACTGGGGTGTTCCTTTGTCTGACACATTCATCTATACTACTTTAATGGATGAACATTTGGGGGATCAAATTAAACACAAATAATACATTTCAAGCCATGTGCATATCCTTACACGCATATTGAAATACTAGCTCATTCTCATGTTGAAACCCTAAAGAACACTAAGGAATTCCTTAAAATGGGTTCTTTCTGGCTTGAACATTCTCAACAAACCATACCAAAACAAAACAAAGTAACTGCCCAATATTGCATCCAGACCAGTTTTCTTAGTTTAAAGTAGAAGACTTGTGGGACTCATGTCATTACATACTGTCAGGAAGAGAATCAAGTCAACCCGGATCTTTTAACCAAAACAATACATTTGATTCTGTTATACCCTAATTAGTTTCAGCAGCACAGTATGAGGTGACATGCTGTAAAGGCGAATTTTTGAATTTCATCTTTCAGTACAGCATAATTCCTGTAGATGGCAGTAGAAGTAGGAGCCCCTGCCTGTTCCTGCTCAATCCTACAGTGTGTGGACGAAGTCCGAAAATGAGCCTTTCCAAAAAACGAAAAGTGTTTTGTCGTGTTTTCAAAATCGAATGGAGCACGAAATACTTTTTTTTTCATCTGTTGTATCTAAAGTGGTATGGCCCGCCAGAACATATTCGTTCAACAATCCACCGTTCAAGAAAACTCAACTAAGGCGATGCTGTCTCACAAAATCGCAAAGCATAGCAAGCCTTTTTCAGAGGGTGCATTTTGGGTGAATGCATGGTGGAGGCTGCTAGCCTGGTCAGCCCGGACAGTAAAGCTAATTTTGAGAATATTAGCCTGTCACGGAGAACAGTTACACGGACGGTGGAATTAATCAATCAAGATCTTAGTTCCCAGTTGGAGAGGAAAGTGACAGACTTCGAGTATTTTTCACTTGCGCTGGACGATAGTACGGACATTAAGGACACTGCACAACTTCTTGTCTTTATCAGAGGGATAAACAAGAACTTTGAAATTACAGATGCATTTCTTTCCATGGAATCATTATAAGGGACAAGACTTATTCAATAGCGTTTCTGCTTGCCTCGAACAACATAATTTGTCATGGGATAAATTGGTAAATGTCACTACAGATGGTTCTCCAAATCTTACGGGCAAAAACGTGGGCCTTTTGAAGAGAATTTAGGACAAAGTGAGAGAGGTGTCGCTAAACGCTGAGGTAACTTTCTTGCACTGCATTATCCACCAAGAGGCTTTGTGGAAATCTGTACTTGGACTGGAGCATGTTCTTAGAGTGGTTGTGAAACAGGTAAATTTTGTCAGAGCTAGAGGACTCAATCACCGTAGATTCATTCAACTGTTAAAGGACACTGATGCAGAGCATGGTGACTTACTTTATCATTCAAACGTTCGCTGGTTAAGTCAAAGGAGAGTATTTAATGCACTGTTAGTGATGCCAAGAATACCTTTTCCTGATAAAATGCACTGGAAATGAAAATAGTAAATGTTACATGAAAATGTTACTGAAAGTAGTAGGACAAAAAAAATAACTGTGATTAAGAGTATTGGTTGACTGTAACACAAATAATGTGCATTATAACTTGAGATAAGGCACTGATGTACTGTAAAATATGAAAGTGATAGCCTATTGTTCTGTATTTTGTATGTATTGATACTAATGTCATTGTTAAAAAAACAGGACTTTAAATGGAGGGACATTGTGTGAAAATAGGTCTCTTGAGAGCCAGTCCTTTGGAAATGTGATTCACTTGAACATCAGTGCACATGCAAAAATATTTTTGGTTTAATAAATTTGAAATTGAGGTACATAGAGCACTGTGTGTTGAATGCAATGTAACATCAAGTATTTCGAAAAAATAAATAAAATGTGGTCCCCCCCACCTGGTATTCAAGACCAAATGTGGCCCCTGAGCCAAAAAGTTTGCCCACCCCTGCTGTAAACAATCTGCAATCTGTAAACAAATTACAGAAATTGACTGCAAAGAAAATAAATTAAAGAAAATAGCAACTATTAAATGGCTTTGACAAATATGAAATTACTTCATGGTCAGTGTGGCACATTGTGTAAAAAAAAAAAAAAAAAAATCAAAAAAGAAATAGGTGGAATCTGAAATTAAAACTGTATATTGTAAAAGGAACAACCTGTCATAGTCTGTCACACCATACCACTGTTGCCTATCCTCTCCCTGGTCCCCATGTATTACTTCTTCAAAAACTGTCTGTTCCCCATCTCTCACTGAGCAGTGTTTCCCCTTACTCACCCCAGTCTGTGCCGTCCCCTGCACTCCGGGAGTCTGGCGAGGTGTCCATGTCATCAGGGCTGGACAGGAAATCAAAGCCCTTCATGGCCTCCTCTGTGTCTGGGTCTTCACTGGTGTCCATACGGGGAGATATGGTTGGTGATGATGACGATGATGGTTTCTGCCTTATGATCTGGGGAACAGACAGAGGGTCCTTATTACTGCAACAGCAGGGTATGGGTGCTCATAATAATCAGTATGAAAAGTGGGATAGAATTGTAGGTGTAAGTGATTGATGTGGACCATAGTGTGCGTCTGTGCATGAGGTTCTTACCGTCCCTGTTTCCATGATGGTTCGGTCCGTCCCCTCACTTTCCTCATCATCACTGAACTCTGCTGCTGCACTTTCAATTAACTTGAAGGCCTCCAATATAGCGCTGGATTCACTGAGCTCTGTTTTCCTTTCAGACACAATCACACAATGTTTGTATCCATGGTGAGAGACTGAGCCAATGACCCTACATGATGAAAGCAGACCGAATCAAACAGAGAGCAACATGACATTTCTACTCAGAAGGGGCCACCAGTGAGCAGGCCCATTATCACAGACATGGAAAATGATGATAGCTGATCCCTGTATAAGCCAGAATGGATGGCATTAGTAGAATGGACTGCATTAGTGGCATATCAATGTGGATGTGTATGATCATGCCCTTTTCATTTTGGAATCCCAATTCAGTGTTCTTCAGCTATGTGGGACTCAGTTCAAACACAGAGTACGTTGTTTCATTTCTGAAACCAAATAAGCATCTCCATCTGTGCTATCATGCATACATACATACTGTTGAACTGTGAGGAGAGACAGATTTCGCATCTGTCATTTATTATATTCTCATCAATATAGCCATACAACAATCTGCTTCAATCAGTATATCTGTCATTATGATTATATTTTGTTCAGTCATACACTGTTCAATGATTCTGTTATGATCAGTATCATAGTCTTTTATGATTTTGTGTAAAACTAGAATGCCTATGCAGTAATGGTACGAATCAAAATAGTCAAGATGGCGCCATGCTCTATCTGTTGGCGAGAACGCGCTGATTTAGGTGCAAGGCCTGTTATGGAAAATACATTGATAGAACTGTTTGAAGGATATACACTTTCATATGACTGATACAACTTGTGTAAATACTGTGATTACATTTTCTCTTGCCACACCTCTAAAGTTCTAGAGCCATTGTTCTGAGAAACACTGTATAATTATCATATGGATAGCTGTGGTTTCGGAGGGAGTAGTGGGGGAGAGCGAAAACAAAGGAACAGACCCATCTTGCCGACAGGAAGGTGGATAAGTGTGAAATGTTGAACGCTGACTAATCAGTAAGAAAGTCTCCCCATTGTTTCTTGTCTCCCGCCCCCTCTCACATGAGCACAAACTTGCCGGTGATAGCCTTGGCGGCGCCGACCATTATGTTTCATCTGTATAAAAGACAACCCTGATAATCGCCTCGAGACTCGCGCTAAACAGACCCCCGGATTTACGCTGGGCTGCTGTTGGGCTCCTGTCTCTTGTTTGCAAGCAATAAATACCGGACTCAGATATTGTGGCTACTCAGGACTTCATTTCTTGAATCTCACCTCCGAAGAGCTGAAGTACAGAGTGGTAAAACCTAGACATCCACCACAGGCCACACTGACCTAAAGGAGCGTCTTTATTATTGAACTGTGCACAAGTTTCTGTCCCTGAGAAAAATCCATTATCAAAGGTTTGCTCGAAAAAAACCTTATCTGAGAGAGTTTGAGACAGAGAGATCTACGGAGGCGGGTTGTCTCCGAGGTTAAGGGTGTGCATGCACGGGATGGTGTTCCAATGTAAAAGGAAAAAAGGCTTCCTTAAGGGGTGCACCCGCACAGGAAATTGGTTTTCCCCAGGTATTCGGCGGTCTTTGAGCTCACAAGAGAAAAAATGTTTTCCCCAGTTTTGTTGTATAAGTGCATGGGTTGTTGACCCTCTACAGTTGGTCCATTGTTTGTTGTATAGTGTGTTGGTGCACAGTTTATGTTTAAGGTGCGGGTATAGAAAAAGATAGCTTGGTCATCGAGCACGAAGGGAGAAAAACGTTTTAATGTCGATGTACTGTGGTTAGACAACAGTACTCCATAAGTATTGGAAAGAGGAAGCTTGTTGTCTTCTTTTAGTTTTATACTCCAACAGTTTGGATTTGAAATCAAACAATTACTATGAGGTTAAAGTAGAGAAAATTGGCTTGACAGGTGTTTCTGGTTAGTCAGGTGTGTTCCGTCACATCATTTGTGCAGGCGTAAGAGAGCCGTCAGTGTCTAGTATTGATTCTAGGCTTCGCATTTGGAGTCTGCTATTGCTGTCTGACAACATGAGGACCAAAGAGATGTCAATGAAGTCAAGGAAGCCATTATGAGGCTGAAATATCAGAAATATCTATCAGAAACATAGCCAAAACCTTAGACTTCCCAAAATCAACAGTTTGTAACATCATTAAAAAAGAAAGAAAGCACTGGTGAGCTCAGCAATCGCAAAACGGGCTGGTAGGCCAAGGAAGATTTCTACAGTGGATGACCGAACAATGCTCACCATAATTAAGAAAAACAACTGTTCCACTGATCAAGAACACCCTCCAGGAGGTAGGCGTGAATGTGTCAGAGACTGCAATCCGCAGAATACGTCGCCAGCCGAACTACAGAGGATTCACTGCAAGGTGCAAACCACTAATGATCCTCAAAAATGATGGTTAGGTTCCAGTTTGCTAAAAAGTACCTAAAAAGCCTGCAGAGGTCTGGAAAACGGTCTTGTAGAAAGATAAGATGAATATTATCATGTACCAGAGTGATTGCAAGAGGAAAGTTTGGAGAAAAAAGGATCTGCCCAAGATTCACAGCATACCACCTCATCTGTGAAAAATGGTGGAGGGGGTGGTATGGTTTGGGCATTTATAGCTGCCACAAGTACTGCCTAACCTGTCTTAATTGATGTTACTGCTGCTACTGAAGTGTACAGAAACATGTTGTCTGCTTGAATACAAGCAAATGCCTCCAAATTCAATGGATGGCACTTCATCATACAGTAAGACAATGACCCCAAACATACTGCCATAGCAACTAGTGAATGTCGTCAGTGACAAAAACCGGAAAGTTCTTGACTGGTCAAGTCAATCTTCAGATTTTAATCCAATTGAACATGCATTTCACTTCCTGATAAGATTTGAGGCAAAAAGACTTGATTTGAGACAAAAAACTGAAGATGGCTGCAGTGCAGGCCTGGCAGAGCATCACCAGAGAATATATCCAGCGTCTGGTAGGGTCAATGGGTCTCAGACTTCAGGCAGTTATTGTAGGCAAAGGATTGTCACCCAAACACTAAATTTTACATTACATTTTTGACATCTAGCAGACGCCTTTGTCCAAAGCGACTTACAGCAAGTACATCATCTATACATCAGTCATCATGAAAAAAAAATCTATGCTAGGACCAGGGGCTGTTGGCAGTCACAATGCAAGAAGAAAGAAGGATTAATTTATTTTTTAAAATTTGTTTTTATTATTTACAGTAGAGAAACTTGTACAGGGGGGTAGTGGGGATGAAGAGGTCTTTAGGAGGGACAGTTAAGATGTAGCCTGAAGAGATGGGTCTTCAATCTACGGCGGAAGATAGGAAGTGACTCTGTAGTCATGACAGCAGCGGGAAGCTCGTTCCACCAGCGGGGCGCAAGGACAGTGAAAAACCGTGACCGAGTAGCGCGGCTGCTGCATCCACGTAGAGGCGGCGGTGCCAGGCGAAGTGATCGGGCAGGGGTTTGGGGGCTGACCATTGCTTGCAAGTAGGGAGGGGCTGTTCCCTTTGCCGCCCGGTAGGCGAGCACCAGGGTCTTGAATCTGATGTGAGCTGCTACCGGGAGCCAGTGAAGGGTGCGAAGGAGGGGGGTGTATTTGGGGATATTGAACACCAGACGGGCGGCAGCATTCTGGATGAGCTGCAGAGGCCTGATGGCGGAGGCGGGGAGCCCGGCCAAGAGTGCGTTGCAGTCGTCAAGGCGAGAGATCACAACTGTTTGGACTAAGAGTTGTGCTGCTTCTCTGGTGAGGAATGGACGTATCCTTCTGATGTTGTAGAGGAAGAATCTACAGGAGCCTGCTGTGGCTGTGATATTTGCCGCACAGGATAAGTGGTTGTCAAGGATCACCCCAAGGTTCTTGGCTGTCTGGGAGGAGGTCACAGAGTTCTCTACAGTGATGGAGAAGTCTTGGAGAGGGTGTTGCCACCTGTGAGTCAGAAGGGGGGAAAGAGAGAAAGAGTTGAGTGTCATTTGCGTAGCAGTGGTAGGAGAAACCCTGGGGGACCCCAGTGGTGAGGGCTCGTGGAGAGGACAGCGATCCCCTCCACGTCACCTGGTAGGATGCAAACCAGGAGAGTGCAGAGCCAGAGATGCCCAGTTCTGAGAGGATGGAGAGAAGGATCAGGTGGTTTACTGTGTCGACGAGAGGATACTGTGTGGGTAGAGAGTGACTGGGAGGGGGTGGATTTGAGGGGAAGAGAGAAGGATACAAAATGATGATCAGAAACTGGAAGAGGGGTAACAGTAAGGTTGGAGGTATGGGAGGATCTGGTGAAGACAAGGTCGAGCTGATTGCCCGCCTTATGAGTCAGAGGAGAGTGGGACAGGGTAAGGCCGAAGGAGGAGAGAAGGTCAAGCATTCCAGATGAGTGAAGCTTCTCTGACTGGACGTTGAAGTCATCCAGGCGTGAGAGCGGTCTACCGTCCTCAGGGAAGAAGCTGCGAAGGACATCCATCTCATCTAAGAAGTGGCCAAGCTGACCTGGTGGACGATAGATAACGACAATGTGAAGTTTGACAGGGGAGGTGACAGAAACAGCATGGAATTCAAATGTGGATATGGACAGGTGTGACAGAGGAAAGACACTATGTGACCACTTAGGTGAGATGAGAAGTCCTGTGTCTCCCCCTCGACCAGAGAGTCTAGGGGAATGAGAGAAGGAGAAGGCATCAGAGAGGGCTGCCGGAGTAGCTGTGTTTTCCGGTGTAATCCATGTCTCTGTGAGGGCAAGGAAGTGGAGGGACATGAAGCAGGCGTAAGCTGAGATAGCCTCTGCTTTCCGGACCGCTGACTGGCAGTTCCAAAGTCCTCCCGCGACAGTGAGGTCGTGGTCAGTTGAGCATGGTGAGTAGATTCGATTGGAACGGTTGCGAGGGGAGGTGTTGTGTCGATTTGTCCTCCTGAGGGATGAAATAACAGGAATGGGGAGAAAGCACATTGTGATATTTGCCGGAATAGAGAGAGAGGGTTTGTGGGCAATACAAGATGTAGGTAGCGCTCAATAGACTCAGAGTAGTGAAAAAATAATAAAATACAATAAGAATACTTAGTAGTTTGGCCTTCCTCGATGGACTCCACAGATTGACTCCTTTGTCTTTGTGTCAGGAGGCTGTCGCTCTTTGACCGTCATGATAGAAATGCAGATTCTGTAATTACTGATGACGAGCAGGGTAGCAGCCCCTTCCACCAAACGATCAGTGTACGACCAGACAGATTTCACCACTCAATCCCAAATGTTTTTGTCCTGGTCCAAGGTGAGCAAGAGTTAAAATACCTTGCAGAACAGTTTCAGGCCCTCCCACTGGAGATTGAAAGCAAGTGGCTTCAAACAGATAGCTTTCAACAGAAACTAGGTCCCAGAGCTTAAGGCAGGATAGCCACAGCAAAATACAGCAAAACTACCAGCAACACACTGACTTTAAACAAGATTAAATTAACTTACTTAGACTGGAGAACAGGCTTCACCACTCAATCCCAAATGCAAACCATGAGTACTTTATTTGGACATCATATGCTTATTTTTTTTAATACTTTTGGAGGCCTGAAATAAGGGGACTATGTTTAAACAGTGTTGTACTTTCCAAATGGTGAACTCTAACCCAAAAAAAATAAAAAAATAAAAAAATAATGAAAAACATTGCATTAAAGCTGAGCATCTCTACTTTAACCCCATAGCATAGTGACTGTTTGATTTCAAATCCAAACTGTTGGAGTAAAGAGCTAAAATAAGTTATGGAGGGCACTATCACTTTTGAATTCTGTGTCTATACCAAAACAATGTTAATATCTGAGAGTGTGCATCTGAACTAGTTGTGATGGGGAAACAAAGCTTTCTGATGCATTGAAGCTTTCCAGTCAATTGTGTCGAAAATAGGTTCATTAGTCAAGGCTTTGAACAACAGTGTACACTAGTGGCAACTGCTGGTCAAAATAATTTAGAGCAGCCAAATTATTATTCATGATTATGTCCCACACGCTATAGTGCGGAGACAGAACTGTAGTAGTTGGGCCATTGGAGTATAATTATTATTTATGTTTGAATAAAAATAATGATGAGACTTTCCAAGATTGAAATAAAGAGGGAAAACATTTGTGTGGAACAACATTGTGTATGCATTAACTGGGCAGCGAAAGTGCTTCTTATAACTGGGAAGTTACCGTGCTTATGTAACTGGGCAAAATGTGTCCATGCTTCAGAACGTATTCTTTTTCTCTCTGGTTCCATCTCTCTAGGTTCTAGGTTTCACTCAATAGAAGCACACAACTTTAAATAACTGTCTGTCTCCTATACAACAACCCTCGAAATTAGTTATTTTCTTAAAATGACACTCTTAAAATTAGCCAAAATGCAAAAATGCCATCAACAAATCACTCAATAAGTTGAATTGAGTCCATCGTAATGCAAGGATAATAGTTCATATCATTGTGGAATTAATATATTTGTATAGGGTCTCTGATTTGCATAGGAATCCATTACACACTGTGTGAATCATCCATCTGCTATTTATATTGCTTACTGGCTATACTGTTCATATTGTTTATACTGTTTATACTGTCCATACTGTATATTTTTTAGTACTTCTATTTTTATTTTATTGTATTTTAAAACTTATTGTGTTGTTGCACTACTCTGTGGCACTGTCACTTTTGCATTTCACTGTATACTTGTATGCACGTGACAAATAAAGAAATCTTGAATCTTGAATCTTGAATCAGGTTGTCATTACAAACTGAGCAAATGGAGAGGAACAAAACTGTGGAAATGTGTTTAGTTGGTTTTACTACAAAGCATTAAGTTTGGTGCAAATCCAGCACATGCAATGCAGTTTCTGCACCATCTCTTGTGTGAAGAATAGTGGTAGCTGCATCAAGTTATGGGTATGTTTGTCACTGGCAGGGACTGGGGAGTTTGTCAGGATCAAGAGAAAATTATGAAATTTGCTGAGTTGGTCGTGACACCCTAATCTACACAGTGTGTAATTGATCCTATGCAAATCAGAGACCCTATAAAAACAAAGATATTAATTCCAAAATGACATGAACTATTATCCTTGCATTAAGATGTACTCAATTAAACTTATTGAGTGATTTCTTGATGACATTTTTGCATTTTAGCTCATTTTAAGAGTGGCATAGCATAGGGTCTGAATACCTACAGTGGGGGAAATAATTATTTGATCCCCTGCTGATTTTGTTAGTTTGCCCGATTACAAAGAAATGAGCGGTCTATAATTTTTATGGTACTTTTGTTTTAACAAATAGACACAGAATATCAACAAAAAAAGTCCAGAAAAACATATTATATAAAGTTATAAATTAATTTGAATTTGATCGAAGGAAATAAGTATTTGATCCCCAAGCAAAACATGACTTGGTACTTGGTGGAGAAACCCTTGTTGGCAAGCACAGAAGTCAGATGTTTCTTGTAGTTGGTCACCAGGTTTGCACACATCTCAGGAGGGATTTTGGTCCACTCCTCTTTACAGATCCTCTCCAAATCCTGAAGGTTTCAAGGCTTTTGCTTGGCAACTCGAAGCTTCAGCTCCCTCCACAACTTTTCTATAGGATTAAGGTCTGGAGACTAGCTAGGCCACTCCATGACCTTAGTGTGCTTCTTCTTGAGCCACTCCTTTGTTGACTTGGCCGTATGTTTTGGGTCATTGTCATGCTGGAAGACCCATCCACGACCCATCCTCAGTGCTCTGGCTGAGGGAAGGAGGTTCTCGTCCAAGATCTTACGGTACATGGCCCCGTCCATTGGCCCCTCAATGCAGTGAAGTCGTCCTGTACCCTTAGCAGAAAAACAACCCCAAAGCATAATGTTTCCACCTCCGTGTTTGACGGTGGGGATGGTGTTCTTGGGATTGTAGCATTCAGCATTTCTCTCCCTCCAAACACGAAGAGTCGAATTTATGCCAAAGAGTTCAATTTTGGTCTCATCTGACCACATCACCTTCTCCCAAGCCTTCTCTGAATCATTTAAGTGTTCATTGGCAAACTTCAGATGGGCCTGTACATGTGCCTTCTTGAGCAGGGGGACCTTGCGGGCACTGCAGGATTTCAATCCGTTACAGTGTAGTGTGTTACCAATGGTTTTCTTGGTGACTGTGGTCCCAGCTGCCTTGAGATCATTACCAAGCTCTTCCCGTGTAGTTCTGGGCTGATCCCTCACCCTTCTCATGATCATCCTTACCCCACAAGGCGAGATCTTGCATGGAGCTCCAGGCCGAGGGTGATTGATGGTTATTTTGTATTTCTTCCATTTTCTAATAATTGCACCAACAGTTGTCTCCTTCTCACCAAGCTTCTTGCTGATGGTCTTGTAGCCCATTCCAGCCTTGTGCAGGTCTACAACTCTTACTCTGATGTCCTTTGAATGTTCTTTGGTCTTGCCCATGGTGGTGGAGAGGTTGGAATGGAAGAGATTGATTCTATTGACAGGTGTCTTTTATACCCATAACAAGCAGAGCTTAGGAGTACTTTCTTAAAGTGACAGGAGTAATCTGTGTGCCTCATGGGCATATAACCGGTCTGTATGAGCCAGAATTCTTGCTGGTTTGTAGGGGATCAAATACTTATTTCCTTCGATCAAATGCAAATTAATTTATAACTTTATATAATGTGTTTTTTCTGGACTTCTTTGTTAATATTCTGTCTCTATTTGTTAAAATAAAAGTACCATAAAAATTATAGACCGCTCATTTCTTTGTAATCGGGCAAACTAACAAAATCAGCAGGGGATCAAATAATTATTTCCCCCAATGTATGTACATGAGGTATTTCTGTATTTCAATTTTAATACATTTAAAAAAAATGTGTTTTCGCTTTGTCATTCTGGGGTATTATGTGTGGATTGATGGCAAATTCTTTTAATTTAACCCATTTTAAATTGAGTCTATAACACAATAAAATGTGGAAAAAGTAAAGGGGTCTGAATACTTTCCGAAGGCACTGTACATTTTTGAAAACTTTCAGAAACTTAGTCCCTCCCACACACTGCCCCATCAAATCATGACTGAAGCTGGTCCCATTACTGGCAAAAGGGAAATAGGTGATGCCTTTAATCAACATTTAATTTCTGCTGGATATGTCTTTGAAATGTCAAATTCTACTCCTGCTGTTGGCAAGCAGTCAAGTGATATGGCAGTACATAGTGTCAACTGGCCTGGATTACATAGTAATAGTTATGGTTAGGCAGGGCTGCGCGAAAGAGGAATGGACCAGTGGGCCTGCCATGTCGGCGGAGATGGAGTAGTGGGCTCGGTCATTTTGGGCTGCGTCGTTCACCGGCCCCGCAACCCACAGATCCACCGGCCCCACAGCCCACAGATCGCGTCGTTCACCAGCCCTGCAGCCCACTGATCAACCGGCCCACCGGGAATTCTCCCGGTGCCCCAGATGGCCAGTCTGCTACTGGTCACTGGTCATAAATGATATTGTTAGTGCTCTGGATAAAAAAAACTAAAATGTATTGCTCTATTTATTGATTTGTCTAAGGCAGTTGTCTGACAACTCAGTCTATGAGTGCTGTAAATGCTATACAACACTCACCTTTATCTAGTTACAAAATACATGCTATTCTCCAGATCCCGCAAAGATACCTCAGAGTTAAATATTAGCACCCTGAGTGGCGTCCAAATTGAACAAGTCCCATCATATACATATCTTGGTATCTGGATCGATGACAAGCTGTCATTTAAAACACATATACACTCACCGGCCACTTTATTAGGTACACCTTGCTAGTACTGGGTTGGACCCCCTTTTGTAGCCCATCTGCTTCAAGGTTCGACATGTTGTGTGTTCAGAGATGGTCTTCTGCATACCTTGGTTGTAAACGAGTGGTTATTTGAGTTACTGTTGCCTTTCTATCATCTCGAACCAGTCTGGCCATTCTCCTCTGACCTCTGGCATCAACAAGGCATTTTCGCCCAGAGAACTGCCGCTCACTGGATATTTTCTCTTTTTCGGACCATTCTCTGTAAACCCTAGAGATGGTTGTGCGTGAAAATCCCAGAAGATCAGCAGTTTCTGAAATACTCAGACCAGCCCGTCTGGCACCAACAACCATGCCACGTTCAAAGTCACTTAAATCACCTTTCTTCCCCATTCTGATGCTCGGATTGAACTTCAGCAGGTCGCCTTGACCATGTCTACATGCCTAAATGCACAGAGTTGCTGCCATGTGATTGGCTAATTAAATATTTCCGTTACCGAGCAGTTGAACAGTTGTATGGTCCTCTGTGGCTCAGTTGGTAGAGCATGGCGCTAACAACGCTGAGGTTGTGGGTTCAATTCCCGCTGGGACCATATATACTGAAATGTATGCACTTAACTGGAATGTAAGTCGCTTTGGATAAAAGCGTCAGCTAAATGGCATGTAAGAATGTGTGTAGAAATATCATTACTGTGAAGTTATATGTACTTTCAAAGAAACTGGAAATTAAAGAAGGTTTCTTCTATCAACCTTCACGGCCACATTGGATTATGGCGATATAGTATAGTGTGGCGCCCGGCCCGTGCCTAAGCCCATGCGCGAGTGTGGGACGGTGGTAAATGGAGTATATATCTCGCCTCTCTTTGTCTCTGCTGTTTCTGCTGTCCCTCTCTTGCCCCGTGTTGTCTTTGGCAGGACCATGTATGGAGTTCCTGCGCCCCAAGGGGCCACAGCTGCAACCCGTGGAGATAATCACCGTATGCCCATACATGGAGTTCCTGCCCATCAAGGCACAGGTGAAGGGCATCAGCAGGAGCAGCAGAGACGGTACAAAAGTAGCCCACGGAGCACCCAGTGGGGAGGAGTTGCTACGGCGAACCAAGGAGCAGTTGATGAGAGAGAGAATAAGCCAAGTCACCATTGTCCAGTGTATGACCCCTGACCATAGGAGAGCCCGCTACGTTGCCAACCTTCGCCTGTCTGACTACCCCGCTGCCGCCCCGACCTGGAACGTAAGAGGACCACCCACCGTGTACCGAACCCCCCTGCTATCTTCACGACACGACGCCTTCTCACCCCCACCCTCTCTCTATCATTTCCCTCTCCCCGCTAACCGAATAAATATCTTTGATTATAATTCTGGTGTGGACCTCTCTGCTTACACTGTGTTTGGGTCCGTGACGCGCCCGCACACCCCGGCGGCCGTCACAATAGTAATATATGCATGCCAGTACATCCTCATTAAAACCTCTTGACGCAGTATACCATAGTGCCCTCCGCTTCATTACAGGAGACACATTTAATACACCATTGCCATCTCTATCAGAAAGTAGGTTGGCCATCCCTATCTACGAGGATAAAACAGCATTGCCTTCTGTTTATTTATATAGCCCTTTTATAAAAACTTCCAATCTCCTAAATTATAGAACCACTAGTTTTTCCACCCGATCACAGGAGTGGTTAGTTCTCAAGGTCCCGCATGTTTCCACTAACCAAAAAACCCCAGCTTTTAGCCAGTATGGTCCAAAAAAAATTAACGAACTCCAAGTGATACCAAAACTAGACTCTTTAGTACCGCTTGGACATTTTAGGTCGCTCTTACTCGTTTTGTTTGTTTCCTTGTTTGTATCCTATGTATTTGTATCATTTGTATTGCAAGGCTCCCTTGAAAAAGAGACTCTGGTCTCAATGTGACTGTGTTAAAATTATGGTTAAATAAAATAATTTATAAAAATGTATCTTGTTGGTTGAGGAAGACTTAAAAATGTGCATTCATAATGTGTTAAAACAGGCCACTAAGTAATCCAGAGTGAAGTATGTTTTGTGAATCGTGCTAACCATTAAGCATAGGCAAATTAATGGACAGTTTATCATTTGTGCCTACAGTAGTTGACAATGATAATTTTTGCTTACTTTGTCTACAGCACACATGCGGCCTGGTTTAATCAAGTAAACATATTTAGAGAAATGTAAGTGAACATTAGTTACCAACTCCAATTGTTGCCTCATTTCCAATAACACGTATATTCATTTCCAATAACAAGGACATCATTGTATCCCAAACAACTTACTAATTGGAAAGTAATGCAGATTCATTGAAATTGAATGTTGTAGACAAAAACTGATGAGTTGATGTGCTTTCAAGACGCATATTCAAATAAGAGGTTAACCGTTATTCCTAATTTTGAATGTAGGGATAGAATCGCTCCTGGTATGTGAAGGCCACATACATGGCATTGAAGCAGACTATTCTGTACAACCCCTGATAGGGGTGCAGGATGTTTAGTCGGCTGTTCCACACTCCGTTCTCATTGTTTTGTCAATGAGAATGGAAAGAACATAGCTGGCGATGCTCAGTGGATAGTTATACCAATTTGAGATAGTTGATTTAAGATGTCTGTGTTGTGGTGGATTCCTGACTAGTGCAGGATCACCAATACAAAATGGGGGATAGGGCAGAGACTACTATACAATAGAAAGCCCCATGAAGATCTTGATTTGGAGTTTAAAATGTTGCTGTACTCCTACTTCAGGAGGAGTATTATATTGACAGTAACTGATATATTTACTATTTACACAGATTCTAGGTATGCATTTGGGGCTCTATGGAGAGAGCGTGGGTTCTTAACCTCTGCTGGTACTCTGATAAAGCATGCTGCCCTCATTGCTGACCTGTCAGATGCTGTTATGCTGCCTTTAGATGTCTCAGTTAGTAAATGGGCAGCCCACACCACAAACACTTTTCTGTCTCACGGGGGAATGCCTGATGTTGCATTTAAATAGATTACTCCCTTTGCCCAGGGATGCCCTGTTGGCCGCCGTGACTCCTGTCCTTGTCCCTTTACCTGTTGATGAAGTTCTGTTGTTACAAAACAGTGCTGATAATAAGGAGAAATGGATTTGGATGTGTAATGACTGTACTCTAATCTAATGTTTGCCGCCATCGGAGCGGCTGCCCTGTGGCCCCAAAAGCACTGCTCCCATATCTTGCTCACGTGTCACGTCCTGACACGTGAGAAAAGGGAGGATGGTGGCAGCATGTGTAAAAGATTGGTGGACCTTTGGATTTGGTGGAATCTGTAAGAGATTAACTAAAAACTGCGGAATTGGCGCAAAACACAACGCAGCTAAACCAATCCCACACACTCTTGAAGCTGCTCCATCCCCGTGGGGACCTTTTGTAAATATTCAAATGAACCTGCTCTCATCTGTGAAGAGAACAGGACGCCAATTCTGGTGTTCTATCACGAATGCCAATCGAGCTGCATGGTGCTGAGCAGTGAGCACAGGTCCCACTAGAGGACGTCGGGCCCTCATGCCACCCTCAGGGAGTCTGTTTCTGACAGTTTGGTCAGACACATGCACACCAGTAGCTTGCTGGAGGTCATTTTGTAGGGCTCTGGCAGTGCTCCTTCTGTTCCTTCTCGCACAAAGGAGCAGATACCGGTCCTGCTGTTGTGTTGATGCCCTTCTACGACCCTGTCCAGCTCTCCTCGTGTAACGGCCAGTCTCCTGGTATCTCCTCCATGCTCTTGAGACTGTGCTGGGAGACACAGCAAACCTTCTTGCGACCGCACGTATGGATGTGCCGTCCTGGAGGAGCTGGACTACCTGTGCAACCTGAGTGGGCTGCAGGTACCACCTCATGCTACCAGTAGTGACAAGGACACTAGCAGAACACAAAACTAGAGAAGAATCAGTCAGGAAGGATAAGGAGAGAGCAATTGTCTGTGGCCACCACATGCAAAACCATTACCTTTTTGGGGGTTGTCTTGCTTTTGCCTCTCCAGTGCACCTGTTGTCACTTTCATTTGCACCAAAGCAGGTGAAATTGATTCACAATCACTTGTGCTTCCTAAATGGGCAGATTGATATCCCAGGAATCCTTCTCTCCACTGACTTGGTGTTACACTGTGACGATTAAGTGTTCCCTTAATTTTTTTGAGCAGTGTATATTATAATTCACTGCCCATCACTGACACTTGAAAAGAGAGTTCATTCTGTCTGTATAAATTACTGAACGCTCATTATCTTGATTGCCCCACTTATTGCAGCAGAGATGTTCGTCATGGTTCTGTAATCTGTCTGTTAGCTTCTGTATGTTGCCATGTTACGACGCAGTTGTCAGAGAACTTAAGTATTTACAAGTGTCTCTGTCTTAACTCACTCCTTAATATACCGATAGCAACTTGCGCAAAATTCGTGAAATTAAGAACTTGACTGTTCTAGGGGAGGAGTGGGACTGGATGGTAGTCACCATTCGAATTGTATCTCTAAAAGACAGTGAAAACATAATTTGTTTATTCTCATCATTGCAAATGGCATGACACATTTTTGATTGAAATTAGAGTTTTCATGAATCAATCATGTGAAATACATTCAATATGAACTTGTGGTGCCAGAGTAGAACATTTATGACACAAAAGCTCTTTGCTTTGTGTCCATATAGCCTCCTGCTGAAATGCGCGGAATCAACTGAGAAACATTATATAGCCTATATAGCCCTGCAACAAGGGGTAAGGAGCCCCCCAGGCTGCCCCCACACACTGAAATGTGATGTCCCTTAGTTCATCCAGCCCCACCTTTGGGGCTGTTACCTATGAGTGTTGAAAAATAAAAATAAAATGACTAGTCAATGCTGTCAAAGTCCCTATGTCTATATCCAATAGCATTGATTTGAATTCTTGACATCATCAGTGTACTGATTTCACGGCCCTGCAGCAATGGGCCAAAGAGCGGGTGGAAGAGGTATTCTCCTGGTCTCTGCCTAGAGGAGGGATAGAGGGAAGGAATCATAGGGATTGTCGTTGGGCAAAGTGTCTGGCCTGTTTGGTAGCATGAACTCCATCTCAAAAACACTATGAGGTGCTGAGATTAGACCAGACCCCAGGCCAGCACGATCCTCTCCACGCGCTCCTTGGCTGTCTGAAACCCTGCAAGCTTGGAGCTCTGGGCATAGGGCTCTGGGCAGCTGAGTGGAAATGGAGAAAAAACGGCCTCCCTGATGACCTAAAACCTTATCTGTCTCTCCTCCTCAACTACACCTCATCTGCATCAGCTGCTAAAGCTTCTTACAACCATTCCAAAATTCAATCCTCTGACCCAAGGAAACTGTTCTCCACAATTTCCTCACTCCTCAACCCACCTCCTCCCCCTCTTCCCTCCTCCCTGTCTATGATGACTTTGTCACCAACTTTGAAAAGAAGGTTGATGACATCAGCAGCTCTTTCCCTCTACCTCTCACTAATACTGTTAAATCTCCTCCCAAACCCATTGCGCTCTGGTCTCTGGTTTATCAGCTTTTCCCCCCCTCTCCCCTGATGATGTTCTAAAGCTGGTCACATCCAAGCGGGCAACCACCTGCCCCCTTGATCCTATCCCCTCCCCCTTTCTCCAATCCATCTCCAAAGACCTCCTTCCGTTCCTTACCACCTTAATCAATTCCTCTCTGTCCACAGGATCTGTCCCAGCTGCCTTCAAGACAGCCAGAGTCAAGCCTTGTCTCAAGAAACCAACTCTTGACCTGTCTGCTGTCCATAACTACAGACTGGTTTCCCTTCTCTCCTTCTTATCTAAAACCCTTGAACGTGCTGTCTCAAACCAACTGTCTCACTACCTCCTTCAGAACAACCTCCTTGACCCTCACCAATCTGGCTTTAAGGCTGGGCACTCTACTGAGACTGCTCTCCTTGCTGTCACGGA
Source organism: Argentina silus (assembly GCF_951799395.1). Lineage (NCBI taxonomy): Eukaryota > Metazoa > Chordata > Actinopteri > Argentiniformes > Argentinidae > Argentina > Argentina silus. The sequence continues at coordinate 17,992,224 of NC_139654.1, forward strand.
GGCCCTCCACTCTGATCGAGCGTCCTCCCTCTCCTCTGTTCTCATTCTTCTGGACCTGTCTGCTGCATTCGACACAGGAATCCTTCTCTCCACCCTCTCAGAATTGGGCATCTCTGGCTCTGCACTCTCCTGGTTTGCATCGTACCTGGCCAATCGCTCTTACCAGATGACGTGTCCTCTCGCTGTCCTCTCCACGAGCCCTCACCACTGGGGTCCCCCAGGGCTCTGTCCTAGTGCCCTTACTGTTCTCCCTCAATACTAAATCTCTTGGCTTGGTAATTTCCTCACATGGTTTCTCCTACCACAACTACGCAGATGACACTCAACTCTTTCTCTCTTTCCCCCCTTCTGACTCACAGGTGGCAACATGTGTCTCTGCGTGTCTTGCACCACCACCTCAAGCTCAACCTTAACAAGACTGAGCTGCTCTTCCTCCCAGGAAAAGCCTGCCCTCTCCATCACAGTAGAGAACTCTACTATGACCTCCTCCCATACAGCCAAGAACCTGGGGGTGATCCTTGACAACCACTTATCCTGTGTGGTGAACATCACAGCGACAGCACGCTCTTGTAGATTCTTCCTCTACATCATCAGAAGGATACGTCCATTCTTCACCAGAGAAGCAGCACAACTTTTGGTCCAAACACTTGTGATCTCTCGCCTTGACTACTGCAACGCACTCTTGGCCGGTCTCCCCGCCTCCACCATCAGGCCTCTGCTGCTCATCCAGAACGCTGCTGCCCGTCTGGTGTTCAATCTCCCCAAATTCTCCCTTGTCACTCCCCTCCTCCGCACCCTTCACTGGCTCCCGGAAGCAGCTCGCATCAGATTCAAGACCCTGGTGCTCGCCTACCGGGCAGCAAGGGGAACAACCCCTCCCTACTTGCAAGCAATGGCCAGCCCCCAAACCCCTGCCCGATCGCTCTGCTCTTCCACCTCGACTGGCCACCTGGCACCGCCGCCTCTACGTGGACAACATCAGTTCTCTGGTGGGAAAGGCAAGGCAGCGCCTGTTCCATCTCAGGCAACTGAGGAAATTCAGAGTCTCCCGGAGGATCCTTCAGTCCTTCTACTCTGGAGCTGTGGAGAGCATCCTGGCTGGCAACATCACCGTCTGGTACGGTAACAGCACAGCCCAGGACAGGCGAACTCTGCAAAGGGTGGTACGCCTGGCAGAAAAGACCATGGGAGCTCCAACCCCCCCTCTCCATGTCCTGTACACCAGGAGGTGTAGGACCAGAGCATACAGGATTATGAAGGACCCTCACCACCCGAAACATGGACTGTTCCAGCCGCTGCCGTCAGGAAAACGCCTCCGCTGTCATGCAGCAAAAACAGAGAGGCTAAGACTGAGTTTCTTCCCCCATGCCATCAGAATTGTCAACGATGACCCCACCAGTGCCCCCCTCAAGTCACTCACACATGCACTGTCATTCTAACACATATGCACACACATAATCATCCATCTGCTATTTATATTGCTTACTGGCTATACTGTTCATATTGTTTATACTGTTTATACTGTCCATACTGTATATTTTTTAGTACTTCTATTTTTATTTTATTGTATTTTAAAACTTATTGTGTTGTTGCACTACTCTGTGGCACTGTCACTTTTGCATTTCACTGTATACTTGTATGCACGTGACAAATAAAGAAATCTTGAATCTTGAATCTTGAATGCAGCAGCCGCACTACTCGGTCACGGCTTTTCACTGTCCTGGCACCCCGCTGGTGGAATGAGCTTTCCACTGCTGTCATGACTGCAGAGTCACTACCAATCTTCTGCCGTAAATTGAAGACCCATCTCTTCAGGCTACATCTTAACGGTCCCTCCGAAAGACCTCTTCATCCCCACTACCTCACTGTACAAGTTTCTCTCCTGTAAATAAATGAAAAGAAAAAAAGAAAAAAAAAAGAAATTATGCCCCTGGTCCAAAGCATTATTTTTATTTTTTTATCTTATGGCTGCGACGGTGTGTTGGTGCGCACTTCTTTGTTTGTTTTTAGTCTTTAGTTCCGTTAATTGTGATTCCACTCTGATTATTTTCACGAGGGACGAGACACTTAACGTCAGGGACTCAACACCATCTGATTTATGTCCCAACTTTCTCGCCTCATCTGTGGATTTACTGGATATTCTGGCCCTTGGCCAAGAAGTGAGGCGGAGACGGAGAGGTAAGCGCACCAGGGCTCTGCGCTTTAGGGAGAGAGGATTACGCTCGCCTCTAACGGGAATACTCCTCTCAAATGTCTGCTCACTGTGCAACAAAATGGACGAATTGCGTCTTCTTATCAGGACAAATAGAGACTTTTCTCTGTCTTCTGTTTTGTGTTTCACGGAATCATGGCTGATTGAATCGACACCGTTTTACTCTCCACGTGAATTCACTTCTTTTATATTGGCTGGCATTTACATTCCTCCGCAAGCTGATGTGAAAGTGGCTCAACGTCAACTCGCTGACCAAATATTAGGAGTGCAAAGAAGGAGAGAGAACACATATTCCCCAGTTATTGTCATTGGGGACTTTAACAAGGGAAACTTAACTCACAAACTCCCTAAATATAAGCAGTTAATCAAATGCCCGACCAGGGATGAGAAGATTTTGGATCATTGTTACAGCACCATCAGCAGAGCTTATCACGCAGTTCCCTGCACGGCTTTGGGACTATCTGACCATGTTCTTATTCATCTGATCCCGGCATGCAGGCAGAAACTAAAACTTTCGAAACCTGCTGTGCGGAGATCTAAGAATTGGAGCAGCAGAGAAGCAGTGGAGGAGCTGCGTGACTGCCTAGATAACACAGAGTCTGTGACGTCATACATCAGTTTCTGTGAGGACAGATGTATTCCAACACGCACCAGGGTGAGTTACAACAATGACAAGCCCTGGTTCACAGCAACACTCAAACAGCTTCGTTTGGAGAAGGAGAGGGCTTTCAGGAGTGGAGACGACGGTACAACAATTCACAGCCAACGACTCCTCATCAGTCTGGAAAGGTCTTCGAGAGATCACAGACTGCAAAACCAAATCCCCCCACTCTATGGATGACCTCAGACTTGCAAACGACCTGAATGACTTCTACTGTAGATTTGACAGACAATGAAACAGTCCTGACTCTGACCCCCCATCACACCTCTCTCCATCCAGAAGAGAGACGTCAACAAACTGTTCAAGAGTCAGAACCCCCGCAAGGCAGCTGGACCAGACGCTGTCTCCCCCTCCACACTGAAGCACTGTGCAGACCAGCTGTCTCCAATGTTTACGGACATCTTTAACACCTCACTGGTCGAATGCATGGTACCTGCCTGCTTCAAAACATCCACCATCATCCCAGTTCCCAAAAAGCAGAGGATCACAGGCCTTAATGACAACAGACCAGTCGCCCTGACCTCTGTGGTAATGAAGACCTTTGAGCTCCTCGTGCTCACCCACCTCAAGGCCATCACCAACCCCCTCCTCGACCCACTGCAGTTTGCCTACAGAGCCGACAGGTCTGTAGATGACGCAGTTAACATGGCACTTCATCCCCCAGCACCTAGACTCCCTCGGCACCTACGCCAGGATCCTGTTTGTGGACTTCATCTCCGCATTCAACACCATCGCCCCAGCTCTCCTCCAGGACAAGCTATCCCAGCTGAGCGTGCCTGATCCCACCTGCAGGTGGATCACTGACTTCCTGACAGACAGGAAGCAGCACGCGCGGCTGGGCAAGCTTGTCTCTGAGCCCCGGACCATCAGCACTGGAGCCCCACAAGGCTGTGTGCTCTCTCCTCTACTCTTCTCCCTCTACACCAACAGCTGCACCTCTAGCCACCCTTCTGTCAAACTCCTGAAGTTCGCAGATGACACAACCCTCATTGGATTAATTTCCAATGGGGATGAGTCCGTCTACAGAGAGGAAGTTGACAGCATAGCTTCCTGGTGCAGCCAGAACAACTTGGAGCTGAACGACCTAAAAACTGTAGAGATGGTAGTTGACTTCAGGAGAAGCCCAGCCCCAACCGCCCCCCTCATCATGTGTGACTGACCAGTTAACACTGTGGAGTCATTCAGATTCCTGGGGACAATAATTTCACAGGACCTCACCTCCACCATCAAGAAGGCCCAGCAGAAGATGTTCTTCCATTCCGAAATTCAACATACCGCAGAAAGTGACGGTCGAGTTCTACACGGCCATCATTGAGTCCATCCTCAGCTCATCGATCACCATCTGGTTCGCTGCCTCCACTGCCAAGGACAAAGGCAGACTGCAGCGGACCATTCGGTCAGCCGAGAAGGTCATCGGCTGAAAATGTAAAATTATTCTAATTTATAGTCTACATGCCGCATACCCATTTCATAGCCTACAAAATGTATTGTTTTATTGTTCTATTTCGTAAATTTGTTATTGCTATTTTGTTAATATTTTGCTATTTTGTAAATTCTAGTCAATATTTGCGATTGTTTTTTATGTCCCATACATCAACCTCACCAAGTCAATTTCCTGTATGTGCAAATATACTTGGCCAAATAAAATAATTCTGATTCTGATGATTCTGATTCCCTAGTCCTAGCATAGATTACTTTTTCTTTTGATGACTGATGGATAGATGATTCACTTACTAAGACAAATGTATTTGTTGTAAGTCGCTTTGGATAAAGGTGTCTGCTAAATGCCATGAATGTATGATTCATTAAATGAGATTAAGAATAGGAGGGATGAATGATTTCACCTCAGAGGGGGGTAACCGAGGGAAGACAGGGCAGACTGCAATTGGTGGATGCTGTAAATCTGCAACTCAGCAGAGATCACATTTGAGGGTATACTTAAAGGTCAACTAGAGCTTAATGTGCCCTGCTAGATGTTATAGATGGCACCGCTACAAGAAACTCCCATCTAACTACCTGCTCTCTCTCAATGCCCTTTTGACCGCCGTGATGGACGTAACTGAACAGGCCCTTCATATCCTTGAAATATCCTTGCCAAATGTGGGTAAATTTAGGCAGTGGCAGGTAAATCTATAATGTGGCGTCACATAATATAATAATAATAATAATAATAATAAAGTGCATTCAGAAAGTATTCAGACCCCTTCACGCTTTCCACATTTTGTTATGTTACAGCCTTATTCTAAAATTCATTTTTTTCCCTCATCAATCTACACACAATACCCCATTATGACAAAGCCAAAACAGGTTTTTAGAAATGTTTGCTAATTTATTAAAAATAACAGAAAAAACAAAATCACCTTTACATAAGTATTCAGACCCTTTACTCAGTACTTTGTTGAAGCACCTTTGGCAGCAATTACAGCCTCAAGTCTTCTTGGGTATGACGCTACAAGCTTAGCACACCTGTATTTGGGGAGTTTCTCCCATTCTTCCCTGCAGATCCTCTCAAGCTCTGTCAGGTTGGATGCAAAGCTATTTTCCGGTCTCTCCAGAGATGTTCGATCGGGTACTCTACCATTTATACTGCAATTGTGTCATGTCTATTGTCTTGTGTCCCCAACAATCGTCACTGTCCAACCGTCTCACTTATATTGTACTATATATATTGTGTCACTTATTGTCTTGTCCTTACCTCATTGCACTACTGCGTATTTGTATTATTTGTATTTTGTATGCTGCATTGCCAAGGAACCGAGCCCAAGAATTTTACTCCCTGCACTTGTGTATGAGACGTAACAAATAAACTTGAAACTTGGGTTCAAGTCCGGGCTCTGGCTGGGCCACTCAAGGACATTCAGAGACTTGTCCCGAAGCCACTCCTGCGTTTTCTTGGCTGTGTGCTTGGGGTCATTGTCCTGTTGGAAGGTGAACCTTAGCCCCAGTCTGGGGTCCTGAGCACTCCTGAGCACAGGTTTTCCTCAAGGATCTCTCTGTACTTTGCTCCGTTCATCATTCCCTCAATCCTGACTCGTCTCCCAGTCCCTACCGCTGAAAAACATTCCCACAGCATAATGCTGCCACCACCATGCTTCACCATAGGGATCGTATTGGCCAGGTGATGAGCGGTGCCTGGTTTCCTCCAGACGTGACGCTTAGCATTCAGGCCAAAGAGTTCAATCTTGGTTTCATCAGACCAGAAAATCTTGTTTCTCATGGTTTGAGAGTCCTTTAGGTGCCTTTTGGCAAACTCCAAGCGGGCTGTCATGTGATCTTTACTGAGGAGTGGCTTCCGTCTGGCCACTCTACCATAAAGGCCTGATTGGTGGAGTGCTGCAGAGATGGTTGTCCTTCTGGAAGGTTCTTTCATCTCCACAGAGGAGCTCTGTCAGAGTGGCCATTGGGTTCTTGGTCACCTCCTTGACGATGGCCCTTCTCCCCCTATTGCTCAGTTTGGCCGGGCAGCCAGCTCTAGGAAGAGTCTTGGTGGTTCCAAACTTCTTCCATTTAAGAATGATGGAGGCTACTGTGTTCTTGGGGACCTTCAATACTGCAGAAATTGTGTAAAAAACTGCAAGATCTGTGCCTCGTCACAATCCTGTCTCGAAGGTCTACGGACAATTCCTTCGACCTCATGGCCTGGTTTTTGCTCTGACATGCACTGTTCAACTATGGGACCTTATATAGACAGTTGTGTGCCTTTCTAAATCATGTCCAATCAATTGAATTTACCACAGGTGGACTCCAATCAAGTCGTAGAAACATCTCAAGGATGATCAATGGAAACAGGATGCACCTGAGCTCAATTTCGAGTGTCATAGCAACGAGTCTGAATACTTATGTAAATGTGGTATTTCAGTTTTTTATTTTTAATAAATTAGCAAACATTTCTAAAGACCTGTTTTCGCTTTGTCATTATGGGGTATTGTGTGTAGATTGATGAGGAAAGAAATTAATTTACTGAATACTTTCCAAATGCACTGTATCTGTGTCCAAAGTGAGACATTTTTCAGTATATATGGTTCCAGCAGGAAACAAACCCACAACCTAAGCGTTGTTAGTGCCATGCTCTACCAACTGAGCCACAGAGGACCACATTGCTGGAGTGAAAAGACGACAACTTTAACAAAAGAAGATGATGAAGTACCACAAACAGGCAAATAAAACAAAAAAGTGTTGAAAGTGGCACACTGATGAGGGGGAGACGCGTGAATGCCTTGTGTTTGAGGTAAAAGAGGGCCTTATGTTCTGTCGCCTTTACACTCGAGATAAAGCATAGAATAACTTGTTTGTACTGGGCACAAAAAAACTCAAACTGGAGGCGGTAAAAGAGCACAAGTCTTCAAAGTAAGTCTCACATTCAATGCAGCACAATTAAAAACGCGAACACAGATCCTCAAGAGGAGAGTCTTGCCATGAAGGCAATAACGCAATAACGTCAATGAAGTCACAGCAGTTCGAGAGAATGAAGCTGCTCTTCAGAAATGTCCATGCCATTGGCAAGAAAGGAAGACTGTTCTCAGACTATATGTGGATGTGCGAGTAAGTAATCAAACATGTATTTATGACAGTTTATAAAACGTTGTTACATGATATTAAAATGTGCTCGACTAACTTGTTAACAGTCAGTGCCAGTGTGGCTTGCTAGGCAGTTTTATAGCTCAGCAGTGACAGACAGTAAAGCGGGCAAGGCAGCCAAAAATTGCTTTGCTGCCTCTTTATGACCTAGTGTAATTGAGGTGGAGCTGGTTAGTTTCATCATCACGTTTAAAAAAACGTGATATCGCTAGCTCATTTACCTGAGACCCGATCATTTCATGCTTTTCACTCGCACTAACCACTACGTTATTTTCCCATCAAAAGTCACAAGAATTGCTTGTTTAACAGGTGATACATTTTCTCTGGGTCACAACATTTTAGGCAACACCCCCTTGGGAAATATACTTCCTACGTCCCTGGACAAATAGCCAAAATTCAGGGTGATCAGATCAGATTGACATACTGACAAACATATGCAATGCTCTCATGATCAGAGATTTGTTTCATTCTCATCATTGCAGATGGCATGTAAACATTTGTTTTGATTGATTCATGAAAGTTCTCATTTTAATGATGTGAAATACGTTCAGTGCCAGAACAGAAAATGAATGACACGAACTGTGCTCTTTGCTTTGTGAGTGCGCTGTGTCCATATACAGTAGCCTACTGCTGAAATGCACGGTGTCAACTGAGAAACATTATAACCAAATTGAAACAACAACTCATGAGCTACTCTCAAATAAATGATCTGAACACACTATAACACATTGTAAACATATCCATCATGCTCAACGATGCCAAAAAAAAACTTTTTGCGAGCCTTCGCGACATCGTCACACTGGCAGCTCGGCTCTAAACTTCTGCCAACTGTAGAGCAGGTATGCTTATAATATACCTTAATCTAAGCCTAAAATATAACAATTACAGGAGAAGATAAATTCAATCATTGAGGAAATAGAAAAAGTTCATTTAGCCAGCATAGTGCTTTGTTTATTTCTCTGAAAAATGAAAACAAACTAAACGTTTGTATACACCTTATTCTATACAATGTTATATAGACCTGGACCCATGCTGAAGAGAGCATTGGCAGACCCAAAGACTTTTGAGGGTGTCAGTCTGATGAACACTGACAACAGTGCCCTGGCCCATGTAAATGCAGCAAAGGACCGACTGATTGAACAGCTATCCCAAAGCATGGACAACAGATTTGAGAATGTGAGCACTTCCAAAATTGGCCAGATGCAGAAAACAGTGCAGGTTAGCATCTTACAGACAAAACACATTTGCCATAACATTTTACGTTTACTCAATCTTAATTGCAGTATATTTATTTATTAAACATATTTCATGTGTTTTCAGAGGTTCCTCTGGGGTTAAGGTGGAACAGATCCAGGACCAGTGGACCATCCTGAAGTCAAGGCTCTACCAGGACCCAAATACCCTGGACAAGGTCTCCTGGCTCAAGGTCAACAGGATCCTAAAGCACCAGTGCCCTGACCTCCTCCATCTGGTGGAACTGATCCTAGCCATCCCAGCCTCCACAGCAGTCTGTGAGGGGGGGGTTCAACACAATGACGCAGGTCAAAAGTGACTGGAGGTCAAGCCTGAAAAGCTAGACTCTCTCAGACCTGCTAACAGTCCAGCTGTCCTCTCCCTCCATCAAGGAGTTTAACCCTAGCCCAGCCATAGAGATGTGGCATCTCGACAGCCTTCGGTCTAGGAGGCCAGACTTCATGGAGAGCAGAGGAGCAAGGGAGAGTAGCAGTGAAGAAGAGGAATCTGCATATGCATATATGTATATTTCAATAAGTTCAAGAAACATTTAAGCATGGTCCCTCTTGTTTTATTGCTGAATGATTTTATTGAATAAATGTCTTGTTTTAACAAGTTGAAGAAGCATACAAGCATGCTCATGTGTTTTCTGTGACTGCCTTTATTTTGCGGACAAAAAAATGTTGGTATGAAGTCCAAGTGGCTGGTACATTTTTGCACCCACCTGCCACAGTGGCTGGTGGCCCAAAAGGTTAATTTCATGCGCTGGTGCAAGGTGTCACCGAGGGCGAGTCTAGTATGGCCTTTCCCCGGCCTGAGCATCACTCCCAGAGTTACCCAGGTTACAACAGGTTGGGCCTGAAGGCTGAGAGGGGTCCTGATACGGAGGAGAAGCAGGGAGTTGAGGCGGCAGGGGACTCCATCGCTAGAGAAGGCACCCCCAAGGAATCACCAAGCCCTGAGAAAGGCCGTGATGTCATTCTCATACCACCACTGATGGAGATGGAGACACGGACCGGGCCTATTAATCCAGTACAAACGGTTAAGAAAAGGAGGGCACCAACAAAAAGGGTGGAAAGGCCCTTTGGTACCCAGGAGATGGCGCCAAAGGCTACGGAGGATAAGGCTACGGGTACCGCTACGATAAGCATTAAGCGTGAGTTGAGGCCACGACGACACAGTGGACTAGTCTATGCAACTGATTCTGAAACTGAGTCGGCCGAGTCCGAGTCTGACTCTGAGACTACCTACTATCGGCCAAAGGCTATGCTAAACAGGCGTATGGGTCTCAACAGGCGTATGGATGTGGTGGCCTCCCAAGGGCACGGGACGAGCCCCTGAGAACAAGGCGAAGTGCAAAGCTCCCGGGAGACCCACAGGAGGCCAGGGGGCGCAAGAGAAGAAGGTGGTTACACCACCGCCCCCACCAACATCACAGGTCCTGTTGGAACTAGAGGATGTCTCTTCCTCGGAGCTATCAGAGGAGCTTTCAACCAACAACTCCATGAAGACAGGAAGAGGACGGGCCAATTGAGGACATACAGCTACCTCCCGGCTGGGTGATATTGGACGAGGTGACCGCACCTCCCTACTCACCTATCTCCTCATATTCGCCTCTCGCCCCTCTCATCTCGCCTGTCTCCCCCGATTCGCCTCTCACAACCACAGACGTCATTCAGGAGCCGGTGACTGATCCGATCCTGCTCAACCAGATGTGGGAGGATACGACTGAGGATGATCCTAAAATAGTAATTATAATACCAGAGAATGACCAAATGCCAACCCTCACTCTAGAGACAGAGACCTCACAGGAGACCATACAGCAGAGTCCTCCACCAGAAATGTCTTGCGAGGTCGACTTCACAGATCTGCTCTACGAGTTGTTCCTGCCACAGCTGGAGATACCAACCCTGGTGCTGGAAGAGGGGACGGAGCCATTCATCAGCTCCACCTTCCAGGATCAGTAAATGATAAATTAATTCAGATATGTGTAACTGCATAATTGCTTATAGATGATAAGTTGATTCAAACATATGTAACTGCCTAACTGCATAGGAGTAACTAGAATGTGAGTGTATGACCCCGTGTCACCATATCTGCTTAGGCCTCATTGTAATGATGGCCCGCTATCAAAGAAAGTGCTAAGAATATGAGAATTCCCATGTTTGATTGTGTAATCTTACTCAGAAATGATCACTGAAGTAAGGTACTATATTACTGAAAGTTGTTATCGAAGGTACAAAGTTTAATCACTGCAAGAAAGGGGATATAGTGTAAGGCCCGCCGGGAGAGGCAGGTCAGGTGGTGGAAAATCCCCAACAGAAAAGTACCACGGTGTCCAAAATCAAGTATGAACATGTTAAGAATGGTTAAGACTAACAGTATGAAGAATAGAGTGATTTACTGGTTTTGGATCCTTTAAAATGCTTGATTATGATGTGATAAGGCCTGAAAGTCCCTTTTTGGGACAGAGAAACTTCCCAAAAAGCACTTCCCTAATTTTGGTGTTGCTGAAATCTGGAGTTACTGCAATCTGGTGTTACTGCAATTCCCTCTCCCTCTTTCTCACTCTCTGCAAACACTTTGCAGGCCCGCTCTGCAGACACTTTGCACACTCTCTGCAAACATAGACGCACACAAGGTAGAGAAGAGCTGTTCAGATTAGACACACACCGTTCAGACATAGACACACACACAAGGTAGGGAGGTACTTTTGGCAAGGGTATAAAACGAGCTCCCCGGAGCATTTCGCTGGTCATTCCCCGCTGCGGAGCGTAAAAACCTGAAGCATCGGAGCAGGAGAGAGTGTGTTGGATACCAAGCCCGGAGCTCATACTCTGATCAAATTCTGACTCACGGATTGCAACCGCTGAACAGCTATTGAGGACAAGTTTCTTGACAATACTTGGACATATTTCTGTAGGATATTGCAAGTTACAAGACTACACTCTGAAAACTCCACCTCTGAACTGTACCTCTCTCAGCACTAGGCATCACCTTAGCTGTTGAGGCTGTGGTAGTGAGTAAGACTGGGGTCTATTATTATAGATTTTCACCGGTTTCACAGAAGACACTTGGACACATTTCTATTGGATTTCACAAGTTCCTGGACCACACTTAGACATATTATTATAGGTTTTAACCGGTTTTACGGAAGATACTTGGACACAGGTTTCCCCAGGATCAATCAAAGAAGCCAATTTTAGTAGATTCTCCAGGTCCTACAGGTCAGGGGCAAAGCTGAGACCCTCTGTGGGGAATCAGAGTCCCTTGGCTGGGTAGAGGGAACTCAATCTCTCTACTACAGCTACGGCGGAAAGAGGAACCGGGTTCGCTCGACGGAGCGGAACCGGGTTTCGCTCGACGGAGCGGAACTGGGGCCTCTCTAAATTTCACTGATAAGTAGCAGAACAGGCAGAGTAGGGTCAGAGGTATGGTTTTTATTATTTTTATGATTTTATATTATAACATATTAACATTCTAGAACACTGTCTGTAACCCACTTTTATGATATCTTAGCTATGCTGTAATGCTTTGAACCATTATTAAAGATCATATCCTGCATTTAAAGCAACAGATTTCTGAAATTTAATGTTTTATTATTTTTATTCTTATTATACCATTCGTTATAAGTCTTATACCTCCTCCTGGCAATGTGAAATGTTATAGATTACTGTGCATATTTCATGATAGGATCTGAACGGTTATATCTAGCCCATTATTACCTCCTTTGGGTATATTGAACATACCGATAAATCTTTTATCCGCAACCACACCAACTTGCACTCACATAAGGTTAGAGCAGTCGTTAACCATAGAGATTGCCCACTTCTGCGTACGGTTTTTTAGGGGTGAGTTTTCAGTACAACTGAAGTGGGTGAAGGAAGTCAATGGGGGAACTATGGGATTCTTAGACTGTTAACAGCGGAGTGAATCTAACCGACACCAACCTACACAGGACCTTATTGGCGGCTTAAAGGGTAGAGACCCTGCAGGCTGAGGTCCATACCTGTTACCAGAGGGTTGGTTCCGGAGTCCTGGATAGGGCTTTTAATTATTTTGAATTGCCGGGAGACAAAGGCCACACTGACCTAAAGGGACCCCTTTGTTATTGAACTGTACACGTGTTGCTGTCCCTAAGAAAAATTCAGTATAAAAGGGCTGCTCGAAAACACCTTATCTGAGAGAGTTTGAGACAGAGAGAGATTGTGCACTCTGCCAGAGGGACAGGTTGTTTTTGACTCTCTCCTGCAGATCTGTAATAAATGGTAAACCTTGGTTGGACTCTGATATCAAACATGTCTTCTTTTATTTAAAGTATTAAAGTTGGGGCCAAGGAATTTCCTTGCACCCTAACAGAACTGCACATTGATAAAAAAACAATTTGTATTCATTTACATGTGATGTATGTTGGTGCACCTTCCCTGTACTTGGATTAAGAATGTGAAGAGAACTCACCCTCCTGTACCGGTGCCCTTTGGTGATGTGTCTGTCCCGTTGATCAGGGGCTCTGTGCCCGTCCTGTCAGTGGACCCCTCCCCCCAAGCCTCTCCAGTCAAGCGGAGCAGAGCCCTCACCCTCTGGGACTTCACATCCAGGATGGTGTCTGTGTAGCCTACCTCCTGCAGGTACCTGAAACATGAGACAGGGGGAGTTGCTTAGTTATAAGTCATAGTTTATCTAATGTTGGCTCTGACCTTGAACAGATTATGTTTAATACATTATTGAAGAAACTCTGTTTATGGAAATAAACTAATGGATGTGTGATTTTTGAAAAAACCTCAGAGCATGAAAGGTAAAAAGTCAGTGAACTCAGTCCTCTTCAATAGTAAGAAACCACTGTCTTTGTGATAACACGTGTATGACTTAAAATATTCAATTAAATAACCTCCAACATAATGCCTCTACAAAACACAGAGGGGTGGTATAAAGTATATCAGTTTAGGAGGTTGATTTAGTTACATGCAAGCAGGGCATCCAATTAACTTTTCCATGCATCAGCCAAGGTGTCTGGTGGATGAGAAAATTCACCAGCCACTCTTGATTTTTTAGCAGCTACATTTTTTTTTAACTAACATTAAGGCAAAGATCACCAAAGAACACATTAGCATGACTCCTGACGCATTCACAATTACTCCCTGCACAGAACGATCCTCCTGTAGTAGGCTTTAAAGCTTCGAGCATATCCCTGTCAAAATACAGCAAAATATTTTCCCCTGCATGTTTTCTCTCACACGGTTGCATGTAAGTTGTTATCTCGTGCTGTCGCGTGGAGTTGAATTTTACTGTTATGCTTTATTTTAGGTTGTAACCAGAAACATTGTAAAAAAAGCTCATAGGCTCTGGGGTTTGTTTGAAAGTCAGGAGAAGCGTGAGTGAGATGCGCAGCAGTTACAGTCAGCTGGAGGAGGCAGGAGCAGCAGGAGTGTTGTCACAAATGTTGAATCAACAGTGACCATAATTGCGGATCGCACCAGTTTAATTTTTAAATTGAAGCATCGTATTCGTGAACCTTTGTTGGCTACCCGTCAAAGTGTCAGGTAAGATTTACAGATGTACCCGCCAATGCCGAAATCTACCGGCGGGTGTACATTTTTTGACCTGAATGCAAGGATTGAATCCAAAGCATCTTTAATCCATAGAGGAGTTAGGTAACAACACTTCACTGATACATAATCTACAGTGCCTATAGAAAGTCATCATACCCTGTGAAATCTTTACCTTTTGTCACATTACACCCTGGACATTAAAATAAATGAAATCTAACTTTTTTGAGCTGTATGTACACATTATAACCCTCATCATCAAAGTGAAAATAAACATTTTAAAAATTCTGGACAATTATTAAAAATTAATTTGTGAAATACCTGATCAGCCCCTTAGAGTATACCATTATAAACTTGCTCAGGTGCAACCAATCAACTTCCAGATCAAACACCAGGCTAATTGCCCCCCACCTGACATCAATTGTAGTGGTTTTGATTACTTCAGAATAAAACTAGCTGTTTCTTGAGGATTCCACTACTAGAAGTGCATGGTTCTGCAAAGAATTCACCATGGTTGGAAAAGTACTTTTAAAAGGCCTCCGGGATAAAGTTGTAGGAAGGCACAAGTTAGGTGAAGGCTACAAAAAGATTTCGAAGGCTTTAGCTATCCCTCTGAGTACCGTTCAGAGCATCATTAAGAAGTGGAAGGCGTATGGCACCACCAACCTAGATCAGATGCCTAGATCAGGCCGTCCGTCCAAACTGGATGACTGGAGCCAGGAGGACATTGATCAGAGAAGCTACCAAGAGGCCAAAGGCAACTTTGAAGGACTTACAAGTCTTTATGGCTGGGACTGGTCTGTCTGTGCATGTGACAACAATCTCACAAGCTTTACACAAAGCTGGCCTGTATGGCAGGGTAGCAAGAAAGAAGCCTTTTCTGAAAAAGTGCCACAGTCAGTCTCGTTTGTGCTATGCAAAAACACACCAGGAAGATTCTGTTGCCATGTGGTAAAAGGTTTTATGGTCAGACGAGACTAAGATTGAACTTTTTGGACTGAACTCCAAGCGCTATGTTTGGCGAAAACCAAACACAGCACACCACCCAAAACACACCATACCTACTGTGAAGCATGGTGATGGCAACATTATGTTGTGGGGATGTTTCTCTTCAGCGGGGACTGGGCAATTGGTCAGGATTGAAGGGAAAATGGATGCTGCCAAGTACACCCAAATTCTTGAGGACAACCTGCGTCCCTCTGCTAGACAGCTGAAGATGGGCAGGTCATTCACCTTCCAACACGACAACGATCCTAAACGTACCGCCAAAAGAACAACGCAGTGGCTTAAGGATAGAAAGGTGAATGTCCTTGAGTGGCCAAGTCAGAGCCCTGACTTAAATCCGATCTGTGGACGGACTTGAAGAGAGCAGTCCATCGACGCTCACCACGGAATTTGACTGAACTCGAACAATTCTGCAAGGAAGAATGGGCAAATATTCTCTGTAATTGCAGCAAAAGGTGGCTCTACAAAGTATTAAATTCAGGGGACTGATGACTTTTCCAACCCTGTTATTCTTGTTTTTCTAATTTTTATATTTTTATTGTTTTTATAAATTTTCAGAACTGTCGCCTTTTTTTTCATTAGTTTGATGTTGTATTTTTTTTTTAATGGGTTTTGATTTCAGGCTGTACGACAAATATAGTAACTATTTCAAAGAGGTATGATGACTTTCTATAGGCACTGTATAAACTCAGATATTAGCTCTGTTAAAATATGGTGATAGACCAGCAGTAGTCCTCATTCTGCATTCAATATGGTGTCCTCTCTGATCAATGTCAGCTCTGTTGAGGCCAGTGTGCTCAGCCATCCTATATTACACTTACCCTGCAGTGACATCCACAGCTGAAATTTTAATTGGTTTGAACAGGACATGGACAGCAACAGGTTTAGCACATTGATCTGTCACTGACACACACTCGGGCTACAGGTGACGCGTGAGGCTCCCTGATGGTGTCCATGTCACAGGCTGGGGCTCTCTCATTGACACTGCCTGGAGTGTGATCACACAACAATAAGTAGAGCACAGAGGACATGGTGTATGGATAATGACCATTGTTGACCAAGTGAGGGAGCTATTCCCCATTTTCCTGCCAAAGCATGGTACAGGAGTAATATTCCACCAGCCATGTCTGGCACCTCTGGGACAAAGAGTCCGACTCTGAGACTGACACTGCCAACTATCTTTGAGAAGCCAAGTGTTTGACGATAGCCAGAGGGTTGTGGTGCTACAGAGTACAGCCAAAGATCACCCATTGTTGGAATCTATAAACATTCTCTCTTGTAGTAGAATTAGACATGTGTTATGATGAATTTTAGCTGGGGTACAAACTACGTAAGACTCTGTTGTAATGACAACCAGATGTGGAACATAGCCTGGGCCCCTCTACCTCCAGACTTGCTGGCGCCATGCCACATATGAGATGGGGGAGGCTTCCAGAGACTTGTTTGTCTCCCTGTATAAATAATGAGAAACCCCCATTTCGGTACTCTCTTGTGGACTGTGCATTTACCATGTATCTTCCATTGTGGTGGAATCTTCCAAATCGATTTGATTCGGCGTATCCACTTTATTTACATCACCGGTGACTGCATTCTTCAACATCTGAAAATCATCATTACAACATGTGTCTCTACTCACTGTCTGAGGAGCTGGCGGCCTTGCTTCCAGGACAGCTGATTGTTCAGTGACCCAGGGGCCTCGTTCTCATTCGCTTCATCTGGGGGAGAGGAGCAAGAAACTAATCACAACACGAACTCTACTCCACAAACACACAGCCAGGCACATACAGTGGGGGAAATAATTATTTGATCCCCTGCTGATTTTGTTAGTTTGCCCGATTACAAAGAAATGAGCGGTCTATAATTTTTATGGTACTTCTATTTGAACAAATAGAGACAGAATATCAACAAAGAAGTCCAGAAAAAACACATGATATAAAGTTATAAATTCATTTGCATTTGATCGAAGGAAATAAGTATTTGATCCCCAAGCAAAACATGACTTAGTACTTGGTGGAGAAACCCTTGCTGGCAAGCACAGAAGTCAGACGTTTCTTATAGTTGGTCACCAGGTTTGCACACATCTCAGGAGGGATTTTGGTCCACTCCTCTTTACAGATCCTCTCCAAATCCTGAAGGTTTCAAGGCTTTTGCTTGGCAACTCGAAGCTTCAGCTCCCTCCACAAATTTTCTATAGGATTAAGGTCTGGAGACTAGCTAGGCCACTCCATGACCTTAGTGTGCTTCTTCTTGAGCCACTCCTTTGTTGCCTTGGCTGTATGTTTTGGGTCATTGTCATGCTGGAAGACCCATCCACGACCCATCCTCAGTGCTCTGGCTGAGGGAAGGAGGTTCTCGTCCAAGATCTTATGGTACATGGCCCCGTCCATTGGCCCCTCAATGCAGTGAAGTCGTCCTGTACCCTTAGCAGAGAAACAACCCCAAAGCATAATGTTTCCAACTCCGTGTTTGACGGTGGGGATAGTGTTCTTGGGATTGTAACATTCAGCATTTCTCTCCCTCCAAACACGAAGAGTCGAATTTATGCCAAAGAGTTCAATTTTGGTCTCATCTGACCACATCACCTTCTCCCAAGCCTTCTCTGAATCATTTAGGTGTTCATTGGCAAACTTCAGATGGGCCTGTACATGTGCCTTCTTGAGCAGGGGGACCTTGCGGGCACTGCAGGATTTCAATCTGTTACAGTGTAGTGTGTTACCAATGGTTTTCTTGGTGACTGTGGTCCCAGCTGCCTTGAGATCATTACCAAGCTCCTCCCGTGTAGTTCTGGGCTGATCCCTCACCCTTCTCATGATCATCCTTACCCCACGAGGCGAGATCTTGCATGGAGCTCCAGGCCGAGGGCGATTGATGGTTATTTTGTATTTCTTCCATTTTCTAATAATTGCACCAACAGTTGTCTCCTTCTCACCAAGCTTCTTGCTGATGGTCTTGTAGCCCATTCCAGCCTTGTGCAGGTCTACAACTCTTACCCTGATGTCCTTTGAATGTTCTTTGGTCTTGCCCATGGTGGTGGAGAGGTTGGAATGGAAGAGATTGATTCTATTGACAGGTGTCTTTTATACCCATAACAAGCAGAGATTAGGAGTACTTTTCCTAAAGTGACAGGACTAATCTGTGTGCCTCATGGGCATATAACCGGTCTGTATGAGCCAGAATTCTTGCTGATTTGTAGGGGATCAAATACTTATTTCCTTCGATCAAATGCAAATTAATTTATAACTTTATATAATGTGTTTTTTCTGGACTTCTTTGTTGATATTCTGTCTCTATTTGTTAAACTAAAAGTACCATAAAAATTATAGACCGCTCATTTCTTTGTAATCGGGCAAACTAACAAAATCAGCAGGGGATCAAATAATTATTTCCCACACTGTAAATCAGTTCCCACTCTGTAAATAAACCATCACATTCCTCTACATGAGGAGGCATCACAGCAACAACATGCATACAATATTTGGATTACATTCAGAAAAAAATAAATAAAAAGCTTTTTATCCAGTCTAGAGTACATAATGAAATCAAAGGGCCAATTTTAAGAGAGACGTAAGCCTCTCCACTATCGCTCCTTATTCTAAGAGACCGTTTGCTCCATTGCTCCTTATACTGGGTCATTGAAGCAATGCTGCCATGGAAATATTGACATTCAATACAGTCCAGAGACATGATTAACTTTTAAACTAGTGTAACCACACTTGTAACAATATCACAGTAGAAAACATATTAAAAGTACTTTTCAATCAATCAAAGAGAAACATATGAACTGGGTGATACCTGGTACCAGGGTTTCATAAACCTATTAAAAGTGCTCTTTATAACCTTAAACGGAGATCCGCTTTATATCCAGATAAACGATTAAATAAACAAATAAAAATGAGTGTAACAAAACCAGAGCTTAGCAATCCTGCCTTGAGCAAAATCCATTCCTTCCCTTTTCCCTGTGTGCGACGGAGGCTGTCCAGAGAGGCGCGAATCCAGAGTGGTATATTAGAAGTGGCGCCAATGAAATTACTGAAGGCTTCAAATCGTTAAAAAAAATCCTTCCTGATTTACTCAATATTGATTTTTTTATTGGACTAAGATGCTGCATAAGTAATGGGACAGTGAAACATGTTTTTTTTCTTTTGGCTTTGAAATCAAACAAGTGAAGTATCACATAGGTTTAGTCAGGCATGGCAAGGAGGACGCAGCTGGCCGTCAGGTTCGCACTTATGCAGATAGTGTCACATGTTCATGGGACAGGCTATAAGAGCCAGTCATGTTTAGACTCCACCATAGCTGAGCAGTCGTTCATGCTTGCTCGTCCGTTTGAGCATACTCTTACCCACACCTGGTTGGGGTTCTTGTTAGCTTGTTAAGTAACTTCGTCATACACTTGAGAGTAAGCTATCCAACTTGGCTGCATTTTCGTCCTACACTTTGTTTTTTGCTAACCGGGTGATCATATTAGGATTAACCATTTGCAAGATTTCTGCTATTAGTTTTGCCTTTGCTCTACGAGTGTTTTACTGCAAGCTTGATTGCTTCTACAGATGACGAGTGTTTCCTTGTGGATCATTGTTGCTTTACGTGTGTGAGAACTGTTGTGGCCTCAACCATCGGATTCACCATCTTGGATTACCCACGATTTTCTTTATTGTCTTGCAGTTCCTACCTCTCGATGGAATCTTCTGTTCTATTGTTTTGATTTGGCCCACAGGTGCATTCTCAATGTTATTTTACCTGGGGTTCACGTCCCTCATGGGTTCTGTAATGGCAAAAAATATATTTGTACTATTTTGCTTAAGTCATATATGAAATGTATTGACCTCTCTGTGACCCAATGTACTTTGTTATTTTTAATTATGTGACTGAGGAAGAACCAAAACCGACTGCTCCTTCTGTTCTATCAGAGATGTTATGTGACCTTGGAACACTCCTAACTGCAGGCTGAGGTTTGAGATAGTGGCTCACAACGCCTACGCTTCTTTCCCAGCTTCTCTATCATCAAACAGGTGCAAGATATGTTTACCCCTAGACCTATGACGTACGAGCATTGGAGTAAAGGAGGGTCCTCTCCTCAGCCACAGCATCAGTATCTGAATCCACACTGTTGGTGAAGGAATGCTGATGCAGCTTTAAACAACGTTGTTTAAACGTTGTATATGCATTAAAACTCTCAACTGAGACCAAACATTGTTTATTGTTTTTCACTGAAAGATTTCCATCACAGTTCGTTCGCGATGACTCGGACACGGATATTCTTGTTCTCGTTCGAGAGGGATGGCCGACCAGAAGATAGCCTCTGCCTTCCAGCAAAGCATTCCTGCCAAGTGCCTGTGAGCCCATCCGTGAACAGGGAAGTTAAACATTGTTTTCTCAGGTTGAGTTTCTGCGTCTTTACATGTAATGTGGTGTACCAGTTGGGAAGTACGTAGCAAATAGTTATAAGAGCTTCATTATGTCTTAGCTCATGTGGTTGTGTAGTATCAGTTCAGAGTTTCAAGTTTTTTGGGGGGTTCTTTTCTAGAAGTGCATGTGGTTGGTATTCTAGCTTCAACAATATAACATGGGTTCAGTTTGCTATACAGGGCACAGTGGTAACTTCGGAGCTAACTCCACTAACTAAAGTGTTCCAGCAGAGAATTGCACGTTTAATGTTCAGCAAAGTTCAGTATTCATGGTTGCCGTGTCACGTGTAGGCTTGAGGCGCTTTATCGCTTAACTTAGTCGGCGACATTGTGTTCCCTATGCTTTTCAAGTGTGTTGCAGGTTACTACTCGGATGGCTTAAATTCCTGTACTTGCAGGAGCAGTCTGATTCAGTGCCAGGACTGAAGGCTCGGTTCAGGACGGTGTTAGGCACAGCAAGGAGGACGCAGCTGGCCGGTTCTCACTTATGCAGATCATGTCACAGGCTATAAGAGCCAGTCATGTTTAGACTCCACCATAGCTGAGCAGTCGTTCATGCAGCTTGTTCGTTTGAGCATCCCACCCGCACCCCAGCTTCCACCTGCAGGTTAGCTCTGTTGTTACCTACCTACAGGGGGTTCGAAGTTCATGGTCTCCCCGCAACATATTTTATTTGTATTATAATGTTGTTTAATTCAAGTGGGGAGAGTGGAGCCATCCTTTATGCCAAATCTAATTGTACATTTCATTAAAACACTTTACATTAACGACTTAAGTGTCCAGACTGAATTGCGGTGAGGTTAAAGTAGAGATTCTCAGTTTTTATGTTATGGTATTTGTGTACATATTGGTTTCACCATTCAGAAATTACAACACTTTTTATGCATAGTCCCGCTACCTCAGAGTACCCAATTACCCAGTAATGGGACAATTGCCTTGACAAGTGTTTCTAATAAGTCAGGTGTGTTCCGTCACATCATTTGTGCAGGCATAAAAGAGCTGTCAATTTGATTCTAGGCTTTGCATTTGCCTTTGGAGTCTGCTATTGGTGTCTCTAAACATGAGGATCAAAGTGGTGTCAATGAAAGTCAAGGAAGCCTTTATTAGGCTGACCAATCAGAAAACATCGCCAAAACCTTAAGCTTGCCAAAATCAACAGTTTGGAATATCATTAAAAAGAGAAAAAAAGCACTGGTGACCTCAGCAAACGCAAAATGGGCTGGTAGGCCCAGATATTTTAAAAAGAGGCTAGAATAACCATTTAGATCCTATGATGTAATATGCATCGTGAAATCTAACTTTTTACAATATAACAAGGAGGATAACACAAATTAGGTGTCTATTTCAATCTAAACTTCTAACAAGAACAAAACAAAAAATACTTATTTTTCTTGGGCATACCTTCCCCTGTTCTGGAAAGTATCTTCGGTGGATGTTACACCATATTTGGGCACATCTTCCCCTGTTTGGAAAGTACCCTCCAGATAAGGCCCACGTCATTCACCTCTCTCTCCCTACCAAACTTGAATACAGATCAACACTTCAACTTTAATCATAAAACAAACATCAACCATTAAACATGTTAAACACATTTCCACATTAAACATTCCGTTAGGTACATTTGAAACATTAAATGTATTAAAACATGTACTATTGGTTATATTTGAATGGTTACATTCGCTGTTACTTTATTAGCTACATTGGAATAGTTATATTTTGATGTTATATCATTATTTATTTTGTATATCCTATTGATAACACTTGATTTTACTTCAGAACATCATTACTCCACACAGGCCTGTCTAGGACCAGGCATTGCAGATAGAGGGAAGTCCATATCTTTCGACACACTGCAAGGTGCAAACCACTAGTTATGCTCAAAAAGGATGGTCACTTACAGCTTGCTAAAAAGCCTGCAGAGGTCTGGAAAAAGGTCTTGTGGACAGATAAGATTTATATTATCATGTACCAGAGTGATTGCAAGTGGAACGTTTGGAGAAAAAAGGATCTGCCCAAGTTTTACAGCATACCACCTCATCTGTGAAACCTGGTGGAGGGGGTATTAATGTTATGTATAGCTGCCACTACCACCGCCTAACTTGTCTTCATTGATGATGTAACTGCTGATGGCAGCAATATAATGTATTCTGAAGTGTACAGAAACATATTGTCTGCTCAAGTACAAGCAAATGCCTCCAAATTCATTGGATGGCGCTTCATCATACAGTATGACAATGACCCAAAACATACTTCCATTGCAACTAGGGAGTTTTTCAGGGCCAAAAAGTGTAAAGTTCTTGACTAGCCAAGTCAATCTTTAGATTTGAATCCAATTTACAGTGGGCCAGTGTTGAACACGAGCAATTCGACATCGCAGCGGGGTATACTTCAATGTCGCTGCTGCAGCAGACACAGGGTCTGTAACTATCTTGCTGTAAAATGGAATTGATAACAGTTCCCTAAAATATAACAACACTTTGAACGAACAAAATTTGGTAAATGAAGAGCATTTGAATTGTATCTCTAAAAGACTGTGTAGTGCCTAGATAAATTGTCCCGCTTTTGTTTGTTAATCGGAAACGATTTGAGCTTCTTGTAAGCAGAGCTCAAGCAAGCACACACAGACATTTAATTTCCCCTTCACCTTTCCCTACCTATTTCATAAAAATGGCCAGTAACTGGTAAATGTGCTGGTTTGTGCTGTTATTTGATTTTTTTTTTATTCAACACGTTCTTGATCACATTCCGGTTGATGGGAGAATAACATAGTGGTTAGTGCAAGTGAAAAGCATGAAATTATTGGGTCTCCGGTAAATAACAAGGCCTACAGCTGATTCACTCGAGTGCACCCGTCCGGACCCGATAAACAGCTCTGATCATGAGAGCATTGCATATATTTGTCAGTATATCAATCCCAACTCATCCAAACCTGCGCTACAATCTAGCAGGAGCCTATGCCAATGTGGCTTTTGGAGTAGCCTAACCAGTGTGATATCTACACTTCCAGAGTGCAAGTTGCTATCGGTATATTAAAGAGTGAGTTAAGACAGAGAGACTTGTCAATACTTATGTTCTCGATGACAACTGTGTCGTAACATGGCAACATACACAGGCTAACAGACAGATCACAGAACCATGACGAACATCTCTGCTGCAATAAGTGGGTCATGATGGGCAGTGAATTACAATATCGTGGGGGAAGGTGAGCAAATTTGTCATCAAATGCGGGCTAAAGTCAGTCATCTTCTGCTGTCCTATATAGTTTATCACTAAGCATCACAATCGGCTCTGCCAAATCCATGCACGCTTTACTAGAAAGGTGATATCTAATCAATGACAAATGAGGCTAAATCAGCTGGAGGTTTATGCAGTCCATCTGTCTGACAATTCATACAGTCGCCGTGCGTCCGACATTTTTAGTGATAACCAGGCACGTCGGAAGGGGGGGTGCGGCCGCAGTTCTCTAAAATATGTAACATTAAAGGCTACAGTAAAATCAATGTTTGCATGTCAATCTTCTATGAACTAACAGAATTTGTTGAATGAAAAACTTTACTGTTCTGGGTGGAGGAGTGGGATTGGATTGTGCTCATCATTCGAATTGTATACAGTGGGGGAAATAATTATTTGATCCCCTGCTGATTTTGTTAGTTTGCCCGATTACAAAGAAATGAGCGGTCTATAATTTTTATGGTACTTTTATTTTAACAAATAGAGACAGAATATCAACAAAGAAGTCCAGAAAAAACACATTATATAAAGTTATAAATTAATTTGCATTTGATCGAAGGAAATAAGTATTTGATCCCCTACAAACCAGCAAGAATTCTGGCTCATACAGACCGGTTATATGCCCATGAGGCACACAGATTAGTCCTGTCACTTTAGGAAAAGTACTCCTAATCTCTGCTTGTTATGGGTATAAAAGACACCTGTCAATAGAATCAATCTCTTCCATTCCAACCTCTCCACCACCATGGGCAAGACCAAAGAACATTCAAAGGACATCAGGGTAAGAGTTGTAGACCTGCACAAGGCTGGAATGGGCTACAAGACCATCAGCAAGAAGCTTGGTGAGAAGGAGACAACTGTTGGTGCAATTATTAGAAAATGGAAGAAATACAAAATAACCATCAATCGCCCTCGGCCTGGAGCTCCATGCAAGATCTCGCCTCGTGGGGTAAGGATGATCATGAGAAGGGTGAGGGATCAGCCCAGAACTACACGAGAGGAGCTTGGTAATGATCTCAAGGCAGCTGGGACCCACAGTCACCAAGAAAACCATTGGTAACACACTACACCGTAACGGATTGAAATCCTGCAGTGCCCGCAAGGTCCCCCTGCTCAAGAAGGCACATGTACAGGCCCATCTGAAGTTTGCCAATGAACACCTAAATGATTCAGAGAAGGCTTGGGAGAAGGTGATGTGGTCAGATGAGACCAAAATTGAACTCTTTGGCATAAATTCGACTCTTCGTGTTTGGAGGGAGAGAAATGCTGAATGCTACAATCCCAAGAACACCATCCCCACCGTCAAACACGGAGGTGGAAACATTATGCTTTGGGGTTGTTTCTCTGCTAAGGGTACAGGACGACTTCACTGCATTGAGGGGCCAATGGACGGGGCCATGTACTATAAGATCTTGGACGAGAACCTCCTTCCCTCAGCCAGAGCACTGAGGATGGGTCGTGGATGGGTCTTCCAGCATGACAATGACCCAAAACATACAGCCAAGGCAACAAAGGAGTGGCTCAAGAAGAAGCACACTAAGGTCATGGAGTGGCCTAGCTAGTCTCCAGACCTTAATCCTATAGAAAATTTGTGGAGGGAGCTGAAGCTTCGAGTTGCCAAGCAAAAGCCTTGAAACCTTCAGGATTTGGAGAGGATCTGTAAAGAGGAGTGGACCAAAATCCCTCCTGAGATGTGTGCAAACCTGGTGACCAACTATAAGAAACGTCTGACTTCTGTGCTTGCCAGCAAGGGTTTCTCCACCAAGTACTAAGTCATGTTTTGCTTGGGGATCAAATACTTATTTCCTTCGATCAAATGCAAATGAATTTATAACTTTATATAATGTGTTTTTTCTGGACTTCTTTGTTGATATTCTGTCTCTATTTGTTGAAATAAAAGTACCATAAAAATTATAGACCGGTCATTTCTTTGTAATCGGGCAAATTAACAAAATCAGCAGGGGATCAAATAATTATTTCCCCCACTGTATATGTCTCTAGTGCAGGGGTGTCCAAAGACCGGCCCACGGACCAATCAAGGCCCATAAGAGATTTTAAACGTTAGATTTTAAACAATACATTTTCAAAATGTATACTTATGCTGCAGTTCTTATTTTGACCATGCGATGGCAGCTCTCAAACTCGCCAATTGTAGATTGCATTGTGTGGTCAAAAGAAGAAGCCCAACTAACG
Source organism: Argentina silus (assembly GCF_951799395.1). NCBI lineage: Eukaryota > Metazoa > Chordata > Actinopteri > Argentiniformes > Argentinidae > Argentina > Argentina silus. The sequence goes on from NC_139654.1 coordinate 18,018,291, forward strand.
GCCAATGGCAGCTACTGCGGCACAATCCAAAGAGAGGACGTCAGATCTTTGACTTATTAAACAGCTAATTTGTAAAGTTTCCGTCACAGCCACAGCAAAAAAGAAGCACAGATTTTAAGAACGCTGGCATTGTGAATATTTTTTCACTGAAAATCGAGGGAAGTGTGTTTGCCTTATTTGCCAAGAGTCAGTTGCTGTAGCCAAGGAGTTCAATATTAAGAGACATTATGACACAAAGCATGGGAGCATTTTCAAGACATACACAGGGGATGCAAGGTTGGAAAAACTAAAACATTCGGAGGCAAGCCTAGCCTCACAACAAGGGCTGTTCACTCGAGCTAACAATGCGCAGGAAAAAGTCACCAAGGCCAGCTACGAAGTGGCAATGCTAATCGCAAACCACGGGAAACCCTTTGCTGAGGGTGCTGAGCGCCTCACGAAAGTGGTGGATGTTGTGTGCCCAGAAAAGCAGGACATCATGAATGTGAGTCTTTCCCGGAATACTGTTGCCCATAGAATAGAGTATTTATCATCTGACATAAAGAAGCGAGTGAGAGAGAAAAGGCAAGATTTCAATTTCTGTAAGAGGGGTTGATGACAACATGCATGTTACAGAAGAGCTACTTGATCTTCAGAGTCGAAAAGGACAAACAAGGGGGTCAGATTTATTCCAGGCAGTGTCTGATGCTACTGAGGACATGCAATTGCGATGGGAGAAATTGAGTGGAATAACCACGGACGGCGCTCCAGCGATGACAGGTGAGCGGCGCGGATTGGCCATGTTGGTGTGCAAGAATGTGAGCGAGTCAGGGGGCGACGCTATTAAACTCCACTGCATTATTCACCAGCAAGCCCTGAGCGCAAAATGCATCTTGTTGTCATGATTGTGAACTTTATTCGTGCAAGGATGCAGGATATGGGGATGTGATTTATCACAATGACGTCAGATGGCTCATTCGTGGCTCTGTGCTGCAACACTTTTTCTCCCTGAGAGCAGAGATCGAACAGTTTCTGACAGGGAAGGGTCAGCCATGGGGAGAGCTGTCAGACCCTGCCTTGCTGGCAGACCTTACATTTTTGACCGACATCAAGGGACATTTGAATGTACTCAACACCAGTCTGCAAGGGAAAAACACAGTGGTGTCCCAGATGTACACAAACATCAAAGCCATGCTGCTAAACTCCGCCTGTTTGACAGACACCTGACTCAGACTGAACCCAACGTCACACACTTCTCCTACCTACGAGAGGTGATGGCCTGTTTTCCAGATGAAAATATCGCTGGACAAATGGGGAATCAATGTGCACGTGATTGCATCACTGTCTGCAGAGTTCAACAGGCGTTTTCAAGATCTCAGTTATTGAGAAGGACATTCTCATGTTCTTGTGTCCCTTTACTGTTAATACTGATGATGCTCCTGAGGAGCTACAGCTGGAACTCATTGAGATGCAAGGTGACGATGCACTGCACAGCCGTCACCAGCAGCAGTCTCTGCCAGACTTTTATCAGGGCATGATTAAAGCGAGATTTCCCCAGATATGGTGCCACGCAAAAAGAATGCTGAGCTTATTCGGTTCCACTTACATTTGTGAGCAGACTTTTTCTATTATGAACTTGAACAAGAACCGTTTGAGATTGAGATTGAACGACACCCACTAACGTGACGTCATGCGAGTCACTACCACGGCTTTCAAATAAGACTTGACAGATACTTCGTTCCAAATCAGTTTCACATCTCTCATTAGGCCTGTCCAGTGAGTGAAGTCCACCAAACCCAAATGAATATGAATATACTATGTCAGAATATAATACAAAACTAATTGCATTACACTTGGTGGGTGAATACCAAATTTGAATACTAGCCTATAAGAATGTGAAGAAACTGTGTTCTGCAGGTCTCATGCTGTTTTTGTTCAAGAGGCCTGAAAGTTCCATAGCAGTTGCAATAAGAATAGTGTCAAAGGAGCTCACAGAATGTTGGCCTAAATCAACATTCCACCATGTTAACTGGATGAGTTTTTGGAGTTACAAAAAGCTTAATAGTTTCAAAAGTATAATGGGTATCAGAAAGCTTTTTACAGGTTTTATAATTTGGAGACCTCCATGTTAAAATTGCCACTTTCATGCTTGAATAGTTTGAAAAGTACATTGCACATTGTAAAGTTGGATTGGTGTGAATCTCTTAAAAGTTGTAGGAGTTGGAAGAGTTGAGTTGGAAGAATTGGAAGAATTTAAATAATAAGTAGTATGAGCAAGAACAACAGTTAGTTGCCCATTAATTAGGCTACAGTTCAGCTGTTGAAATGAACATGCACAGTTGTATGTTAAAAGAAATGTCTGAAAAGAAACACAATAATACGTTTTTTGTAAATAATGTGCACTGTGTTACAACTGATGGGTGAAATTGTTGAACCTTAGGCAAGAATAGAATATATGGGCTCCAGTTGTTGCTAAATAGAAGATTTGATATACAGTGCCTTCGGAAAGTATTCAGACCCCTTCACTTTTTCCACATTTTTTTGCGTTATAGACTCAATTTAAAATGGATTGAATTAAAAGAATTTGCCATCAAACCACACACAATACCCCAGAATGACAAAGTGAAAACAGGTTTAGAAATTTCATTCAATTAATTAAAATTTAAATACCTCATGTACATAAGTATTCAGACCCTTTGCTATGACACTCTTAAAATTAGCTAAAAGGCAAAAATGTCATCAACAAATCACTCAATAAGTTGAATTGAGTCCATCTTAATGCAAGGATAACAGTTCATGTAATTTTGGAATTAATATATTTATTTTTATAGGGTCTGATTTGCATAGGAATCAATTACTGTCGATCAGGATGTCGCTACCAACTCAGCAAATTTCATAATTTTCTCTTGATCCTGACAAACTCCCCAGTCCCTGCCGGTGACAAACATACCCATAACTTTATGCAGCTACCACTATTCTTCACACGAGAGATGCGGAAACTGCATTGCATGTGCTGGATTTGCACCAAACTTAATGCTTTCTAGTAAAACCAAATATTTGAGCCACTTTCTTTGCTGCATCACTTGAATTCATTGTTGCAAACACAATTATTGGTTATAGACCAATTTTGTAGAGTGATTGAGAATCATCTTGTCCCATCGCTTTTTCCTCTTTAACTTTGTAGATTTTTGTAAGTCTCCCCAGGCCTCAGGGTCACATTCCTGAGCAGTTTTGTTCCTCTTCATTTGCTCAGTTTGTAATGACAACTTGATCCTCACAGTGTGTAATTGATTCCTATGGAAATCAGAGACCCTATAAAAAGATATTAACTCCAAAATTACATTAACTGTTTTCCTTCCATTAAGATGGACTCAATTCAACTTATTGAGTGATTTGTTGATGACATTTTTGCATTTTAGCTAATTTTAAGAGTGTCATAGCAAAGGGTCTGGATACTTATGTACATGAGGTATTTCTGTATTTCAATTTTAATACATTTACTGAAATTCGCTTTGTCATTCTGGGGTATTGTGTGTGGACTGATGGCAAATTATTTTAATTCAATCCATTTTAAATTGAGTCTATAACACAACAAAATGTGGAAAAAGTGAAGGGGTCTGAATACTTTCCAAAGGCACTGTATATGTTGGAATCTTGCTGGCCTTAAAAAAAAATTTAATAATCTGGACAAATAAACATTGTCTTAATGTAGAATACATGAACAAATTGGAGTTATTTAATGGTTTTCAACTCAATAAGACAGTTGTTCAAGAAATGACTGTCAATCCGTTTATTTTATATTTGGTCATTCCAGTGCGGCCCCCAGGTGGTTTCAATTTTCCCAATCTGGCCGTCAAAGAAAAATGTTTTGACACCCCTGCTCTAAGTGGCAAGATAAATTGTCATACTTTCGTTTGTTAACGGCAAACAATTTGAGCTTGTTGTAAGCGGAGGTCAAGCATGCACACACACTCAGGAGCTGAAACAAAATGTGTAGCCTACAGATCATGAATGTCACACATCAACAACTGTCCAAGGCTACAGCAATTATATGACACCTATATGAAAATACATCATTTGTAGCCAACTATTATACATTATGTAATGGACAGGGGCAAAAAAAAAAGAACAGTCAAATACAGACAGTAGGCAACTATAAATGACTAGTTTGACACGGGCAGTAAAACAGTGAAAATATTCGTTGTTTTATTCTCGTCATTGCACATGGCATGTAAACATTTTTGATTAATTTATAAAAACTCTCATTTCAATCATGTGAAATATGTTCTTCTAAACTCTGGCCTACTGTAACATGCATTTCATTTCCTGATAAGATTCTAGCAAAAATACCTCAAAACACAGCTGAAGATGGCTGCAGTACAGGCCTGGCAGAGCATCACCAGAGAAGACACCCAGCATCTGGTGGGGTCAATGGCTCGCAGACTTCAGGCAGTATTGCATGCAAAGGATTGTAGTCCAAATACTCAACATCAGTGCTTAATTTGGACATTTGATAGATACAAACAGGGGGACTTTGCATACAAAGTGTTGTAATTTCTGAATGTTGAAAACAATATGGATGTATGAGTCGAAGGGAACAAAGGAACCAGAGACTTGTTTGCAGTGAAAAGCCCAAATGCGTTTTTCACCTCACAACTAGCATCACCAACCCAGTGAAAACAACCGGCGAATAAAACAAAATGCATAACCCTCTGTCACAACTGCGACCAAGTCTTAAAGGGCCCTAGCCCATATAACACAATACAAACATGCTGGTGAATTATATCAGTGTCTCTGAGTAGCATCCGCTACATGGACAGAAATACCATTAAATAAAAGCTGAGAATCTCTACTTTAACCTTGTAATAATTGTTTGATTTCAAATCCAAACTTTTGGAGTGTAGAGCCAAAAGAAGAAAAAAATGTTTCACTGTCCCGTTATACACAGGGCACTGTATGTAAGTGGGAGGGGCTAACAAGGCGTCCGAAAATATGCAGTTTCTGCCCCCAAAACGTCATGGCTACTCTCAAGTAAAACAATGAAACTACCACACATTTGGAAAATCTCTCTCTTCAACTGGTTTAACCACACAACTATTCAGTTTAAACATTTAAATCTTCGGTTGGTGTGAAGGAACTATTTGTGTCTCTATTAGCGTTAGCCAATAGAAAATTGACTCCTTCATTGGCACCACTCTTCTAATATACTATACTATATACTCTGTGCAAAACTGTCTCTTCCTCACTCCTCGTTTCAGTGTTCACATCACCAGTGGCCCACAGTGACTCTGGATGAGACCTCAGAACGAGCTTATGAAAAAGCTAAAAACACAGTCCTCCTGAATAAAAGTGACCGGTCCCTAATGTACGTCCTGACAGTGGTTGAAAGCTCATTCCACCACTGGGGCACCAAGACAGAGAAGACCGTGACTGAGCAGAGCGATCACTACGTCCTCGTAGAGATGGCGGTGCCAAGCAGCCAGCAGAGGTGAAATAACGGAGTGATCTGGCTGTTCCCTTTACCACTTTGTAAGCGAGCACCAGGGTCTTGAATCTGATACTGGGAGTGGAGGAGAGGGAGAATTTGGGGGAGATTGAACACGGGAGATGACAAGTGCCTCGACCAGGAGTTGCGCTGCTTCTCTCGTGAGGAATGGGCGTATCCTTTGAATGTTGTACAGGAAGAATCTACAGGAGTGGGCCACCGCTGTGATGATGTTAGCCGCACAGGACAGTTGGTTGTCCAGGATCACCCCAAGGGTCTTTGCTGTCTGGGAGGGGGACACAGGAGTTCTCCACAGTGATGGAGAAGTCTTGGAGAGGGCAGGCTTTCCCAGGAAGGAAGAGCAGCTCTGTCTTGTCAAGACTGAACTTGAGGTGGTGAGCAGATGTCCAGGCAGAGATGTCTGTGAGACACATGTTGCCACCTGTGTGTCAGAGGGGGGGAAAGAGATAAAAAGTTGACTCATCAGCATAGCAGAGGTACAAGAAACCATGTGAGGAAATTACAGAGCCAAGAGATTTACAGAAAGACCAATAAGGGTCCTAGGACAGAGCCCTGGGGGACACCAGTGGTGAGGGTGCGTGATGTGGACAGCGTTCCTCTCCACGTTACCTGGTATGAGCAATCAGCCAGGTAGGATACAAACCAGGAGAGTGCAGAGCAGATGCTCAGCTCTGAGAGGGTGGAGAGAAGGACCTGGTGGTTTACTGTGCCAAACGCAGCAGACAAGAGTTTTGGACAACAGATAGGTCAAGTGATGGCTTCTTGAGAAGAGGTTTGACTCTGGCTGTCTTAAAGGCAGCCGGGACAGAGCCAGTGGTCAGGGAGGAATTGATGAGGGTGGTAAGGAAAGGAAGGATGTTGTTCTTGATGGATTGGAGAAGGGGTGAGGGGATGGGATAGAGAGGGCAAGTGGTTGCCCGATTGGATGAGACACATTTCAGGATATCATCAGGGGGGAGAGGGGAAAGAGATGATAAACCGGAGCCAAATCTACGAGTGGTAGTAATGATGGCAAGAGGTTGTGTGAAAGAGCTGCTAAGGTCATCAACCTTCTTTACAAAAGTAGGTGACGAAGTCATCTGCAGAGAGGGAGGAGGGGGCTCTTAGCTGCTCAAAGGCCTATTCTACTAGCTCACAGGGATTCAGACAGCCATAGTGCGGGAGGAGAGGATCTTGCTGGCCTAGAGGAGAGTGGACACAGAGAGTCAAAAGACAAGGAAAGAGTGGATATGAGGATGGAGGAGGCAGCATCAGTTGACAAAAGGGAGAAGGATTCAGTCAAGGGTAGGGAATAGTGTTGCACGACATACCGGTTCTACAGAAGTATCACGATACTCTGGTTTGAAAACGGTTCTATACTAAGCAAACTTAGAACAGTTTTTTTTATGTTTTTACCATAAATGCTTGATGCAGTATTTACTTTGAGCTGTGCGGAATATTATCTTATAAGTGTAATTTGTCTATATGCTTACGGGGGGCAGTGTGCTCTGGCATGCACTCTGCATGTATAGTGGGCACGTGTGGCTGGGAAAGACAAACCTAAACAATCGCACAAGGAGTTGACAAGGAGGAGGAAAGAGAAGGATGGAAACCGCAATTGTCGATGCTGGCTGTCCCCAGCTTGTTGATAAAAACGATGCCAGAAGTGAAATCTGGCATTACTTTGCTTATAGAGCCAATTTGTAAAAGATGTTACAAGGCCATACAGTCAAATGGAGGCAGCACGTCAAATTTAGCAAAGCATCTTTCTTCTTTCGACCTCTTCAAGGAGTTCAAATCATGACAGGTCAGCGAGTAGGTCTGATAGTTAAGGATATGCTTAGATACATGATTTGATAACATAACACGTTCAGGGATGAAAATGAAGTTCAGCATGTCCTTAAATATTCAGTCAAGCAAGCGAGTGAGTTTAAAAAAAACAAGTGTCTTCTCCTCTCCTGGTGAACTGAACGTATGAGAAAGACTCAAAAGATGCCAAATGACTGAACAGAGCTGTAGCTGAATTTATCTGTATTGATCAGATGACTGTGTATACGATCAGGAACCTTGTGCAACCTGTTGAATCTTGGAAAATGCAGTCATGGTGCATAGGATGTTCAACTTTATATTCTGATCACATAGCAGAGAGTCTGCATGAAATGGTATACCAGTCATGGGAATTGGACCCATCAAAAATGGCTGGGATAACCACAAACAATGCCTCAAACAACAAAACAGCATTTGCAGACTACAGCTGGGTCCCATGTTTTGGCCAACATGTGCATCTAGTGGTAGGCAAGGCTACAGACCTGGACCGTGTCTCGCCATGCCTGTCCAGGCTCAGGAAGACAGGAAAAATAAGAAGACCTTGCAAGTACCCCAGCACACTCATCCATGATGAGCCTACATGCTGAAACTCAACCTTTGAGATGGTGGAGCGGTTTTGTGAACAGCAACAAGCCAAGTGTGCGGTTCTGGCTGAAAACAGAAAGAAATGACACTGATATCACCATACTTGAGACTGTGAGAGAGGTCCTTGCCCCACTGAGTAACTTCACTGACGCATTAAGTGGAGAGAGAGATCCCACACTGTTTTCTGTCCTGCCCCTGATGTAGAAGACATTCTACATGTGTGTGACAGAGGATGAGGCAGACAGCATCTTTAACCTTGACATGAAAGAGAAAATAAGAGATGACCTGAAGAAGCGATATGAAAACATACTGTTGCAAACCTTTCTCAACACAACAACCTTCCTGGACCCTAGGTTTAAGGACAGTTTTGTGACAATGGAGAAAGAGGTAAAGGAAATGCTTCTGCAGAAAGCTGATACAGTTCAACAGCCAGAGGAGCAGACCCAAGAGGCAGATGAGCAACATGAAGAACCAACAGCAGCAACAAAGAAAAGAAAAACAGACCTGAAAAGGCTGGTATCCAGCATCATGGTTGAAAAGAGGGGGGGCAACAGCTGAGTCAGCAGTGGCTGGGGTTGGGAGAGTGGGCATGATTCCCAAAACCCCTGCTGACAAATTTACCAATGAGTTTTTGGTGTACAATGAAATGACAGAGATAAGTGCTGAAGACCCACTCACCTGGAAGAGCCATGAAGCCAGCCTGCCCACCCTTGCACAGTTTGCCAGACAGTATCTGTGCATTTCAGCCTCAAGCTGTGCTTCAGTTCAGCACATCAGGAATCATCTGTGGGCCTAGGCGCATAAGGTTAACCGAGGACCACATTGACACTCTTGTTTTCCTGGCCAAGAACCTGAAGCAGGCCAAGGCGGTGTCTGGGAAATAGCTTCAGAAAATAGTTAAAGTTCCTGGTTGTTGTAAAAGAGTAAGAAGACACATTAGCAGACAAAGGAACTGTCTGAAAAATAGCTAAGTTTAAAGCTTTGTTAAAAAAATAAAATAAAAAAATAAAAAATTATTATGTATGTAAGTCATTATTTATGATTATTTAATTTTCATATTCAAGATGTTCTTCTGTTATTTTATTAATAAAAATAAATGTTATCTGTGAAACAATTTCCATGTTCTGTTTCTGTTATTTAATAGGGTCTTTTACTTTGCCTGATGTTTTTTTGGTTGCAGTGCTATCATTTAAGAATCGAAATTGTGATGCAATGGTATCGAAGTCAAAATGTTGGTATCGTGACAACCCTAGAAGGGATGATAGAACAGAGAAAGAGAGAGAGGTGGGAGAGAGGGTCCGCAGGTTGCGGCGGGTAGTAATAGAATGGGTAGAGTTTGAATGGGAGGGGATGGATTTGAGGGGAGAAGGATAGAAAGTGATGGTCAGAAACCAGAAGAGGGGTAACAATAAGGTTGGAGGTGGAGCAGGATCTGGTGAACACTGCCTGATGAGTCGGAGGAGAGTGAGACAGGGTAAGGTCAAACGAGGAGAGAAGATTAAGAAAGTCAGAAGAATGAAACTTCTCTGATTTGATGTTGAAGTCACCCAGGAGAGCGAGCGGTTTGCCGTCCTCAGGGAAGAAGCTGAGAAGGGCATCCATCTCATCTCGTAAGTCACCAAGCTGACCTGGGGGGCCACAGATAACAATGTGAAGTTTGAAAGGGAAAGTAACAGAAACAGCATGGAATTTAAATGAGGATATGGACAGATATGATAGAGAAAGAACATTAAAATGTCCACTTAGGTGAGATGAGGAGCCCTATGCCACCCCCTCGACCAGAGGGTCTTGGGGTGTGAGAAAAGGACTAGGCAGCGGAGTGTGCTACTGGAGTAGCCGTGTTCTCTGATGTGATCTATGTCTCAGTGAGAGCCAGGAAGGAGGGATTTAAAGGAGACAAAGGATGCGATAGCCTCTCCTTTCTTTTCTGCTGACTGGCAGTTCCAGAGTCTTCTGGCAACAGCAAGATCAAGACATCTTGAGCATGTAGGGTACACCAGATTTGATTGGTTTGGTTGCTGTGGCGAGGTGGAGTGCCTCGTCTAAGTACCCTACAGAAAGGTGAAATATCATTAGGGAGAAAACACATTATAGCACATGAGATTCGATTGAGGGATTCTAAAGCAAAAAGCAATATAGCTAGCACTGATGACAACAATATCGAAAGCAAATACTCGTGTGGCCCTTCTCTCCATCCTTCCTTGATGGACTCCCACAGATAGACTCCCTTGTCTTTGTGCGCAGCTGACGCTGTCAGATCAGTTAAAAGTGCAATTCACAAATTGCTGATTGTGAGCATCTATCAGCAGTCCTACAGACAATAATTAGCCCACAAACTACCAGTCAACACTTTCAAAACAGCCAGATGGCCAATCTACTCAAAACAATAATAAAAGCTATTCAACAGAAACCGACAGACTAACCAATCCCACTTATTCTACCAAAAACTAACAAAGTAACTAGCAAATCATACTTTATTCAAATACAGAAGGAATTCTACTCAAATCAATCAATCCTGAAGACACAGAAGATTCCACAGCTATAGACAAACTGGTAGGCCATAATGCATGAAGAACCTTTCCCACAAGACTTTGGCTACACTACTTGCACGCTGGTCCTTGGTGGGGTAGACCTGAGCATAGTGGGTGAAGTGGTCTGTTATGACCAGGATGTTGCTGATGTTTCTGCTATAATTTTCTCTTTGGGGAGGACAAGCTTTCTCTGACAAGAATTGGGGCTTTTGGGGTTCCTATATAATACTCCATTTGTTAGGGTAAGCATGTTCCATGACCTCAGGAGAATGGTTTCCTCAGAGTTACCATTGTTTTTCATGGAGGGTCTCTTATGTGAGTTTAGGGCCCTGACAACAATGGATGTGACTGGATCCCTCTGCTGTCCGAGGAGATCCTGGCAGTAATCAGTAGACAGGTGGCCCAGACTTCTGGGGAGGGGACCTCAACCCAGTCGTCTTCCTCAGATGTGAGGCCATCTTGACAGCACGTCAGCGTTGAATGTTCAACTGACCTGGCCTGTACTGCAGCTTGAAATCAAAGTTGGACAGGACGGCCATCCACCTCTGTCCTGTGGCGTCCAGCTTGGCTGTGGTTTGCACATGGGTGAGGGAATTATTGTCTGTGTAAACCAGGAACTTATCCTTCAGGTAGGTAACTCCAGAGGGAGAACTGGGTACATAACCTTTGGTCCGCTCCTGGAGGGGCCTTACTACTAAAGTGTATCCTTCCACAACCTCCCGATAGTATCTGAAAAACCCAAGAAATGACAGGAGGGCCTTCAGGTTCTCTGGTCTCGGCCAAGAGGTGAGGGCTTCGATCTTGGAGGGGTCTGTGGAGATGCCCTGATCAGAGACTATATGGCCAAGGTACTTCACAGAGTTCTGGCAGATCTGGCACTTATCCACTGACAGCTTCAGTCCTCAGGCCTTCAGCCAGTCCAGAACTTTCATAAGTCTCTCCTCGTATTCCTCCAAGGTCCAACCGAATACAATCAGGTCATCAAGGTAGACTAGCACTTCAAGGAGGTTCATGTGTTAGAGAATTGTCCCATGATTCCTGTATTCTATTTTCAAGTATTCTATGTCACCTCTGGCCAAGTAGCAATCGATCAAATACACAACGCAGAGACTAAATAACACCTGGTGCTGGAGAAAGGGGAGTAGAGAGATAGGATCTGTGGCCTCCGAGGCCAAATTCCATGGCTAGTTTATATAGTTTCTCTGGGAGATGAGTCCCAGGGAGAGAGAGACATAACCTGCTAGCCTGAAACATAATTTCTTTGTAACATCGAATATAGTACCCTCTCCAAAAGACATTAACCTTCAGATCTCTTTATTTCATCTCATTACAAACCTGGAAACTATTATGTTGCTGCGGAAGAAATTACACATATCTAACACGTCACCGACAGGCTTCTCCATCAATGTTGCTGAAGCTCCGGTGACTCCTTGTGGCATCCTCTCAAACTGATAAATCCTGAGAGGACAGATGAATGCTGTTTTTTCTTTGTTTGGTCCAGCACCGAAAACCATGTACTTCCAGATAAGCAGTCCAACATGTCTATTCTGGGGACTGTGTCCTGGTCGGGGATGGTCCGTCTGTTCAGGGTGCGGAAGTCAATGCATAACCTGATTTGGCCACTCTTCTTCCTCACCACGACTATGGGGGATGCATAGCTTTGAGAGTCAGAGATGATTCCAGCATCCCTCAAAGGTGTTTTTGGACATTCTCTACATCTGCAGGAGCGATTCTGCAGACCTCTCTCTAAAGGGGCGATCACCTGTCATCCTTATCTGATGCTTCACTCCTTTAGCACACTCTACATCCCACTCATTCAGTGAAAATGCTTGAGCTCTCTTACTCAGCAGTCTTCAAGTGCTCTTTACAGTCAGATGGTATGAAAGGTGTCACCAAAGTTGAACAGGTGGGTCTGTGACTTGAGTGTGAGCCACGCTTTCAACATAATGCAGTTCCCCAATCTTCAGCCTGGGTTGCAGACTTACAGGCCCTCTTTTTTTTTTTCCCTGAGAAGGCACAATATGGATGCCACTGGTCATCATTACTTGACTAGCCATGGCACTCTTCTTAAAGGGCTCGATCAGGACAGTATGAGGCCTTGTTGCCTTGGTGAACTTCAATCTCAGCTTCAGCAAGGGGGGGGGGGTTAAAGTCAGGGGCCTGACAGAAGTGCATTTAATTAACCCTATGGGTTCATCTTCCTTCAGAGTGTTCTCTCTTTTCCTCTGGTGGCAGGCCTTTAGGCAGTTGGGGCTCTGACGGGGTACACTTTCCTGTGTTCCACAGTCCAGCTTCTCCCACAGCGTCCCTAGTACAGCGAACATGTTGGAGTTTGTTCCAAAGAAGACGTAGTAGTCTCTCTAGGGTGGTGGCCTCTGATCCCGCCTCTATGGGGAATGCCGCCACCTCTCTTGCGAACTCCGTTTCTGCCTCTCAGTGTACGGTTGACTCCCCCTCTCTAAAGAGTGCAGTCTCTGCCTCTCTGATGGGTTGACTAGATATCTGAGCTTCAACGGGTCGGACACAGACTTCCCTCATGGCTGCAATGATGGACTGTAGGTCACTCACTTGCTTCTGCAGCTCAGCCACATGGCCATCAGTCTTCACAGGAAAACTCTTCTGGGTCACAGGTTTCCAGTGTGATTGCCTCTCCGCTTCTCTCTCTTCCTCCTCCTCAGGGATTTCTCAGAGTAGGGTGGGGAAAGACGGAGGCTCGTCTCTCCTCTCTCGAGTATGAGGTTGACCAGGACCTCACAGCTATACAGAACTCCTCATCAGCAGCTCAACTCTTGACTTGGCCACATCTGGAACAGTCCATTCCTCCCTTTATCACAATCTTTTGCAGGAGCTTCTCCATGTGAAGTAGGAAGTCGGATATATTCTCAAGAAGTGGGGTTACACTAGATTTTTCCATGTAAGAATAATTCCCCTCCCCACCCTTAAACTCCATCAATGCCACATTAAGAAAAGGAAAGAAGAATAACTGCAATACAAAGAGGGGCATGATCAGTATCCTGATTTGTCTATTTTGGACTTTACAAAGTTTACAAATGATCATTGTGTTAACAATGATCATTGTGCAACTACAACAGCAGTTAATACTGTTACTACAGAGGGACCTCTTCATAAAACATTGTAGGCAGTAGTAGATAAACCATCAGAGCACTCACCAGCTATATTTTTTTCTATATGTTCAAACAAAAATACTTTGTCACTGAGGAGCTGTTAAATATTCAATGCAGCTTTTTATTAAACATATTCAAAATGTCTCTTCTGCTCTAACCCGGTACCATGACATGCCACACACAGCAAAGACAATGCCCACAGCATCCAACACTGCTGTTATAACACCAGACAAAAACACTGCTGTGGAATATGTGGGCTCACTTGGATATTACAATCAGGACTGATCTAGTTCTGAGAGGGATTGGATCCACTGAGGGTTTGTTTTAGCATGAGGACAGTGGTGCTAATAAGATGGAGCTGAGGTGTCTGTGAGGGGACTGGGTTGGCGATGTAGAAGGGAGTGTGGTTTTCTGTGAAAGACTTACCAGAGTCATAGCTTGGGGGCTTCATGTCACCTTGGTTCAACTCAGTCCCATATATGAACTTGTGGTACTTTGCCCTAGAGGGGAAAACAAAGAAACAAAGCTGGGCTTAGTGTGAGCAAAATACAGTGCCCTGCAGAAGTAATGGGACAGTGACAAACAAAAATCCAGACACGCTTAAACCTGAGCATTTCACTTAAACTCCTTTGCTTGATTTGCACCTCTGATTCAATTGTAGTGATTCAAATTCACATGATTTTGTGATAAAAGCAAAAACATGTCCTATTGATCTGCGATGACAGCGAAAAAAGGTATGTGCATATCTTTTTCCTTTTCAATTAAGAACATCCTGCATTTTTTGTGGGCTATTCCTGCTATTCCTTTTAGAGGTATTCAAAGATAGGACCTGTTGCTAAGCAACCATAGACAACAGTCTTCAAGCTTCTTGTCGAAACTAGGTTCACTGGGTTTGTGCAAACAAAGTGACGTAAATGTGAAGCAAACAAACTGTTTGCTTGTTAGCTGGAGCTGCTTGCTAGCGGTGTCCTGCTCAGGCGAACACTTGGCCAAGCCACCACAGCCGAACTGTGGCGGAGGGTTTCATAGCTGTAGCACATCCTCCACCACAAAAAAAAACATCAGCCATGCCCTCCCATGAGAGCAGGCATAACAGCACCAAGTCTTGGAGGTTTTAAACTTCATCTGAAAGGTTTATCAACTTAATTTTGAAGAGGATAGATCATTTATTTCCTCCTCTAAAAACAACTTTTGTTCCCCTGTGATTGTGAATCGGCTGCACAATATATTTTGTATACCTTGTCTTGTGACAAGTGAGAAAACTGAGTTCAAAAGAAGCATGCTGGAACCTTTACAGATGCACTGTATAAGAGTGGTTCATTGTGTCGGAAGAACAGGCCATGCGTCATCCCAGACTAACTCACGGAACCTACACTATGGCCAGCGGTGGATTTACAGTGCCTTTGAAAAGTATTCAGACCTCTTCACTTTTTCCAAATGTTGTTCTGTTATAGACTCAATTTAAGATGGATTGAATTAAAAGAATTTGTCATCAATCCACACACAATACCCCAGAATGACAAAGCGAAAACACATTTTTTGAAATGTCAGTACATTTATTAAGATTGATATACAGAAGTACCTCATGTACAAAAGTATTCAGACCATTTGCTGTGACGCTCTTAAAATTAGCTAAAATGCAAAAATGTCATCAACAAATCACTCAATAAGTTGAATTGAGTCCATCTGAATGCAAGGATAATAGTTCATTTGAATAGTTAATAGTTCATTAACATCTTTGTTTTTATAGGGTCTCTGAATTGCATAGGAATCAATGACACACTGTGTAGATTAGGATGTCACTACCAACTCAGCAAATTTCATAATTTTCTCTTGATCCTGACAAACTCCCCAGTCCCTGCCAGTGACAAACATACCCATAACTTGATGCAGCTACCACTATGCTTCACACGAGAGATGGTGCATTGCATGTGCTGGATTTGCACCAAACTTAATGCTTTGTAGTAAAACCAAATAAACACATTTCCAGCCACTTTCTTTGCTGTATCACTTGAATTCATTGTTGCAAACACAATTATGGATATGAGATCATGGAAAATAATCGAAGGGATTATTTTTGGCCACTTGGTTATAGACCAATTTTGTAGAGTGACTGAGATGATGTTGTCCCATCGACTGTGCTTTTTCCTCTCCACCATTCAACTTTGTAGATTTTTGTAAGTCTCCCCAGGCCTCAGGGTCGCATTCCTGAGCAGTTTTGTTCCTCTCCATATGCTCAGTTTGGAATGACAACCTGATCCTCACAGTGTGTAAATGATTCCGATGCAAATCAGAGATCCTATAAAAACAAAGATATTATTTCCAAAATGAGTGATTTGTTGATGGCATTTTGCATTTTAGCTAATTTTAAGAGTGGCATAGCAAAGGGTTTGACATTTCTAAAAACCTGTTTTCGCTTTGTCATTCTGGATTGATGGCAAATTCTTCTAATAAATTTTAAATTGAGTCTATAACACAACAACGTGGAAAAAGTGAAGGGGTCTGAGTACTTTCCAGAGGCACTGTACCCTTCATGTTAATTGGGAAACTTACTTACTTAACCTGCTTAGTTAGGCCTTCTCTAAAAGGGGCTCCCCCCCCCCCGAATAATAACGTGTGACCTGTACAGGCTATGTTTGACTGATACACGTCACACCGTGACCGGGATTGCCCAGAGATAACCTCACCAGAAGCAGACCAGAAACCAGGAGTGATTAACCCCAACTACGCGCACCCTGTTCCCTGGAGTTGGGCCAAAACTACTGTGTGGAGACCGATGAGAGCCTGGCATACCCCGCCCGCCAGATTCCCAGACTCTCCTTTCTGCTGTAAAAGCCTCGGTAAGTCCTCTTGCGCAATCCCGAACAAGCATACACGCATGAGTGAATAAAGTGTGACTGATGTTAAACCTTCACTTGGAATAGTGGAGTCGTCACTAGAAAGTGGTGATTAAAACGTGTTATCCATATATCTGTTAATTCTCTTAAGCTCATGAGTCGCCATTTACCTGGTATATATTCTGTATATTCATTATTGATCTATCCTAAATCTGAAACCAGTAATAGTAAGACGACTACTGTCCAAGTTCTGCGTATTCTGTATTGTACAATCGTGCGAGAAAAGACTTCCACATGACATCGGAAGATGGCATGAAAACTAAAACCAAAGCACTGGCTGAATCGAAAGTGGAAGCAGAGCAGAGGGCCAGGGCATTGACTGGATCCATAGGGGAACACGAACGAACCAGGCTCGACGCAGAGGAGAGGGCCATGGTGCTGGCCGAATCGGAAGTGGAGTCTGACCGAGCCAGGCTTGAAGCAGAGGAGAGGGCTGAAGTGCTCAAGGTGAAGCTCGAGACAGAATGCGCTAAAAGCCGGAAGTGGAGGGAGAGAGCTAAAGGGAGACGAACAAAGGAGGGGCCAGCCCCTCCCCTACCAACCATCTGCCCTGTGAAAGAACTCAAGCAAATGGTAGCTGCAGTGCCATGCTATGGAGTTTACAGTTAAGATTCATTCTCTTCCTCTGATGATGTTGTTGCAACTCAAGAAAAATGTATGATTAATTAAAGTTAGAAAACCAAGGAAAAAAAAAAAGCCGGCCCAGACAATGATGAAGAAAAACCGTCACACACAAGGTTCCTGACCCCAAGGATGTCGACAAGTGGTCAAAAGAGGCATCAGACCCACGCACAGCAGGTATCTCCTCGAGAGATTGAAGCCGTGAGACTAAAAGTGGAGAACGCTCTGGGTGTAGATGGGCAGAACCTCAATGGAGCCTGGGAAAGTATTCAAGAATGGGTGATTTCAGCCTCCCATGCCACCACTGACTGGACTGAGGTAACCAAGTGCCTCTAGAAGCCCGGTGAGCACTTTGCGGACTTGGAGGAACGCTTCCGTCAGACGTGGCTCAGACACAGTGGTTTACCTGCCATAACTTCAGACAACATGGACAGGACCGTCAATGGAGGCCTAAACCATCAGCTGATGCAAGCAGTGAGAGAGGGACTTTGAAGGACCGTGGTCACCGTAAGTGCAGAATGGAGAAATGCCAGTTATGGTGAACTCGTGGCAAAACTTTCACAACTGGATCGTAACCTGGGAACAGGAAGTTCCATAAAGGTCAGAGCGGTCTTGAAGAACCAAAATCGAGCAGACAGGGAGAAGAGTTTTCACTACTGCAAAAGACCTGGACACTGGAAGGAGGACTGAAAAAAATGGCAGGAATCCCAGAGGGGAGAAAACAAGATCCCTGACAAACTCAAACTCAAACTCGATGCTTCAACAAGTTGGTCAGGTGTCCTCGGATCAGCAGAGGGTTCTGTTGGCCTCTGTGGAGAGTTGTTGACTAGATGCCCCCCTCTTGCGCCCTCTTCAGGCTGCCGTTCACGAGAAATGATGGGATATATGCTTCACTGGATGTCTGGGGAAGAACGATTTACTTCCTGGTAGACACTGGAGCTAAAATAACAATTATCACGAGCAGCAGCCAAAAAGGAATCAACATCTCCTACACTGGAAAAACAAGGCGCATGGAGTAGGAGGGGGGAAACTGGAGCTCCACGAAACCAAGCCAGTGGAGATACAAATTCGACCCACAAGTCTCACAGCAAAATTGTGGATTGGGAAGCATGTGGAACAACCCATCCTAGGGCTTGACATCATGACAAAAATGAACACCACTCTGAGCCGACTGTGATATCTTCCAGCACAACTGTCAAGACCTGGTCATGGACCAGGCAGATGAAGGAATGGTTAAATCCACACCCTTTGACAACCTTGACATGATACTGTTTACCGATGGGTCCTTCATGGTGGAAGACGGAGTGCAGAAGGCTGGATGGGCTGTCAACACTGATAGCGACATGATAGCCTCTGGCGCTCCGCCCCCTGGGACTGGGGTCCCTTGGAAGCTATTACCCTATCTGGCTACTCAGATTCATTCACTAGGTCATATCAGAACAGACAAAACGGTTCACCGCTACTCCAACCAGTAGTGGAACCCAGCTTTCAGGAAACAGGCAGAAAGAATTGTATCTCAGTGCCCTACCGGTCAGAAAAACAACAACCAAGGAAGAGTATCAAAATCTGTTGGTGGTTGTTGACAAACTCTCTCAATGGGAGGAAGCCTTCCCTACCAAAAAGGGAACTGCTTTACCTACAGCCAAAGTGCTAGTCAAAGAAATCATTCCATGATTGTCACGCCTGAGGTTTCTGTCCGTTGACTCTGGCACCCCCCTCTGGCTATACGGGTCAGTGCCTCCCAATCTACCTTGAATCACCCTCATTGATATCACCTGTGTGTTCTGTCCCCTGTTTGTATAAATAGCCTGTGTGTTCCCCATGTCTTCGTCCGAGATTCTCCCCGTCTGTTGTGAGTACCCTGTCTGCCTGTCCGTATTGTTGGTCCCCGTGATAACCCTGTATCCAGTATTTTCTGTGTACCTTATTTAGCGGAGCTTGCTTTCTCCACCTTTGTTTTACCGTTTGGTCCCCGTGTTTGTTTGTTCCCGACTCCCTACTTCTGTTACATTAAACCCCCCTGCTTTAAGAACACTGTACGCCGTTGTCTGAGTATCTCTCCGCACTTGGATCCACCACACTACCACCCACCCTAACACATGATGGGGTCTACCAGAACAAATAGACTCTGACCAAGGCTCTCACTTCACTGGGAAGATCTATGAAGAAGTCAGCAGGACGCTGGAAGTAAAGTGGTCACTCCACTGTCCCCATCACCCTCAATCATTTGGGCAGGTGGAACGAATGAATCAAACTCTTAAAGAGAGACTCGCCAAAATGCATCATGAAGGGGTGCCCTGGCCAGAGGCCCTGCCTGCAGTACTGTGCAGTATTAGAGCAACACACAATAATACCACAGGACTGAGCCCCTTCAAAGTCATCACAAGCAGCCCAATGTCACTACCCGGTACTATTGATCTGAGACGAGCAGACATGCTTCTGATGAGCGACGGTTTCTCAATTATTGTTTAGCTCTTGGCAAAGCCACTAAAGCAGCTGAACAGCAGGTACATGATGCGTGGGTAGAGGCTCCTGAGGGGGGACACACTATCGTGCCAGGTCAATGGGTTATGATACACAAACCACAGAAAGTTGTTAGAAGCTTGATGGGATGGTCCCTATCAAGTTGATAACCAACACAGCAGTTAAAGTAGAGTACATCAAAATGGATACACGCCAGTCACTGTAAACTCATTGATCATACTGGGGTGGATCAAGCCTTGGGGCTACAGAACCATGAGCAATTGGCTGTGGGGGCCTACTCTGGGTGAAGACGGTGTTAATGGGGAATCATTTATTTGATGTCACGTCCATGCTGGTCTACCTCAGATGGGGAAATGTATTGTTTTGCTTTGGGCAAACACTTCAACACTTCAATAAGAACCTTGTTTCTGCTGTTTTTCTTTTTTTATCCGTCTTTCAGGTGGAGTTGTCCAAATCAGGGTGAGCTGCACCAATTCCAACTGACATCACGCCTGGAACTTCAACGTTACCGTGTCACCTATCAAGTGTGCTTCAGTAACGACTTGATAGATCAGTGGACTGAAAAACACATTTTATGGAAAGCTGTCATATTTAAGCATACACAGTATAACAACAGTGTAGACTAAGAGTCATCAAGACTGAAATGACGCATGCTTGGTAAGAGCTTGGTATGCCTTAAAGTTTAAGTATCAGTGATTCATTTTGATATGACATTGTTTGCTGTTTTTTATATATTTTATTATTCATTTCTGTATTTCCTTATTTCATTGTTGTACCTTGTTTTCCCACTGAATAATCAACTGTTGTAACTTTTCTAGCTGTCTGACTGATGTAGCCTTCACCCCTCCCTGGGTTTAATGGTATTAAGTTCCCGAATCTAACGGCAATTCTGTATGAGGATGTTGTCCTAGAGACAACAGGGGGGGGTGTTCAGTAAATGAAGGAATGTAATCACTTTTTATTCTGGCTGTTTTTTTATACTTTTAATGTTTTGATGTCTTTATTGTTATTTCGGTAATTCTTGATTATTGTACTTTGTTTAAAATAATCATAGAGGGGACTGTTAGAATTGTCCAATGATTTCTGTATTCTATTTTCAAGTATTCTATGTGCCCCTCACCTCTGGCCTAGTAGTAACCTATCAAATACACAACACAGACACTAAATAACACCAGATGCTAGATAAAGGAAGTAGAGGGATAAGGACCTGTGGCCTCCAAGGCCAAATTCCATCGCAAGTTTTTATAGTTTCTCTGGGAAAGAGAGAGAGAGAACCTGCTAGCCTGAAACTTAATTTCTTTGTAACATTGAATAAAATACCCTCTTCAAAAGACATCAACCTTCAAATCTCTTTATTTCATCTCATTGCTGCGGAAGAAATTACACATATCTAACAGTGTCTGACACCAAACACATCCATCCTACCAAAATGCACTCAATAGAAGACTGTGCTCAGATGATACTCGACCACTCCATTACTGCCTCGGCTGAACCCAAATAAAAAGCATTTTAAATGTACTATTGCTGAGTAGAGTCATAAGGTAATGTGTTGAGTACTGACCTCTCCTGCTTCAGGGCAAACTCCAGCATCTTGATCCTCCTGACTAAGTCCTTCTTTAGGTTCTCCTGGCCTTTCCTCTCGCCCTGCAGGAACATGATCTGGGCCTGCGTGCACGCACACACGCACACCAATTAAAAACATATTCAGCACAGCCAAAAATGTATTCAATTAACATCAGCGATGTCAACTCGTTTAGTTATCGTTCTGAATTTTCTAACATGATAAGGCTTTATAGGCATAATTGTCTGTCATCTTGGTCAAAGCATTTTCTCAGCAACAAGAAGAATGCCCCTCAGTGATTTATAACTGATTTATTGTGAGTGATTTGACATTCCAGACAGTTTTGGAGAGATTGCCAGGACAATGTCTAAGGTAGAAGAACGATTTAGGCCTAGTTTTGGACGTCCTAAATACATAAGTGTTTTTGGCAATACTTTGGTTTTATCCAACTGCTTGGAGAGGTATTGGTAACATGTGAAAAAGAATACCAAATGTGGCATATTCTTGGCACAAGCTTCAAACGACGGAGAGAAAAATCGCCTCCAGAGACAGAAAGATATCAAATCAATATGCATGGCATTGGCATGATAGCAAATAAATCAGTTTTAATTTAGATTAGATTTATTGTCATTGTGTACAAGTACTGAGACAACAAAATGTAGTTTGACATGTAACCAGATAGTAAATAGTGGCATAGTGCAAAATACACGAAATTGTAGACAGTGGATGGTATTACAGTATAAGGTATTACAGTGAGTATAAATAAGTGAATATACATGAGATGAATATCAATATGATATGTACAGTTGAACAAGGGCAATAGGTCTTGAGGTATGTTGCATATGTAAGATATATAATTAGAGACCAATATAATAAATATGGTATGTGCAAACAAGCAGTAGTGCAAAAGCTAAATTTAGTCCTGAGTGTGCAGCCAGTAAAGGTATGGGGGGAGGATACACAGATACTGGGAGTCAATGTTCCTCTTGCTGGGGGGTGGAAGGGGGCGGCTGGGAGAGGGGGGGTGCTGGGCTGGGCTACCACCGGGATTCTGAGTTCAGCAGAGTAACAGCTGTAGGGAAGAACCTGTTCCTGAGCCTGCTGGTGCGGGAACGGAGACTCCTGACTCGATGGCAGGGAGTTGGGCACCGGTGATGTGCTGGGCGGTTCTCACCTCTCGTTGCAGGGTCTTCCGGTCGGAGACAGAGCAGCTGCCATACCACACAGTTTGTCAGAATGCTCTCGATGGTGCACCGATAAAAGTTGACCAGGATCCGAGGAGACAGATGGGCTTTCTTCAGTCTCCTCAGGAAGTATAGAAGCTGCTGCGCCTTTTTGACTAGGGTGGAGGAGTTGAGGGTCCAAGAGAGATCCTCGGAGATATGGACACCCAGGAACTTGAAGCTGGAGACACGCTCCACCTCCATCCCATTGATGTAGATGGGGGTGTGTCTGCAGCCCCCAGCTTTCCTGTAGTCCACAATGAGCTCCCTGGTCTTCTTGGTGTTGAGGGTCAGGTTGTTGTCGGCACACCACACCGCCAGGTGCTGGACCTCTTCCCTGCAGGCCGACTCGTCGTTGTTATTGATCAGGCCTACCACCGTGGTGTCGTCTGCGGACTTGATGGCGTTAGAGACAGGCACACCGTCGCGGGTGACGAGGGAGTAGAGGAGAGAACTCAGCACACAGCCCTGTGGGACACCGGTGTTCAGGGCGTCTAACCTAACAGACTGGGGTCTGTTGGTCAGGGTCCAGTTGCAGAGGGAGGTGCTGATGCCAAGGTCACTGAGTTTGATGACGGTGTTGAATGCTGAGCTGAAGTCAACAGCATCCTTGCGTAGGTGGTGTTGTTATCCAGGTGGGTAGGGTGGAGTGTAGTGCCGTGGAGATGGCATCCTCAGTTGACCTGTTTGGGCGGTAGGCAAACTGGTGGGGATCCAGTGTGGGGGGTAGGTGGTCTTTAAGGTGAGCCAGGGCCAACCTCTCAAAGCACTTCATGATGATGGGAGTGAGTGCAACGGGGCGGAAGTAATTCAGGCCTGCTGCAGCAGAATGCTTCGGCACCGGCAAAATCTACTTTAAATCTACTCCCTCTGCTTCTACCCATGCCTTCCTCCATCAATTCCACCAGTTTCTCCCTTCAATAACAGGCAGCAGTTGTTGACGCGCACAGTCAGAGTCAGAATTGCATCACTAGGTCAATCACACAGCTTTCCTGAGCCGGGCAGAGTGCAGCGCAGGAGGCTACATTACAAGCAGCCTGGCACTCAAAACCGCCATTAGACAGGCGAAACAAATCAACACCAACAGATTTCAGACTAAAAGTCTTACAATGAGGTCACTATACAGGGCACAGTCTTCAGTCAAAAAGGTGAACTGCACCAAAACACAACAAAAGCCTATTTCAGTCCATGATGCTGCAGATTGTGTGCTGGAGCTGAAGTGTGTGCCTCCTCCAAATTGCTCAGGGCTGGAGAGCTTGGGGTTAGGATAAGCTTGTTCTCCCTCTAAACACCTCATCACCTGCAGTGGGACAATGTTTTTGTCGGTAAATCTGAGAAAAAAAGGATAGGAGTTACTGTGGAGTTCTGAGTTTCTCTTCAAAGGCACTGCTGCTGCCTGCAGTGATGAGTCACGGCAGAGCTTCAATCTGCATGATTTAAACAGCGTGAGCTTCATTTCACCCACCCTCCACGCAACAATCCCACAACCCTCCCCCTCTAACCCACACAGTTCACATCCAGTACAGACAGAAAAGAGCAGCAAAACAAGAGAGGGAAGGCAGGGGTGCAGCCCTACTCAGCCTATACAAGGGCCGTACTGACTACAACAGCGGCATCACCAGTACATATCTAACACAAGAGAATATGTAAAGGACCAAGAAAACACTGAAGCTATATTAAACTAGGACGTAGGAGCACATGACAAGGTCACAGTTGGTCAAGTTGACATTGTACAGTAAAAAGAAAGAAAGAAAGAAAGACTGTTTATTTGCCATGCAATCAATTCTCATAAATTGTTGGAATGTAATTTTTTGCACCCCCCCCCCCCTCCTTTCAGTGCCCATCTCTAAATACAGTGCATTCAGAAAGTATTCAGACCCCTTCACTTTTGACACATTTTGTTATGTTACAGTCTAATTCTGAAATTGATTAAATTATTCTTATTTCCTCATGAATCTACACACAATACCCCATAATGACAAAGCGAAAACAGGTTTAGAAATTGTTGCTAATTTATTACAAATAAAAAACTGAAATATCACCTTTACATAAGTATTCAGACCCTTAGCTATGACACTCAAAATTGAGCTCAGGTGCATCGTGTTTCCATTGATCAGAATCAGAATAATTCATTATTTGCACATACAGGAAATTGACTTGGTGAGGTTGGTGCATGGGACATAAAAAACAATAGCAAATATTGACAATTTACAAAATAGCTAAATATTAACAAAATAGCAATAACAAATTTACAAAATAAAACAATACATTTTGTAGGCTGTGCAAGGCTAAGTCCCAGAGTCAGTGAGAGGCAGGGAGCTTGTTTGTGAGCCCTACTGCGATGGGGAAGAAACTGTTCAGGTGGCGCGAGGTTTTGGTCTTGATTGACCGGAACCTTTTGCCGGATGGAAGTCAATGGAAGAGGTGGTGACCAGGATGGGAAGGATCAGCTATGATCTTTCCTGCTCTCTTACTGGTCCTGGAGTGGAACAGGTCCAGGAGCGACGTCAGGTTGCAGCCTATGACCGTCTCGGCTGACCGAATGGTCCGCTGCAGTCTGCCTTTGTCCTTGGCAGTGGAGGCAACGAACCAGCTGGTGATCAATGAGCTGATGATGGACTCCATGATGGCCATGTAGAACTCGACCGTCACTTTCTGCAGCATGTTGCATTTCTTCAGCTGCAGCAGGAAGAACATCCTCTGCTGGGCCTTCTTGATGGTGGAGGTGATGACCAACCTGAGGTCCTATTATATTATTGTCCCCAAGAATCTGAATGACTCCACAGTGTTCAGCTGGGATAGCTTGTCCTGGAGGAGAGCTGGGGCGATGGTGTTGAATGCGGAGCTGAAGTCGACAAACAGGATCCTGGCGTAGGTGCCGGGGGAGTCTAGGTGCTGGAGGATGAAGTGAAGTCCCATGTTGACTGTGTCGTCTACAGACCTGCTGGCTCTGTAGGCAAACTGCAGTGGGTCAAGGAGGGGGTTGGTGATGGCCTTGAGGTGGGTGAGCACGAGGCGCTCAAAGGTCTTCATTACCACAGAGGTCAGGGCGACTGGTCTGTAGTCATTAAGGCCTGTGATCCTCTGCTTTTTGGGAACTGGGATGATGGTGGATGTTTTGAAGCAGGCAGGTACCATGCAATCGACCAGTGAGGTGTTAAAGATGTCCGTAAACACTGGAGAGAGCTAGTCTGCACAGTGCTTCAGTGTGGAGGGGGAGACAGCGTCTGGTACAGATGCCTTGCGGGGGTTCTGAGTCTTTAACAGTTTGTTGACGACTCTTTCCTGGATGGAGAGGGGTGTGATTGGGAGGGGGGGGGGATTAATAAATTTGGGATTGAGTGAGTGGTGAAACCTGTCTGGTCGTTAAGTAATCGTCAGGTGGGAGGGGCTGCTATCCTGCTAGTCATCAGCAATCACAGAATCTGCATTTATATCGTGACGATCATAGAGCGACAGCCTCCAGACACTTGACAAAAAGACAAAAGGAGTCAATGTGTGGACTCCATCGAGGAAGGCCTGAGAGGAAGGCCAAACTACGAAGTATTTTTGTTCTACTACTTTGTTTTTTTCACTACTCTGAGTCTACTGACTGCTACCTACATCTTGTATTGCCCACAAACCCTCTCTCTCTCCATACCGGCAAATATCATAATGTGCTTCCTCC
Source organism: Argentina silus (assembly GCF_951799395.1). Taxonomy (NCBI): domain Eukaryota; kingdom Metazoa; phylum Chordata; class Actinopteri; order Argentiniformes; family Argentinidae; genus Argentina; species Argentina silus. The sequence continues at coordinate 18,044,276 of NC_139654.1, forward strand.
ACATTCCTGTTATTTCATCCATCAGGAGGACACATCGACGCTAAACCCCCACTTGCAACCCTTCAATCTAATCTACCCACCATGCTCAACTGACCACGACCTCACTGTCACGGGAGGATTTTGGAACTGCCAGTTAGCGGTCTGGAAAGCAGAGGCTATCTCAGCCTATGCCTGCTTCATGTCCCTCCACTTCCTTGCTCTCACAGAGACATGGATTACACCGGATAAACACAGCTACTCCGGCAGCCCTCTCTGATGCCTACTCCTTTTCTCATTCCCCTAGACTCTCTGGTCGAGGGGGAGGAACAGGACTCCTCATCTCGCCTAAGTGGTCACATTAATGTCCTTCCCCTGTCACACCTGTCCATATCCACCTTCGAATTCTATGCCATTTCTGTCACCTCCCCAGTCAAACTTCACATTGTTATCATCTATCGTCCACCAGGTCAGCTTGGCCACTTCTTAGATGAGATGGATGTCTTTCTCAGCTTCTTCCCTGAGGACGGCACACCAATCACACTACTGGGTGACTTCAACATCCAGTCGGAGAAGCTTCACTCATCTGGAGCACTTGACCTTCTCTCCTCCTTCGGCCTTACCCTGTCCCACTCTTCTCCGCGGCGGGCAATCAGCTCGACCTTGTCTTCACAAGATCCTCCCATACCTCCAACCTTACTTTTAAGTCTTCCGGTCTCTGATCAACATTTTATATCCTTCTCTCTCAAATCCTCCCCCTCCCAGTCAGTCTCTACCCACACTGTATCCTCTCGTTGCAACCTGTGCATCCGCTCTCTCTTCCTCTGTCTTATTCGCCCTACCCTCTGTTGAATCCTTCTCCCTTCTATCCACTGATGCAGCCTCCTCCATCCTCCTGGCCTCTCTTTCCTCATCCTTCGACACTCTCTGTCCACAGATCTCAAGGCTGGCACGATCCTCTCCACGCGCTCCCTGGCTGTCTGAAACCCTGCAGGCTCGTAGAATAGGGCTCCGGACAGCTGAGAGGAAATGGAGAAAAACTGGCCTCTGTGATGACCGACTCTCCTCCTCAACTACACCTCATTTGCATCAGCTGCTAAAGCTTCTTACTACCATTCCAAAATTCAATCCTCTACCTCTGACCCAAGGAAACTGTTCTCCACATTTTCCTCACTCCTCAACCCACCTCCTCCCCCTCCTTCCTGTCTGCGGATGACTTTGTCACCTACTTTGAAAAGAAGGTTGATGACATTAGCAGCTCTTTCCCTCTACCTCTCACCAACACTGCTCCCTTTCCTCCCAAACCCACCGTGCTACACCCGGTCTCTGGTTTATCAGATCTCCCCCCCCCCTCTCCCCTGATGATGTTCTAAAACTGGTCACATCCAAGCGGGCAACCACCTGCCCCCTTGATCCTATCCCCTCCCCCTTTCTCCAAAGACCTCCTTCCGTTCCTTACCACCATTAATCAATTCCTCTCTATCCACAGGATCTGTCCCAGCTGCCTTTAAGAGACCAGAGTCAAGCCTCTTCTTAAGAAACCAACTCTTGACCCGTCTGCTGTCCATAACTACAGACCAGTATCCCTTCTCTCCTTCTTATCTAAAACCCTTGAACGTGCTGTCTCTAACTACCTCCTTCAGAACAACCGCCTTGACCCTCACCAATCCGGATTTAAGGCTGGGCACTCTACTGAGACTACTCTCCTTGCTGTCACGGAGGCCCTCCACTCTGCTCGAGCTTCCTCCCTCTCCTCTGTTCTCATTCTTCTGGACCTGTCTGCTGCATTTGACACAGTAAACCACCCGATCCTTCTCTCCACCCTCTCAGAATTGGCCATCTTTGGCTCTGCACTCTCCTGGTTTGCATCCGACCTGGCCGATCTCTCTTACCAGGTGACATGGAGAGGAGCGCTGCCCTCACCCCTGGGTTCCATCAAGGCTCTGTCCTAAGGCCCTTACGGTTCTCCCTTTATACCAAATCTCTTGGCTCTGTAATTTCCTCACATGGTTTCTCCTACCACAGCTACGCAGATGACACTCAACTCTTTCTCCTCTTCTGACTCACAGGTGGCAACATGTGTCTCTGCGTGTCTTGCAGACATCTCTGCTTGGATGTCAGCCCACCACCTCAAGCTCAACCTTAACAAGACTGAGCTGCTCTTCCTCCCAGGGAAAGCCTGCCCTCTCCAAGACTTCTCCATCACAGTAGAGAACTCTTCTGTGATCCTTGACAACCACTTATCCTGCGTGGCGAACATCACAGAGACAGCACGCTCCTGTAGATTTTTCCTCTACAACATCAGAAGGATATGTCCATTCCTCAGAGAAGCAGCACAACTTTTGGTCCAAACATTTGTGATCTTTCGCCTTGACTACTGCAACGCACTCTTGGCCGGTCTCCCCGCCTCCACCATCAGGGCCTTTTCTGGGTCTCTCCCTTCATCCAGGACCTACTGAAACTGTTGGCACCCATTTTGTTTGGTCTGCTGGTAATGTACGTCATTAAAATGTGGGCTGCTCAAAATGTCTGCCTCGAAGAGTCGGCGCAGTAGACTAAGAGTCATCAAGACTGACATGACGCATGTTTGGAAAGAGCTTGGTATGGGTTTTAGGAGCTTGGTATGGGTATTAGGTTTGAGAACCCTGGTATTTGCTACAAGTATCAGTGATTAATTTTCATATGACATTGCTTGCTGTTTTATATGTTTTGTTATTAATTTCTGTATTTTCTTATTTTTGATTATTATACTTTGTTTAAAATAATTACAGGGGGGGACTGTTGGAATTGTACAATATTCTGTGTGTTAGCCGTGTCTCTAGGCCTTCGCCCTTTCACCTGGTGGGCCATAAAAGAGTAGATGTTCTGAAAACACCTGATAGTAGGGGAGAGGGTCAGGGGACTGGTTACCATAGCAACCTAGGGCCTTCTCAAGGTCACATTCGAAGAGTGTCTCTGGTATAAGAGTTGGGACGGGGAGAATCTCAGAGAGAAAGTACAATGCTGGCTGTAACATCAATTAAAGTACATCGTCTCCAAAAGACTTCGACCTCAGTTCTCCTTATTTCATCTCATCACAAGACCTGAAACATGTTGCTGCAAAAGAACTACACTATTTAACAGCTTTAGAGAAGCATGGTGGCAGCTGGTGCCCTTTCGCCTCTCCACAATCTGTCTTCACAAGACTGCAGGAATCAATGCGAGCCATGAGCAGTCAAGCTCTTGTCAGACTGCTTTGGCATGCCAGGGCTGTCAGAGCAGGCCTTTGTTTCACCTTGTACTATTACTACTATTATCAACTATTACTACTTTCCCGACTACTACCAACACTGCAGTGTATCGCAGAAGTGCCATTCAAGCTGACACTAGATAAAGGATGTTCAAATTAATAAACACCAAAACAAACACACAGATTAGATTGATCTGTTGTAGACACAGCAACCCTGACAGATTGTTTAATCTGTGATTGCTGAAGTTTAAAACTTGGGAGGCAAGCAATTCTACAGTGTGAGAGGGCAGCCGTCCTACACACCCACATGCCTAGTATTTTGTAAGTGTAGTGGCAGAAAGAAAGAAGAACTGATGAACAATGTTTGGAGTACACCACTGGACAGGATGGAAGCACTCTGGTCTGATTCCACCAAAGCTCAGAGGAGTGGCTTCCAGTCAGAATAAACAGCCCCCCAGCTCTACTCACAAAGACAGCCCCCAGCTCACAGGTAACCCACAAATCCATTTGATATGAAGTGACTGCCTCTCTAGTCTCAGGGATGCATCCTTAAAAAGATGTTACCCTGTTGAAGACTAGTGGTACTCAAGTTAACCTTGTTGAGATCAGGCTTTCCTAGTTCAGAAAGCCTGGTGAAATCCTTTGCAGAAAATAGGTACAAAAGGGGTGGAAACCAGTTTGAAATGAGTGACGCCTTGCCACGCATCAAACACCTAATGCATAGTCCTAAAAATAGTCCTACACGGTCGGAAAACAGTCAAGACGGTGCACATAACAAGCAATCATCTATGGGCATGTGGGGGAGGGTTCTTGTAATGTAACATCCAATGAAATTGCAAGCACATTCTCCCATCGCTATGTCCAGGTTCAATCCAAGCCAGATTGGCAAATCAAAAATTCTCCAGACCTCCAAAGGAGGCGAGAGAATAACGTGTTTTGGAGGTATGGCTATGCTTGACTGTACTCAAGTGTATGTCTCTTTCTCTTTGCCACTTTGAGTTGAGGAGCAGCCACACACAGAGGGAGAGAGAGAGAGAGAGGGGGGGGGGGGGGGGGTACAGAAATAAATGCAGCTTGGGCGTGGTTGTGGTACACTACATTGACTGAGGGATGGTAATACCCAAACATATCTTGGAGTGTGTGTGTGTGGTGTAGTAGGACTCCCTTTACCCTCAACTAGGGCTGTGATGGTTACGCGGTTATACGACTGTCATAGCCGTTGAAATACACTGCTCAAAAAAATTAAGGGAACACTTACGGGACACATCAGATCTTGGGTTAGGGTTAGGGTAACCCTAACCCAGATCTTGATGAACGAATTATTCAAGTTGGAAATCTTTACTGATGTACATTGTATAATTTGTTGAGAACAAAATGACGTTACAACGGTCATTGGAAACCAAAATCATCAACCCATTAAGGGCTGGATTCAAAATCACACCGAAAATCAAAAGTAAAAAATTCAAATCACAGGCTGATCCAACTTGTGTGAATTTTATCACGGCAACTCATGATGTGATTCAGTAGTGTGTATGGCCCCCGCGTGCCTGTACGCACTCCCGACAACGTCTGGGCATGCTCCTGATGAGTCGGCGGATGGTGTCCTGGGGGATCTCCTCCCAGACCTGGATCAGGGCATCAGTGAGCTCCTGGACAGTCTGTGGCGGTACTTGGTGGCGTCGGATGCACCGATACATAACGTCCCATAGGTGCTCAATTGGATTTAGGTCAGGGGAACAAGAGGGCCATTCAATGGTATCAATGCCTTCTTCATCCAGGAACTGCCTACACACTCTGGCCACATGAGGCCGGGCATTGTCCTGCACTAGGAGGAACCCAGGGCCCACTGCACCAGCGTAAGGTGTGACAATGGGTCTGAGGATCTCATCCCGGTACCTAACAGCAGTCAGGGTACCGTTGGCTATGACATGGAGGTCTGTGCGACCCTCCAAGGATATGCCTCCCCAGACCATCACTGACTCACCGCCAAACCGGTCATGCTGGATGATGTCACAGGCAGCATTACATTCACCACGGCGTCTCCAGACTCTTTCACGCCTGTCACATGTGCTCAGTGTGAACCTGCTCTCATCTGTGAAGAGAACAGGACGCCAATGGCGGACCTGCCAATTCTGGTGTTCTCTCGCGAATGCCAATCGAGCTGCACGGTGCTGGGCAGTGAGCACAGGTCCCACGAGAGGACGTCGGGCCCTCATGCCACCCTCATGGAGACAGTTTGGTCAGACACATGCACACCAGTAGCTTGCTGGAGGTCATTTTCTAGGGCTCTGGCAGTGCTCCTCCTGTTCCTTCACGCAAAAAGGAGCAGATACCGGTCCTGCTGTTGTGTTGATGCCCTTCTACGACCCTGTCCAGCTCTCCTCGTGTAACGGCCGGTCTCCTGGTATCTCCTCCATGCTCTTGAGACTGTGCTGGGAGACACAGCAAACCTTCTTGCGACCGCACGTATGGATGTGCCGTCCTGGAGGAGCTGGACTACCTGTGCAACCTGAGTGGGCTGCAGGTACCGCCTCATGCTACCAGTAGTGACAAGGACACTAGCAGAACACAAATCTAGAGAAGAATCAGTCAGGAAGGATAAGGAGAGAGCAATTGTCTGTGGCCACCACATGCAAAACCATTACCTTTTTGGGGGTTGTCTTGCTTTTGCCTTTCCAGTGCACCTGTTGTCACTTTCATTTGCACCAAAGCAGGTGAAATTGATTCACAACCACTTGTGCTTCCTAAATGGGCAGATTGATAACCCTGAAGTTTAACTGACTTGGTGTTACACTGTGACGATTAAGTCTTCCCTTAATTTCTTTGAGCAGTGTACATTGATTTTAGAATTTTAAAATGTCGATTTAAATTTTCATGTCGATATACTTTACCTAATAGCATGTGTAAAAAATAATCATTAACAACAATTGTTTTGTTCTTAATGATTAGCTAGCACGCTAGATGCAGGAGAGGGGAGGAGGTAGACCTGAAAGCACTGCCCCTCTACCGATGAGAGTGTGTGCCATCACTGAAAATTACGTGCAACCGACAAGAAGAGCCGCTGGACTCCACTGATGATCCCCTGGCATGGTGGCGCAACAACCAGGGTCGCTTTCCTTTGACAGCGAAACTTGCAAGAAAATACATGTGTATTTGAACAACGAGCACAGCCTCAGAGACAGTTTTTAGTACAGCGGGGAACATTGTTACCCCTGCCCGGTCACGCCGGACAACGTAAATATGCTTGTGTTCCTGGCGCAGAACTTAAAGGAAGAGGCCTAATAATAGACTGAACAAAGTTCTTATAGTTCGCCTATTTTGCTATTAAATAGCATGTGTTTATTTTGCTCTTTTAGCCTGTTATTTTAAAAGGACACGCACAAGAGTCTATTTGCACTGACGACAGTAGGCTTATCATGTCTTCTGTGTTTGTAATTTTGCTATTTATCAAGCAGCAGCTGCCTGTTATTTTCTTTGCGTAGACTATTTATTAAAAAGTAATAAGCACTTTTGTTAAATATGTGTGTGTGGAGGTGCGGTAAACAATGAGACAAGGAGGCGAAGGCAAGTCGAGTCTGTTTACTCTCCACATAAAAATACAACAACACTGAGCGGGGCAACACGTTACCCGGAACCCCAAACATATAACTCCCGCCCACTCTCTTAAAGGCACAGATGCCCCGGTGAATGTCTCTCTCTCTCCTCCCTTGTAGGTCACTACACAGGCCCCCCCAGAATTCACCATAACAAAACGCAGTCAATCAATGAACAATTAACATAACAAACAGTCAACGTGGCAGTGGCCGTATCAAGCGGCCAAAACGGCTGCGTTTAGCAGGAGGGGGGTCAAGGGCCCTGGGCGGCCTTAGAGCCCGGGCAGGGGCCGGGGCAGGGCCGGAGGCCGCAGAAGGGGGGCGTCCCCGCCGCGGGGGTAGGGCCAGCTGAACCGGCTTGTCAATGTCCAGATGAGCAGGCTTGAGACGGTCCACTGTGACCCGCTCTGGCTTACCCCCCATGTCCACAACAAAGTTCTTAGCTCCCGCCTCCAGGACGCGGAAGGGTCCATTGTATGGGGGCTGTAATGGAGTCCGATGGCTGTCATGGCGGATGAAGACGTATCTGGCCGACAGCAGGTCCTTGGGCACGTAGGACTGGGGGACGCAGTGGCGAGATGTTGGGATGGGGACAAAGGCATCAGCGACGCCCCGGGACACCGCCCGATGAGTGTCGGCAGACCAGGGGGATGCGGCCTCCGGGAGGAACTCCCCCGGAACTCGCAGTGGCTGGCCGTACACCAGCTCGGCGGATGAGGTCTGGAGGTCCTCCTTGGGAGCAGAACGAAGACCGAGCATGACCCACGGGAGGCGGTCGGCCCAGTTGCTGTCCGTAAGGCTGGCCCGCAGAGCAGCCTTCATGGAGCGATGGAACCTCTCAAAGTCCGTTGCCCTGCGGGCTGTACGCTGTAGTGCGGTGGAGCTTCACCCCCAGGCCCTCAGCCACCGCAGTCCAAAGCTCTGATGTGAACTGTGGGCCCCTGTCGGAGGTGAGGTCAGCCGGCGTGCCGAACCGGGCAACCCAGCACGCGATGAACCCGGGCCACCTCTGCTGATGTAATAGACGACAGGGGAACGGCTTCCGGCCACCTGGTGGTTCTGTCCACCATGGTGAGGAGGTGAGTGAACCCGAGGGAGGGGGGCAGGGGGCCCACCAGGTCCACGTTGACATGGTCGAACCGGGGCCTTGATATGGCGTTGTACCTTGGCACGCTGGCACGCCACGCAGGAGTCAGCCCACGTCCTGACGTCCCTTCTGAGGCCCGGCCAGACGAACTTGGCCCCCACCAACCTAGTGGAGGCTTTCACGCCCGGGTGGGAAAGGCCGTGGATGGTGTCGAAAACACGGCGCCGCCAGCCAGCAGGCACCATGGGGCGCGGTTGGCCCGCAGACTAGCGTGGCTTTGGCGTCATCAAACACCATGTCCTCCAGCCGCAGCCCAGTGGGGGCCGTCCGGTAGGCTTGAATGTCCGAGTCCGTGGCCTGGTCAGCGGCCATGGCAGCGTAATCCAGTCCCAAGTGCACGGACCCCACGACTGACGGGGAAAGGCAGTCGGCGACAGAGTTGTCCTTGCCAGACACATGCTGGATGTCCGTGGTGAACTCGGAGATGGCAGAGAGCTGACGCTGCTGTCGACCAGACCACGGCTCCGCGGTTTTGGCCATGGCGAATGTCAGCGGCTTGTGGTCCACGAAGGCGGTGAACCGGCGGCCCTCCAACAGGAACCTCAAGTGTCGGGTGGCGAGGAAGAGACCCAGGAGCTCAAACAGGCCAAAGGGCGTGATGACCGCTGTCTTGGGGACGTCCAGTGGTTGGACCGGTACCTGGTGGTATCCTCGCACCAGGTCCACCTTGGAAAAGATGGTGGCCCCCGCCAAGTGGGCGGAGAAGTCCTGTATGTGCGGGATGGGATACCGGTCGGCAGTCGTGGCGTTGTTCAGGCGACGGAAATCGCCGCAGGGGCGCCAACCGCCATCAGCCTTAGTCACCATGTGCAGGGGGGAGGCCCACGGGCTGTTCGAGCGGCGCACGATGCCGAGGCGTTCCATGGTGGCGAACTCCTCCCTGGCAATCACGAGTTTAGCAGAGTCGAGGCGCCGAGCACGAGCGTAGACTGGAGGGCCGACGGTGGTGATGTGGTGCTCTACGCCGTGCTTAGCCACTGCCGACGAGAACGTGGGTGTGGTGAGGACAGGGAACTCGGCCAGTAGGCGCTGATACTGATCCCCGGTGGCGAATGTGTTTGACAGGCAGAGCCCGCCAACCCCTCCAAGCGTGCAGGGGTATGTAGCAAAGGCCACAGCATCGATCAGGCGGCAGTTCGTAACATCCACCAGCAACCTGAAGGCACAGAGGAAGTCCGCGCCCAGGATCGGCGTAGACACAGCGGCCATAACAAAGTCCCAGCCGAAACGCCGCCCGCCGAAACACACCTCCACATACCTGGTGCCGTAGGTACGTATAGGCGTGCCATTGGCGGCGTCCATCTGTGGGCCGTGTCCGCCAGCCATGGTGTCCACGGACAGAGCTGGCAGGATGCTGCGCTGGGCGCCCGAGTCGACCAACAGACGCCGGCCGGAGATGGAGTCGGTGACAAACAGCAGCCTGCAGTCACGGCCAGCACCCATAGCTGCTAATGAGTGCCGGCCCTGGCGTTTCCCGGCCCCGCGAAACTGCATGGTTGGCGACACTGCTGAGCCTGAGCTCCAAACCTGGCATGGTAATAACACAACCCGTCGTCGCGCTGGCGGCGGGCCGTCACCGCGGCTGCGGTGCCCATGGTGTCCTCCGGAGGGGGGGGCGGGGTCGAAGCGCCCAGGGTAGGGAGCAGCGCGTGAACAAACTGCTGCCGGTTGGCAAGGAAAATCCTGTCTGCCTCCGCAGCCAGCTCACGGTAGTCCTTGGTGGAGGAGAGGGAGGAGCTGGCTAGCGCAGTGCGTACCGGCGCTGGGAGCTGTCGCAGGAAAATGTGAGCAAAAAGGAATGAGGGATCAGCCGAGCCCAGCACAGCCAGCATTTTCTCCATTAATTCGGACGGCCTGCTATCCCCTAGGCCGTTGAGGGACAGCAGGCGGTCTGCCTTCTCCATTTCTGACAGTTCGAAAAGTCTCAATAGGAAAGTTTTGAGCGCGGCGTACTTGCCGACAGCCGGTGGAGCCTCTAGCAGTGCCATCGCTCTGGCCGTCGTCGAGGCATCCAACGCCGCCACCACATGGAAGTACCTCGTCACATCTTGCGTTATACCTCGTAGCTGGAACTGGGCTTCAATGTGCTGAAACCACGGCCGTGGGTTGCGCTGCCAAAAGTCAGGCAACTTGATGGTCGCGGCGTAGATGTTAACATTTGCCGCTTCTTCCGCCCCGCTCGGTCCAGGCATTGCAGGGTAGTTGTTGCCATCTTCGGATGTCGACATATCACGTCAGGGTCACCAATGTGGAGGTGCGGTAAACAATGAGACAAGGAGGCGAAGGCAAGTCGAGTCTGTTTACTCTCCACATAAAAATACAACAACACTGAGCGGGGCAACACGTTACCCGGAACCCCAAACATATAACTCCCGCCCACTCTCTTAAAGGCACAGATGCCCCGGTGAATGTCTCTCTCTCTCCTCCCTTGTAGGTCACTACATGTGCACTTTATCTTATGCCTGATGTTCTTGCTTTCTGTTAAATCAATAATAGATCTTCTTAAAAACGTTGGAACTGTTCATTAGTTATTCAGTAATAGCAACAGCAGTCGACCACAAGGTTATTCTTGCTCTGTCATGCGTTACAGTTGTCTCCCCGTTTTGAAACGGTGATGACGGTTCTAACGATTATTTGCATGACAACTGACCTTCTGCTAATCTGATTTATAGCCAACCTGCCTTCGGCCACCACAACCTAGAGTTTTACATTTCAGAGGGACCCGATGGGCTCGGGTTGGGCCTGATTTTCTGACAATTGACTCGGGCCAGGTCAGGCTGGGGTTTGCCGCAACAGAGTTGTGTTTAATTGTTTTTTAGATATAATCCTGCGTGGCTGTGTGATAACTCGCCACCAACTGCTCTCTCTTCCTCTGCTCTAGTCATAGATGCACAGCACCTGTTCAATTAATGGTTTTTTTTGTTGCTTTTCTTTAGGCTAGGCTTTATATTATCTGCAGAAATAATGCAAATAATTTTCGGCTCGGGGTCATTAAATCTGTCTTCGATGTCAGGCTTGGGGCTCATCTCAACAGGCCTGGTTCGGGTTGGACTGGGCTTGCATTTTCAGGCCAGTTAAAACTGTACCACAACCTCCTGTCAAATCAAATCAAAAGACATTTTTCCTCACTGGATAATATAGAATACAGTCACTTAAAAAGGCAAACAGGGGGATGTCAATCAATTGATTCTCAATGGCCACGCAACACTAATATGCATAGCCTGGTCTTTTCAAGATTTTAACAGGGAAGTTGCAAAAAGTACCATTTAAAAAAAAAATTAAAGAACGGGGCCCAAATTGCAGCTCCAAACAGAACAGAGACAACAGGAAGCGAAGTATTGAAGGAAAACAGAAGACCCAGTTGGACATTTGATTGCAGCTGTGCCACACCAATGTGTGGCTCTACCATAATCAAACAAGCCCTATAGTGTGAAACTTTGTCCCAACGAGTGACAATAATATTAATTGTTCATGTGCTCCTTGAACATAGGAATTAGGAACCTTGGAAATGTCCAGCTTAGTAAGCCCTACTTGTCTACTATCCATGTATGCATCGTCCTCACTAGAAAAGGGTTTGAGTAGTGAAATGGTTGAGCAACTGTGTGATAGAAACAAGTCTAGATTTAATTTGGATTTTGGTACCAAAGGGAAAAACACACTACTGACTTACCGGATGAAGAATTAAGAGTGAAGTGGCCCTTATATTAAAAAGGGAAAGTGGAACAGAAAGGACAGTGAGAAACACTGACTCACAGGTGGCAACACGTGTCTCTGCGTGTCTTGCAGACATTTCCGCTTGGATGTCAGCCCACCACCTCAAGCTCAACCTTAACAAGACTGAGCTGCTCTTCCTCCCGGGAAAAGCCTGCCCTCTCCAAGACTTCTCCATTACAGATGAGAACTCTACTGTGACCTCCTCCCAGACAGCCAAGAACCTTGGGGTGATCCTTGACAACCACTTATCCTGTGTGGCGAACATCACAGCGACAGCACGCTCCTGTAGATTCTTCCTCTACAACATCAGAAGGATACGTCCATTCCTCACCAGAGAAGCAGCACAACTCTTGGTCCAGACACTTGTGATCTCTCACCTTGACTACTGCAACGTACTCTTGGCCGGGCTCCCCGCCTCCGCAGCTCATCCAGAATGTTGCCGTCGGTCTGGTGTTCAATCTCCCCAAATTCTCCCATGTCACCCCCCTCCTCCACACCCTTCACTGGCTCCCGGTAGCAGCTCGCATCAGATTCAAGACCCTGGTGCTCGTCTACCGGGTGGCAAAAGGAACAGCCCCTCCCTACTTGCAAGCAATGGTCAGCCCCCAAACCCCTGCCCGATCACTCCTCTCTTCCACCTCGGCTGGCCGCCTGGCACTGCCGCCTCTACGTGGATGCAGCAGTCGCGCTACTCAGTCACAGCTTTTCACTGTCCTGGCGCCCCGCTGGTGGAACGAGCTTCCCACTGCTGTCATGACTGCAGAGTCACTACCTATCTTCCGCCGTAGATTGAAGACCCATCTCTTCAGGCTACATCTTAACTGTCCCTCCGAAAGACCTCTTCACCCCCACTACAAGTTCCTCTACTGTAAATAAATAAATTAAAAAAATTAAAAAGTAATTATTCCTTGTTCAAGCATCGTGACTGCCAATAGCCCCTGGTCCTAGCATAGATTACTTTTTCTTATGATGACAGATGGATAGGTGATTCACTTAGACAAATGTATTTGTTGTAAATCACTTTGGATAAAGGCGTCCATTGAAACATTTCATTATTCATCAATGTCAGTTTCCTTGCATTTAAATGAGCTTCTGCCTGTTACCCCATACAGTAGCACCTGTTAAAGTGAAAGCAACCAATATTGACCTATTTTATTTTATGTAATTTAAATGTTTGAAGACACAAGTATGCCTCCCATGAGAGATCTGACTTTCCGATCACTGATACATTCTTCCCGCACATTGTTACCAGCGCACATTGATCTATTCTAAGTCATAAAGGCAGTAAGATGTGCAAACCCAGTGTAGCGTGTTAACAATAACAGTGAAGGAATATGAGTGAGTAGTTAGTACCTTTGCACTTGCAGTAAGTGCTGCAAAGGATTTTGCAATCACCAGGTGATGCATACCACATCTGGTGATTTCATAGCAGCAGTAGGAAGGACAACAAGAATTGAAACAAAGCGCACATGATTCTGGCGCCACAAACAAATCACCCATTCAGCTGATTTGCAGTCACACTCTGCTTTACCACAGAGCTCTGTGCAACAGTGCTGATAGTGCTTCACAACAGCAGGAACCTATAGGGCCCACCTCACAACTACCTACAACAGCACTTTATAGGCTTCTGTACAATATATCTAGGCAATATACCCTCATCATGCAGCTTCTGATATCAATCCTCTGAGTCTCACATGGGGTTTTGAAATGTCAGTGACAGCCATGTTTTTCCTAGCATCAGTATAAAAGGTAGAACTTGGTCAGTAGGTCTTGGCTACTTGCTCTGATTACATACATCTGAAGTGTGTGAATAACTAGTCCCAGGAAGTCCTTGCAGTAAGACAGTGGCCTACATAAACCCCCAAACACTCAGCACCTCCTCCTCTGCCCCATCACTGCTCCGCCATACATCACTGCCCTCTGTTTGAAATGTTCCAGGTATTTTGCTCAGTCACACCACTGGATCTTAATTCCACAAAGGGGACAAGGAAACAACTGAAACAGCAGGTGTCCTCGCTTTGATGGTGAAGGCCCAAGGGGGAATCTATGCAGGGGGACAGAGACATAAGCAGACAAGAAAAGATACACAAATAACCTCCAGACAATCATTTTGTGACATGTTTGATGTTTGTCGACGGTTGATCAGTAACGTGTGAGTCCTGGTTAAACAGCAAGCAACATTTGCAGACAAGCACCTCAGAGACAACAATCAAATGACAGGACTTTGACAACACACATTAGAAGTTGCTGCATTTGTTACCGCTCCTCTAATATCAGTGCAGACTGCCAGGGTATGAGCACGGGTTGCTAGCCTACAGAGCACTGCAATTCTGTCATGAAGTGGCCTGGTAATGAAGCATTGTTCTTTTTTATTTGACGACTTGTTTGATCGATTGATAGCGTGAAACTTATAAGTTGTGAACGAATCGCGAGCGTCCATGCTTTTCGATCTCCATCAGATAAATGGCAAATGTCACTGTGTTATCATTATTGCCATAGTAAGGAGGCAAAGCAGGAAAACACCACACTGAACATTTTTCGTTTCTGATTTCCTGCTGACAACCGCAAAAGGGTGCCTATAGCCCACGCAAGACAAATCATCACAGCTGAAGACGGCATTGTGAGATTCGAAATGTCCGACAACTATCTCGTCGCGTCTGTTTACGTAAACTCCATGGACTACTACTGATGACGTATCAGTCTTGAAGGGTTGTCCCATTTCACAGGGAAAGATTTCAACCACTACCCCTTGTAACTCTGTTCCGAGGGGCAAGTCGAAAAGCGAGGGGCACTCGAAAAAGAGGGGTAGGGGTAAAAATAAGAAATGGGATTGGGCCCAGAAGTAACATACCTCAAAACCTGAAAAAGTTTGAACCGAAAGCATACCTTCCACACCGTCAACACCCAAACAGGTCTTAGTAGACACAACCTACAACAATCATGCCTGCGAGACCATAAAAAGGAAAACAGAGAACATTTGGGAAAAGACATCACACTGACACCTTAATTTGTCACATACACAGGCCTTTTCAGTCACCTCCATTGACACCCCTGCTCTTTCTCCAACATACAACAGGGCCTACCCAAACCAGAAGCTGCTGGCTCTGTGATTTACTTTTCAAATTATCCATTCCAGTAACTATGGTAGATGCTTCACAAGGCCAGCACAGAACAAAGCCGCTTGGCTCAGTGGTATGAAAAGAGTTATAGGGGATTTACACACAACAGGCCAACCTGAGGCAAACTATGCTGGCCTGGATATTTTGGTTCGGCTCAGTCGTCAGCCTATTGTCTCTATAGAGCTCTGGTTACTGTATGCATATAAAGGTGTTTTGTGGAAGAACAAAGGGGGGGTAGACACTATTCCAAACATAATTCATAATTTCAGCAATCAAAGAAGAAATGCTCCCTCTTAATTCCACCCCGCATTTCCCCTATAGTGCAGCCCCCCACCCTGGCGCGCCACATAATATTAGCATTACGCAAAAATACGTCAGTTGCAGTGAATCGAAAAGCGAGACAGACGCATAAGACAAATTAGTAAGTGCATTGCAATGGCTACAAAGAAAAGTAAAGTTGACACCGAAAATAGACTGTTTAATGCAGATTGGACTGATCGATTTTGCTTCATTCTACCTGGACATGACAATGCTAAGCCAACTTGCTTAATCTGTTTGCAAACAGTAGCGGTCAGCAAGGTTGCAAACATCAAACGCCATTTCGAAGCAAAACACAGCAGCTTCAATGAAAGATTCCCACCAAAATCAGATACCAAAAAGCAGAAAATAGCTAGCTTAAACTCTGCTTATGAGCACTCCGTTAAAGTTATTCATAAAACGGCTACTGCTCAAGAAAATGCAACCGCAGCATCTCTCCGTGTATCATGGCGTCTCGTAAAGAGCAAAACCTTACTCAGATGCAGAGCTTTTGAAGTCTTGTGCTGTGGATATGCTGGAGGAAGTGCTCAGTCACGATGAAAAAAAACAAAAAATCTGTGACCGAGTTAATCAAACCAAATCAAAGTACCAGTCTGATAATAGCGCAACAAGAAGGATAGAAGTTTTAGCGGAGGATTGCTTTTCATCCCTCCTTGCCAATCTCAAAAAGGCATATTCCATGTCACTAGTCATCGACGAGTCCTGTGATAGAACAGACATCGAACAACTTTCTGTTTTTTGTGCGTTTTTTGATTAAGTCCTTTCGGGAGGAGTTGCTATGTTTGATCCCATTATATGGGCACACTATAGGTGAAATTGTTTTTACAGAATTAACGCAGTTTTTGGAAAATAATGATTTGGACATGAGCAAAGTTGTAGGAATTGTGACAGACGGACACGATTGGTTCTCAAAAGGGTCTGGTAAGCAGGCTTGCTGCCGTTAAGCCAGCGCTCACATAATTCCACTGCATCATACACAAATCAGTTTGGTGCACAAAATTGTGTGGGACGATGAAAAGAACAAGAAACAACTGTGATGCGGCTCGTCAACTTCGTTCGCAGGAACTCCAGTCTGCAACACAGACTTTTTCGGGCTCTACTGGAGGAATTGTCAGCGGCACACAAGAACTTGCTGTTGCACAATGATGTACGTTGGCTAAGCAAGGGCTGGGTACGAATTCTGGATCAGTGTGGACCCCGAAAAATTCTGATTCACAAGAGCCATTGCATTGTTCTTGCTCACGTTGTTTCCATCCACTTACATCTGCGAATCATCATTTTCAATGATGAATGTGATCAAAAGCCAAGAGAGAAATCTGCTGACCAACAAACATCTTGACCAGTGCCTTCGCATAGCAACAACGGAGTACGAGCCCAACTTCAGGACCTTGGCCGCTTCCCGACGCTGTCATTTCTCCGACTGGACATCGGAGGGACTGCTGTGGACAGGGTGAGCAGTTTTAAATACCTGGGAGTCCACATCTCAGAAGACCTGACCTGGACTACCCACATCAGTTCTCTGGTGGGAAAGGCAAGGCAGCGCCTGTTCCATCTCAGGCAACTGAGGAAATTCAGAGTCTCCCGGAGGATCCTTCAGTCCTTCTACTCTGGAGCTGTGGAGAGCATCCTGGCTGGCAACATCACCGTCTGGTACGGTAACAGCACGGCCCAGGACAGGCGAACTCTGCAAAGGGTGGTACGCCTGGCAGAAAAGACCATGGGAGCTCCAACCCCCCCTCTCCATGTCCTGTACACCAGGAGGTGTAGGACCAGAGCATACAGGATTATGAAGGACCCTCACCACCCGAAACATGGACTGTTCCAGCCGCTGCCGTCAGGAAAACGCCTCCGCTGTCATGCAGCAAAAACAGAGAGGCTAAGACTGAGTTTCTTCCCCCATGCCATCAGAATTGTCAACGATGACCCCACCAGTGCCCCCCTCAAGTCACTCACACATGCACTGTCATTCTAACACATATGCACACACATAATCATCCATCTGCTATTTATATTGCTTACTGGCTATACTGTTCATATTGTTTATACTGTTTATACTGTCCATACTGTATATTTTTTAGTACTTCTATTTTTATTTTATTGTATTTTAAAACTTATTGTGTTGTTGCACTACTCTGTGGCACTGTCACTTTTGCATTTCACTGTATACTTGTATGCACGTGACAAATAAAGAAATCTTGAATCTTGAATCTTGAATCTTGACTGAGCGGTGAGTCGATGTGGAATAACTCATTTCTTAGTAAAAGTAAGACTAGTAGCCTAATATACCAAAAAATAGATGGAAAATATCTGTTTAAATTATAATCAGAGGAACATATTAAAATCGTCCAAAAAGTCACCAACATGTTTAGTGTGCAGCAAATTATAATACCTACAACGTATCTACACCAAAACAAACCAATGAACAACATGCTTTTCTAGAGTAGGTGTTTCAAGGTGTTAAAACAGCTGTTTCCTATTGTTAAAGGGAAAAATGGATGAGATGAGGCAATGTGCGTGTCTGGAGGGTACAATAATTCGGAGAGCACGCAGCCGTCCACCGCCCCCTACTGGCGGTAACCAGTACTGGTGGATAACAGTGCGCAAACTTGGAAGACTAAAGAGCAAACATCAATTTAAGAAATATTCCCATAACTAATTGACCATATTTCTTGTTTACTGGTATTTACATAACTCGTAAAGAACATTGGTAGGCTATTAATGTAACTCAATTATTTATCTGAACACATTTCAACCTGTCACACCATACAAGTGTTTGGTTGCACGATGGGGCTGGAGGTTGAGTGGCCCACGGTTTCCCAGTGCATTTTAAAAGTGGCCCGCTATGAAAAGTAATTGCGGACCCCTGCTCTAGATCCTGTGATTTCATTACCACATAAGGATATTTTTTTACAACAAGCTGTTTACAGCAAACTTCCTCTCAAGGGACGAAAAAAAAAAAAAAAAAAGTTTGCCGCAGAGCTTTACTAGAATTAGACTTTAAGGTAATCACTGTAAATTGCAAAGACGATTCTAGATTCATCCTGATAAACCCTTAGATTGTTAAAGCGTAGCATTAATGGTTTGCCTTGGTGGCGGTTAATTCCCACGAGTCCTGCACTTAGTCTTTACTATTAAAAAGTATAGAACATGCTTTAATTCATCCACAAGACTTGATTCTTATTGACATAAGGTGTGTTTTGTGAATATCTTTAAATGATACATTGTTGTTCTGTTGCACTGAGTAACTTCATTTAGCTATCCAGCATTGAGGTCAAAACCCTCTTCCCGTGTTTATAACAATATTGTTCCTGATAGCTCCATCTCAAAAGATGGCAACCAAACAGTTGATGCCCTGATCAGCCCACGCTGTCTGAACTTTGTTCTAGCCATTTCACTTGGCACCTGGGTATTATACCCATACCCAATATTAACTGAGGTCAAGTATGTGTGCTAATTGCAGTGCTTATGAAGTACCTGGACATGACAAGTCAAATGGCGAGAATCTCACTCAAAGCTTGAGTGACACTAATGCATCTGAACAAAGAGAATCAGATGACACTATGAAACCTAGTGATTGGAAAGCCACCATTAAGATTTTTCAATCTCAGTTTGAGGAATTTAGTGTGTCAAACTGTAACTTGCGTTCAGAAGTTACCGAAATTAAGACTGAAGACTGTAGCAATACTATCGCCACTGGCTACACAACCCAACCTGATCTCATGTCGATACGGACGCATGTTCCGATCGGTCGTATTCTGAGGCATGAACAATGCCTCATGACTATGCTTGACCATGCGAATTACGAATTGTGTGGTGGCAAGGCAGTATTAGGCATTAACTTTGAGTGGTTAAGGTTAGGGTAAGTTGTCGGGGAAGGCATTAGCAAAAATTAGCATAAGAATTTGCACCAAAAAAAAAGGTTTTAAAAACGTTGTGTCCCAAGCATCGAACAAGCGACGTTCGGGTTGCAAGTCGGGCAGTTTCTTTTTGATGTCCCAGAGGATAGGCCTAATTCAATTTCTCTGCAAGAAAATGTGTTCTGTGGCCCCCAGAGAGAAACAAAAAGATTTGTAAAACACCAGCAGACAGAGAGTTTGAGAAAGGGGGGTGGGGAATTCACACAAATTTCTTTGCTGAGCTTCTTAACTAATAGCCGAGGCCCTCCTCTCACTAAAGTCATACACGACCAAACACCTTTAAACTCAAGGAGGTGATAGCCCTGACTAAGGTGATTGATTGTCCCGGGAATCGGGTCAAATCTGTCAATGATACAGAACCATATCTCTTAGACCATTGAGACGTCCTTGAGCACTATCCTGAAGTGACAGACGCAGATAAAGTCGACCTGCTGAAACCCTAACCAAGAAGTCACAAACTTTGTCCGTCGCCAGCCTTTAGATGTTCAAGCCGATTATGAATGACTCTGTACAAAATTGAATTCTCAGGTTCAGTGCCCATCAAACACGACCGCTCTCTCACGCATACTATTACACATTCATGATTGTGGCTAGGACCAGCACGCATTTCAAACACGCCCATTCTCCTGCTGGCAGGAAACAGGCATAAAAGAGCTTTGGCTCA
This sequence comes from Argentina silus, assembly GCF_951799395.1. Taxonomy (NCBI): domain Eukaryota; kingdom Metazoa; phylum Chordata; class Actinopteri; order Argentiniformes; family Argentinidae; genus Argentina; species Argentina silus. The sequence goes on from NC_139654.1 coordinate 18,063,953, forward strand.
GCTATACTCTGTTCAAATGATCCCCTCAAAGGGGGTCCTGAGATTATCCCTTCCGGGATGAGTGACCAGCTTTGCACAACTGGAGAAGAATGCAGCTTGCTCTCCACTAAGGAGGGACCCAACCATGGTACCGTCAGCACAACAAGCTCTACGATTGAAAACATCCAGGAGGGTGTGTTGGACGCAAGCCTTGGAATCTGATCAATTCTGTAAATATTGACAATCACTTTCTTCCTCCTTGAAACCATTACAATTATGATTGAATTTATGGTAAATTCCTATAGAAAATAAAGATTCCTAATTCCACAAAGGAAAGGTAGAGAGAGGATTAAGACCAGGATGGCCAGTGGTTGATTTGTGAGGGGAGAGTAGTGAAGAGGTTTTTTTAAAGGTTACAAGGAAGGAGCAAAGTTTGGAGAAAGCAGATGATCAGGGTATGAGAAAACAGGATATGGTAAACAGAAAAGTGAAGAGGATATAAATTTAACCAGTTGTGAACATTCCAAATGGACAGGACAAAGAAGCTGAGAGCAGATTATGGAAACCAGATACACTTATTCCATGAGAAAAACAGGATAAGGGAGAGAGGGAGTGAAGATTTATTAAAACCCTAATAAACACTGCGATTGGTAGGTGAAGATAAGGTCAACCGTGCCAGGCACTAGAATCATAGTAATAAACACAATGAGCTCATCACCAATATGAAGTAACGCGAGAACTGTCTTTAGAAATGGGAGGGGAAACCAGGCCGTGACGAGATGTAGGAACCAAATGATATTGGTGGTTATAAATGATTTGCATATGAGGGAGGCAACCTAAATTTGAAAGTATAAAATGGCGGGCTGAAAGAACAGGGTCACCTTTGCAAATGTGAACGACTTTTATTACTTGTGAATAAAAGTCTCTAGATAAACCATCTGTTCTAGTCTTTGGCATTTTATTTCAAAGTATTTTAACTTGGAATTCTACCACAAATTCACCTTTATTAATCTCTGCAAACTCCTTGTGTGTTTCTTAGCGTCGTAATAAATTATCTTTATAAAGAAGTATTGTTTCTCTTGCTTCGACAAAGGCTGGCTCTATGAACACTTACTAATATATTTGATGGACATCAAAGACCTTTCAGATTATTGATATGAGACTGACTGTTGAAGTAATTATTCTGTAAAAGAACAAATCCAGACTAAGATTTTCTCCTGTTTTTTTTCAGTTGGTGGCACCAGCACCAACATTGTGTCACGCAATAGAAACAAATTAGTAGGCTAATCATCTTAGAAATGAACTTGCCATTGCATTCAGAGACAACTTGTGCTGTGTGTGCTAAACATTCCTCTTCTCATTTTAATGGTCTTACTATTTACAAACACATACAGAAACGCATTACACGCTACATCGCAAGACAAAATATGACTTTGCAATTGCATGTGGGGGAAGGCACTTCCTGGCAGGATGCATAACACTGACAGTGTTGGCCAAGACAAGTCATATGGATATCGAATGGAGAGAATTGGGAAATGTTGTGCTGCTTTGGGGAAAGCCTCCGCTCTGTAGACATGTACATACGAGATACAATATCCTTGTATTACACAACTTGCAGGGTCCAAAATGAACACCTGCCGAGCGCTAAATGCGGGTAGGTCTACATTTTCCTTGTGGCGGGTAAATCTCTGTGACCACCTGCCATTCTGGCGGTTGCTTGTGAAGGGCAGCGCTTTATTCCGTATTGTCAGAGTTTTTAATATCTATTTGGTATCAAAATGTAGGCCAAATCATTTTAGTTGCTCGTTTTTCAAAGATTGGACAGATGCGTTTCGCTTTGACACCGTGTGTAGTTCGAGGCGAAAAGCCAAACTTGCAGCGGTAGCAAATAATGTATCGGTAGATAACAGTTGTTTTCATGTAGGCCTATTGCTTTCACTTCAGCGGCGAAAACTACCGGAGAATAGTTTTGGAATAGCCGCGATTCTAACTTTCATAATTGTATGCGTAGCATCAGTCGTCGGCTATTAGGTTGCTATTGGAACGAAATGACAACGAGAGTGTTGAATGAATATCGAACATGTTGCGTTACAAAAACATCAGCAGTTCAGACATCAGGACCAATTCATCAGTTCACTGAACTTTTCCTGGGATCACAAGACGCATTCCTAACATCTCCATATAATGGGACCTCAAATGGTGTCATCCTACTCGTACAGTCAAGGCTCCAAACGTTTCAGGACCCTCACCACCCGAAAAACGGACTGTTCCAGGCAAACGCCTTCGCTGTCATGCAGCAAGAACAGAGCGGCTTAGACTGAGTTTCTTCCCCCATGCCATCAGGATCATCAACGATGACCCCACCAGTGCCCCCCTCAAGTCACTCACATCATAACACATATGCACACACAATCATCCATCTGCTGTTTATACTGCTTAAACTGTTCCTACTGTATATGTTTTAGTACTTCTATTTTATTTTAAAACGTATTGTAGCACTACTCTGTGGCACTGTCACTTTTGCATTTCACTGTATACTTGTATGCACGTGACAAATAAAGAATCTTTAATCTTGAATCTTCAGTCTTGATAGCAGCGCCGCTTTCCAGTCGCAAGAAATGGTGGCTAGCCGAGTAGTTGAAGCATAGCATTCTAACACCAACTAGTCTGGGGGCGCTGAGGCTAACTACTAGGTTAGCTAGCTGTCGAACACTAACTGAAACAAACGATTTGTTTAACGCATAGCTTGCTATAACACCAAATGGACGCTCGAAAGTGAATACAACAACATAGTAATCAACCTGTAATTCGGCCCGCTCCACGTCCCATTGTGCTCGCTCCAACTCGAAACGGGCCCATTCGTGCTGCAGGAAGTGCAAGATCCCCGGGATACTGTACTGAGCTCGAGCCGCCTCCCCTGCGTCGCCTTCAGGCAGTGGTCCTTTTCCACCACCGGGTAAAATCGACTTGTTATTGTTGAAGAAGACGCCAGGCCCTGCATGTTCGTCCATGTCCATTTACTTTTGTACCGCTGATTTGTGAGGTCTTCGCAGAGACGGTGTGTGTACCTCGCGGCCATCCAATTTGCATGTTCAAAACGGAAATCGGAAATCCACTCATATCTCGTTTTTCGTTTGTGGAGTTAGAAAACAGAAAACGAGAATTGGCTCATTTTCCGATTTTTGCCTATGTTGAGGATACAGGGGGGGGACAAGGGTAATTTTCATGTTTTCAATGTGCACCCCAAGAACGAAGAATCAAATAACAGTAATAGAAAGACAAGAAAATAGACTTCATTCTGTTTTCGTATTTCCTATTTTCTATGCTGGTGAAGGGCGATACAAGCTTCCAATGTGGGCCCGCCCACAACACTTTCATTGGCCAAATGCAAAGCTAGCTTTTCCGACCCACCCTTTTCCACAAGCTTCACTCAAGGGCAAGCCATGCTGTCACCTAGCCTACTGTTGCGAAATTATGAAGTCTGGTAGTCAACCAGATTCAAGATGATAGAATAACCATTGCTTGCCTGTGAGTCCAAGGCGGGCATAACCCGATAACATTGAGACATGTAGTGTGCGGCGGTGCGCGGCACAGCCACTTTAAATGACAGACCATAATTGATAGTCCAAAAGGATACAATTAGTGATGGGCAAATGAAGCTTTTGTGAAGCACTGAACCACTTGAGCCAATTGTTTCGAAAATGGGTTCATTACTCGAAGCTTCAGTTACAGTGACCTCTTCTGGCGAAGTGCAAGGCTGCAGTCAAATTAGGCAGGCTAGTTGGTGGACAGGAGGCTTTTAATTACACGCATGCACGCACGCACACACACACACCTCAATGAGCAGTGTTGGAGAAACTACTTTACTTTTGTAGAAAAGATCTTTTGTTCTGCAGCATCTTTGCTTTGATCACCCTTGGATTTAAAGTATTGTAACGACCCTGTGTAAGGCCCGTTAGCAATTCCGCCAAGGTGTTGTGGCTAGCGCTGCCGGTTTGTAAGCGAAAGATTGCGAGTTCGATACCCGCTTAAGGCAAGCTGCTCTACCCCGCCGTTCGCTACAGTATCTTTGCTTTGATGAAATTCTTTGATGCACACACACACTAAGACTGAATATCATGTTCTATTTACAAATAAAGATTGATGAATGTGTGTATTGTGTTATTGAGGAGAGAGTGCTGGGGAAAATATGGCATAGGTTGGGTGTGTTTGTGTAACTATGGCAGGGGGTGATTATGTGGGATGGGGAACACTCAAAGATTACAAGAACACTCAGAGAATACAAACGCAATACCAACAACTCAACAGCAACAACGCACCTACTACGACAATCCACAAATTGTGCATTATTTAGAACGGTTATAAAGTGTTGAGGCACTCAAATTCAAAACTGTCGCAACCTATCACCTGTCAGAATCGAGACGAGGTAGTGCCAGTGAATCACCTGATTGGACCGCGAAACAGTCAGGTGATTCATTCAGGCAATGAAGCAGTTGCTGCTTCGGACGTCATATGTCACATGATTTTTTTCGCACCAAAGCAAGCTTTGAAGCAGTGGTTCGATGGAATTGTTGTTCAGTGTTTGAATACAGTAGATACAATTAATAATGCGTCTCCGTCGTCCCAGCTTGGATTTACGTTCACCGATTTACGCCTTCAACTCTTTCTCCTTTCACAGTTTTGTGCATCATCTTTCTACGTACAAACTTTTGTCAGTTATGTGGCACCTGCAAACAACACAAATCGTATAGACCATGGCTGCCCAATTTGGGGACCGATTATATTTGGCCCGCGCCTTATCCACTGTATAATTTTTTCCCACCATCAGCGCTCGGAATCTGCGCTCGCTCGGAATCTGCGCTCGCTCTCATTGAATATTATTTATTGGTGCACTTCCACTCCTGACCAGAGAATAACATTGTGATACAATGATGGTAGGGTGGCGCTGTTGAGCTCCTACCAGATGCAATCCGGTGAGGCGAAGACCAGTGAGTGAGAGGATGCAAGGATGGAGCGTGTTAAGCAGTGGCACACAGACAAACGAAAATTCAAAAAAAGTTGGGAACATGGTTATCTTTTTACCGAGGTCGATTCCAACGCAGTGTGTCTGGTATGTAAGCAGAGGGTCGCTGTTTCAAAGGAGTACAACATTCGTCGTCACTATGAAACTATGCATTCTCACCAGTTCGCAAAATACACAGGTGACGATCGCAAGCTGAAGGTAGCAGACTTGCTAAGAAAGCTAACCACACAGCAGCGAACTTTACTTCAGCCGTTCACTGCACAAGAAAATACCACTCGGGCAAGTTATCGCATTAGCAAAGTCATTGTCAGAAGTGGACGAGCTTTTGCTGCGGGTGATTTTGTCAAAGAGTGTCTGACAATTGCTGCTGAAGCTGTGTGTCCAACTCAGATGCTGGCTTTTTCTCAGATTAGCCTGTCACGGAACACGGTCACCCGCCGCGTTGAGGACATGGCCGAAGACGTTCGGGGCCAGATAGCCCAAAGAGCAGGTCGGTTTTCTGCCTTCTCCATCGCAAGCGATGAAAGCACCGACATATCTGACTCAGCACAGTTGCTGGTGTTTTGCGAGGTGTCAATGAGGACTTTGAAGTGTGTCAAGAACTAGCGGGCCTTGAAACACTGAAAGGGACAACAAGAGGTATCGATATTTTTATGGCAGTGCAGCGAATTATGGACAAGAACGGGTTGAAGTGGGAAAACCTATCTGGCATCACGACTGATGGAGCCCCGGCCATGGTCGGTAAGAGAGCAGGCCTAACTGCACTTGTGTCGGACAAAGTCCGTGAGTTTGGTGGCTCGATTTTTAAATACCATTGTATTTTGCATCAGGAGCAACTGTGCGATAAAAACATCGGCCTGAAGAACGTGACTTTTACAAATGTGTTCCTGCACACAGATGGCAAGATCCGCAAACATGCACAGGTGATGTTATCCCTCTTTGGAAGTACCTATGTATGTGAACAGCCTTTCAGCCTGATGAATCTTAATAAGTCCAAACTGAGAAATGCTTTATCTGACTCTCACCTACATGACATTCTCACTTTGTCAGTTAGTCAGCTGGAGCCTGATATTGAGAGACTTTTAAAAACCAAGGACAGGCTTCATGTCTCCCACTGATAGGCCTAGCCTACTTCAGGCAGGATGTGTAGGCCTAGGCCTCCAATGTGTCAGAGTATGTTCTGCTCTGTATGATTAATGGGGGCATGTTTTGTCCCATGTTACTTTGTTTATTGCACTTGTAAGTACAGTACTGATTTCTACAAACCTTCTCAAGCTGTTGTCCAATTCTACTACTATTCCTGATTTAAAAATGATTGTTCAAACCAGTGAAGAATGTATTTTGGTCCCATGGAGACATGTTTTGTCCCATGTTACTTTGCACTAAATGTCTTTGTATTTGAAGATATAGGCCCAAGGCCTAGTAATGTTCCCTGTCTGTCTTCAAATATTTCATAGTGCTTCAATTATTTTTCTAATTTAAAGAAGCCAGATTGACGTCAGTAATCTTTTGAACATTAATGTGAAGCACAATAAACAGTGTCATTCCTTTTTCAAAATTACTTTGTGATAGTGTTTATTTTGTACATGCATGCTATATATACCCATATTTAACTTAATGTACTGCAAAATTAACATTTTGGCCCACGACCCTCCCCCCAGATTAAATTTTGGCCCTCCACTGGGAAGAATTTGGGCACCCCTGGTATAGACCCATCCAAAAAACCCAGAATAAGTTTTCGATTTATTGCAGCTAACCTGCTTTACCAATCAACTCGGCAACAGATAGACAGCAACGCCGCGGGCAATTAGGATGCAGTGTTATACGTATAACCTTTATTTAACCATGAAAAGTCTCATTGAGATTGAAAATCTCTTTTACAAGAGCATCCTGGCCAAGACAGGCAGCAGCACAATTAACAGGGTTGCAGACATAAAGTTTTTTAAAAACATAAAACAATTTACAATGAAAATAAAGAATAAATTACAGAATCAAAAATATTAAAAATATTAAGCAATATTCGTCACAAGTCATCAACATCAGGGATCAAACAGGGGCAATATGAATCAGCCAAAACATCTACAGCCCGATGTGCCTGCCTCCAAGTCATTAAATGCATCCAGTAAGACCAGCTCCCGAAGATTCAGGTAATTTTGCAACTGATTCCAAGCAGAGGGAGCAGCATACTTCAACACCCTTTTTCCCAGATCAATACGAACTTTAGGGACAGATAGTAGGAATATGTCCTGGGAGCAAGACAATAACTTCCCATACTTTTCTGAAGGATGTAGATCCGTAGGTAAGATGGAAGCAGATCAAGAATAGCCTTATAAATAAAAATATGCCAATGGTTAAGTCTACGGGTGGACAAGACAGACCATCCAACCTGAGCATACAAAGCAATGGTGAGTAAGGGCTTTAAAATTTGTAATCAACCTCGATGCTCCATGGTAGACAGTAGGCATTGCGAAGATGCACGCATGTATATAACATTGCCATAATCCAGCACAGACATAAAGGTGGCAGCAGCAAGTCTCCTTTTGGACTTGTTTCTAAAATAAAAAAACAATTTCAACTTCAGTTTTTTCACCAATTGCTGAATGTGAGGCTTAAAAGAGAGAGAATCATCAATTACAATTCCTAGATATTTGTATTGAGATACAGACTCAATCTGTCGGAAATCTGGCCCTCCCCCGACCTACATCGCCACCTGAGTATGCCACTCCGAGCTTCAGAAGAGGGATTCGATGCATTCAAGACTGTGGCAGGCTCCCGTATACAGTCATGAGAAAAAATTAGGACACCCTATGAAAACCTTTGTCTTCTTCAACATATTCAAACATATGGACATTTGATATTCATTTGAACAATATTGAAAAATTGAGGTAATATAACTAAACAAATACAACTGAAACAAATTATTTAAAAAATGATTGGTAAAATGTAATTAATAGAAATGCAATCTTCTTGTGAGGAAAAAGTTAGGACACCCCCACATTTAGTTCCACTTAAAATGCCTAAAATTATAATAAAGAGCACCACATCAGGTGCAAATGATTAGAACAGCGTTACAGAGGATTTTGGAGGAGCCTGTCCTATTTAAACCTCAGATATTTAGTTTGGTTTGCTCTTGATTGTTGAAGTGAGTTGCATCACCATGGCGAGATCAAAAGAGCTCTCTGAGGCCTTCAGAAGAAAAATTGTAGATGCATATGAGTCTGGGAAGGGATATAAAAAGATCTCCAAACTATTCGAAATTGGCCATTCCACTGTCCGGAAAATAATTTACAAGTGGAGAACATTTAAAACCACCACCAACATGGCCAGGTCAGGCCGCCCAAGCAAGTTCAGCCTAAGAGCTGACCGAAAGATGCTTAAAGAAGTCTCCAACAATCCCAGAATGTCATCACGAGACCGACAGGTATCTCTTGCCACAATTGATGTCAAAGTACATGCATCCACCATAAGAAAGAGACTGAACAAGTTTGCATTACATGGGAGGTGTGCAAGGAGGAAACCCCTGCTGTCAAAAAAAAACATCAGGGCAAGACTAAAGTTTGCCAGAGAACACCTAGAGAAAGACCAGAACTTCTGGAACAATGTGCTTTGGACAGATGAATCCAAAGTTGAACTATTTGGGCACAGTAAGAGTAGACATGTTTGGCGCAAAACCAAGACAGCATTTGAGAACAAGAACCTCATACCAACTGTGAAGCATGGGGGTGGAAATGTCATGGTTTGGGGCTGCTTTTCTGCAGCAGGGCCTGGTCAGCTCACCATCATAGAATCCACTATGAATTTTGTATTGTATCAGAGGGTGCTTGAGGAAAATGTGAGACCATCTGTTCGAAAGTTGAAGCTGAAGCAGATGTGGACCATGCAACATGACAATGACCCAAAACATTCCAGTAAATCTACCAAGGAATGGCTCAAGAAAAATAAATTGAGAGTTCTGGAATGGTCAAGTCAAAGCCCGGATCTTAATCTTATTGAGATGCTGTGGATTGATTTGAAACTGGCTGTGCATGCAAGACACCCCTCGAACATCACACAGCTGAAAGAATTCTGCAAGGAGGAGTGGGAAAAACTTTCTCCCAATTGATGTCAGAGACCTGTAGACAGTTATAAGAAACGTCTAATTGAGGTTATTTCAGCCAAGGGGGGCAATACTAGCTATTAGGGCATAGGGTGTCCTAACTTTTTCCTCAGTAGGAATTGGCATTATTGTTAATTTTTCGTTAAATAAATGATTACAAAGTTACATTTTCATAGTTTTTTGTTCAATTACATCCCCTTTATCTATAGACATTGTTAGAAAGAAGATAACATATTGATATGTCCATATTTTTAAGAGAATAACTTAATATTTTGGGGGGTGTCCTAACTTTTTCTCATGACTGTAGATGGGAAGAGATATCACCTGGTGAAGCGGTGAAGCCTGTTCTCCAGTCTAAGTAAGTTAGTGTGCTGTTGGTAGCTTGTGTATTTTGCTGTGGCTATCCTGCCTTCAGCTCTGGGACCTAGTTTCTATTGAAAGCCATCTGTTTGAAGCTAATTGCTGTCAATTGCTGTCAATCTCCAGTGGGAGGGCCTGACACTATCCTCGCAACCATTCCAATCTAATCTACCCACCATACGCAATGGGCTGGTAAGGTGAAAACGCCTTCGGGAGGAATCAGAGCGGCGTGGGGAGCTGGCCCCACCTGGTGAAGCGGTGAAGCCTGTTCTCCAGTCTAAGTAAGTTAGTGTGCTGTTGGTAGCTTGTGTATTTTGCTGTGGCTATCCTGCCTTCAGCTCTGGGACCTAGTTTCTATTGAAAGCCATCTGTTTGAAGCTAATTGCTGTCAATTGCGTTCAATCTCCAGTGGGAGGGCCTGACACTATCCTCGCAACCATTCCAATCTAATCTACCCACCATACGCAATTGACCACGACCTCACTGTCGCGGGAGGACTTTGGAACTGCCAGTCAGCAGTCCGGAAAGCATAGGCTATCTCAGCCTATGCCTGCTTCATGTCTCTCCGCTTCCTTGCCCTCACAGAGACATGGATTACCCCGGAAAACACAGGTACTCCGGCAGCCCTTTCTGATGCCTACTGATTTTCTCATTCCCCTAGACTCTCTGGTTGAGGGGGAGGAACAGGACTCCTCATCTCACCTAAGTGGTCACATAATGTCCTTCCCCTGTCACACCTGTCCATATCCACCTTCGAATTCCATGCTGTTTCTGTCACCTCCCCTGTCAAACTTCACATTGTCGTTATCTATCGTCCACCAGGTCAGTTTGGCCACTTCTTAGATGAGATGGATGTCTTTCTCAGCATCTTCCCTGAGGATGGCACACCGATCACACTACTGGGTGACTTCAACATCCAGATAGAGAAGTTTGACTAGTCTGGAGCACTTGACTTTCTCTCCTCCTTCGGCCTTACCATGTCCCACTCTTCTCCGACTCATATGGCAATCAGCTCGACCTTGTCTTCACCAGATCCTCCCATACCTCCAACTTTACTGTTATTCCTCTTCCTGTTTCTGATCATCATTTTGTATCCTTCTCCCTTCCTCTCAAATCCTTCCCCTCCCAGTCAGTGTCTATCCACACTGTATCCTCTCGTCGCAACCTGCGTACCCTCTCACTCACCGCTCTCTCTTCTTCTGTCTTATCCTCCCTATCCTCTGTTGAATCCTTCTCCCTTCTATCCACTGATGCAGCCCCCTCCACCCTCCTGTCCTCTCTTTCCTCATCCTTCGACACTCTCTGTCCACAGACCTCAAGGCCGGCACGATCCTCTCCACGCGCTCCTTGGCTGTCTGAAACCTTGCAAGCTTGTAGAATAGGGCTCTGGGCAGCTGAAAGGAAATGGAGAAAAACTGGCCTCCCTGATGGCCTAGAACCTTATCTCTCTCTCCACCTCAACTATTCCTCAATTAGGTTGAGTCAAAACAACAATGGTTTTTGATAAGGGAAAGAGACAAAAAGGAGCCTGACAATGTCAAGATGGCTTAGGATGGGTCAAATATGTTCACTTTCCAAATAGGGGAGGATACTCAGAGGATGGCTCTGCTCAGACGGGGGAGGTTATACAAAACTGGATGGCAGGTGCATTTCAAGAGGCATTTTCCAGAAGACTCCAAAGAGGACGGATCCCTCAGAGACCAGGAGGTCTAGCCCGATCGGGGTATCCACGACCAAAGTTCTCTCTGGAGAGAGTTTAGACTTGGAAGCCCCCAGTCTGGATTGCTGTTGGTATCGGAGTAGGCTCCCTTTTAGCTGCCTGGATTCGGTTGAAAGGATTGCTAGAGGTTGAGCGACCGCTTCACTTGTACTGGGAGGTGTGGGTCGTCGAGGTCCCTCGGCTGAGGGCACGGTGGTACTCCGGAGAAATCAGCTGGGCTGAAAGAGGAATCGAGAGTATTTCGGCAGCAGCCGCTGTCGATGCTGGATGGAGCTATGGTAAATTTAAAGACAATATAATGGTTGTGATCCCACACCTAGGGGAAAAGGTCACAAGGACACCAGAGGGTCCTGGAACATCTCAGAGGGGTGAGATCAGATAAGTGGGGTTGACTAGAGAGTGTGAATGCTTTGAAGTAAAATGGTACACAGCTGTATAAACAGGATCGAGTGATCTAGGGACAGGATGGATAAACACATGTTGTGGAATAAACACAGTTGTAAACAGCCAGGACAAAAGGCTTTAGAAAATAGCCTAGGTCAATTGATCTCTCAAGTAGACTGACAGACGCCAAGTCAAAGGGGGCGTAGCCCTGGGATGACGAAATGTAGTTCTTAAATATCATTGGTGTAAGTAGACAGGAATTTGAAAGAAGGGCGTTGACCTGTGTGATGTTTATAAAAGGACAGGTAACGGAAGTGAAAGGGGTTCAACTTTGCAAACCTGACCCGGCTTTGTTCTCTGTGAATAAAGTCTCTGAATGAATCAACAGCTCTGGTTAACGGTATGTTATTTCAAAATACCATGACTTAAATTCCACTACAGAGCCTCTCTAAATTTATACTAAATTAGACAGATTAGGTGCAGATAGGGTAAGATTTAATTTGATTTCTCTTATTCCTTTCATTTACTTTGATTACTTTAATATCTATTATTCCTTTTATTTACTTCAATTTTGTTAACTAATTTTCTCCTGTATTTACTTTGATTTCTTTAGTTTCTTTTCAGTCCTTTTATTTACTTTAATTTATTGTATTCCTTTTCTTTACTTTAATTACTTTAATATATTTTTTTGGTCTGAATACTTTCTGAAGGCACTGTATGGAGAAGTGTGTTTAGTTATTCAAAGGAGATCAATGATGTGGTGTCTGTTGGGAGTACTCCCCTATCTGAAGGTTTTGAACACAACTCGACGTATTATGTTACGAGACAAGTAAGTCTCGAAGGGGGGAATGTGGAAGATTGTGATAATTGATCAACTGATTATTAATGCTATACTTTCAATTAATTATATGATACATTGGATGCTGATCATTTGACCTTTATACATACATAGGTATCGTGAACCTTTGACTTGAGACTCATGTTTACTTTTTCTGGCTACTGTTATTGCAAGAACACATTCCTGAGCATATGTAGAGGTGAAAGGTAACCTATGATTTGTATATGGAGAGGCGAAAGGTTACATCTGGTTTAAAGATTGAGGGGTGACGCCCCTGAGCAGGCACTGGTGGGTTGGGGCTTGGGCCGGCCGGTAAAGGATGGGTTGGGATGGTTGCGGTGCTGGCTCTGGGCACCTCGGGTTCATGCTGCTGCCCCCTCTATCCCCCTGATGTCCCTTTGGCGTCTCTTTGTAAGTGGGAGCTGGCCTTCAGGCCACGTTGCTTCAGGCATACGTCGTTTAGATGTATTTCAGATGTGCCAGGGGCCTCAGGCCACTTGCTTTATGTTGATTCTCTCCTACTGTTTAATGTATCAGTTTTTCAGTTTGCAACAGCCTCTAACAGTCTTGTGTTGTCCTCTTTGTGCTTATCTGTCCGAGGGGCTCTGAGCCCCTCAAAACTAGACTCCAGTTCCTGAATTCGTCCACCCGGGTCCCACCAGAAAGCTGCCCTTCACTATGGACCCCTGAACTCTTGCACCACACCACATTCCACATTAATTTACTGTTCAGCACCTGATCAGCCAGAGGAGGATGGGTCCCCTGGAGTCTGGTTCCTTTCAGTTTCTTCCTCTGAGGGAGTTTTTCCTTGCCACTGTGCCCTATATTCTTCTCCCCTCTGGGGAGGTTTTTCCTGGGCTTACTTTTGGGGGTCTATGATTTGGTGTTAGATCATATTGTTTGTGTTGTATTTATTGCTTATATTATTTAGTATTATTTTTGTTGTGAAGCACTTTGTGACATGTGTCTATGTAAAAAGCGCTATACAAATAAACTTGATTGATTGATTATGAATCAGAGTTCCAACCATGAGCAGTGTTGTTGGCTTTTTACTGTGGCCCAACAGTTCAAAGCGCTCCATCTAGACTGCATTGGGCACACATAATGGACTGTACACAAGTATTTTTTGAAGGATAAACTTGATTTTTAGTACCAGTGTACTCAGCAGCTATTCTAGTACACAGTAACAAGCCAACAACACTTTGTATGACACCACTCATGGTTGGAACTCACTTGATTCATATTCTAGAAGTGTTGCTGATTGGAGTGGTCGTAAAAATCTAGTTTAGCCTTGGAAAAATATTTGCGTACAGTCCATTATGTGTGCCATATGCAGTGCAGCAGTCTTTCATCAGGGTAATTAGGATATTAGAAGAATTACAAAAACCCTTAAAAACACAAATCATTCATTGAGATGATTAAATGTTTATTTCCAGAGATAAATTATATTTAACTGTGGTCCCTTTATCCATACTGTATTTACTATTTCTAAATGTGTAAACAAGTTTAACGTGGGTGCTTTTATTTTGAAGAAATCTTCATTTACATACTCCCGAGGTAGGTGGACGGAGTTCCACTATTGTTGTTCACAGTACACAGTGTAAAAGAAATGAAAAGATCTACAAGTCAAGCTATAAATGTATTTCTAAAAGTGACGTTTAAAGTTGCACTAAGAAAATATAAATCATAGAAATAATGTGGGGAGAAAATTCCACTTTACAGTCAAATGGGAAACAAAAGCAAACATCTTCAATCAATTGCAGATAATAATCATAACATGCTATTTGATAGTTACATGGATACAAAATTTCAAGAGTCCTATTGTTCCTGGCCAAATGAGGTTGATTCCAGCTTGACTTTCATGTTCTACAATTACTTTCGAATATACAAATTCATGCCTTGGCCATCATAATGTTTTTTTATAGCCCAAATCAGACAAAATAAGCATTTCTCTAACGACAGTATTGTACATTATATTAGATTCTCTGTACAGTATAGGCCACTGTACCCTAATTAGTTTGTATGTTCTCCACAATGGTTCTAACTTGCTACTGCAAGATCAATCAAAATGGTAATGTAGCCTAATATAAATTATGCAATGATGAAGGAATGATTGTAATGTCTTGATGTTCTAAAATTTACATTTTGTGTCATGACTGGAGTACTTAGGCAAAGGACTCAAATGCACGACTCAGAGACAAAAACCTAAATCCAATAGAATAGTTTTTACTATCAAAAAAGGTTCGGTACACAGGTAGGCAGTCAATGGGTAGGCAGATAATCCGAAAGGGGTAGGCAAAGTCAGAAGCACTATCAAAGATCAAAATAACCAGGAATACTCAACACTAGGAAAAATCGCTGGAATGCTTGACACAAGGTACAAAGACGACCTGGCACAGAGACAGGGGAACACAGACTAAATACACAGGGAAGGATGATGAGGACCAGGTGAAGCTAATAAGGGCGGGGTAGACAATCACACAGGCGGGAAACACACAAGGGCAGGTGGTAAAGTGTCTGAAACGAGAGACAAGGTGAGGAACACAAAAATAAACAGGAAACAATAAATGAAATAACATGAAACAAAGACAAACATAAACTAAGGAACAAGGCGGGACGTTACATTTTGTGATGATGAACCGAGTTGTCCAACTAGAACTTTCAGTATTTTTAACAACATGCACACCTTCAGAATATATATTGATAGGCTATTATCATATTCATAACCAGGTTTAGAACTGAGAGAGGTTTTTATGTGCGGACATCGACAGATCTACACATCTTCTCGATGGCTGATGGACGCAGGTGTGGCTTGACGGCAAAATCAAGGATATTTGGACCATTAAACTGGATTACTTTGCACGATGAAGGTAGGGTAAGGCTTCATACAATATTTATGCAACTTTCTACAATGGAGCCTAACTTTTAGCCTACCGTTCCCTCGCGATCGATGGGTTGGATAGATCAAACACTTATCGCTTCAGAACAGAAAAATAATAAACGTTATATCTTCATAACAAGGCTTGATGGAACGAGGGACGCTGTCATGAGTTCACATCATGATTTGAGATCAACATCTTGTCAATCGTGGCTAGTGACAACTCTGTTCATATTAGCCTTTAGAAAAAAAAAAAGTGGTACCATGTTTTCTGTGGGATGCTAATTTATTTAGGATGATAATATCAAGTAAATTACACTGTTCGCATCATGGCTGAAGGTAAGGCTTTCTAGAAATATAATGCAACTTTAACCGTTCTCTGGTGATCAATATGTTTTGGATCAAACAGTGTGAATTAATTTCTCAAATCATTACAATTTGAGTCAACTTTCAATGCAGTACTCGCATTACCTAACTCCTATACTTTTATGATTTGGCTACGTCAAGAATAAAATCAGATGTCGTAGGCTAGGTGGAAAGACAATAGGGTTAACACAGCAACCCCGGCAGCCTTACTCCTTTTCTCATTCCCCTAGACTCTCTGGTCGAGGAGGAGGAACAGGACTCATCTCGCCTAAGTGGTCACATAATGTCCTTCCCTTGTCACAACTGTCCATATCCTCCTTTAAATTCCATGCTGTTTCTATCACCTCCCCTGTCAAACTTCACATTGTTGTTGTCTATCGTCCTCCAGGTCAGCTTGGACACTTCTTAGATGAGATGGATGTCCTTCTCAGCTCCTTCGCTGAGGACGGCACACCGCTCGCACTACTGGGAGACTTCAACATCCAGTCGGAGAAGCTTCACTCATCTGGAGCGCTTGACCTTCTATCCTCCTTCGGCCTGACCCTGTCCCACTCTCCTCCCACTCATAAGGCCGGCAATCAGCTTGACCTTGTCTTCACAAGATCCTCCCATACCTCAAACCTCACTGTTACCCCTCTTCCGGTTTCGGACCATCATTTTGTATCCTTCTCCCTCCTTCTCAAATGCTCACCCTCCCAACCAGTCTCTACCCACACTGTGTCCTCTCGTCGCGGCCTGCACACCCTCTCACTTACCACTCTTTCTTCCTCTGTCTTATCTGCCCTACCCTCTGTTAAATCCTTCTCTCTTCTATCCACTGACGCAGCTTCCTCCACCCTCCTGTCCTCTCTTTCCTCATCCTTCGACTCTCTCTGTCCACAGATCTCAAGGCCGGCACTATCCACTCCACGCGCTCCCTGGCTGTCTGAAACCCTGCAAGCTTGTAGAATAGGGCTCCGGGCAGCTGAGAGGAAATGGAGAAAATCTGGCCTTCCTGATGATCTAGACCCTTATCTCTCTCTCCTCCTCAACTACACCTCATCTGCATCAGCTGCTAAAGCCTTATACTACCATTACAAAATTCAATCCTCTGTCTCTGACCCAAGGAAACTTTTTTCCACATTTTCCTCACTCCTCAACCCTCCTCCTCCCCCTCCTCTCTGTCTGCCGATGACTTTGTCACCTACTTTGAAAAGAAGGTTGATGACATTCGCAGCTCCTTCCCTCTACCTCTCACCAACAATGCTACCTCTCCTCCCAAACCCACTGCACAACACCCAGTCTCTGGTTTATCAGATTTCTACCCCCTCTCCCCTGAGGATGTTCTAAAGCTGGTCACATCCAAGCGGACAACCACCTGCCCCCTCCATCCTATCCCCTACCCCTTTCTCTAATCCATCTCCAAAGAGAGAAAAATAGAAAAAGAAAATCTTCCGTTCCTTACCACCATAATCAATTCCTATTTACCCACAGGATCTGTCCCAGTTGCCTTTAAGACAGCCAGAGTCAAGCCTCTTCTCAAGAAACCAACTCTTGACCTGTCTGCTGTCCATAACTACAGACCGGTATCCCTTCTCTCCTTCTTATCTAAAACCCTTGAACGTGCTGTCTCGAACCAACTGTCTAACTACCTCCTTCAAAACAACTTCCTTTCCTTGACCCTCACCAATCCGGCTTTAAAGCTGGGCACTCTACTGAAACTGCTCTCCTCGCTGTCACGGAGGCTCTCCACTCCGCTCAAGCTTCCTCCCTCTCCTCTGTTCTCATTCTTCTGGACCTGTCTGCTGTATTTGACACAGTAAACCACCCAATCCTTCTTTCCACCCTGTCAGAATTGGGCATCTCTGGCTCTGCACTCTCCTGGTTTGCATCCTACCTGGCCGGTCGCTTCTACCAGGTGACGTGGAGAGGATCGCTGTCCTCTCCACGACCCCTCACCACTGGTGTCCCCCAGGGCTCTGTCCTTGGGCCTTTACTGTTCTCTCTCTATCCCAAATCTCTTGGCTCTGTAATTTCTTCACATGGTTTCTCCGACCACACCTACGCAGATGACACTCAACTTTTTCTCTCTTTCCCCCCTTCTGACTCACAGGTGGCAACACGTATCTCGGCATGTCTTGCAGACATTTCAAGATTCAAGATTCAAAGTGTTTATTATCATATGCACAGTAGAAAACATGTTTCCCTGTACAATGAAATTCTTGCTTTGCTGTCCGCAGAATGCCAACCAATGTAAAATGTACAATACTAAAAAATATACAATATTGTGACGCCCGCCGTGCGAATGAGGGCGCACGGGAATGTGGAGTGGTGATAAATGGGGTGTATATCTCGCCCCGCTATGTCTCTGCTGTCGCCTCTCTCTCTCTCTCTCCCTCCTCGCAAGATCTGTGGCATGCCCATATATGGAGTTCCGCCGGCCAGGGCGAGTTCAGCAGGAGAACGCAATCAGCGGAGCGCAGCTGAAACAGATCAGCGCGAGTGGAGGCAGCAGAAAAGGAGGACTCAGACAAACAATGGGGAGAAGTAACTTCGGTGAATGAAGGTGGTAGTAAGGTGATGAGAAGGAGAGATTTAACAGCGCTGTGTATGACCCATTTGTGTAGGAGAACCCCGTGGAAAGTCCGACCCCCTGACCGTCTGAGAGCCCGCCTGTGTACCGAACTTCGCCTGCCCGACTACCCTCCCGACCGCCTCATCCTGGATCATATGACAGCCCGAGCCCGTGTACCGAACCCAGCGCTTGACCACCGACGACGGATTGACAGCCCAGCGGACGCATTGACTCCCGATTCTCCCTTCCCCTATCACCTCCCTTCTCCCCTCCCCGACTCCCAAATAAAGTTAATTAATTTGGATCCTGGTGCGGAACTCACGTCTTTTACTGGGTTTGGTTCAGTGACACTCCCCCACGCCCCGGAGGGTGTCACAATATATATACTAAACAAAATGTACAAGATAACAAAATTTAAGGCAGCATGTGATAATAAAAAAGCAACAATAATAATAATAAAACAGTGCAAATGTAAGCAGTGCAATTATGCTTGTGCAAACTGAAAATTTAACAGTCGGGTTCAGTTATGTGAAGTAGTACAGTTATATGAGGTAGTCTATGATTATAATCTCCTATGCGTTGTTTAGGAGCCTGATGGCAGTGGGAAAGAAGGAGTTCTTTAGTCTGGTGGTCCTGCATTTAACACTTCTGTACCTCCGGCCTGAGGGTAGAAGTGTGAACAGTCCGTGCTAGGGGTGGGTGGGGTCCTTGAGGATGGAGGCGGCTCTCCTGTGGACTCTGCGGTGGTAGATGCTCTGCAGAGAGGGCAGTGGAGTCCTGGTGATTTTCTCAGCGGTCTTCACCACTCTCTGCAGGCGTCTGCGGTCCATAGCAGTAGTGCTGCCATACCACACAGTGATACAGCTAGTTAGGATGCTCTCAACAATGCAGCTGTAGAAGTTGCTGAGGATCTTGGGCGACATGCCAAACTTCCTCAGCCTCCTCAGAAAGTACAGCCGCTGTTGGGCCTTCTTAACCAGCTGAGTGGTGTTAAGTGTCCAGGTGAGGTCCTCGCTGATGTGGACGCCCAGGTATTTGAAGCTGCTCACCCTCTCTACTTCGAGTTCCCGGATCTACAGTGGCCGATGAGGTCCCCTCTTCTTCCTCATGTCCACTATCATCTCCTTTGTCTTGTCCGTATTGAGGGTGAGGTTGTTGTCCTCACACCTTGCTACCAGACTGGCCACCTCCCTCCTGTAAGCCGCTTCGTCCCCGCCAGTGATGCATCCTATCATTGCGGTGTCGTCCGCAAACTTTAGGATGATGTTGTCCTTGTGGGAGGCGACACAGTCGTGGGTGAACAGGGTGTAGAGGATGGGGCTGAGGACGCATCCCTGTGGAGTGCCAACATTTGTAATAATGCTGGCTGAAGTCCTATTACCAATCCAGACAGACTGGGGCCTGCCAGTCAAAAAGTCTAGGAGCCAGTCACAGAGGGTGGGGTGCACCTGTTGGGCCGGTAGGCATACTGCAGGGGGTCTAGGGTGTCCGGTGTGCTGCTCTTAATGTGTGCCAGTACCACTCTCTCAAAACACTTCATGATGATTGGAGTGAGTGCTACTGGCCTGTAATCATTCAGGCAGGCAGGTTGGCTCTTCTTGGGAAGGGGGACGATGGTTGTAGTCTTGAAGCAGGAGGGAACAGTGCTGTGACTGAGGGAAAGATTTCTGCTTGGATGTCAGCCCACCACCTAAAGCTCAACCTTGACAAGACTGAGCTGCTCTTCCTCCCTGGGAAAGCCTGCCCTCTCCAAGACTTCTCCATCACAGTAGAAAACTCTACTGTGACCTCCTCCCATACAGCCAAGAACCTTGGGGTGATCCTTGACAACCGCTTATCCTGTGTGGCGAACATCACAGCGACAGCACGCTCCTGTAGATTCTTCCTCTACAACATCAGAAGGATACGTCCATTCCTCACCAGAGAAGCAGCACAACTTTTGGTCCAAGCACTTGTAATCTCTCGCCTTGACTACTGCAATGCACTTTTGGCTGGACTCCCCGCCTCCTCCATCAGGCCTCTGCAGCTCATCCAGAACACTGCCGCTCGTCTGGTGTTCAATCTCCCCAAATTCTCCCATGTCACGCCCCTCCTCTGCACCCTCCACTGGCTCCCGGTAGCAGCTCGCATCAAATTCAAGACCCTGGTGCTTGCCTACCAGGTGGCAAAGGGAACAGCCCCTCCCTACTTGCAAGCAATGGTTAGCCCCAAACCCCTGCAAGATCACTCCGCTCGTCCACCTCGGCTGCCCGCCTGGCACCGCCGCCTCTACGTGGATGCAGTGGCCGTGCTACTCGGTCACGGCTTTTCACTGTCCTGGCGCCCCGCTGGTGGAATGAGCTTCCCACTACTGTCAGGACTGCTGAGTCACTTCCGATCTTCCGCCGTAGATTGAAAACCCATCTCTTCAAGCTACATCTTAACAGTCCCTCCTAAAGACCGCTTCATCCTCACTACCCCCCCCATAGTAACCCTAACCCCGAGACCTCTTCTCCCCTGCTACCCCCCTGTACAAGTTCTCTCCTGCTAATAAAATATATTTAATACAAAAAAAAATAGCCTACTGGCATTACGACTGCCGATGGCGTGAGCATTGATTACTTTGTCTTATGATGACTGTTGGACAGATGATTCACTTACTTCAACAAATGTACTGTTGTAAGTCGGTTTGGATAAAGGCGTCTGCTAAATGCCATAAATGTAAATGTTTGATAATGAAATAACATTAAATATTGTGGCCATATTGAAACTAATCTCTTGGCAACAACTAATCTCTTGGCAAACATAAATAATAATAAAAAAGGATTTGCACAGAATCTGAATAAATGACACTGTAAGTATCCAATAGGACGATGATGAAATGTCAGAACTAAATAAATACAAACGAAATGACGATGTAGGCTACCCATTAAGGTTACTAAGCCAACTTCTATAGCGGGTGTTGTTCTGTCAGCTGAATAATGTGGTGTGTCTGTTTCTGGCATTGCTGGCTGAGGCGCGTTTCCTGTGTGCTTCTCGTTTTGGTAACCCAGTGTGCATGCTCGATCGGCAGAGGCCTGCACGGGGCTACCTTTGGCTCATGCGTTCTTCTTGCGTTGTTCTTGATGAAAGCGAATACTGAGCATGTTCTGTGGGCGGACAGACCAAAATGGCGACATGGAAGTACACATTTCGTTGGCAGATTAGTGACACAAGCTACTACTATTGAAATTAATCGGGTGACATCAGGCTTTAATATGTCCATTCCTGTTTACAGTCATTGGTGTCTGTCCCTGTCCGCTTCAAACGTTTTGTCAGTTTTTTACAGACTAAAAAAGTTTGAAGGAGTTGAACAGTCCACAGTCCGTTCAGCCAATTATAAGCAAGGTTTCGTGAGCTGCTCGGTTGCATTGTTCAGTTGCTAGGTTGATTCAAAAGTCACACCAGAATTCCATGGATCAAATCGGATAGTGATTTAATACGTATACGTTTGTATCAATTTTCTGATAGTTAGGTGTTGGTGGGACCTGACAATACTGTATCTTTTCTCACTCTCTTTCTCTCTCGCTCTCTTTATGCAAGCAGGTCCATAATAATTAATGATAGCCTTTCGATGAGGCTCTGAAACAAGAACCAGGAACAGATTAAAATATTTCTGAAAATACTTTCCCCACCGTAACCACTAGAAGTAAGCTCCTGTAAGCTCCTCTAAACTGAAGCATGCCTCTGTGCTGTGGTTCCCTGGAGGCCTCCCTCTGTTTCTCCTCTGAACTGTCCACCACAACATCCTTCCACTCTTCACCCTCCATCTGTTGCACATTACACTCCACACAGGTCTAGCCAGATGCAAGGAACATGGCTTACCCTTGCACAAACTCAGCACATACAGTACATATGGCCCTGTTGACACTTGCTGCACATCAAGTGTTATAACTTGAACAAGCCACTCAAAAATATGATCTATTTGATGAAAAGTAGATTTTATTGTTTATTGTTGCACAGGGCGAGAGGGATCTGACAAATCGTATCATATTTGTAATGAGCTCTGAACATTTAAAAAGCCTGGATTTAATAGGCACACCACTTTTTCTGACTGAAATGTTTTTTTTTGTACTGAGGAAGTATGAGGGGTCAATTCAATCTACTCAGTATTATTCCACATCACAGCACAGTCCTCATGGCTCAAATTAGGCCTGCATAATTCACTTGGGCTCTCTCCTCATTTTAAACTACACAGTCACCCAAAGCTACCTGATTCAGATTAACAAGAAAAACACACACACACATACTCTCTCTCCTTACAAAGAGGAGTGATTCATTTTCACCATATTTTATCCAGTCTTTCCCACACAAACAAAAGGGACACTCAGGAGCATCCAAGACTGTTTATGAACTGGTTTAATGAGATCTATTGAGCAGATGTGAGGGCTGAGACCAGAGTCATCTCTTTGTGGAGGCCTGTAATTAATACATTGGCTTCTTGCTTAGGTTGGGTAAGATGAGCCAGATCTTACATTTAAGCACAATCCGATTGGATGTTCTGCTAACGTGCCTCACATACAGACTTGAACACACTCATACTCATGGCACACACACCCATGGCACAGTCTGAACATTTAAATCTATGCAGTTAGATCTTCTTCCAAAGTTTTCATTTGTTACCCGAGTAAAATTGACTCCTTGGGGAACAATTACATTTATTATTTCAGACTCATAAAAGTTTGTTTTTCTGGGTAGCTAAGTCCAAGCCTTAAAGAAATTATGAAATAATAATGAAACAGGTAATCGGTCATGGAAGAGGACTGTATAATACCCAGCTGGCCAAGACTCAGTAGTGATTGCCTTAGTTATGCGCCACATAATATCACACATTCATATTTTTTTTTTAAATATGTTTTTAGGGCATTTCTGCTTTATTGGGATAGAGATAGTAGAGATTGACAGGAAGGATGGGTGAGAGAGAGAGGAGGGATGACATGCAGGATATGTCGATGGCCAGAATCGAACCAGGGACCTTGCGATGATATGGTATGCGCCTTAGTGTGCTACGCCACTAACCATTACTACTGTATTTTCAAGCTAAAAACCTTTTATACCTTAATTATGTATATCTTGTGAGTATGTGTTTGCAGGTGTATTTATGCACTGTTGTGTTGGTTGTGTATAGAGTCACTGTTGCCATTGTATTACTGTATTATTGTGTAAGATTGATTCATTGTACTGGCATACAACCAGATGATGTGACAATAAACGTACACTAAACTAATATGAAACTGTAACGTTTTGGTATAGTAAGCAGACCCAGGTGCGGTGCAGATGAGGCAGACGAGTAGGTAGCGGTACCAAAGAAAAGGATCTTTACTTAATGTAGTGCAGACAAAACAGGATACAAACACAGACTTAAGCTCGAAAACAAAGGGGGAGAACACAGTCTCCAAAAACAGTACTCGTATATTCAATTAGCTTACGTTCTCGAAGCGACCAACAAACGGTGAACACACGGTGAAGACTCAGCGGGGAGTGAAGGGAAGTGAGGGCACATAAAGCATCAATGACAATTACACACAGGTGCAGGTGACAAGTCCGTGATTGAGGCGGCACAGTGGACGGCCGGAGGGAGACACCTAGGGACCGCACTGTGACATGAAACTGTGTATGTGTAGTATTTGTCTGGTTTGTGAACATACATGTGTGCTAATGTGTATGTGTTTCTTCGGGAGTGTGTGCTATTTGTGGCAGCTGACCTCCCTGTAACATTGGCTTTTGTCACTTTGTGTGGGCTGGCAATTTACAACAGATGATTGTCAGGACTCTCACGTCAGTTTAACCATTTATTTCATGACAATGGTAATACTTTTATGCTTGGCGTAATTGGATGGCTCCGCAATGTATAGCTCCCTGCCTAGAGTAAAATGACCACAACAAACAATACGTACTCGCATAGCCAATGCAATTCGCTGTTGAATGCCATGGAAGAGCATTAACTGGCTTCTTAGCCTCTGTCCCTTTGAACATGTGATGATGTTTTTGCATACCTATGAACCAGTTGTCCTGTCACCTGACAGACAGCTGCAACATTAACTTAGAGCGCCCTATCTGAACCAACGCGATGCTCAGATTCAGTCAGGACACTCACGTCAGTTTAACCATTTATATCATGACAATGGTATTACATTTAAGCTTGGCATAATTGGATGGCTCCGCTCTGTGTAGTTCCCTGCCTGGAGTAAAACGACCACAACATACAAATATACAATATGGCTTATCAAACCCCAACACAACAGAACCATCCAATCACATTCAACTACATTCAGTCAGGACACTTACGTTGTTTAATGTAAATGTAGTTTAGTGAAAATGGTACACATTCGGTTTGGTGTAAATGGATGGCTCCGCTCTGATATAGCGGGGAGCTCATAAACTGCAAACCCCCAAACAGTGTCCGAGCTAACCCCGGTACCTGCTTAGCAGGGTGACCCACCCGGTGTCCCCCCGCACCACACTGGATGCAGGGACGATGCTTGACCACCTCGATCAGACGGGGGTCATTCTAGCATTACGTGACCTCAACTGTTTACTATTACCCATGTAGCACAGCGACTTCTACACTTTTCCTTCTCTTGCATTGTAGGGCAGGGTCTAATAACCCTTTAGAAACAAGTTTTCCTTCTAATCTCTAAACTCGTCAGCACCTACAGTGGGGGAAATAATTATTTGATCCCCTGATGATTTTGTTAGTTTGCCCGATTACAAAGAAATGAGCGGTCTATAATTGTTATGGTACTTTTATTTTAACAAATAGAGACAGAATATCAACAAAGACGTCCAGAAAAAACACATTATATAAAGTTATAAATTCATTTGCATTTGATCGAAGGAAATAAGTATTTGATCCCCAAGCAAAACATGACTTAGTACTTGGTGGAGAAACCCTTGCTGGCAACCACAGAAGTCAGACGTTTCTTATAGTTGGTCACCAGGTTTGTACACATCTCAGGAGGGATTTTGGTCCACTCCTCTTTACAGATCCTCTCCAAATCCTGAAGGTTTCAAGGCTTTTGCTTGGAAACTCAAAGCTTCAGCTCCCTCCACAAATTGATAGGATTAAGGTCTGGAGACTAGCTAGGCCACTCCATGACCTTAGTGTGCTTCTTCTTGAGCCACTCCTTTGTTGCCTTGGCTGTATGTTTTGGGTCATTGTCATGCTGGAAGACCCATCCACGACCCATCCTCAGTGCTCTGGCTGAGGGAAGGAGGTTCTCGTCCAAGATCTTATGGTACATGGCCCCGTCCATTGGCCCCTCAATGCAGTGAAGTTGTCCTGTACCCTTAGCAGAGAAACAACCCCAAAGCATAATGTTTCCACCTCTGTGTTTGACGGTGGGGATGGTGTTCTTGGGATTGTAGCATTCAGCATTTCTCTCCCTCCAAACACGAAGAGTCGAATTTATGCCAAAGAGTTCAATTTTGGTCTCATCTGACCACATCACCTTCTCCCAAGCCTTCTCTGAATCATTTAGGTGTTCATTGGCAAACTTCAGATGGGCCTGTACATGTGCCTTCATGAACAGGGGGACCTGCAGGATTTCAATCCGTTACGGTGTAGTGTGTTACCAATGGTTTTCTTGGTGACTGTGGTCCCAGCTGCCTTGAGATCATTACCAAGCTCCTCCCGTGTAGTTCTGGGCTGATCCCTCACCCTTCTCATGATCATCCTTACCCCACGAGGCGAGATCTTGCATGGAGCTCCAGGCCGAGGGCGATTGATGGTTATTTTGTATTTCTTCCATTTTCTAATAATTGCACCAACAGTTGTCTCCTTCTCACCAAGCTTCTTGCTGATGGTCTTGTAGCCCATTCCAGCCTTGTGCAGGTCTACAACTCTTACCCTGATGTCCTTTGAATGTTCTTTGGTCTTGCCCATGGTGGTGGAGAGGTTGGAATGGAAGAGATTGATTCTAATGACAGGTAGGTGTCTTTTATACCCATAACAAGCAGAGATTAGGAGTACTTTCTTAAAGTGACAGGAGTAATCTGTGTGCCTCATGGGCATATAACCGGTCTGTATGAGCCAGAATTCTTGCTGGTTTGTAGGGGATCAAATACTTATTTCCTTCGATCAAATGCAAATGAATTCATAACTTTATATAATGTGTTTTTTCTGGACTTCTTTGTTGATATTCTGTCTCTATTTGTTAAAATAAAAGTACCATAAAAATGATAGACCACTCATTTCTTTGTAATCGGGCAAACTAACAAAATCAGCAGGGGATCAAATAATTATTTCCCCCACTGTAGCTCAATTTTTGTTTCATCTGACCACAGAACTTTCCTCCAGAAGGCCTTTTCTTTGTCCATGTGATCAGCAGCAAACTTCAGTCGAGCCTTAAGGTGCCGCTTCTGGAGCAACGGCTTCCTTCTTGCACGGCAGCCTCTCAGCCCATGGCGATGTAAAACACGCTTGACTGTGGACACTGACACCTGTGTTCCAGCAGCTTCTAATTCATGGCAGACCTGCTTTTTGGTGGTTCTTGGTTGACTCTTGACCATCCTGACCAATTTTCTCTCAGCAGCAGGTGATAGCTTGCGTTTTCTTCCTGATCGTGGCAGTGACACAACTGTGCCATGCATTTTATACTTACAAACAATTGTTTGCACAGTTGATCTTGGGACCTGTAGCTGCTTTGAAATGGCTCCAAGTGACTTTCCTGAGTTGTTCAAGTCAATGATGAGCTTTTTCAGATCCATGCTGAGCTCCTTAGACTTTCCCATTGTTGCGTTTTTGGCTGAGTGTAATGAGTGTATCAAACGAGCCCTATTTAAATGGGATGAAATAAGTCACCAGCTGTAGTCCATCATAATCACTCATAAGAAGTTAAGAGGCCATGCCACAAAGCAAAATTGATAATTCAAAGTGCTGTATGTATATTTTTGACCCAGCAAGACTGCCATGACATACATGTTCTTTACAAGTGTATGTAAACTTCTGACCACAACTGTACATAAGTATTGAGACCCTTTGCTATGACACACTACGTTAAAATGCAAAAATGTCATCAACAAATCACTCAATAACTTGAATTGATAATACTTGAAAGGATAATAGTTCTCAATGCAAGGATAATAGTTCATGTCATTTTGGAATTAATATCTTTGTTTGTTATTTTTGTTATTCTGGGGTATTGTGTGTGGATTGATGGCAAATTCTTTTAATTTAATCCATTTTAAATTGAGTCTATAACACAACAAAATGTGGAAAAAGTGAAGGGGTTTGAATACTTTCCGAAGGAGAACATGTAAATGAAACAAAACATTTATCCAGGCCGAATATGATCCCTTCTCCGGGGAGGAATGCCATTCACTTGAATGGCAGAGGCGCTCTTCTTGTCAGGCCATCCGTCCCGAACGAGAACAGGAATATCCATATCTCAGTTATCGTGAACAAACCCATAAGGGACGCAATCTCTAGGTGAAACAAACATCAGAATGCAGCCTGTGGGCCCAATCAAAACGTCCAACTAGTTGGCAGCTCGTGATGATGTATGCCAACGTTAGGTTGTAAAAACACAGCACAACAGATAGATTCCATTGAGAGGTAGGAAACTGCAAGATCATGGGTAATCCAAGATGGCGACGTCCGATGGTTAAGGCCACACAGTCCTCACCACACGCAAATGATCGACGAAACACTCTCGTCAGTCTGTAGAAGCAATCACACTCGCCGTAAAACACTCATTGAGCAAAAAGGCAAAACTAAAAGCAGAAATCTTGCATATGGTCAATCCTAATATGATCACCCGGTTAGCAAGAAAACAAAAGTGTAGGAAGAAAATGATAGCGTACTCTCACAAGTGTATGACAAAGTTACCTAACAAGCTAACAATTACCCCAACCAGATGACGGTAAGAGTAAGCCCAAACGTATTTGCATGTCAGTGCGAACAACCGCTCAGCTATGGTGGAGTCTAAGCATAACTCGGCTCTTATAGCCCGTCCCATGAACATGTGACATGATCTGCATCATGTCTGTCCCTGATGGCCAGCTGCCGTCCTCCTTGAAGCGTTTTGCCTAAACTTTTTGGAACTTCAATTATGTGGCGGACCCTCCCGGTGTCCCCCTGCACCTTCTTGGGTGCAGGGACGGATGAGCCTTGCATCCTGGATCAGACGGAGGTCAGACTAGCACCATGTGAAAGTGAGACTATGTGGCCGTGGCCGAGCCCCGTTTCCTACTTGTTCAGGATGACCTTCTCGGTGTCCCCCTGCACCTTCTTGGGTGCAGGGACGAATTAACCTTACACCCTTGATCAGACTGAGGTCATTCTAACATTATGTGAGCTAAAACTATTGACTATTATCCATTCTCATATGTATACATTCTCACATGTATTCATAGGGCCAGGCTTCTTTTCTTTTTAGCCCTTTAGAGATGGCACTTTGGCTTCTCGACTCTAAGCTCGTCAGCACCCATCCAATGTTTGCGAAGCAGATACTATCTTGTTATCTGGTACATGGAAATATTCTACCTGTGAACTACAGTGCTCTCCATAAGTATTGGAAAGAGGAAGCATTTTGTCTTCTTTTAGCTCTATACTCCAAGTTTGGATTTGAAATCAAACAATTACTATGGGGTAGAGATTCTCAGCTTTAAATGTTTTTTTCTTTCAGATTGGTTTCACCATTTAGAAAGTACACCATTTTTAAAACATACTACCCCTATTTCAGGGCTCCAAAAGTATTGGGGAAAAAAACATATAATGTCCAAATAAAGCATTCATGTTCAGTATTTGGTTGACAATCGGAAAGTATTCAGACCCCTTCACTTTTTCCACATTTTGTTGTTATAGACTCATTACACTAGGCAGTCAGTATCAGCCAACCACTTGCTTAGCGATCCTGCACTTACTCTCATGTATTTCATGCTGCCTGTATGCAGGCTGTTAAGCTGCGTGCCATCGCAGGTCTTCATAGCATACATTAACGGTACTCTACGCTTAGATTCAAGATTCTTTTTTTGTCACGTGCATACAAGTATACAGTGAAATGCAAAAGTGACAGTGCCACAGAGTAGTGCAACAATAAGTTTTAAAATAAAATAGAAATAATTAAAAATAGAAACAGTATAAGCAGTATTAACAGCGGTGAAGCAATGTACACAATGGAATGGCTATATGCAATGACAGGTTGACAGTACAGATAATTGCAGTGGAAGATGAGTCTGCAATGGATAATTATGTGTGTGCATATGTGTTATGATGTCAGTGAGTGTGTGTGAGTGACTTGAGGAGGGCACTGGTGGGGTCATCGTTGATGATCCTGATGGCATGGGGGAAGAAACTCAGTCTTAGCCTCTCTGTTCTTGCTGCATGACAGCGAAGGCGTTTGCCTGACCGCAGCAGCTGGAACAGTCCGTTTTTCGGGTGGTGAGGGTCCTTTATTATCCTGTAGGCTCTGGTCCTACACCTCCTGGTGTACAGGACATGGAGAGAGGGGGTTGGAGCTCCCATGGTCTTTTCTGCAAGGCGTACCACCCTTTGCAGAGGTCTCCTGTCCTGGGCCGTGCTGTTACCGTACCAGACGGTGATGTTGCCAGCCAGGATGCTCTCCACAGCTCCAGAGTAGAAGGACTGAAGGATCCTCCGGGAGACTTTAAATTTCCTCAGCTGCCTGAGATGGAACAGGCGTTGCCTTGCCTTTCCCACCAGTGTACTGATGTGGGTAGTCCAGGTCAGGTCTTCTGTGATGTGGACTACCAGGTATTTAAAACTGCTCACCCTGTCCACAGCAGTCCCACCAATGTCCAGCGGCGTGTAGGTCCTTGGATGTTGTGCTCTCCTGAAGTCCACAATCAGCTCTTTTGTCTTGGAGACATTCAGGATGAGGCTATTCTCCTGACACCAGAGTGACAGGTCCGCCACCTCGTCCAGGTAGGCTTCCTCATTGTTATCTGAGATCAGCCCCACCACAACTGTGTCGTCTGCAAACTTAATGATGGAGTTGTCGCTGGACTTAGCCACACAGTCGTGGGTGTACAGGGAGTAGAGGAGGGGACTAAGGACGCAGCCCTGGGGGGACCCTGTGCTCAGGATGAGTATGCTGGAGGTGGCTTAATGCTTGTCATTAAGTCTTTTGAATTTGACCTAATTAACGTAAAAAATGTAGCCGAGCAACCAGTTTTGGATGACAAGCTGTCGATTCACAAGCTGATTTCTATTTATTTATTTTTTTATTTTTAAATATGTTTTTAGGGCATTTCTGCTTTATTGGGATAGAGACAGTAGAGATTGACAGGAAGGATGGGTGTGAGAGAGGAGGGATGACATGCAAGATATGTTGAGGGTCGGAATCGAACCAGGAACCTTGCGATTATGTGGCATGCGCATTAGTGTGCTATGCCACTAAGCGCCCCACAAGCTGATTTCTGATGTCATCAAAATAACACCGTAAACAGCCACAAAGGTAGACAAAGTCACCAGTGCCAGCGCAATAGAATACAACCACTGAGTGCAAATGTTAAATACAGTTCGAGTCCGAACAACATCCCTAATAATAATATAAACCCCAGAATCACTTGCTGTGTCAGACATTAGCTTAAAAGCCAACAACCCTTTGTATGACACCACTCATGGTTGAAACTCACTTGATTCATATTCTAGAAGTGCTGCTGAGTAAAGTGGTAGTAAAAATCAAGTTTAGCCTTGGAAAATGATTTGTGTACAGTCCATTATGTATCCCCTATGCAGTCTAGATGAGGCATTTTGAACTGTTGGGCCACAGTAACACATTGTATGACACCCCTCATGGTTGAAACTCACTTGTATTATGTATACTAGAAGTGTTGTTGATTAGATTGGTAGTAAAACTCATGTTTAGCCTTGGAATATTATTTGTATACAGTCCATTGTACTATATCTATAACACAGTTAAGGGCTGGGACTGTAGGTTAACAGTATGTATTTTTATTACCCAGGCACCTTAGGGAGAAGCAGGGAGGGAGTCAAAGAGCTGTGAAGCCAGGATATGAACAAAGCCAGAACAGAGAGAGAGGCCAGCGCTTGAACACCATACCATGACAGACATCCTTTGGGCTGTTTTATTCAGCTGCCAGAAGCTTTTTAGGATTTGTTTTACAGTCATGAGAAAAAGTTAGGACACCCCCCAAAATATTAAGTTATTCTCTTAAAAATATGGACATATCAATATGTTATCTTCTTTCTAACAATGTCTATAGATAAAGGGGATGTAATTGAACAAAAAACTATGAAAATGTAACTTTGTAATCATTTATTTAACGAAAAATTTACAATAATGCCAATTCCTACTGAGGAAAAAGTTAGGACACCCTATGCCCTAATAGCTAGTATTGCCCCCCTTGGCTGAAATAACCTCAATTAGACGTTTCTTATAACTGTCTACAGGTCTCTGACATCAATTGGGAGAAAGTTTTTCCCACTCCTCCTTGCAGAATTCTTTCAGCTGTGTGATGTTCGAGGGGTGTCTTGCATGCACAGCCAGTTTCAAATCAATCCACAGCATCTCAATAAGATTAAGATCCGGGCTTTGACTTGACCATTCCAGAACTCTCAATTTATTTTTCTTGAGCCATTCCTTGGTAGATTTACTGGAATGTTTTGGGTCATTGTCATGTTGCATGGTCCACATCTGCTTCAGCTTCAACTTTCGAACAGATGGTCTCACATTTTCCTCAAGCACCCTCTGATACAATACAAAATTCATAGTGGATTCTATGATGGTGAGCTGACCAGGCCCTGCTGCAGAAAAGCAGCCCCAAACCATGACATTTCCACCCCCATGCTTCACAGTTGGTATGAGGTTCTTGTTCTCAAATGCTGTCTTGGTTTTGCGCCAAACATGTCTACTCTTACTGTGCCCAAATAGTTCAACTTTGGATTCATCTGTCCAAAGCACATTGTTCCAGAAGTTCTGGTCTTTCTCTAGGTGTTCTCTGGCAAACTTTAGTCTTGCCCTGATGTTTTTTTTTGACAGCAGGGGTTTCCTCCTTGCACACCTCCCATGTAATGCAAACTTGTTCAGTCTCTTTCTTATGGTGGATGCATGTACTTTGACATCAATTGTGGCAAGAGATACCTGTCGGTCTCGTGATGACATTCTGGGATTGTTGGAGACTTCTTTAAGCATCTTTCGGTCAGCTCTTAGGCTGAACTTGCTTGGGCGGCCTGACCTGGCCATGTTGGTGGTGGTTTTAAATGTTCTCCACTTGTAAATTATTTTCCGGACAGTGGAATGGCCAATTTCGAATAGTTTGGAGATCTTTTTATATCCCTTCCCAGACTCATATGCATCTACAATTTTTCTTCTGAAGGCCTCAGAGAGCTCTTTTGATCTCGCCATGGTGATGCAACTCACTTCAACAATCAAGAGCAAACCAAACTAAATATCTGAGGTTTAAATAGGACAGGCTCCTCCAAAATCCTCTGTAACGCTGTTCTAATCATTTGCACCTGATGTGGTGCTCTTTATTATAATTTTAGGCATTTTAAGTGGAACTAAATGTGGGGGTGTCCTAACTTTTTCCTCACAAGAAGATTGCATTTCTATTAATTACATTTTACCAATCATTTTTTAAATAATTAGTTTCAGTTGTATTTGTTTAGTTATATTACCTCAATTTTTCTATATTGTTCAAATGAATATCAAATGTCCATATGTTTGAATATGTTGAAGAAGACAAAGGTTTTCATAGGGTGTCCTAATTTTTTCTCATGACTGTATCTGTTCTGCCCCTCCACCTCCCACTCACCCACGCTCCCACCCGTTTGGTTGGTGGTCCGGATCATACATGTCCAGTTTGGCTTCACTCAAAGTAACACAGCATCTCAAAGCGAGCACTCTCCGCCTCTTTCTCTCTGTAATCAGCCTCACACCAGGCAGGACTTGAATACAACACGCAAAGCTCTACCCTGCCTGCCTTGTTTTGAGTAGCTGTTAAACCTCTTTTCTGCTTGTGTTTTTTCTTCAGATAAAATAAATAAAATGCTCATTAAAGGTTATATAATTCAAACATTAATTTAAAACATTTCACACACTTGCACCCCTGAGACCCCTCTGTAAGGAGACGGAGAGAGATTCAGAGATCTGCCAGAGTTAGCTCGCTGTGCAGACAGCCGTTTTTGACTCTCTCCTGCAGATCTGTAATAAATGTTTTCTTTTATTTAAAGTGTTCAAGTTGCAGTTGCACCCTAACAATTGCATGAAAGACTGGGGTCAGCTTCTTAGGTATTTGGATAATATGCTTTTGTACTACTGAAGAATCAATAGCGCATATGAGTAAGTACAAATTACAAATAGTAACCGTTTAAGTACAGTGGATTGATTGTCATTAGTTAATAGGCATTTGTGGGGGGACATGCAGCGTTCGGCCTGTAGAGGGAGCTACAGGACCGTGGCCGGGGTTGTGTCGGCGAGACTTTTGTTGCACACCTGCTGCGAATTAAGTCTCGTCGGCGAATGTTTAAGATGTGTGTGCTTCTGCCATTTCAGTAAGGGAGCTAAGCTGGAGAAGGCGAGGTGAGGAGAGCAGAGCCGAGAACCGAGACAGGAGAGAGAGAGACTTTGAACGAGGCTGGAAAGCCAAACAGTGCCAGCGGAACACTGTATGAATAAACGGGACCAATTCCCTTATCGATATACTGCGTCTGCCTCTGTGTATAAACGGACTTTGTTACATTGGCGCCCAACCTGGGACACAGAATACAGGCAGGATGGACACGCTAACAGCGGCAATATCAAGGATAACGCTCGTCCTCGAGCAACAGACGGCCCTGCAGCAGACCCAGCAGGCGACGCTGGAGGAGCTGACGGCGGCGAGGGTCGCGGACAGGGCCCTCCTCCAGGACTTCACCAGGGCCGGCGGGCCGGCGCCGGGGACCGGAGCGGCACCAGGTCCCCCCAAGGTCCAGCTGCAGAAGATGGGGGACCTGGACGACCCAGAGGCGTTCCTCGCGGTGTTCGAGGGGACGGCGAGGATCTCGGGGTGGCCGGACCGAGAGTGGGCCTACCATCTGCTGCCCCTCCTGTCAGGGGAGGCGCAGCTCGCGGCCCACAGTTTGCCGGCGGCCGCCCAACGGGATTACCAGTCCCTGGCCCGGGCTATTCGGGACCGCCTGGGCCTGACACCGGAGGAACACCGGCGCCGGTTCCGGGCCATGACAATGGAGGAGGGGTGCCGGCCCTTCGCCTTCGCCCAGCGGCTGGGGGACAGCGCATGGCGGTGGCTGGACCCCGAGAACAACTCGGCGGTGGAGGTCGGGAACCGGGTGGTAATGGAGCAGTTCCTCGCGGGGCTCCCGGCCCGCACCGCCGCCTGGGTCCAGTACCACCGCCCCCAGGACCTAAAGACCGCCGTGGGTCTGGCCGAGGACCATCTCTCCCTCCCACCGCGGGGGCCACAAAGACCAACCCCGGCCCCGCGGCAAGGGGGGGGGGGGGGGGCAACGCCCAGGAGGAGCCGGGGGAGCAGAAGGAGAGAGGCCGGCGCCCGCCCCGAGAACGAGATGGCAGGAGCACACCTATCCGGAACCAACCCCGGCCCCACAGAGAGCACCTCGAGCGACAGGGGGGGTGTGTTGGCGGTGCGGACGGCCGGGCCACGTGCAGGCCGAGTGTCGGGCGATGGACGTGGGACAGGTCGTCCGCATCGGCGACATACCGGGCCCTCCCCCCGGACCAGGAGCGGCGTATCGTATTCCGGTAAGGATACAAAGTGATACGCACCAGGCGTTCTTGGATTCGGGCTGCATGCAGTCCATGATCCAGGAGCGCCTGGTTCGGCCGGGGGCACTGTTGAAGGCATCGAGTGTGTGGGTGAGGTGTGTGCATGGGGACATTCACGAATATCCGGTGGTCGCTATCGAAATTCATTTTGAGGGGAAAAACCATAGTGTACAGGCGGCGGTTAGCCCACGCCTCACGCATCCCCTGATTCTAGGTGTGGATTGGGAGGGGTTTCCTCAAGCGGTAAAGAGGGCTACCGGGATGCGTGCACGACAGCTAGGGAGGTGTGTGGCGTGTAGTGTGCTCTGTGCCGAGGCGGTGCCTCGCGACACTGCCGGGGAGCCGGAGCCGGCGGGGGCGCCTCACCCCGAGACTTCCCCGCCGAACTATCCGCTGCTAGGCGACTTCCCCCTCGAGCAGTCTCGTGACGAGACCCTAAGATCAGCCTTTGACCAAGTGATAGCAATTGATGGTACTTTGATACGGCCAGACACGGTGCGCGCCCACCCCTATTTTGCGATTATCAGCGACAGGTTATATCGAGTAAGTCGTGACTCACATAGTCAGGAGGAAGTAACCCAGTTGCTGGTTCCCCGCAGCCGCCGCGAAATGGTCTTCCAGGCGGCTCATTTCAACCCCATGGCGGGCCATCTAGGGTATGACAAAACACTGCACCGTATAATGGCTCGATTTTATTGGCCGGGGATTCGGGCAGAGGTGTGTAGGTGGTGCGCTTCCTGTCGGGAATGTCAGTTAGTAAATCCCCCGGCCATTCCACGGGCCCCCTTGCGGCCCTTACCATTGGTCGAGAACCCGTTCGACCGCATTGCGATGGATATTATCGGGCCATTTGACCGGAGCACACAGGGTTATCGATTTGTGTTGGTCTTGATAGATTACGCCACCCGATACCCCGAGGCAATACCTCTGCGCAATATCTCTGCCAGGAGTGTAGCGCAAGCATTGTTTCAAGTCATCTCCCGCGTGGGAATCCCGAAAGAGATTCTCACCGATCAGGGCACTAATTTTATGTCACGCACCCTCAAGGAACTGTATGGCTTGTTGAACATCAAGGCGATTCGAACCAGTGTTTACCACCCGGCCACTGACGGCCTTTGTGAGCGGTTCAATCGGACCTTGAAGTCAATGATCCGGAAGTTTGTCCACGAGGATAGTCGGAATTGGCTTAAATGGCTAGATCCCCTGTTGTTTGCGGTGCGGGAAGTTCCCCAAGCTTCCACCGGGTTTTCCCCGTTTGAATTACTCTACGGGCGTAAGCCCCGGGGTGTCCTAGACCTGCTTAAAGAAAATTGGGAGGAAGGGTCTAGCGACAGTAAGAGCGAGATCCAGTACGTCCTCGACTTGCGCACAAAGCTCCACGCCTTAGGGGCTATCTCACGTGAGCATTTGCTGCAAGCCCAGGAGCGTCAGAAACGCCTGTATGACAGGGGGACTACCCTACGAGAGTTTACACCGGGAGACAAGGTGCTCGTACTGTTACCCACCTCCAGCACGAAATTACTCGCGAAGTGGCAAGGGCCGTTTGTGGTCACACGTCGCATAGGGGACGTGGATTATGAGGTAGTACGCTCGGACCGGGGGGATGGCTTGCAGGTGTATCATGTAAATCTCCTAAAAAAATGGAACGACGTGGTCACTGTTGCTCTGGCTACAATAATTCCAGAGAGAGAGGAGTTCGGACCGGAAGTCCCAAAATCAAAAGTTAGCACTCCGGTTGGTATTGATAACCATCTCTCTGCTAGCCAGGCCACGGACGTTGCAGATTTGCAAGCTAAGTTCGCCGACGTGTTCTCTCCCCTGCCCGGTCTGACTACGCTTATCGACCACCATATAGAAACGCAGCCGGGTTTAACGGTGCGCACCCGTCCCTATAGGTTACCGGTACACAAACAAGACATTGTGTGCAGGGAATTGGAAGCCATGCTGGAGCTGGGTGTGGTCGAGGAGTCCCGCAGTGACTGGTGTAGCCCCATCGTGCTTGTCAACAAGCCTGATGGGGCTATACGGTTCTGGGATTATAGAAGGGTTAATGTGGTCTCCAAATTCAATGCCAACCCGATTCCCCGGGTTGACGAGCTCTTGGACCGGCTTGGCACGGCCAAATATTTCATGACATTGGATTGCACGAAGGGATACTGGCAGATTCCACTCTCGCCGGTATCCCGGGAGAAGACTGCATTTTCCACTCCGCTCGGGCTATACCAGTTCACGGTGCTCCCTTTCGGGTTGTTCGGAGCCCCAGCCGGATTCTGCGGCCGCACTCTGCCTATGCTGCGGCCTACCTGTATGACATTGTCATTCACAGTGACACCTGGGTGCAGCATGTGCAGAGTGTGGCTGCTGTTCTGCGGTCCCTGAGGCAGGCGGGGCTGACGGCCAACCCGAAGAAGTGCGTGATCGGGCGGAGGGAGATCCGGTATCTGGGGTACCACTTGGGTTGAGGGGGGGTGCGGCCGCAGATTGAAAAGACTGCGGCCATCGCCGCCTCTCCGTGGCCCAAGACGAAGAAGGAGGTGAGGGCCTTCTTGGGGCTGGCTGGCTATTACCGGCAGTTCGTGCCGGGATTTTCAGAGCTTCTGGGTGAGGTCCGTCAAGGATGCCCTGGATCCAGTCCAATGGTCGGACCAGTGCCAGGGGTCGTTCGAGGCCCTTAAGGGCACTCTTTGTGGAGAAACGGTCCTGTATGTGCCTGATTTTAACCTCCCTTTCTCCCTACAGACGGACGCGTCGGATAGAGGCCTGGGAGCAGTGCTGACCCAGCAGGTGGAGGGGGCTGACCGGCCAGTGCTGTACCTGAGCCGCAAACTGTCGGAGAGGGAGGGCCGGTACAGCACGGTGGAGAAGGAGTGCCTGGCCATCAAGTGGGCGGTCGGCACCCTCTACTCCGACCATGCTCCCCTCCAGTGGCTCCACCGCATGAAGGATGTGAACGCGAGGATCACCCGGTGGTATCTCGCGTTGCAGCCCTTCAACTTTTCGGCCGTGCACAGACCGGGGGCGCAGATGGTTGTGGCAGACTTCCTCTCCCGTGCAGGGGGGGGAGGAGTAGGTTGTCGGCCGTCGTGTCCCCGGCCTGTGTCGGGCGGTGGGGGGACATGCAGCGTTCGGCCTGTAGAGGGAGCTACAGGACCGTGGCCAGGGTGACGGAAGCGAGGCTTCGTTGCGCACCTGTTGCGAATGAAGCCTCGTTAACGGAAAGGTTTAAGATGTGTGTGTCTTTGCTTTTGGGAGAAAAAGGCTGGAAAGCCAAAGGACTGAAAAGTCCATAACAAACTGCAAAATAAACGGACAATTCCCTCATTCCAACACTGCGTCTGCCTCTGTGTGTCACGGACATTGCTACAAACACATTCATACACAAGAACGTTCAAATCCCAGACTAGTCCCCATTTATGTTACGAACCCCCCCAGATATTACGTCTAAGGATAGAAAAAGGGGGGGGAAACGTAATATACAGTGCCTGTATATGCTGCTGAGGACTGCTGGTGCTGTAGTATTGCAACACACACACTTAGGACGACTGAGTAAAATGGCAACAACAAGACAGATTTATTCAATATTACATACAACAAACAACCAGACACATAGTTCCCTCTCTAATGGGAGGACGCCAGACGGCGCAGAATAAATTAAATAAAAAATAACCTCAAAGCTAATATTCTAATCCTCAAGATTCTTTATTTGTCACGTGCATACAAGTATACAGTGAAATGCAAAAGTGACAGTGCAACAATAAGTTTTAAAATAGAATAAAATAAAATAGAAGTACTAAAAAATAAAACAGTATGAACAGTATAAACAGTATAGGCAGTATAAACAGCGGTGAAGCAATGTACACAATGGAATGGCAATATACAATGGCAATGACAGGTTGACAGTTCAGATAATTACAGTGGAGGATGAGTCTGCAATGGATAATTATGTGTGTGCATATGTGTTATGATGTCGGTGAGTGTGTGAGTGACTTGAGGGGGGCACTGGTGGGGTCATCATTGATGATCCTGATGGCATGGGGGAAGAAACTCAGTCTTAGTCTCTCTGTTCTTGCTGCATGACAGCGAAGGCGTTTGCCTGACCGCAGCAGCCGGAACAGTCCGTTTTGCGGGTGGTGAAGGTCCTTTATTATCCTGTAGGCTCTGGTCCTACACCTCCTGGTGTACAGGACATGGAGAGGGGGGGTCGGAGCTCCCATGGTCTTTTCTGCCAGGCGTACCACCCTTTGCAGAGCTCGCCTGTCCTGGGCCGTGCTGTTACCGTACCAGACGGTGATGTTGCCAGCCAGGATGCTCTCCACAGCTCCAGAGTAGAAGGACTGAAGGATCCTCCGGGAGACTTTAAATTTCCTCAGCTGCCTGAGATGGAACAGGCGTTGCCTTGCCTTTCCCACCAGTGTACTGATGTGGGTAGTCCAGGTCAGGTCTTCTGTGATGTGGACTCCCAGGTATTTAAAACTGCTCACCCTGTCCACAGCAGTCCCACCGATGTCCAGCGGGCGTGTAGGTCCTTGGATGTTGTGCTCTCCTGAAATTCACAATCAGCTCCTTTGTCTTGGAGACATTCAGGATGAGTGTCTGTTCTAACTATCTGTTTTAACTACGAAATATCTGCTATCTGACTAACTAAGTCTTGCCCGCCTACCCTAAACCCAAAATACAAGAGGTGGCGCCCACCTGGGGAAACTAACCTAATGTATATAACAAATCCAAACCTGTGTGATGGAGGTGTAAGCCCTGGGCATCTTACCTGCCTAACTCGCCCTCCCCTGGGGCTAACGACAGGTGTGGCAGCGAACACAATGGTAGGACAGACACTTTACAAGAACAGTAGAATAACAACACTATGATGTAACAAATTACAGAAAACCGCTAACCGATGCTATCACACCCTCCCCTTGTGTGCGGGATTTTTAAATGGAGACGGACAACGGTCTAATTGGACTATGGATGACCGCCAGATGAACCCATTGGTCGAAGGACACCAGGGGGAGTGGCGGACGAAACAATGATTGACAGGGGGACGAACCAATACCTGGGAGAGATACAGAGGGAGAAACAAACAGACAAACAACACCACACGCACACAAATGTGTGGACGTAATAGCCACCATGTCCTATATTTCCTGTTTTGATCATACAACTGTTACGGATGGGGTCGCTATTCCCAGTGCGAGCCCTAGGTGTCCCCCTCCGGCCGCTCACTGTGCAGCCTCACTCACTCTCTCTATCATTATGGACTTATTTCTTGCACCTGTGTTTGATGGTCACCTATGCCTTTTTATGCCCTCACTCCCCTGCATTCCCCGCTCAGTCTTCACAGTGTGTGCACCATTTGCACGTATGCCCTTAATATTTCGAGTTCGAGTAATGAGACGTTGTTCTCTTTTCTTTATTTTTCGAGTCAAGTCTGCTGCCTTTAGTTACATACTATTTCTGTTTTGGAGACGTTGCTTTCTTCCATTTGACTTCCGTGTAAAGTTTGTGTTTTGTATCCTGTGTTAACCAGAACCTTCAAGGAAAGACATTTTTTGAATCGCTGCCTTTCGTCTGTCTCATTATATGCACCGCACCTGGGCCCGCTCATCCAACACAATATCTTACAGAAGATTGAGCCAAAAATGGACCCAGCGGTTGCAGAGCAATATCGCCTCACAGTAGCAGCGCAGGACGCCGTTCTCACGTGGCATGAGCAAAGTCTACAGCCGATCTCTGATACCTTATGCCAACTGACCACTGCAGTCCAACACCTGTCGACCGCACCACAAACCCCAGCCCAGATGGGTAGCGCAGCAAAAGTTTCCGCAGCGGCTGCTTCATCTCCTCGGCCGGTGGCTCAGGAGCCTCGACTACCACCTCCCGAGAGATACGATGGTCGACCAGAGGGCCGGGAGTTCCTCACCCAGTGCTCTTTGGTATTCAGCCTCCAGCCTTCCTCCTTCCCCACCGATGAAGCCTGGGTGACATACATCATCATGCTGCTGACGGGTCGAGCCCTGACCTGGGCCACCGCGAAGTGGGAGAAGCAGACTCCGGTCTGTTCCAACTTCCTCCAGTTCACTCAGGAGATGCGGAAAGTATTTGACACATCCCGGGTGGTGTCAGGACACGAGGCGGGGAGGCGACTCACGGCGTACTGACAAGGGAACCAGACGGTGGCAAGGGAGGCCGGATGGGAGCAGAATGCGCTGGTCGTATTATATGCTCAGGGACTCTCTGAGGGTATTAAGGACAAGCTCGCCCTCAGAGAGTTACCTGAGTCATTGGACGCTCTCGTCGACCTGATGGTTCGGGTGGACAACTGACGACGAGAGAGGTTACACAAGAGGAGGTCGACTCTCGGCATGCCTTCCCATATCCTACCCAGCCCGGAATCTTCTTGTCATTCCACGGAGGAACTACCTTCAGGGGAGCCTATGCAGTTGGGAGGGATGCGCCTCTCCAGAGAGGAGAGGCAACGTTGCTTACGCAAGGGATGCTGCCTATTCTGCTAGTTAGTCACAATCATTAGATCGACTGGTCTTCGGGCCAACTCATCCGGTGGGGTAATCCCATAAACAACCAGGTCCAGTTCCCATGTTCTTGTTCTCTTAAACCTCTCTGTTGCTGTCTCCACTGGGGGGACGGAAATCCCAGAGAAAGATGCTGTCCCTGACCTTTCCGGCATTCCACGCCTCCACGGGGTAGGCTGTTTTCCCTATCTCGCCCTGAGACCTGGCCATGAAGGCTTATATAGAGGAGTCCCTTGCCACGGGTCACATTCGCCCCTCCACTTCTCCCACGGGCGCGGGGTTCTTCGTCGTGGCAAAATAAGATGGTGGACAATGTCCCTGCATCGATTATGGAGGGCTTAACAACATCACCATCAAGAATCGTTACCCACTTCCTCTGATGACAACGGCCTTCAAATCAAATCTTCACCAAGCTGGATCTACGAAACGCCTATAATCCGGTGAGAATCAAAGAAGGCGACTAATGGAAAACGGCCTTTAATACTCCCAGTGGCCAGTATGAGTGCTTGCGAACATGCCTGCGGTGTTTCAGGCGCTGGTGAATGGTGTGCTTCGGGACCTGCTCAACCATTGTGTTTTTGTATACTTGGACGATAGACTCATCTTTTCCAAGGACATCGCCCAACACAAGCAGCATGTTCGGCTGGTCCTTCAGCGTCTTTTGGAAGATCAGCTTTTCGTTAAGGACGAAAAATGTGAGTTTCATGTCGACACCGTCGCTTTCCTGGGGTTTATTGTGACCCAGAGACATCTTCAAATGGACCCCGCCAAGGTCAGTGTGGTGCTGGACTGGCCCCAACCCTCGTCAGTGAAGCAAGTGTTGTTTTCTGGGATTTGCGAACTTCAATAGATGATTCATTCTGAATTTTTGTGCCCTAGCCGCTCCACTGACAGCCCTCACCCGGAAGAGCCCTCTTCCTTTCTCCTGGTCTCAGGAGGCGGAGGACACATTGAATGCGCTAAAGCAGCACTTCACCTCTGCCTTTCAGAATCAGAATTCTTTTATTTGGCCAAGTATATTTGCACATATAGGAAATTGACTTGGTGAGGTTGGTGCATGGACATAAAAAACAAATGGCAAATATTGACAAGAAATTTACAAAATAGCAAAGTATTAACAAAATAGCAAGAACAAATTTACAGATTTACAAAAAAGAGCAGCAGAACAATACATCTTGTAGGCTGTGTGAGACTAAATGGCAATGAGGCTAAAGGCTGTGAAATGGTTGTGGGGCATGTACACTATGAATTAGAATAATTTTAAATAAATATAAAATACACTGTCAGTGCATTGTTTGTGTGACAGGGTGGGGGGGGGGGGGATGGAAGTCTCTGGAAGAGGTTGTGACCAGGATGGGAAGGATCAGCGATGATCTTTCCTGCTCTCTTACTGGTCCTGGAGTGGAACAGGTCCAGGAGAGATGGCAGGTTGCAGCCTGCAATCTGCCTTTGTCCTTGGCAGTGGAGGCAGCAAACCAGACGGTGATTGATGAGCTGAGGATGGACTCAATGATGGCGGTGCAGAACTCAACCATCACTTTCTGCAGCATGTTGAATGTCTTCAGCTGCCGTAGGAAGAACATCCTCTGCTGGGCCTTCTTGATGGTGGAGGTGATGTTCTCCGCCCACCTGAGGTCCTTTGAAATTATTATTGTCCCCAGGAATCTGACTCCCCAATGTTAACTGGGGAGTCACACATGATGAGGGGGGCGGTTGGGGCTGGGCTTCTCCTGAAATCTACTACCATCTCTACAGTTTTTAGGGCGTTCAGCTCCAAGTAGTTCTGGCTGCACCAGGAAGCCAGGCTGTCGACTTCCTCCCTGTAGGCGGCCTCATCACCGTTGGAGATTAATCCAATGAGGGTAGTGTCATCCGCGAACTTCAGGAGTTTGACAGAAGGGTGGCTAGAGGTGCAGCTGTTGGTGTAGAGGGAGAAGAGTAGAGGAGAGAGCACACAGCCTTGTGGGGCTCCGGTGCTGATGGTCCGGGGCTCCGAGACAAGCTTGCCTAGCCGTACCTGCTGCTTCCTGTCTGTCAGAAAGTCAGTGATCCACCTGCAGGTGGGCTCAGGCACGCTCAGCTGGGATAGCTTATCCTGGAGGAGAGCTGGGGCGATAGTGTTAAATGCAGAGCTGAAGTCCACAAACAGGATCCTGGCATAGGTGCTGGGGGAGTCTAGGTGCTGTAGGATGAAGGGAAGGGATTTGGTTTTGTAGTCTGTGATCACTCGAAGGCCTTTCCAGACTGACGACGAGTCATTGGCTGCAAACTGTTGTTCTAGCTTCTTAGAGTACTGTCGTCTGGCCTCCTTAATCTCCTTGCCAAACGTGTACTTAGCCAGTCTAAACCTTTCCTTGTCTCCACTCCTGAAAGCCCTCTCCTTCTCCAAATGAAGCTGTTTGAGTCTTGCTGTGAACCAGGGCTTGTCACTCACCCTGGTGTGTGTTGGAATACATCTGTCCTCACAGAAGCTGATGTATGACATCACAGACTCTGTGTATTCGTCCAGGCTGTTAAAAGCAGTCTTAAAAATGTCCCAGTCTGTGGTGTCAAGGCAGTCACGCAGCTCCTCCACTGCTTCTCTGCTGCTCCAATTCTTAGATGTCCGCACAGCAGGTTTAGAAAGTTTTAGTTTCTGCCAGTATGCCGGGATCAGATGAATAAGAGCGTGGTCAGATCCCAGAGCCGTGCGGGGAACTGCGTGATAAGCTCTGCTGTAACAGTGATCCAAAATCTTCTCCTCCCTGGTCGGGCATTTGATTAACTGTTTATATTTAGGGAGTTTGTGAGTTAAGTGTTGTTAAAGTCCCCAAGGGCAATAACTGGGGAATACGTGTTCACTCTCCTTCTCTCCACTCCTAATATTTGGTCGGCGAGTTGACGTTGAGCAACTTTCACGTCAGCTTGCGGGGGGATGTAAACTCCAGCCAATATAAAAGAAGTGAATTCACGTTGAGAGGAAAACGGTCTTCAGGTGATTGCAGGTCAGGAGAACAAGTTTGCAAAATCACTTTCACGTCATTGCACCAGCATTGATTTATATAGAAACAGATCCCACCTCCTTTCGCCTTACAAGTAGAAATCGGGTCGCAATCTGCCCTGAACAGCTGAAAGCCGGGCTGAAAGCGGACACCTCGGACGGGGCAGTTCTGTCTCAACGATTGCCTACGGATAACAAGACGCAGTCCTTGTGTGTTCTTTTCACACCGGCTCTCGCCAGCAGAACGGAACTACGAT
Source organism: Argentina silus (assembly GCF_951799395.1). Classification (NCBI taxonomy): domain Eukaryota; kingdom Metazoa; phylum Chordata; class Actinopteri; order Argentiniformes; family Argentinidae; genus Argentina; species Argentina silus. Next base: position 18,108,648 of record NC_139654.1, read on the forward strand.
GTGGGGAACCGTGAGTTGCTGGCAGTCATGCTTGCACTGGAGGAATGGAGGCATTGGTTGGAGGGCGCCACGAATCCCTTCATTTTTTGGACAGACAATAAAAACCTGGCATACATTCAGGGAGCTAAGCAGCTCAATTCGCGGCAGGCCAGGTGGGCGCTCTTCTTTACCCGGTTTAGTTTTACCATCTCTTACGCCAAGAGCTCGTCAACCCGGGGCATCGGGTAGGCATCGAATTTAACCCTTCTATAGTCCACATAGACCGTATAGACCCATCCGGCTTGTTAAGAATCACGATGGGGCTACACCAGTCACTGCGGGACTCCTCGACCACACCCAGCTCCAGCATGCCCTCCAATTCCCTGCACACAATGTCTCATTTGTGTACCGGCAACCTATAGGGACGCGTGCGCACCGTTAAACCCGGCTGCGTTTCTATATGGTGGTCGATAAGCGTAGTCCGACCGGGCAGGGGAGAGAACACGTCAGCGAACCTAGCTTGCAAATCTGCAACGTCCGTGGCCTGGCTAGCAGAGAGATGGTTATCAATGCCGACCGGAGGGCTAACTTTTGATTTTGGGACTTCCGGTCCGAACTCATCTCTCTCTGGAATTATTGTAGCCAGAGCAACAGTGACCACGTCGTTCCATTTTTTAAGGAGATTTACGTGATACACCTGCAAACTATCCCCCGGTCCGAGCGTACTACCTCATAATCCATGTCCCCCATGCGACATGTGACCACAAACGGCCCTTGCCACTTCGCGAGTAATTTCGTGCTGGAGGTGGGTAACAGTACGAGCACTTTGTCTCCCGGTGTAAATTCTCGCAGGTTAGTTCCCCTGTCGTATAGGCGCTTTTGACGCTCCTGGGCTTGCTGCAAATGCTCGCGTGAAATAACCCCTAGGGCGTGGAGCTTTGTGCGCAAGTCCAGGACGTATTGAATCTCACTTTTACTGTCGCAAGACCCTTCCTCCCAATTTTCTTTAAGAAGGTCTAGGACACCCCGGGGCTTACGCCCGTAGAGTAATTCAAACGGGGAAAACCCGGTGGAAGCTTGGGGGACTTCCCATACCGCAAACAGCAGGGGATCTAGCCATTTATGCCAATTCCGACTATCCTCGTGTACAAACTTACGGATCATTGACTTCAAGGTCCGATTGAACCGCTCTCAAAGGCCATCAGTAGCCGGGTGGTACACACTGGTTCGAACCTCCTTGATGTTCAACAACCCGTACAGTTCCTTAAGGGTGCGTGACATAAAATTAGTGCCCTGGTCGGTGAGAATCTCTTTTGGGATTCCCACGCGGGAGATTACTTGAAACAATGCCTGCGCTACACTCCTGGCAGAAATATTGCGCAGCGGTATTGCCTTGGGGTATAGGGTTGCGTAATCTATCAAGACCAACACAAATCGATACCCCTGTGTACACCGATCAAATGGCCCGATAATATCCATGGCAATGCGGTCGAATGGGTTCTCGACCAATGGTAAGGGCCGCAATGGGGCCCGTGGAATGGCTGGGGGATTTACCAACTGACATTCGCGACAGGAAGCGCACCACCTACGCACCTCTGCCCGAATTCCCGGCCAATAAAATCGAGCCATTATACGGTTTAGTGTCTTATCATAACCTAAATGGCCCGCCATGGGGTTGAAATGAGCCGCCTGGAAGACCATTTCCCGGCGGCTACTGGGAACCAACAACTGGGTTACTTCCTCCTGGCTATGTGAGTCACGACTTACTCGGTACAACCTGTCGCTGATAATCGCGAAATAGGGGTGGGCGCGTACTGTGTCTGGCCGTACCAAAGTACCATCAATCGCTATCACTTGGTCATAGGCCGATCGTAGGGTCTCGTCACGAGACTGCTCGAGGGGGAAGTCACCTAGAAGCGGATAGTTCGGCGGGGAAATCTCGGGTTGAGACCCCCCCGCCGGCTCCTTGGCAGTGTCGCGAGGCACCGCCTCAGCACAGAGCACATTACACGCCTCACATCTCCCTCTCTGTCGTGCACGCACCCCGGTAGCCCGCTTTACCGCTTGAGGAAACCCCTCCCAATCTACACCCAGAATAAGGGGATGCGTGAGGCGCGGGCTAACCGCCGCCTGTACACTATGCTTTTTCCCCTCAAAATGAATCTCGATCGCGACCACAGGATATTCGTGGATGTCCCCATGCACACACTTCACCAACACACTCGATGCCTTTAACAATGCCCCTGGTCGAACCAGGCGCTCCTGGATCATGAACTGCATGCAGCCCGAATCCAAGAACGCCTGGTGCGTATCGTGTTGTATCCTTACCGGAACACAATACGCCTGTCCTGGTCCGGGGGGAGGGCCCGGTATGTTGCCGATGCAGACGACCTGCCCCACCTCCATCACTGGGCAATTTGCCTGCACATGGCCCGGCCGTCCGCATTGCCAACACACCCCCCCTGCCGCTCGGGGTGCTTCCCGTGGGGCCAGGGCTGGTTTTCGACATGCCTGCCCCTGCCATCTCGTCCTCGGGGCGGGCGCCGGCTTCTCCTCCTCCGGCAGCCTGGCTCCTTCCGGGCGCTGGCCCCCCGATCGTCAGGGCCCGGAACCGGCGATGGTGTTCCTCTGGGGTGAGGCCCAGGCGGTCTCGAATCGCCCGGGCTAGGGAGGGATAATCCCGCTGGGTGGCCGTTGGCAGGCTGTGGGCAGCGAGCTGCGCCTCGCCTGACAGGAGGGGCAACAGATGGTACGCCCACTCGCCGTCCGGCCACCCCGAGATCCTCGCCGTCCCCTCGAACACCGCCAGGAACGCCTCCGGGTCGTCCAGGTCCCCCATCTTCTGGAGCTGTACCTTGGGGGGACCTTGTGGCGACCCGGGCGCCGGTCCCGCTTTGATGGCCCCGACGAGCTCCCGGAGGAGGGCACGGTCCTCAGCCCTCGCCGTCGCCATCTCTCCCATCGCGGACTGCTGCTCCTGCTGGAGGTGGGCCTGCTGCTCCAATATGAGGGCCATCTTTCCGATGCCCGTGCTTGACGCCTCCATCTCTGTGCCCCACGTTGGGCGCCAATGTAGCAATGTCCGTGACACACAGAGGCAGACGCAGTGTTTGGATGAGGGAATTGTCCGTTTATTTTGCAGTTTGCTATGGACTTTTCAGTCCTTTGGCTTTCCAGCCTTTTTCTCCCGACAGCAGAGGCACACACATCTTAAACCTTTCCGTTAACGAGGCTTCATTCGCAACAGGTGCGCAACGAAGCCTCGCTTCCGTCACCCTGGCCACGGTCCTGTAGCTCCCTCTACAGGCCGAACGATGTATGTCCCCCCACAGTGTTGTTGAGATTTGTTTGGTGTGCTGCGTAGTTGCATCGTTTTGGTTAGTGGTCGTGTCTAGTGCTTGACTGTGTACTATAGTTTGCTTTTGTCATGGCTACCTCTGTGGTGCAATTGTTTATAGAGGCACCATCTATAGATTTGTTGGACCAGTGTCGCAAGGTGGATTTATTCAGTATTGCTGAGCATTTCGGTATCCCTACATTGAGGAATGTAGTGAAGGCAGAGCTCAAACAAGTAGTGTTGGCTGGATTGGTGGAAAGCCCAGTGTGTGCGTTTCCTGTTCCGAGTATCCCTATTGAGAGTGCGGCTGGTAATGCCTTAAAAACGGATGAGAGCAATGTGATGGTGCCGGGTGGAAGTGTTACGGCAGGGACAACAAAGGCCGACCCTGTTGTACGCCCCAGTCACCTTACCGCGTTTTGAACCGCTCTCTTTTTCTCCGGTAGGGTCGGGCATGGATGCTCGCCTTAAGGTTCGGCTAGCACATCTCCAGTTGGAGAAAGAGGACAGGGCGCACGCCAGGCTCCTCCACCACTTTGTAGACCGATGTTGGATCTGGTAGTAGCCCACCATCTGGTCCAGAAGGTCTACCCCCTTCATACAGTCATGAGAAAAAACTAGGACACCCTATGAAAACCTTTGTCTTCTTCAACATATTCAAACATATGGACATTTGATATTCATTTGAACAATATTGAAAAATTTAGGTAATATAACTAAACAAATACAACTGAAACAAATTATTTAAAAAATGATTGGTAAAATGTAATTAATAGAAATGCAATCTTCTTGTGAGGAAAAAGTTAGGACACCCCCACATTTAGTTCCACTTAAAATGCCTAAAATTATAATAAAGAGCACCACATCAGGTGCAAATGATTAGAACAGCGTTACAGAGGATTTTGGAGGAGCCTGTCCTATTTAAACCTCAGATATTTAGTTTAGTTTGCTCTTGATTGTTGAAGTGAGTTGCATCACCATGGCGAGATCAAAAGAGCTCTCTGAGGCCTTCAGAAGAAAAATTGTAGATGCATATGAGTCTGGGAAGGGATATAAAAAGATCTCTATTCGAAATTGGCCATTCCACTGTCCGGAAAATAATTTACAAGTGGAGAACATTTAAAACCACCACCAACATGGCCAGGTCAGGCCGCCCAAGCAAGTTCAGCCTAAGAGCTGACCGAAAGATGCTTAAAGAAGTCTCCAACAATCCTAGAATGTCATCACGAGACCTACAGGTATCTCTTGCCACAATTGATGTCAAAGTACATGCATCCACCATAAGAAAGAGACTGAACAAGTTTGCATTACATGGGAGGTGTGCAAGGAGGAAACCCCTGCTGTCAAAAAAAAACATCAGGGCAAGACTAAAGTTTGCCAGAGAACACCTAGAGAAAGACCAGAACTTCTGGAACAATGTGCTTTGGACAGATGAATCCAAAGTTGAACTATTTGGGCACAGTAAGAGTAGACATGTTTGGCGCAAAACCAAGACAGCATTTGAGAACAAGAACCTCATACCAACTGTGAAGCATGGGGGTGGAAATGTCATGGTTTGGGGCTGCTTTTCTGCAGCAGGGCCTGGTCAGCTCACCATCATAGAATCCACTATGAATTTTGTATTGTATCAGAGGGTGCTTGAGGAAAATGTGAGACCATCTGTTCGAAAGTTGAAGCTGAAGCAGATGTGGACCATGCAACATGACAATGACCCAAAACATTCCAGTAAATCTACCAAGGAATGGCTCAAGAAAAATAAATTGAGAGTTCTGGAATGGTCAAGTCAAAGCCCGGATCTTAATCTTATTGAGATGCTGTGGATTGATTTGAAACTGGCTGTGCATGCAAGACACCCCTCGAACATCACACAGCTGAAAGAATTCTGCAAGGAGGAGTGGGAAAAACTTTCTCCCAATTGATGTCAGAGACCTGTAGACAGTTATAAGAAACGTCTAATTGAGGTTATTTCAGCCAAGGGGGGCAATACTAGCTATTAGGGCATAGGGTGTCCTAACTTTTTCCTCAGTAGGAATTGGCATTATTGTAAATTTTTCGTTAAATAAATGATTACAAAGTTACATTTTCATAGTTTTTTGTTCAATTACATCCCCTTTATCTATAGACATTGTTAGAAAGAAGATAACATATTGATATGTCCATATTTTTAAGAGAATAACTTAATATTTTGGGGGGTGTCCTAACTTTTTCTCATGACTATGTTGCTGATAGTCAGCAAGGCATGCTGGCACCCGAACCTCCATCTGGCGTTGACCATTGGCCTTTCTCCTCACTGACCCATAAGCTGTCGTGTCATGGTAGTTGGAGAGGACCATCACTGCCTTGGTGTCCTGCGAGATGCAGAAGGTCAAGTCATCCCGCTGCGCCACCTTGAACTCATGCCTGTTCAAGCCAGCCTGCTTTGTGAGGTCCTTGTTCTTGGGGAGGTCCTTCCTGTTGGCACGCACCGTTCCACAAGCTTGCACCCCCCTGGTCTTGAGGTCCACCATCAACTTCACACCGGTGTAAAAGTTGTCCATGTATACGGACAGGTTGGACCCGAAATAAGGTGTCGCCAGGTCTGAGACTATCCGGTGAGCCAGGTCTTTCTCCGTTTTGCTCTCCGCCATGACCCACACCTTTATTCCCCACTTCACCGGCTTCATGGGGAGGTACTGCCGGAAGCCCAGGCGTCCCTTGAACTTCACCATGGACTCATCCACGGTCACGAAGCCATTGACCTCATAGAGTGCCTGGAATCTAACCAGGAGGAGGTCCATAAACCCCCGGAGCTTCCAGAGCTTGTCCGATTTGTCCACGGCAGGGTCCATGTTATCTTGGAGATGGAGATATCTGAAAATGCATATGATAACGCTACCGCTAGCTAGTAAGAGAACGGAACTCGGAAGAGAGCGCAAGAAAACAAAACACAAATAATTACCTCCAGATCATGTCCAAGCGGTCCCTTGCCATGGCCTTGGGGACGTGGGTCTGGTACAACCATTTGGTCTGCCTCCAGTAATCCCTGCGTGCTGGCAGCTTCAAAATACCGAAGGTGAAACACAGCCCGACAAATGTCTTCATCTCCGTTTTGGAGACAGGGTTCCACTTGGAGTTGGTGGGGGTCTGACCGCGCGTCTCTTCAGCCTACCGATTAATTTCCGTCACCAACATGTCCCAAAGCTCATCGTTAAAAATACGCTCTCCCAAAAAAATCAACAATAAACGCATGTGTATGTCTGATTGATTGACGTGATTTTCGGCGAACCACACGACATTTGGGTGGTCACGTGGTTTTAAAAAATCAACAAGACCCACCTCATGTGTATTTGAACCAATGACAGTGCATTATATGCTTATATGACGACAAATCAACAATGCTGCGCCACGCAGCAGCCGGCAGGAGATTCAGACTGAATATGTTTCCCTTCGAGTTACTCTTGTTGAAGAAAACAGCTGTGTTCCTGTCCCTCTTGATCCTACCTATCAGCCGTTCATATTTCAGAGGTAAGTTTCGTTTACCAGAGACCCAACAGATCAGAAACCGATTCAGATTTTAAGACACACTGGTGCTGCGTAGTCCCTGATTCTCTGGGATGTGTTGCCCTGGTCTGAGCAGTCTTGCTGTGATTCAAATGTGTTGCTGCAGGGCATTGAAATGGGTTGTGTGCCTGTGCCCATACACCAAGTTCACTTGGTCTCTGATTTGGTTTGTGGACGTTTCAGAGTAGACGTGCAGCCGCAGCTTCCCGTTCATGGTCTGTCTATGATATTGGGCAATGACATAGTGGGAGGCCGAGTGATGCCTGTGTTGGAAGTATTGGATACTCTTGACACACACTCTTGCCGTGACATTTTAGCCGTGGAATTCCCTGAGGTTTTCTCTGCTTGTGTGGTGACGCGTGTCCAGTCACCTCGATGGGGTGACGTTATTGGTTTGGCTGACACGGTGCTCGCCCCAGACTTCTCCCGTGAGAAGGCTCAGTTTCCCACTCCTTTGTCTCCTGTGTATCCCGACACAGAGTGTCGTGAATCAGGAAGTGCCTGATAGTAGTGAGCTGAAATTACCCATTACCCGTGTGAAGCTTATCGCTGCACAAACTGAGGATGTTAGCCTTGTGAAATGTTTTGCCACTGCTATTAGTCAAGAAGAAGCAAAAACTAAGAAGGTATCTTACTTTCTCAAGAATGGACATTTGATGAGTATGTGGAAGCCCCGTGCTGGTATTGATAATATCTGGAGCACGGTATTTCAGATTGTGGTTCTTAGAGCGTTGCGTCAAAAGGTGTTGTCCCTGGCCCATGATATCCTGTGGTCTCATCACTTAAGGGTTACAAAAACATATGATTGTGTCCTCCGTCATTTCTTTTGGCCTGGTATGAAATCAGATGTAGCTCAGTACTGCCGTACTTGTCATACCTGCCACATAACCGGGAAACCAAACCAGGTCATTCCTCCTGCTCCTCTCTACCCTATTCCTGTTATGGGAGAGCCCTTCGAGCGAGTGATAGTTGATTGTGTTGGCCCGCTACCAAGGACAAAGTCGGGTAATCAGTTTTTATTAACAATTATGTGTTCTGCTACTAGATACCCAGAGGCAGTCCCCACCGCTAAGGCTGTGGTTAAAGTGCTAATTAAGTCCACTTTTGGTCTTCCAAAAGTAGTCCAAACGGACCAAGGAACTAATTTTGTCTCGCAGAGAGTGTTTTACAGTCTCTTGCTATCTCTCACAAGATTTCCAGTGCCTATCATCCTGAAAGCCAGGGTGCCTTGGAAAGGTGGCATCAAACACTGAAGTCCATGTTGCATAAATACTGCATGGACACTGAGAAGGATTGGGACGAGGGTGTTCCATTGGTAATGTTTGCTATCCGTGAAACGATAAAAGAGTCGCTTGGTTTCAGCCCCGCTGAATTAGTTTTCGGACACACAGTCCGAGGTCCCTTAAAGGTGCTGAAGGATCAGATAATGTCGACTGACTCTGGCTCCAAAAGCGTGTTGGACTATGTTAGTCAATTCACAGAGCGGTGCTTGCGCTCTAGCCAAGGAAGTGCTCTCTTCCTCCCAAAAGAAAATGAAGCATCATTTTGATGAAAAGGCTGATCATCGCTCCTTACAACCAGGTGACCAAGTCTTAGTTCTGTTGTCTATCCCCGGATCCCCTCTCTCTGCACGATTTTCAGGTCCCTACTTGGTTGAGAAAAAGCTAAGTGACACTGACTATGTTGTGCAGACTCCAGATAGGAGACACGTGTCTCGAGTCTGTCATATTAACATGTCATGTTGAAGCGTCATCATGCCAGAGATGTTCCACCTGTACACTCCACCGATAAGATGACCGGGCCTGCTGTCTCTTCGGTGGCCTCTGATGCATTGGTACCTGATTTTAACATTGTTAATGGTCTTGATGAGGATGGCTTAGTGCTGCGTAATGCTCCCCAGCAGTGCGCATGTTTGTGCAACACCAAGATGCTATCGTCTCTCCCGTCTCACCTAGAGCATTTGGATAATGAACAAACAGCCGATATTGTAGCTTTAGTGAACAAATTTCCCTGTCTTTTTAGTGATGTCCCCAGTGCCAGCGCCTGGTAAATATTGTATTGGCCGGTGTTCAGAATTGTACAGCTTACTTGGATGATTTAGTTGTCTACTCTGCCACCTGCTCTGAACATATAAGTTCTAAGCAGGTGGGGCGAGGTAAAGTCCGTACTCTTACTGCCAAGGTCTCAGCTATCACAGCTTTTCCTCCACCCACCACCTGAAGTGAATTGCGTAGGTTTCTAGGAATGGCTGGATATTACCAGTTTCTGCAGAAACCTTTCCAGCGTTGTTGCACCTCTGACTAGTTGGCTCAGCCGGTCTGTATCTTTTTGTTGGTCAGCTGAGTGTCAGAGCGCTGCTTTGTAGTTCTCCTGTTGTCGCTGCCCCGGATTTCAGTAAACCATTTAAACTGGAGGTGGGTACAAGTATGGTGCTGGTGCTGTCTTGCAGGAAGATGCAGATGGTATTGATCACCCGGTCTGTTACTTTTCCCGCAAGTTTAACGACTGTCAGTCTTGGTACTCCACCATCGAACAGGAGACCCTTGGTTTGTTGCTCGCCACCCCTACAATTCTTTGAGGTTTATGTTGGTTCTAGCGTTCTCTCTGTCGTTGTGTAATACAGACCACAATCCTTTTAGGTTTTTTTTAAAATAGTATCTACAACCACAACCACCACCTCATGCGGTGGGCCTTAATGGTACAGCGTTATAATTTAGTGATCAAGCACAAGAAGGGTTCTGAGAATGTTCTGGCAGACGTGCTTTCTCGCATGTAGTTTTGTTTTTGTTTCATTTTACAACATTTGTTTTGTTGAGAGAAAAAAGAAATGACCATGACATGTATTTTTTCTTTTGTATCGCAATCCCTACAGATTTGCTCTTTATGGGTGGGAGTGTTGCATCCCCACATTTGTGTATGTGTGGTGTCGTTTGTTTGTAGACTCCACCTGACTCTTTTAGGTCTCTTGTACAGTCACTGAGGCTTTAGTCACAGAACTTCTTTTACACTGTGTGAGTGTTAGACATAAGACTGTCAGAGCTTCGAGCACAATGGAAAATGCTTATGTATGAACTCAAGAATAGAGTGAGCACATTTGACAATGTTAAACATTAGTCAGTTTAGTTGCTATACATATGGTGTTATGTACAGTAACTACAATAGCATTGTTGGCTCATTGATGGATTATTATTTCTATTGGACAGAAATATTTGAGAATCTGGACATGTATTGAGGAGGACAGGATTATTAAAGCACAATCAGTATACACTGTAGCCTATATCTGGTACATACAGTGGGGGAAATAATTATTTGATCCCCTGCTGATTTTGTTAGTTTGCCCGATTACAAAGACATATCGAGTCCGCCTCTGTGTCCAAGAACATTGTTACATTCATTTTTACTGTCGCTAGACCCTTCCTTCCAATTTTCTTTAAGAAGGTCTAGGACACCCCGGGGCTTACGCCCGTAGAGTAATTCAAACGGGGAAAACCCGGTGGAAGCTTGGGGAACTTCCCGTACCGCAAACAGCAGGGGATCTAGCCATTTATGCCAATTCCGACTATCCTCGTGCACAAACTTCCGGATCATCGATTTCAAGGTCCGATTGAACCACTCACAAAGGCCATCCGTGGCCAGGTGGTAAACACTGATTCGAATCGCCTTGATGTTCAACAACCCGTACAGTTCCTTGAGGGTGCGTGACATAAAATTGGTGCCCCGGTCGGTGAGAATCTCTTTAGGGATTCCCACCCGGGAGATCACTTGAAACAATGCCTGCTCTACACTCCTGGCAGAAATATTGCGCAGCGGTATTGCCTCGGGGTATCGGGTTGCGTAATCTATCAAGACCAACACAAATTGATATCCCTGTGTACAACCGATCATAATGGCCCGATAATATCCATGACAATGCGGTCGAATGGGTTCTCGACCAATGGTAAGGGCCGCAACGGGGCCCGGGGAATGGCTGGGGGATTTACCAACTGACATTCGCGACAGGAAGCGCACCACCTACGCACCTCTGCCCGAATTCCCGGCCAATAAAATCGAGCCATTATACGGTTTAGTGTCTTATCATAACCTAAATGGCCCACCATGGGGTTGAAATGAGCCGCCTGGAAGACCATTTCCCGGCGGCTACGGGGAACTAACAACTGGGTTACTTCCTCCTGACTATGCGAGTCACGACTCACTCGGTATAACCTGTTGCTGATGATCGCAAAATAGGGGTGGGCGTGCACTGTGTCTGGCCGTATCAAAGTACCATCAATCGCTATCACTTGGTCATAGGCCGATCGTAGGGTCTCGTCACGAGACTGCTCGAGGGGGAAGTCACCTAGCAGCGGGTAGTTCGGCAAGGAAATCTCGGGTTGAGACCCCCCCGCCGGCTCCGGCTCCTCGGCAGTGTCGCGAGGCGCCGCCTCAGCACAGAGCACATTACACGCCTCACACCTCCCTCTCTGTCGTGCACGCATCCCGGTAGCCCGCTTTACCGCTTGAGGAAACCCCTCCCAATCTACACCCAGAACAAGGGGATGCGTGAGGCGCAGGCTAACCGCCGCCTGTACACTATGCTTTTTTTCCTCATAATGAATTTCGATAGCGACCACAGGATATTCGTGAATGTCCCTATGCACACACTTCACCAACACCCTCGATGCCTTTAACAATGCCCCTGGTCGAACCAGGCGCTCCTGGATCATGGACTGCATGCAGCCCGAATCCAAGAACGCCTGGTGCGTATCGTGTTGTATCCTTACCGGAACACAATACGCCTCTCCTGGTCCGGGGGGAGGGCCCGCTATGTTGCCGATGCGGACGACCTGCCCCACCTCCATCACTGGGCAATCCGCCTGGACGTGGCCCGGCTGCCCGCAGCGCCAACACACCCCCCTGCCGCTCGCGGTGCTTCCTGTGGGGCCAGGGCTGGTTCTCGACGTGCCTGCCCCTGCCATCTCGTCCTCAGGTCGGCTCCTTCCGGGGTTGGTCGCCAGGGCTCCCGCGGCAGGAGGGAAAGATGGTCCTCCGCCAAGGTAACAGCGGCCGCGAGATCCTGGGGCCGGTGGTACTGGACCCAGGCGGCGGTCCGGGCCGGGAGCCCTCTGAGGAACTGCTCCATCACCACCCGGTCACCGACCTCCTCCACTGAGCTGTTCCCTGGGTCCAGCCACCGCCACGCGCTGTCCCGCAGCCGCTGGGCGGAGGCAAAGGGCCAGCTCCCCTCCTCCATCGTCAGGGCCCGGAACTCTGGCGTTCCTCCAGGGTGAGGCCCAGGTGGTCTCGAATCGCCCGGGCTAGGGAGGGATAATCCCGCGGGGCAGCAGATGGTACGCCCACTCGCTGTCCGGCCACCCCGAGATCCTCGCCGTCCCCTCGAACACCGCCAGGAACGCCTCCGGGTCGTCCAGGTCCCCCATCTTCTGGAGGGGGACCTTGTGCCGACCTAGGTGCTGGTCCCGCTTTGATGGCCCCGACGAGATCCCGGAGGAGGGCACGGTCCTCAGCCCTCGCCTTCGCCATCTCTCCCACCACGGACTGCTGCTCCTGCTGTAGGTGGGCCTGCTGCTCCAGGATGAGGGCCATCCTTGCAATGGCCGCGCTTAATGTCTCCATTTTCCTCTGTGTCCCACGTTGGGCGCCAATGTAACAATGTTCTTGGACACAGAGGCGGACTCGATATGTATCGTGAGGGAAAACCCTGTTTATTTTATGAGTGTACGTCAGGACCTGGTTGACTTTCCAGTCGCCGCTTTCCAGCCGTCCTCCCTTCCAAAGAGGAGGCACACACATCTTAAACCATTTCGTTAACGAGGCTTCATTCGCAACAGGTGCGCAACGAAGCCTCGCTTCCGTAAACCCCGGCCACGGTCCTGTAGCTCCCTCTACAGGCCGAACGCTGCATGTCCCCCCACAAAAGACTAGACAAAACAGGATACAAAAACACAGACTCAAGGCTCGAAACAAAAGAGGAGATCACAATCTCAATATAGTACTTGTGTAGTCATAGAACTCGCGCTAGTGAAGTGGCCAACAAACAGTGAGGACAAAGCGGGGAATGAAGGGAAGTGAGGGTACATAGCATAATGACAATTACGTACAGGTGCTAGCAATGAGTTTGTGATTGGGCGGCCCAGTGGACGGATGGAGGGAGACACGTAGGGAGCGCACTAGGGAGCGCGACCCCCATCCGTAACAGTGCCCCCCTCTGACAAACTCTTGCCGTTTCACTGTGGCACGACCTGGCGGCAGGCCAGGATCTGGTGGATCGTGTAGGCGGGGTTGGGGGGGGGGCAAATGAAGGTGGGGTTTGACCGGGGCAGCTGCAGGCGGTACGCCATCGGGTTGACCCGGCATAGGACCTTGAAGGGGCCGACATAGCCGATGGATAGTTTCCGGGACTTGAGTCGGAAGGGGAGGTCCCGTGTGCCCAGGATGCCCAGGACGGAAGACCAGAGCCGGGCGACGCCTGTGATTGGCTTGGTGTTGGGACCGGACCGAAGCCTGCTGGAGGGCTTTGCGCACCTACATCCAGGTACGGCGACAGGAAGCGTTCCACCTGTTTGACTGAAGAGGGTTGAGGCCAGTCCAGCACAGCACGGACCTTGACGGGGTCCATCTACAGATGTCCCTGGGAAACAATGCGACTGTGTCCATGTGGAACTCGCATTTCTCCACCTTTTCGAAAAACCGGTGTTCAAGGGGACGCTGGAGAACTAATCGTATGTGTTGCTCATATTGGGCGAGGTCCTGGAAAAACATGAGGATGTCATTGTAACAAGTCCGTGACACAGAGGCGGAGTCGAGGTATGGTTTTCTGGGAAGGATCCCGTTTATTTTCATCAAGTGTTAATAATAATTCCAATGTTCGTAATGGTTTCAATGTTCGTAATAATACGCCACTCGGCGACTTTCCAGTCGCCCTCCTCCTCTATCGAACGCCGAGGCACACACATCTTAAACCATCTAGTCAACGAGGCTTCATTTGCAACAGGTGTGCAACGGAGCCTCGCCGACGTCACCCTGGCCACGGTCCTGTAGCTCCCTCTACAGGCCGAACGCTGCATGTCCCCCCACATACCCCCACCGCCCGACACAGGCCGGGGACACGACGGCCGACAACCTACTCCCGCCCCTCTGCACGGGAGAGGAAGTCTGCCACGACCATCTGCGCCCCCGGTCTGTGCACGACCGAAAAGTTGAAGGGCTGCAACGCGAGATACCACCGGGTGATCCTCGCGTTCACATCCTTCATGCGGTGGAGCCACTGGAGGGGAGCATGGTCGGAGTAGAGGGTGAAAGCGCGACCCAGCAGATAGTAGCGGAGGGCGCCGACCGCCCACTTGATGGCCAGGCACTCCTTCTCCACCGTGATGTACCGGCCCTCCCTCTCCGACAGCTTGCGGCTCAGGTACAGCACCGGCCGGTCAGCCCCCTCCACACGCTGGGTCAGCACTGCTCCCAGCCCTCTATCCGACACGTCCGTCTGTAGGGAGAAAGGGAGGTTAAAATCAGGCGCATACAGGACCGTTTCTCCACAAAGAGCTCCCTTAAGGGCCTCGAACGACCCCTGGCACTGGCCCGACCATTGGACCGGATCCGGGGCACCCTTCCGGGTGAGGTCCGTCAAGGGACTGGCCAGCTCTGAAAACCCCGGCACGAACTGCCGGTAAAAGCCAGCCAGCCCCAGGAAGGCCCTCACCTGCTTCTTCGTCTTGGGCAGCGGAGAGGCTGCGATGGCCGCAGTCTTTTCAATCTGCGGCCGCACCTCCCCCTGACCCAAGTGGTACCCCAGATACCGGATCTCCCTCCGCCCGACCACGCACTTCTTCGGGTTGGCCGTCAGCCCCGCCTGCCTCAGGGACCGCAGAACAGCAGCCACACTCTGCACATGCTGCGCCCAGGTGTCACTGTGAATGACAATGTCATCCAGGTAGGCCGCAGCATGCGGTCCATGAGGCGCTGAAAAGTGGCTGGGGCTCCGAACAACCCGAAAGGGAGCACCCTGAACTGGAATAGCCCGAGCGGAGTGGAGAATGCAGTTTTCTCCCGGGATACCGGCGAGAGTGGAATCTGCCAGTATCCCTTCGTGCAATCCAACGTCGTGAAATACATGTCCGTGCCAAGCCGGTCCAAGAGCTCGTCAACCCGGGGCATCGGGTAGGCATCGAACTTGGAGACCGCATTAACCCGTTGTGGCGCCCGCCCCGTGCCTAAGCCCATGCGCGAGTGTGGGACGGTGGTAAGTGGAGTGTATATCTCGCCTCGCTTTGTCTCTGCTGTTTCTGCTGTCCCTCTCTTGCCCCGTGTTGTCTTTGGCAGGACCATGTATGGAGTTCCTGCGCCCCAAGGGGCCACAGCTGCAACCCGTGGAGAGAATCACCGTATGCCCATACATGGAGTTCCTGCCCATCAAGGCACAGGTGAAGGGCATCAGCAGGAGCAGCAGAGACGGTACAAAAGGAGCCCACGGAGCACCCAGTGGGGAGGAGTTGCTAAGGCGAACCACAGAGTAGGGGATGAGAGCGAGAGTAAGCCAAGTCACCGTCGACCTGTGTACGATCCCTGACCCTAGGAGAGCCCCCTTTGAAGCCCGACCCCGAAACCGTCCGAGAGCCCGCTACATTGCCAACCTTCGCCTGTCTGACTACCCCGCTGCCGCCCCGACCTGGAACGTAAGAGGACCACCCACCGTGTACCGAAACCCCCTGCTATCTTCCCGACGACGGATCTCCTGCGGGGCCCGTGCACGACACGACGCCTTCTCAACCCCACCCTCTCTCTATCATTTCCCTCTCCCCGCTAATCGAATAAATATTTTTGACTGTAATTCTGGTGTGGATCTCTCTGCTTACACTGTGTTTGGGTCCGTGACGTGCCCGCACACCCCGGCGGCCGTCACACCGTCTATAATCCACACAGAACCGTATAGCCCCATCCGGCTTGTTGACAAGCACGATGGGGCTACACCAGTCACTGCGGGACTCCTCGACCACACCCAGCTCCAGCATGGCTTCCAATTCCCTGCACACAATGTCTCGTTTGTGTACCGGCAACCTATAGGGACGCCTGCGCACCGTTAAACCCGGCTGCGTTTCTATGTGGTGGTCGCTAAGCGTAGTCCGACCGGGCAGGGGAGAGAACACGTCCGCGAACTTAGCTTGCAAATCTGCAACGTCCGTGGCCTGGCTAGCAGAGAGATGGTTATCAATACCGACCGGAGAGCTAACTTTTGATTTTGGGACTTCCGGACCGAACTCATCTCTCTCTGGAATTATTGTAGCCAGAGCAACAGTGACCACGTCGTTCCATTTTTTTAGGAGATTTACGTGATACACCTGCAAGCTATCCCCCCGGTCCGAGCGTACTACCTCATAATCCACGTCCCCCATGCGACGTGTGACCACAAACGGCCCTTGCCACTTCGCTAGTAATTTCGTGCTGGAGGTGGGTAACAGTACGAGCACCTTATCTCCCGGTGTAAATTCTCGCAGGTTAGTTCCCCTGTCGTACAGTCGCTTTTGACGCTCCTGGGCTTGCAGCAAATGCTCGCGTGAGATAACCCCTAGGGCGTGGAGCTTTGTGCGCAAGTCCAGGACGTATTGAATCTAATTTTTACTGTCGCTAGACCCTTCCTCCCAATTTTCTTTAAGAAGGTCTAGGACACCCCGGGGCTTACGCCCGTAGAGTAATTCAAACGGGGAAAACCCGGTGGAAGCTTGGGGGACTTCCCGTACCGCAAACAACAGGGGATCTAGCCATTTATGCCAATTTCCGACTATCCTCGTGTACATACTTCCGGATCATTGACTTCAAGGTCCGATTGAACCGCTCACAAAGGCCATCAGTGGCCGGGTGGTAAACACTGGTTCGAATCACCTTGATGTTCAACAAACCATACAGTTCCTTGAGGGTGCGTGACATAAAATTAGTGCCCTGATCGGTGAGAATCTCTTTCGGGATTCCCACGCGGGAGATTACTTGAAACAATGCCTGCGCTACACTCCTGGCAGAGATATTGCGCAGCGGTATTGCCTTGGGGTATCGGGTTGCGTAATCTATCAAGACCAACACAAATCGATATCCCTGTGTACACCGATCAAATGGCCCGATAATATCCATCGCAATGCGGTCGAATGGGTTCTCGACCAATGGTAAGGGCCGCAAGGGGGCCCGTGGAATGGCCGGGGGATTTACCAACTGACATTCGCGACAAGAAGCGCACCACCTCCGCACCTCTGCCCAAATTCCCGGCCAATAAAATCGAGCCATTATTCGGTTTAGTGTCTTATCATAACCTAAATGGCCCGCCATGGGGTTGAAATGAGCCGCCTGGAAGACCATTTCCCGGCGGCTACGGGGAACCAACAACTGGGTTACTTCCTCCTGGCTATGTGAGTCACGACTTACTCGGTACAACCTGTCGCTGATAATCGCGAAATAGGGGTGGGCGCGTACTACGTCTGGCTGTACCAAAGTACCATCAATCGCTATCACTTGGTCATAGGCCGATCGTAGGGTCTCGTCACGAGACTGCTCGAGGGGGAAGTCAACGAGGCTTCATTTGCAACAGGTGTGCAACGGAGCCTCGCCGACGTCACCCTGGCCACGGTCCTGTAGCTCCCTCTACAGGCCGAACGCTGCATGTCCCCCCACAGTCATTCAGGTAAACAAAGACACAGTGGTTGCGCAGTTCACAGAGCACGTCGTTCACCAATGCCTGGAACACCGCGTTCGTGAGCCCGAAGGGCATGACCAGGTACTCATAGTGCCCGTTCGGGGTATTGAAGGCGATCTTCCATTCATCCCCCTGCCTGACATCGACGAGATGGTAGGCCTTTCGAAGATCCAGCTTGGTTAACACCTGTGCCCCCTGCAGGGACTCGAAGGCGTCAGGGGGAGAGGGTAACGGTTCTTTATGGTGATGTTATTCACCCCCCTATAATCGATGCAGGGGCATTGTCCTCTGTCCACCTTCGCCACAAAGAAGAACCCCGCTCCGGCGGGGGAGGTGGAGAGGCGAATCAGGCCAGAGGCGGGGGACTACTCATTGTATGCCGACATGGCTAGGGTCTCGGGGCGAGAGAGGGGAAAAAAAAGTCTACCCCGTGGGGACGTGGTACCCGGCAGGAGGTCAATGGCACAGTCATACGGTCTATGGGGAGGTAAATCCCTGCCCCGCTGCTTACTAAAAACCTCTCCCAGATCCCAATAAACCCGGGGAACGCGGGAAAGGTTGGGCCTGATCTCTCTCCCCAGGGATCCCGGCGTCATGGTGGAGACGCCAACAAGGGGTCTTGGAGTGCAGGGATGAGGGGGTTGGCCGTGGCTGTCACAGGTGTTACCTAGCAGAGGAGCTGGCCCGATGAACAGTCTATGTGGGGGTTGTGGGTAGACAGCCAGGGGTGACCGAGGACTAGAAGGCAATCGGGAGAGTCCACTATGTGGAGCTGGATGAGTTCCCTGTGCCCCTCTCCTGCCTGGAGGTGCACCGGGACCATGCACCGGGTTATCCTACTCGAGCCCAAGGGCCGGCTGTCCAACGCCATGACAGGGGAAGGTTCGGGGATAGTTAAAAGGGGAACGCCTCACTCTTGGGCCAGGCCCGCAGCCAGCAAATTCTCTGCAGCTCCCGAGTCAATTAACACCCGTATGTGATGGGTGTGTTGGGTCCACTGCACCACCAAGGGGAAGAATGTCCTGGTGTCCTTTGGGTCGAAGGGTGGACATCGACTCGCTAGCACCCCTCTAGTGGCTAGCGAGACCAGTCGTTTCCTGACCCCTCCGGGCATGCAGCGCAGACATGTCCCACTCACCCACAGTACAAGCAGCGCCCCTCCCGCATGCGGCGTTGCCTCTCCTCTCTGGGGAGACGCATCCTTCCCAACTGCATGGGCTCCACCAGAGAAAGTTCATCAGGGGGGCGGCGAATGGGCTCTGGGCTGGGTGTGTAACGGAGGGGCGCGCCGTGAGTCGACCTCCTCTCGTGAACCCGCTCACGGCGATGGTTGTCCACCCGTATGGTCAAGTCAATGAGGGCGTCCAGTGTCTCCCTGAGGGCGAGCTACTCCCTGAGGGCGAGCTAGTCCTTGATGACCTCGGAGAGTCCCTGAACGTAGAGGATGACAAACATTCTCCTCCCATCCGGCCTCTCTAGCCAAGGTACGGAAGCCGACTGAGTAATCTCCTACGGGCTGGCGTCTCTCCGCCTCGTGCCCCGAAACCAGTTCTTGGGTAAACAGGTGCACGTTGACGCAGGCCAGGGTCTGCTTCCCCCACTCCGCAGTGGCCCAGGTCAGGGCTCGACCCGTCAGCAGGGTGATAAGGTAGGCGACCCGGGCTTGCTCTGTGGGGAAGGAGGATGGCTGGAGACTGAAGACCAGGGAACACTTCATGAGAAACTCCCAGCACCCCTCCAGGCGCCCATTATAGCTCCATCACATTGTTCTCACCCACACTGCAATGTAGTAATAATGGGCAAAGTTGACAATGTATACATAATTCAAATCAACCATTTATTTATATTTGCAGACTGGCAATAATTTCTGATCTGGCAAAAAATACTTTCCAAAGATGATATTTATCCTGGAGCCACTGTTACGAACCCCCCCAGATATTACGTCTAGGGATAGAAAAAGGGGGGGGAACGTAACATACAGTGCCTGTATATGCTGCTGAGGGATTGCAACACACACACGACTGAGTAAAATAGCAACAAGCCAGATTTATTCAATATTACATACAACAAACAACCAGACAACACGGGGGGAACATAGAGAGGGAACTAAGGGGAGGACGCCAGATGGCGCAGAATAAATGAAATAAAAAATAACCCCCAAGCTGTAATTCTAACCCTACCTGTTCCAACTACAAAGTCTGCTATCTGACTAACTGTCTTGACCGCCTACCCTAAACACAAAATACAAGAGGTGGCACCCGCCTGGGGAAGCTAACCTAATGTATATAGACCAAACCAAACCTGTGTGATGGAGGTGTAAGCCCATGGGCATCTTACCTGCCTACCTCGCCCTCCCCTGGGGCTAACTACAGGTGTGGCAATGAATACAATAGTAGGACAAACAGACACTCGAGCCAGAACAGTGTATACCCTGAACAAACACTATGTAGAAACAATGAAAGAACCGCTAACCAACGCCAACACCCACACTGAAGAGGGAGCAGGAGGTTTAAATATAGACGCACGCCCCTCTAATTGGACGACGGATGACAGCCAGACGAAATCATTGGTCGAAGGACAACAGGGGGACTGACAAAGTCAAAGTGGCTTTAATATCAATTCTTCACATGTCAAGACATACAAAGGAATCGAGAGGACGTTTCTCACTCTCCCACGGTGAGACAGATAAGACAAGACATACTAAAAGTAAAACATTCAATAAAAATAATTTAAACAGTGCAAAAAGAACAGTCAGTAAAGACAGTAAATAACAATAGAATAGTCGATTGTCCAGAGTCCGTAGTGTTTTTAGGGGGGGGGGGGAGAATTTAGCTTCCTGACAGCTTGGGGTATGAAGGCAGGAGGCTGAACAGACTGTGTGCGCGGTGGCTTGCGTCGCTCACAATCGAGGTAGCTTTTCGGGTGAGGCGGGTGGAGTAAGTCTCTTGCAGGGAAGGGAGTGGGGCACCAATGATCTTACCAGCTGTGTTCACTATGCGTTGCAGTGCTTTCCTGCTGTGTTTGGTGCAGCTACCGCCCCACACAGTGATGCAGCTGGACAGGATGCTTTCAATGGTGCCTCGGTAGAATGTTGTCAGGGTTGGTGTGGGAGCTTTCGCTCGCTTCAGCTTGCGGAGGAAGTAGAGGCGCCGCTGGGCTGTCTTCGCCAGTGATGCAGTGTTGGTGGTCCAGGAGAGGTCCTCGCTGATGTGCACCCCCAGGAATTTGGCGCTGCTCACTCTCTCCACAGCAGCACCATCGATGGTCAGTGGTGGGTGGTCGGTGTGGCCTCTCCGGAAGTCGACCACAATCTCCTTTGTTTTGCTGACATTCAGCAGGAGGTTGTTGTCTCTGCACCACGTGGTCAGAAGGTTGACCTCCTTCCTGTAGTGGGTCTCGTCGTTCTTGGAGATGAGACCCACCAGAGTTGTGTCGTCCGCAAACTTCACCATGTGATTGGTGCTGTAGGTTGGTGTGCAGTCGTGAGTCAGCAGGGTGAAGAGCAGGGGACTGAGCACACAGCCTTGGGGGGCCCCTGTGCTGAGTGTGATGCTGCTCGAGGTGTTGTTGCCGACTCGTACTGCTTGTGGTCTCTCACTGAGGAAGTCCAGCAGCCAGTTGCAGAGGGAGGTGTTGAGCCCCAGCTGGTCCAGTTTACAGATCAGTTGTTGTGGGATTATGGTGTTAAATGCTGAGCTAAAGTCTATGAAAAGCATTCTTACATATGAGTCTGCTTTTTCCAGGTGGGTGAGGGCTGGGTGGAGAGCAGAGCAGATTGCGTCCTCCGTGGAACGTTTTGCTCTGTATGCAAACTGAAAGGGGTCCAGGGTGGGGGGGAGGATGGACTTGATGTGAGACATGACTAGCCGTTCAAAGCACTTCATGATGATGGGGGTCAGTGTTACTGGGCGATAGTCGTTGAAGCAGGATGGAACGGATTTCTTTGGCACAGGTATGATGATGGAGGTCTTGAAATGTGATGTGTGTTAAAGATGTCCGTGAAGACATCCTTAAGCTCCTCTGCGCAGTCCCTCAGCACACGGCCTGGAATGTTGTCTGGGCCTGTTGCTTTGCGGGGGTTGATGGTAGAGAGTGTCCTCTTCACACTGGCAGCAGACAGGCACAGGACCTGATCGTGGGGGGGGGTGGAGTTTTCTGTGGGCTTGTGTTGTTTGTTGCTTCAAACCGTGCAAAGAAGCTGTTGAGGTTGTTGAGCAGAGAGATGTTGTTGTCGCAGGTCTGTGGCGCGGGCTTGTAGTCCGTTATGGTCTGAATGCCCTGCCACAGGCTTCGCGTGTCTCTGCTGTCCTTGAAGTGGCAGGTAATCTTGTTTGTGTAGTCCAGTTTTGCTTTCCTGATGCCACGGAACAGGCTGGCTCTCACTGTTCTCAGGCCATTTTCATCCCCGGCTCTGAAGGCTTTGTCTCTGGCCCTCAGCAGCCGATGGACAGCCCCTGTCAGCCATGGCTTCTGGTTAGCCCGAGTGATGATGGTCTTTGTGTGGGTCACATCATCAGAGCACTTACGGATGTAAGAGAGGACAGTGTCTGTAAGCTCCTCATTGTCCGTATGGTTGTTCTGTGTGGCTGCTTGCTTGAACATGCCCCAGTCTGTTGTTGCAAGACAGTCCTTGAGAGCAGACCTGGACCCCTCCGGCCACACAGTTATCTCTTTCCGGACCGGTTTTCCGACTTTCACTCTGGGCCTATATGCTGGCATTAGCGTAACAGTGATGTGATCAGAGAGTCCGATGTGGGGGAGGGGGGAGGCCTTGTATGCTCCTTTGTGAGAAGTGTAGACCAAGTCCAAGGTGTTTTCCCCTCTTGTTGGGAAATTGACATGCTGATGGTTTTGGTAGGACAGTCTTAAGATCAGCATGATTAAAATCTCCAGCGAGGATGGTAAATCCATCTGGGTGTGCTGTCTGTTGTTCACTGATGGCCTGATACAGTTCACAAAGTGCCGCATTCCTGTCACTGTTGCTGGAGGTTGGAGGGATGTATACCGCGGCTAGCAAGACCGCAGTAAACTCCCTCGACAGATAGAAAGGACGGCACTTTATGATCATAAACTCCGCCAGTGGTGAACAGTGTTTGCATACTACCACAGCGTCCCGGCACCACGCATCACAAATGTAAACACAAACCTCGCCGCCACGCTGTTTACCTCCGTTGACGAGGGCTCTGTCCGCTCGATAGCATGTTAGCTGCTCAAGTTGACAGCGGAGTCGGGGGTGTTGTCGTTAAGCCATGTTTCAGTGAAAACAAGTACACAGCAGTTACTCACTGTCCGATTCACTGACCTCAGCAGTCGTATGTGTGTTATGTGATCCATTTTGTTGTCCAAGGATCGTACGTTAGCCAGAATGATGGATGGTATGGCTGGGCGAGTTGGACTAGCCGCTAGCCTAGCCCGGATACCCCCGCGCTTGCCCCTCTTCTGCTTCCTCGCGCACCGCTTCCGACCTCTCCTTTCCGGGGGAGTGGTGGCAGTCGAGTCAAATCGAGTCGAGTCGAGTCGAGTAATCGCAGGCCGGCGAAGTAATCCGAGCTCTTTGAGTGTCTCTGTTGTGGTGTCCAAAACGTTGTAAATCTTGCTCTCGCAGATGTCTAGCAGAGCCTGTCGACTGTACTTGTATTCTGACGCAGACAGACGAGACGAACACGACAAACTTTCGGGCAAACACTTATTAAACAAACAAAACACTGCATTCCTTGGAGCGCGAGTGGTCGCTGCGTGTACACGCGCCGCCATCTTGAGTTTTTCGGACGGACGGACGGACCAACGAAACGATGATTGGCAGAGGGACGAACCAATACCTGGGAGAGGGGCAGAGGGAGAAACAAACAGACAGAACAAACGACACCACACGCACACAAATGTGGGGACGTAACACACACAGTTTACAACCATACATCATACATAATTACAATATTATAAGACACAATCAAGAAAAACAAACACATTTTCAACAAACAGGTCCTCAATCAAAATGTTAAATTGCCCGAGCAGCACCAACAACCAACTAAAATGTTTTTTATGTTTATATATTAAATGTTTATACTTTTCCAGCACCGAGGTGCACCATAACTAAAAGCGGATTTACCCAATTTGGTGGAGACTTGAAGAACCTCAAGAGTTAACCAACTTAATGTTGTTCTTGAATGTTACGGATGGCGGTCGCGCTCCCCAGTGCGGTCCCTCTGTGTCTCCCTCCATCCTTCCACTGTGCCACCCAATCACAAACTCATTCCTAGAACCTGTGTGTAATTGTCACTAATGCTACATGTACCCTCACTTCTCTTCTGTCCCCGCTTCGTCTTCACCATTTGTTGGCCACTTCACGAGCACAAGTTTGTCAGTACTATTTGCAGACTGTGATCTCCCATTTTGTTTTCGAGCTTTGAGTCTGTTTTGTATTCCGTTTTCTCTACTCTTCCTAGTTAAGATCCTTTTGTTTGGCACCGCTAACTACTCGTCCGCCTCCCTTCCTCTGCACCGCACCTGGGTCTGCTTACAACATCAAACCCTTACACTTCAATTTCAATAATCATAGCACAGAGACTGCTCTCACTAAAATTGTCAGTGATCTCAGACTAAACACTGATGCTAATAAGGTCTCCGTTCTTGTTCTCTTGGATTTCAGTGCAGCATTCAACACGATCTTTGATCACGAGTTCCTCATCAATCATCTTCAAAACTGGGTTGGTCTCTCTGATTGCATCCTAAGCTGGTTCCGTACATATATTACAGGGAGAAAATTCTATGTCAGTCTTGGAGATCATGAGTATGATATGCGTTTTGGTGTTGCACAAGGAAGTTGCCTTGGTCCCTTACTTTTCTCACTGTATATGCTACCGCTTGGCGATATTATCAGAGCACACAATGTAAACTTCCATAGCTATGCGGATGATACTCAATTATACATCTCTGTTGAACCAAATGATACTAATGCTATTTGCCCCCTCACTAACTGTCTATCAGCTGTCAATAAATGTTCTTGTTCTGTTCGTGGTCCTCTGTGGCTCACTTTGTAGAGCATGGCACTAACAACGCGGTTGTGGGTTTGATTCCCGCTGGGACCATATATACTGAAATGTATGCACTCACTGCAATGTAAATCGCTTTGGATAAAAGCGTCCGCTAAATGGCATATATTAAATGGATGAACAATAACTTTTTAAAGCTAAACGGACAAAACTGAAATCCTGTTACTTGGCCCCAAAGACAAACAGGCTTTGCTTTGCTGATGTGAGTTTTAATTCCCACATTAGCAAGGTGACCAAGACAGCCTTTTTTCATCTGAGAAACATTGCCAAGGTGCGGCCGTTTTCAACTCAGTGGGATGCTGAAAAACTGATTCATGCTTTTATTTCAAGTCGACTTGACTACTGTAATGTACTTTTTACTGGCCTCCCCAAGAAGTCTCTTGACAGGCTCCAACTAATTCAAAACTCTGCTGCAAGGCTACTGACAAAAGCTAATAGGAGAGAGCATATCACTCCAGTCTTAACTGCTCTGCACTGTATCGTTTAGAATTGACCAACACAACACACTCCTGGAGACAGATTCAATAGTTAGAAATATTGGGAGGTTTGAACCTGCTCAGTGGGACCCTGTGGAATTTTTAGCTACTCTCGAATGCCATGCTGATGGTGGTCCTCTGTGGCTCAGTTGGTAGAGCATGGCGCTAACAACGCTTAGGTTGTGGGTTTGATTCCTGCTGGGACCATGTATACTGAAATGTATGCACTCACTGCAGTGTAAGTCGCTTTGGATAAAAGCGCCAGCTAAATGGCGTATATTATATACTTCTAGTCCTTCTACTCGTATTTAAAGCACTAAATGGGCTGGGACCATCCTACCTTACTGATTCGCTGACACCCTATACACCCTCAAGAACACTCAGGTTTTCTGCTGCTGGCTTATTGAAGGTTACTGTCAAAACCCAAAGGGAGTATGTGGGGGGACATGCAGCGTTCGGCCTGTAGAGGGAGCTACAGGACCGTGGCCGGGGTTGTGTCGGCGAGACTTTTGTTGCACACCTGCTGCGAATTAAGTCTCGTCGGCGAATGTTTAAGATGTGTGTGCTTCTGCCATTTCAGTAGCTAGGCTGGAAACGGCGAGAAAGGCGAGGAGAGCGGAGAGCGGACAGTGGAGAGAGAGAGAGACGCTCTGCCGAGGCTGGAAAGCCAACGAACTCTCATTGAACAATTACTGACTATATGAATAAACGGGACCTTTTCCCTCACTACACCGCTGCGTCTGCCTCTGTGTACACGGACACCACTACATTTGGCACCCAACCTGGGACACAGAGGGAAGGCGGAATGGAGGCGCTAGCAGCGGCGATGTCGAGGATAGCGCTTGTCCTCGAGCAGCAGACGGCCCTGCAGCAGACCCAGCAGGCAACGCTGGAGGAGTTAACGGCGGCGAGGATCACGGACAGCGCCCTCCTCCAGGACTTCACCAGGGTCGGCGGGCCGGCGCCGGGGACCGGAGCGGCACCAGGTCCCCCCAAGGTCCAGTACCACCGCCCCCAGGACCTCAAGACCGCCGTGGAACTGGCTGAGGACCATCTCTCCCTCCCACCGCGGGGGCCACAACGACCAACCCCGGCCCCGCGGCAAGGGGGGGGGGGCCGACGCCCAGGAGGAACCGAGGGAGCGGAAGGAGAGAGGCCGGCGCCCGCCCCGAGAACGAGATGGCAGGAGCACACCTATCCGGAACCAACCCCGGCCCCACAGAGAGCACCTCGAGCGACAGGGGGGGTGTGTTGGCGGTGCGGACGGCCGGGCCACGTGCAGGCCGAGTGTCGGGCGATGGACGTGGGACAGGTCGTCCGCATCGGCGACATACCGGGCCCTCCCCCCGGACCAGGAGCGGCGTATCGTATTCCGGTAAGGATACAACGTGATACGCACCAGGCGTTCTTGGATTCGGGCTGCATGCAGTCCATGATCCAGGAGCGCCTGGTTCGGCCGGGGGTACTGTTGAAGGCATCGAGGGTGCGGGTGAGGTGTGTGCATGGGGACATTCACGAATATCCGGTGGTCGCTATCGAAATTCATTTTGAGGGGAAAAACCATAGTGTACAGGCGGCGGTTAGCCCACGCCTCACGCATACCCTGATTCTAGGTGTGGATTGGGAGGGGTTTCCTCAAGCGGTAAAGAGGGCTACCGGGATGCGTGCACGACAGCTAGGGAGGTGTGTGGCGTGTAGTGTGCTCTGTGCCGAGGCGGTGCCTCGCGACACTGCCGGGGAGCCGGAGCCGGCGGGGGCGCCTCACCCCGAGACTTCCCCGCCGAACTATCCGCTGCTAGGCGACTTCCCCCTCGAGCAGTCTCGTGACGAGACCCTAAGATCAGCCTTTGACCAAGTGATAGCAATTGATGGTACTTTGATACGGCCAGACACGGTACGCGCCCACCCCTATTTTGCGATTATCAGCGACAGGTTATATCGAGTAAGTCGTGACTCACATAGTCAGGAGGAAGTAACCCAGTTGTTGGTTCCCCGCAGCCGCCGCGAAATGGTCTTCCAGGCGGCTCATTTCAACCCCATGGCGGGCCATCTAGGGTATGACAAAACACTGCACCGTATAATGGCTCGATTTTATTGGCCGGGGATTCGGGCAGAGGTGCGTAGGTGGTGCGCATCCTGTCGGGAATGTCAGTTAGTAAATCCCCCGGCCATCCCACGGGCCCCCTTGCAGCCCTTACCATTGGTCGAGAACCCGTTCGACCGCATTGCGATGGATATTATCGGGCCATTTGATCGGTGTACACAGGGTTATCGATTTGTGTTGGTCTTGATAGATTACGCCACCCGATACCCCGAGGCAATACCTCTGCGCAATATCTCTGCCAGGAGTGTAGCGCAAGCATTGTTTCAAGTCATCTCCCGCGTGGGAATCCCGAAAGAGATTCTCACCGATCAGGGCACTAACTTTATGTCACGCACCCTCAAGGAACTGTATGGCTTGTTGAACATCAAGGCGATTCGAACCAGTGTTTACCACCCGGCCACTGACGGCCTTTGTGAGCGGTTCAATCGGACCTTGAAGTCAATGATCCGGAAGTTTGTCCACGAGGATAGTCGGAATTGGCATAAATGGCTAGATCCCCTGTTGTTTGCGGTGCGGGAAGTTCCCCAAGCTTCCACCGGGTTTTCCCCGTTTGAATTACTCTACGGGCGTAAGCCCCGGGGTGTCCTAGACCTGCTTAAAGAAAATTGGGAGGAAGGGTCTAGCGACAGTAAGAGCGAGATCCAGTACGTCCTCGACTTGCGCACAAAGCTCCACGCCCTAGGGGCTATCTCACATGAGCATTTGCTGCAAGCCCAGGAGCGTCAGAAACGCCTATATGACAGGGGGACTACCCTACGAGAGTTTACACCGGGAGACAAGGTGCTCGTACTGTTACCCACCTCCAGCACGAAATTACTCGCGAAGTGGCAAGGGCCGTTTGTGGTCACACGTCGCATGGGGGACGTGGATTATGAGGTTGTACGCTCGGACCGGGGGGATAGCTTGCAGGTGTATCACGTCAATCTCCTAAAAAAATGGAACGACGTGGTCACGGTTGCTCTGGCTACGGTAATTCCGGAGAGAGAGGAGTTCGGTCCGGAAGTCCCAAAATCGAAAGTTAGCACTCCGGTCGATATTGATAACCATCTCTCTGCTAGCCAGGCCGCGGACGTTGCAGATTTGCAGCTTAAGTTCGCTGACGTGTTCTCTCCCCTGCCCGGTCGGACTACGCTCATCGACCACCATATAGAAACGCAGCCGGGTTTAACGGTGCGCACGCGTCCCTATAGGTTGCCGGTGCACAAACGAAACGTTGTGTGCCGGGAGTTGGAAGCTATGCTGGAGCTGGGTGTGGTCGAGGAGTCCCGCAGTGATTGGTGTAGCCCCATCGTGCTTGTCAACAAGCCAGATGGGGCTATACGGTTCTGTGTGGATTATAGACGGGTTAATGCGGTCTCCAAGTTCGATGCATATCCGATGCCCCGGGTCGACGAGCTCTTGGACCGGCTTGGTACGGCCAGGTACTTCACGACATTGGATTGCACGAAGGGATACTGGCAGATTCCACTCTCGCCGGTGTCCCGGGAGAAAACGGCATTCTCCACTCCGCTCGGGTTATTCCAGTTCACCGTGCTCCCTTTCGGGTTGTTCGGAGCCCCAGCCACTTTTCAGCGCCTCATGGACCGTATTCTGCGGCCGCACGCCGCCTATGCTGCGGCCTACCTAGATGACATTGTCATTCACAGTGACACCTGGCCGCAGCATGTGCGGAGTGTGGCTGCTGTTCTGCGGTCCCTGAGGCAGGCGGGGCTAACGGCCAACCCGAAAAAGTGCGTGATCGGGCGGAGGGAGATCCGGTATCTGGGGTACCACTTGGGACGGGGGGAGGTGCGACCGCAGATTGAAAAGACTGCGGCCATCGCCGCCTCTCCCCGGCCCAAGACAAAGAAGGAGGTGAGGGACTTCCTGGGGCTGGCGGGATATTACCGCCAGTTCGTACCAGGGTTTTCAGAGCTGGCCAGTCCCTTGACGGACCTCACCCGAAAGGGTGCCCCGGATCCGGTCCAATGGTCGGGCCAGTGCCAGGGGTCGTTCGAGGCCCTTAAGGGGGCTCTTTGTGGAGAAACGGTCCTGTATGCGCCTGATTTTAACCTCCCTTTCTCCCTACAGACGGACGCGTCGGATAGAGGGCTGGGAGCAGTGCTGACCCAGCGCGTGGAGGGGGCCGACCGGCCGGTGCTGTACCTGAGCCGCAAGCTGTCGGAGAGGGAGGGCCGGTACAGCACCGTGGAGAAGGAGTGCCTGGCCATCAAGTGGGCGGTCGGCACCCTCCGCTACTACCTGCTGGGTCGCGCCTTCACCCTCTACTCCGACCATGCCCCCCTCCAGTGGCTCCACCGCATGAAGGATGTAAACGCGAGGATCACCCGGTGGTACCTCGCGTTGCAGCCCTTCAACTTTTCCGTCGTGCACAGACCGGGGGCGCAGATGGTCGTGGCAGACTTCCTCTCCCGTGCAGGGGGGGGGGAGTAGGTCGTCGGCCGTCGGTTCCCCGGCCTGTGTCGGGCGGTGGGGGTATGTGGGGGGACATGCAGCGTTCGGCCTGTAGAGGGAGCTACAGGACCGTGGCCGGGGTTGTGTCGGCGAGACTTTTGTTGCACACCTGCTGCGAATTAAGTCTCGTCGGCGAAGGTTTAAGATGTGTGTGCTTCTGCCATTTCAGTAGGGGATCTAAGCTGGAGAAGGCGAGGTGACGAGAGCAGAGCCGAGAACCGAGACGAGAGAGAGAGACATTGAACGAGGCTGGAAAGCCAAACCGTGCCAGCGGAACCCTTTATGAATAAACGGGACGAATTCCCTTATCGATATACTGCGTCTGCCTCTGTGTATAAACGGACTTTGTTACAGAGATAATTCCTCTACAAAATCACCTAATCAGACATCCCATTCCTGTTTTCCCCTGGCTGGTGCTCAGGGAGAAGATCGTCATTGACTTGCATAACGGTCTTAATCACAACTCAATTAGTAACATTATTTCTCAGACCAAAAAATTACTCTACTCTTTCGTAACAAAGGCATCAGTCGCAGAAGAGTTACAAAATTGAATAAGGGAGGAACAGGACCGCAAATAGAAGAGACAAGGCTTAGTTCCTCCAGGGTGATTTTATAAAACTACCCTTCACAGTGATATGATTCTCTACTCCAAGATGTTGTAAAACACTTCTATTTCTGGACTATCCTCCCGTCACAACATACTCTACACACACAAAAACACACACACAGTTCCTCTCCTGCTGGTCACGGAACAGACAGCAATGGCAGATCAATAATTCTGTTGTAGCACTGTGCATTGTTCTAGTTGCGCCATCCCGAGATGCAATTGAGGGGAAAACAATGGTATCATGCTAAACAGTTGAGGAGATTGGTGGTTAGGCCACTCCCCTCTCACCACCGACACCCCATCCCCTCCCCATGTCCCACACCTATTTGTAATAGGACAGTGAAACATTTTTTCTTTTGGCTCTACACTCCAAAATTTTATTTGATGGTATTTGTGTACATATTGGTTTCACCATTCAAAAATGACCACTTTTTATGCGTAGTCCCCTTATTTCAGGGTAACCAAAAGTAATGGGACATGTCATGGAAATTCTCCACTGTAGTATATGTAGTATTCAGTAAATGTGAGATTCAAGAGCTAAGGATCTTGTTAAAGCCACAATATACACTTACGCCCTTTATTAGGAACACCTGTACACCTTCTCATGGTGGAGGTGGTGTAATAGTGTGCGGAATGTTTTCTTGGCACACTTTGGGCCCTTTAATACCAAATATCAATCATCGCTTGAATGCCACAGCCTATTTGAGTATTGTTGCTGACCATGTGCATCCCTTCATGGCCACAATTTACCCATCTTCTAATGGCTACCTCCAGCATGATAATGCACCGTGTCACAAAGCAAAAGTCGTCTCAAACTGGTTTTATGAACATGACAATGAGTTCAGTGTTCTTCAGTGGCCTTCCCAGTCACTGGATCAGAATCCAATAGAACTTTGCGATGTGGTAGAACGGGAGATTCACAGCTTGAAAGTGCACCTGAAAAATCTGCAATTCATGGAATTCTGTGATGCAATCATGTCATCATGGACCAGAATCTCAAATACCCAATATTTAGTATAGTGTTCCTAATAAAGTGCCAAGTTTATTAGTGAGTAAGTTTATTACACTTGCAAGTGGAGAAACGCTCCAAACAGAAGTTCAGTGAGATCGCTGAGATGCAGCTCAGCAACCTTCCTCCTAAAGAACACAATCAAGGACAAAGGTCGGGATGTTGGCGGTTTGGAGCTCACCGTGTCAACAACAGGTGTCTCAAGGACTGTTTCCCACAGTCTGCTCCCAACCTCCAACCCCCGCTTTGCCCAACAACAATACTCAGTAAATTTCTACAGCTCGCCTCACCATAAGGGCAGGCAGGCCTAGTACATTGTTATAAGCATACAGCAGTATTCTGTCTAAACACATCTCTATCAATAATATTTCTATTACAATACCCCCTTTTAACATTTTACCAAGTCAAGCTTTATTAGTTAAGCAAAACAGTTATATTTCATAGTCAGGTAAAGGGAACAAGTTGGAAAAGTCAGGCGTGTTCTCTTGCTGTTGGATCATAACCTGAGCTGTCACCCTTGATGCACACATTTTAAGCAATTTGGAAATCATTATACAACAATCCATTAAAAAAGCAATAATGGCAAACACACCAATCAGCATTTTAACAATAGAAGTTCCCCATGTTCCAAACAATGAATTCAGAGTTGAGAAAGGGTCTATGCCATGTGTTTTGTGGAGTTCTTCTATACCTTTGTGTTTCTTGATCAACCACCTTCTCGGTTGCATCCGAAATCTAAGTACAACATTCAGTACTGATCACCTGGCAAACCCCTCCCTGTGACGCTAACATCATATCCAATGCCATTCTATTCTGCAAAGCAACAGCTCTGGTCTCATCTAATTCCTTTGCCAGGGATCAAATGGTGTCTGCAGTGAGATTCATGTGTTTTTCTAATACCAGGGAGAGTGCGTGGATTTCCTCTTGTGTATGTGCCATACCCAGGGATAGCCATCAGAAGTTGGGTACACTGTGTTCATAAAGTGATGGACATGCTCAGCAACAATATTCAGGTAGGCTGTGGCGTTTAAACGATGCTCAATTGGTACTAAGGGGCCCAATATGTTCCAAGAAAATATCCCCCACACCACCACCACCACCAGCCTGAACCGTTCATACAAGGCAGGATGGATCCATGCTTTCATGTTATTTACGCCAAATTCTGACCCTACCATCTGAATGTCGCAGCGGAAATCGAGACTCATCAGACCAGGCAATGTTTTTCCAACCTTCTATTGTCCAATTTTGGTGAGCCCGTGCGAATTGTAGCCTCAGTTTCCTGTTCTTAGCTGACAGGAGTGGCACCCGGTGTGGTCTTCTGCTGCTGTAGCCCATCTGCTTCAAGGTTCGACGTGTTCAGAGATGGTCTTCTGCATACCTTGGTTGTAACAAGTAGTTATTTGAGTTACTGTTGCCTTTCTATCATCTCGAACCAGTCTGGCCACTCTCTTCTGACCTCTGGCATCAACAAGGCATTTTCGCCCAGAGAACTGTCGCTCAGTGGATATTTTCTCTTTTTCGGACCATTCTCTGTAAACCCTAGAGATGGTTGTGTGTGAAAAAATCCCAGTAGATCAGCAGTTTCTGAAATACTCAGACCATCTGGCACCAACAACCATGCCACGTTCAAAGTCACTTAAATCACCTTTCTTCCCCATTCTGATGCTCGGTTTGAACTTCAGCAGGTCGTCTTGACCATGTCTACATGCCTAAATGCATTGAGTTGCTGCCATGTGATTGGCTGATTAGATATTTGTGTTAACGAGCAGTTGAACAGGGGTACATCTGGTACATGTGATGGAACACACCTGACTTACCAGAAACACCTGTCAAGCCAATTGTCCCATTACTTTTTGGTACCCTAAAATAGGGGGACTAATAAAAGCTGATAATCTCTACTTTAACCTCATAGTAATTGTTTGATTTAAAATCCAAACTATTGGACTGTATAGCCAAAAGAAGAAAACATGCTTCACTGTCCCATTACTTATACAGTGCCCTGTGTATGTTTGTGTTGACCCGATCTGTGTATTGTTTTATATCCACATCTCAGTTGGCTCACTGCCAGACTGCCTCTCAGCAGGATCATAGGTCACAGCTTCATACTGTTCCAATATGGAGGAGTGGTCTTTCAGCTCTGCAGCACCACTACAGCTCACACTGGGTTCTTTGTCATGGCTGCCAAAGTCCCACATTAGGACTGTCTGTAGGAACAGCACTGAGGCCCACTGGCCTTAAGACCCCTCACCATGGACCTCTCTTTGCCCACACGCAGACAAACTCCGGTCATTTTCTTACATCCCTATACTCCAACCCTCTATATTCATACAAAGCCCTTCCCATCCATGCTATTTCTATTCTTGTCTGGTTAATGGACATGTTTTTCTCTGTGCAGTAAAAATAAGTACAGTACAGTAACCCTCTCTCTCTTTCTCTGTAGCTTTTAGAATAGGCCGCTGAACCATCTGGTAGAGCTCCAGCTGTTATGAGAGGATGGAGAAAGAGATGGAATAGAAAGAGAGAGGGAGAGATAAAGGGACTGCAATGGAGATTGGGGGAGAGGATGAGAGAAGGGGGATATCTCTTTTACAATCCTGTTATGCAGTCACTTTCTGTGGCTGGCATATTGCATCTGTTAAAAAAAAAAAAAAAGTGAAGAAGAAAAACAGCTTTGCAATTAGCGCTGGATATCCTAAGGGTCCTGGTCTCCCCCAATCACAATGCACCATCCTGTCCTCCCGAGTGTGCGTGTTACAAAGCAGACGATGTGACTCAGGAACACACTGCTACCCATACAGCCTCATCACAGACTCACTGATACAGATACGTTGTCTTTCTCTCCCTGCTTGCCATGCACTGTAGGCATTCTGCTGCTACACACATCAAATTGCTTTGGAATTTTGTACAAATAAAACAGGCCTAATTTAAAATCTGAATCAACAGCATTGCCAAAATAGTAACATGACACAAGCATTATGTAACAATGGCCTCAAATGTGAGGTCTACATAACCTACAGTATTTTCTGAAAATATAGTATGCACTGCAAGGCTGAATGCTTACTCTAGGTTAGTAATATAAGCTAAATATAAACTGGTACTGCGTAGTAGGTATAAGGTCTCTGTAAGGTATGGTCTCCACACACTGGCACTTCCTCTCTGGTGTGTGGGTGTTTATGGGTATGGCCCTGCTTCCTGCCTCTTAGATTAGGACCACCCACAGGGGCCTCATCATTCTAAATCTGTCAACAGCTTGATTATCCGGGAGGTAGCGCCGCTGTTATAGTAATGACTCAGCTCTTCAGTAATGCGATAGCTAACCAAATACATTAAAAGATAATGTTAGATAATAGCTTACAATGCAATGGTATTTGAGTAGCTCCCTTTTGTACAGCAACACCTTTTGCTAACATACACAATGTTGTTTTCATAAACCCAGCATGAAGACTGATGTCACCTTAGGGTGAATAGTCGAGAAGGACTAAATATGTCTGTAACAAGGTCCGTTAGTACACAGAGGCAGACGCAGTATAGGATTTAGGGATTGCTCCCGTTTATTCATACAGTCTCTCGTCAAAGTCCTTAGTCGGCTTTCCAGCCTCGTCAAACGGTTCGTTCGGTCGTTACGTCTTTCTCTCTCTCTCTCTCGCCGTTCCCAGCTCACCTACTGAAATGGCAGAAGCACACACATCTTAAGCACTCGCCAACGAGACTTCATTTGCAACAGGTGTGCAACGAAGCCTCGCCGACACAACCCCGGCCACGGTCCTGTAGCTCCCTCTACAGGCCGAACGCTGCATGTCCCCCCACATACCCCCACCGCCCGACACAGGCCGGGGACCCGACGGCCGACGACCTACTCCCCCCCCCCTGCGCGGGAGAGGAAGTCTGCCACGACCATCTGCGCCCCCGGTCTGTGCACGACCGAAAAGTTGAAGGGCTGCAACGCGAGATACCACCGGGTGATCCTCGCGTTCACATCCTTCATGCGGTGGAGCCACTGGAGGGGGGCATGGTCGGAGTAGAGGGTGAAAGCGCGACCCAGCAGGTAGTAGCGGAGGGTGCCGACCGCCCACTTGATGGCCAGGCACTCCTTCTCCACAGTGCTGTACCGGCCCTCCCTCTCCGACAGCTTGCGGCTCAGGTACAGCACCGGTCGGTCGGCCCCCTCCACGCGCTGGGTCAGCACTGCTCCCAGCCCTCTATCCGACACGTCCATCTGTAGGGAGAAAGGGAGGTTAAAATCAGGCGCATACAGGACCGTTTCTCCACAAAGAGCTCCCTTAAGGGCCTCGAACGACCCCTGGCACCGGCCCGACCATTGGACCGGATCCGGGGCACCCTTCCGGGTGAGGTCCGTCAAGGGACTGGCCAGCTCTGAAAACCCTGGCACGAACTGCCGGTAATAGCCAGCCAGCCCCAGGAAGGCCCTCACCTCCTTCTTCGTCTTGGGTCGAGGAGAGGCGGCGATGGCCGCAGTCTTTTCAATCTGCGGTCGCACCTCCCCCCGACCCAAGTGGTACCCCAGATACCGGATCTCCCTCCGCCCGATCACGCACTTTTTCGGGTTGGCCGTCAGCCCCGCCTGCCTCAGGGACCGCAGAACAGCAGCCACACTCCGCACATGCTGCGCCCAGATGTCACTGTGAATGACAATGTCATCTAGGTAGGCCGCAGCATAGGCAGAGTGCGGCCGCAGAATACGGTCCATGAGGCGCTGAAACGTGGCTGGGGCTCCGAACAACCCGAAAGGGAGCACTGTGAACTGGAAAAGCCCGAGCGGAGTGGAGAATGCCGTTTTTCTCCCGGGACACCGGCGAGAGTGGAATCTGCCAGTATCCCTTCGTGCAATCCAATGTCGTGAAGTACTTGGCCGTACCAAGCCGGTCCAAGAGCTCGTCGACCTGGGGCATCGGATAAGCATCGAACTTGGAGACCGCATTAACCCGTCTATAATCCACACAGAACCGTATAGCCCCATGTGGCTTGTTGACAAGCACGATGGGGCTACACCAATCACTACGGGACTCCTCGACCACACCCAGCT
Source organism: Argentina silus (assembly GCF_951799395.1). Taxonomy (NCBI): domain Eukaryota; kingdom Metazoa; phylum Chordata; class Actinopteri; order Argentiniformes; family Argentinidae; genus Argentina; species Argentina silus. Next base: position 18,144,922 of record NC_139654.1, read on the forward strand.
CCAGCATGGCTTCCAACTCCCTGCACACAATGTCTCGTTTGTGCACCGGCAACCTATAGGGACGCGTGCGCACCGTTAAACCCGGCTGCGTTTCTATATGGTGGTCGATGAGCGTAGTCCGACCGGGCAGGGGAGAGAACACGTCGGCGAACTTAGCCTGCAAATCTGCAACGTCCGTTGCCTGGCTAGCAGAGAGATGGTTATCAATATCGACCGGAGTGCAAACTTTCGATTTTGGGACTTCCGGACCGAACTCCTCTCCCTCTGGAATTACTGTAGCCAGAGCAACAGTGACCACGTCGTTCCATTTTTTGAGGAGATTGACGTGATACACCTGCAAGCTATCCCCCCGGTCCGAGCGTACTACCTCATAATCCACGTCCCCCATGCGACGTGTGACCACAAACGGCCCTTGCCACTTCGCGAGTAATTTCGTGCTGGAGGTGGGTAACAGTACGAGCACCTTGTCTCCCGGTGTAAACTCTCGTAGGGTAGTTCCCCTGTCGTACAGGCGTTTCTGACGCTCCTGGGCTTGCAGCAAATGCTCGTGTGAGATAACCCCTAGGGCGTGGAGCTTTGTGCGCAAGTCCAGGACGTATTGGATCTCACTTTTACTGTCGCTAGACCCTTCCTCCCAATTTTCTTTAAGAAGGTCTAGGACACCCCGGGGCTTACGCCCGTAGAGTAATTCAAACGGGGAAAACCCGGTGGAAGCTTGGGGGACTTCCCGCACCGCAAACAACAGGGGATCTAGCCATTTATGCCAATTCCGACTATCCTCGTGTACAAACTTCCGGATCATTGACTTCAAGGTCCGATTGAACCGCTCACAAAGGCCATCAGTGGCCGGGTGGTAAACACTGGTTCGAATCGCCTTGATGTTCAACAAGCCATACAGTTCCTTGAGGGTGCGTGACATAAAATTAGTGCCCTGATCGGTGAGAATCTCTTTCGGGATTCCCACGCGGGAGATAACTTGAAACAATGCCTGCGCTACACTCCTGGCAGAGATATTGCGCAGCGGTATTGCCTCGGGGTATCGGGTGGCGTAATCTATCAAGACCAACACAAATCGATATCCCTGTGTACACCGGTCAAATGGCCCGATAATATCCATCGCAATGCGGTCGAATGGGTTCTCGACCAGTGGTAAGGGCCGCAAGGGGGCCCGTGGAATGGCCGGGGAATTTACCAACTGACATTCACGACAAGAAGCGCACCACCTACGCACCTCTGCCCGAATCCCCGGCCAAAAAAATCGAGCCATTATACGGTTCAGTGTTTTATCATACCCTAAATGGCCCGCCATGGGGTTGAAATGAGCCGCCTGGAAGACCATTTCGCGGCGGCTGCGGGGAACCAACAACTGGGTTACTTCCTCCTGACTATGTGAGTCACGACTTACTCTATATAACCTGTCGCTGATAATCGCAAAATAGGGGTGGGCGCGCACTGTGTCTGGCCGTATCAAAGTACCATCAATTGCTATCACTTGGTCAAAGGCTGATCTTAGGGTCTCGTCACGAGACTGCTCGAGGGGGAAGTCGCCTAGCAGCGGATAGTTCGGCGGGGAAATCTCGGGGTGAGGCGCCCCCGCCGGCTCCGGCTCCCCGGCAGTGTCGCGAGGCACCGCCTCAGCACAGAGCACATTAAACGCCTCACACCTCCCTAGCTGTCGTGCACGCATCCCGGTAGCCCTCTTTACAGCTTGAGGAAACCCCTCCCAATCTACACCTAGAATCAGGGGATGCGTGAGGCGTGGGCTAACCGCCGCCTGCACACTATGTTTTTTTCCCTCAAAATGAATTTCGATAGCGACCACCGGATATTCGTGAATGTCCCCATGCACACACCTCACCCGCACCCTCGATGCCTTCAACAATGCCCCCGGCCGAACCAGGCGCTCCTGGATCATGGACTGCATGCAGCCCGAATCCAAGAACGCCTGGTGCGTATCATGCTGTATCCTTACCGGAACACGATACGCCGCTCCTGGTCCGGGGGGAGGGCCCGGTATGTCGCCGATGCGGACGACCTGTCCCACCTCCATCGCCTGGCACTCGGCCTGCACATGGCCCGGCCGTCCGCACCGCCAACACACCCCCCCTGTCGCTCGAGGTGCTATCTGTGGGGCCGGGGTCGGCTCTGGATGGGTGCGCCCCTGCCATCTCGACCTTGGGGCGGGCGCCGGCCTTTCTCCTCCCGGTCCCTCGGCTCCTCCTGGGCGTCGGCCCCCCCGCCCCCTGGCGCGGGGCCGGGGTTGGTCGTTGTGGCCCCCGCGGTGGGAGGGAGAGATGGTCCTCCGTCAATCCCACGGCGGTCTTGAGGTCCTGGGGGCTGTGGTACTGGACCCAGGCGGCGGTTCGGGCCGGGAGCCCCGCGAGGAACTGTTCCATGACCACCCGGTACCCGACCTCCACCGCCGAGTTGTTCTCTGGGTCCAGCCACCGCCACGCGCTGTCCTGCAGCCGCTGGGCGTAGGCGAAGGGCCGGCACCCCTCCTCCATTGCCAGGGCCCGAAACCGGCGCCGGTGTTCCTCCGGTGTAAGGCCCAGGCGGTCCCGAATTGCCCGGGCCAGGGACGTGTAATCCCGTTGGGCGGCCGCCGGCAAACTGTGGGCCGCGAGCTGCGCCTCCCCTGACAGGAGGGGCAGCAGATGGTAGGCCCACTCTCGGTCCGGCCACCCCGAGATCCTTGCCGTCCCCTCGAACACCGCGAGGAACGCCTCCGGGTCGTCCAGGTCCCCCATCTTCTGTAGCTGGACCTTGGGGAGACCTGGTGCCGACCCGGTCCCCGGCGCCGGCCCGATGACCCTGGTGAGGTCCTGAAGGAGGGCACGGTCCGCCGTCCTCGCCGCTGTCAGTTCTCCCAGCGCAGCCTGCTGGGTCTGTTGTAGGATGGTTTGTTGCTCGAGGATCAATGAAATCCTCGAGACTGCTGCTGCTAATGTCTCCTTCTGCCTTCACTCTGTCAAAGTCCTTAGTCGGCTTTCCAGCCTCGTCAAACGGTTCGTTCGGTCGTTACGTCGTTACGTCGTTACGTCTTTCTCTCTCTCTCTCTCTCGCCGTTCCCAGCTCACCTACTGAAATGGCAGAAGCACACACATCTTAAGCACTCGCCAACGAGACTTCATTTGCAACAGGTGTGCAACGAAGCCTCGCCGACACAACCCCGGCCACGGTCCTGTAGCTCCCTCTACAGGCCGAACGCTGCATGTCCCCCCACAATGTCAAATTCAAAGAGCATAATTCAAGCTCCTTAAGTGGAAGACCGTTCATCTTTAACCTTGCATTGCTCCCCCAATTGTAAAGTAGTCCTTTTTAGGCTAATCCTACCCAAAACCAGTCTATGTACAGACTATGTAATCCAATCCTGAAAAAAATGAGGTTGAGGCTATTAGATCTGAGAGTCCTGGCACAAAAACAATGCCTCACTGTGACAACTACATTGTCAGTTGTGGTCTCTGTTAGTGTTATAGAAAGAGACAGAAAGCAACACAGGGGGACAGTATTTAATCTCCACATGGATGAGGCTAATGGTCTGCACTCTGCATGAGTTGTGTGAATCGACAGTATCTGAGAGGGAGTGATGCATTATTGAAGAGTAAACATGGTGGAGAGAAAGAGAACCAGTGTGGTTGGGGCAGTGTTGATTGTGACAGACCCGGAGAGGCATGAACACCTCCCCAAAGCGTCTGGGGCTTTTTACAATACCCCCACAAATCAGCATTTATTGCTCTGGTTTTGGAGACTCCAGAGACAGCAGCCTATCCGCAACCCCTGAATGGGCCTTAATGCTATCAATCAATCATTCATCACGAGTCACAAAGAAACAAAAACAGGTGGCCAAAAGACAGCCAGGAGAGCAAGGCAGCTGAACTGGACTGTGTCTCACAGCTTTCAGGCTGAGACGGAAAAACCCTGTCAGATTATACAGTGCCTATAGAAAGTCATCATACCCCTTTGAAATAGTTACTATATTTGTCGTAGAGCCTGAAATCAAAACCCATTAAAAAAAATTAAAAAAAAGCTTTATGTACAAATTTAGCCATACAACATCAAACTAATGAAAAAAAGGCGACAGTTCTAAAAATGTATACAAAATGAAAAACAAGAATAACAGGGTTGGAAAAGTCATCAGTCCCCTGATTTAATACTTTGTAGAGCCACCTTTTGCTGCAATTACAGCCATCAATCTGTTTGGATATGCACACCTAGATTGGAGAATATTTGCCCATTCTTCCTTGCAAAATTGTTCGAGTTCAGTCAAATTCCGTGGTGAGCGGCAATGGACTGCTCTCTTCAAGTCCATCCACAGATTTTTGGATTTAAGTCAGGGCTCTGACTTGGCCACTCAAGGACATTCACCTTTCTATACTTAAGCCACTGCGTTGTTCTTTTGGCGGTATGTTTAGGATCGTTGTCGTGTTGGAAGGTGAATGACCTGCCCATCTTCAGCTGTCTAGCAGAGGGACGCAGGTTGTCCTCAAGAATTTGGGTGTACTTAGCAGCATCCATTTTCCCTTCAATCCTGACCAATTGCCCAGTCCCCGCTGAAGAGAAACATCCCCACAACATAATGCTGCCACCACCATGCTTCACAGTAGGTATGGTGTGTTTTGGGTGGTGTGCTGTGTTTGGTTTTCGCCAAACATAGCGCTTGGAGTTCAGTCCAAAAAGTTCAATCTTAGTCTCGTCTGACCATAAAACCTTTTTCCACATGGCAACAGAATCTTCCAGGTGTGTCTTTGCATAGCACAAACGAGACTGACTGTGGCACTTTTTCAGAAAAGGCTTCTTTCTTGCTACCCTGCTATACAGGCCAGCTTTGTGTAAAGCTTGTGAGATTGTCACATGCACAGACAGACCAGTCCCAGCCATAAAGACTTGTAAGTCCTTCAAAGTTGCCTTTGGCCTCTTGGTAGCTTCTCTGATCAATGTCCTCCTGGCTCGGTCATCCAGTTTGGACGGACGGCCTGATCTAGGCAAGGTGTTGGTGGTGTCATACGCCTTCCACTTCTTAATGATGCTCTGAACGGTACTCAGAGGGATAGCTAAAGCCTTCGAAATCTTTTTGTAGCCTTCACCTAACTTGTGCCTTCCTACAACTTTATCCCGGAGGCCTTTTGAAAGTACTTTTCCAACCATGGTGAATTCTTTGCAGAACCATGCACTTCTAGTAGTGGAATCCTCAAGAAACAGCTGGTTTAATTCTGAAGTAATCAAAACCACTACAATTGATGTCAGGTGGGGGGCAATTAGCCTGGTGTTTGATCTGGAAGTTGATTGGTTGCACCTGAGCAAGTTTATAATGGTATACTCTAAGGGGCTGATCACTTAACCAAACCAGGTATTTCACTAATTAATTTGTAATAATTGTCCAGAATTTTTAAATTTTTTATTATAACCCTCATCATCAAAGTGAAAATGTGTACATACAGCTCAAAAAAGTTAGATTCGATTTATTTTAATTTCCAGGGTGTAATGTGACAAAAGGTAAAGATTTCACAGGGTATGATGACTTTCTATAGGCACTGTATTTGGGCAGAGTCCATGGCTCATTTTGTGCAGAAGAAACTGAAACATTTGAGTGGAGGGAGGAGGAAAGGGAAGAAAACTTTTTGAAAGAGGGCGAGTGAAATGTGGCCCTCTGTGCCCCCTCTCCCTTCCCCTCCCCTGACCCTTCTGCACATTCCTCCCTCCTCAGCAGGTCTGGTATGCTCCACAGGAAGCGGCGGCAGCAGCACAGTAATCTTTGCAAAAGGGCAGATTTGAGCGGCCGCCAGGGCAGCTGGCCAACTATTTCTCATTTGGAGCTGGCCTGGGGGTGACCCTCTTGCTGGAGCCCCACTCTCAGGAAAAACAAAAAACGACAGCATCAAGTGAGGAAGCTCCTTGGCATCACTGGAGAGCCGGGAACGGACTTGCGGAGGGAAAACATGGAAACCGCCGGCCTGGTCTCAGGAACACTTCCTGTGTAAAAAGAAAGATTTTTTTTTTTTAATACTGTCTGTATGAGCCCCTGGGCCCCAAAAACAAGGGAGATCTGAATGTTTTTAAAAAAATTTGCTTGGAACTCTCTAACTCTCTACACCCCTCTTTCTTTCTTCATTTCCCTCTCTGTCTAATGCTTTCTCAAGCCCACTGCCCCCTATCCCCCACTCTTTCCATACCCCTCCACCAAACCCTGGCCTCTTGCACTCTAAGTGGAAGCCCACCATTGGCTGGGGAGGAGCTGGTCTGGGTCTCTGTTATGTTGCTTCAGTGATGGATTGGCAGGAAGGCTGCTTGGAATCCTAGTCCAGCATTCCAGCTTTTACAGTGGGATGAGAGGATGGGGAGGGGCATTCCGCAGTGTCTTTGTAATCACAATGGCTCTAACAATAACAACTCTCATGACCTTCAGCCAATCCCAGGCTAGCACATATTAATTATCAGGGTGTTCCCTGCAATAGTCATGAAAAAAAAAGCTGCCAGAAAAAGCAAAAGAGACACAGTGAAGCGAAGACATGTGGAAATGTTTTGAGGCTATAAGGCTTTGTGAGTCCGACCAAAGACATGAAATTCCACATGCTGGGTTCAGATATCGTGTCTGTGTGCAATGAGTGTGGCAGTAAACAAGCCCCACTTGGCTTGCGGACCAATCAGGCACCCCTGTGGCCAGCTTTAGGGAGGGAGCATAGAAGAACAACAAAGAGTCCTTATGTTTTTATTCTAAAACCCATCCCCCACAACTCCCCTAAAAACCCTTCAGTAAAAACTCATCACACATTCGGCAGATCCACTGAGGCCTGCCTCCAATTATCCGCCCATGTTGCTGGAATCCCAGGAAGGATTTCCCAGGAGGTTTGATGTTACCTCGAAACTTTTGACAGAGAACATGGCGGCTTTGAAAATCAGGGTGTGAACTTGCCTGCCAGAAAAAGAAAGAGAATGAAAGGAAAATGCCACTGGATGGAAATCCGCTGCGGAAGGTTGGGACACATTACTTTAAATGGGCCCAAATGTGTCAGAACCATACCAAACATCTCCCAGCAGCACTGGCTGCTGGAGGACTGGTGAGCGTTACAGTTTTGTGACTTCTTGCTGATATACAGTGCCCTGCGTAAGTAATGGGACATTGAAGCATTATTTTTTTGCTCTACACTGCAAAAGTTTGGATTTCAGTATTTGTGTACATATTGGATAATGCAGTAATGGGACAATTGGCTTGACAGGTGTTTCTGGTAAGTCAGGTGTGTTCCGTCACATCATTTGTGCAGAAAGCTGTCAATGTGTACTATTGATTCTAGGCTTTGGCTTTGCCTTTGGAGTTTGCTATTGGTGTCTGTGAACATGAGGACCGAAGAGGTGTCAATGAAAGTCAGGAAAGCTATTATGAGATTGAAAAATCAGGAGAAAAAAAACATAGCCAAAACCTTAGGCAGTTTGAAACAACATTAAAAAGAAACAAAAGCACTGGTGAGTTCAGCAGTCGCAAATGGGCTGGTAGGCCAAGGACAACTTCCACACTGGATGACCGAAGGTTTCTTATCGTACACTGTAAAAAAATAAAAATATCTTAACGGTGATTCACTGTAATTTCGTACCTTGTTTTTTCCGTTTTATTGAATAATGGAATAATGCTGGTAAAATCCTAGAGATGCATCTCAATTCAACATTTTTCTTGTAAAAAAAATGGAATAATCCAAATTAACCTTTCTCGTGTTCATCATCCCCCCCCCTTATTATAGTGTTCGCGGCCAAATTTGGCCGGTCTGTCTTAACTGCTCTTATATTAACACAAAAAACATAAATCATCACCAAATTTTATTTAACACCTTTTTAATGAAACAACAAACATTCTATGTTTTTTCACAGACATGAATCCCCTGTTCACAACAATACACTCACACAACCTTTATTATCGTTTTTAATTAATTGAAAGTGAAAATAACTCTGTTTTTAACTTTCACGTTAAAAGACAGTGTAATTCCATGAAACCGAATGCAGAATAACATATTCGCTGTTATTTCACAGATTTTGATTCCTAAACCACAAAGATAAACTCTAAAAGTATGGTCATTTACATCACCTCCAACAAAGTTAACATCTGTTATTTTGCAGACATTTTACTTTTATTTCACTTATTTATTTAATTTAATTAATATTTATTTAATGTTAAAATAGGCAATTTATTATGTTTAAAAATGCTATAACGCCATGAAAATTAATGTAAAATAAAATATATTTAATATTATTTCACAGATATTGATCGCTTGTTCACAACGATAAACCGCAAAAATATAGTTTTACACTCTCAAACATCACTAATTTCCGTTGTTTTCCAGACATTGAAATTTATTTCACACAGAAGTTACATTTTGAATAGGGTTAGTAATTTACATTAAAGGGATACTTCACTATTTTACACCTTATAATCAGATGGTTCTTATACACCTTATACACCTTATAATCAGGGACGTTCGGGTGGAACCAATGACGGCACAGAGAGCGGAGAATACGGTTATGCCCGAAGGCGTCTTTAATAATAATAATAATAATAATAATAGGGAAGGGGGAAGAGTGAATAATCCAGAGAGAGTAGTCGAGGGTCGGTCCAGGGTTCGGCAGGCGGGCGATAGTCAGACCAGGCAGGGGTCGGGCAGGCAGACGGGTAATCAGACAGGAAAGGGCTAGGTCCGTGGAAGGGTCGAGGCAGAATCCAAGGGGGTCGGGACTGCAGGAGGAGACACAGACGGGGTAAGGCAACGACGAGGAGACGAAAACACTGAAGGGCTGAAGCGTAGCGATGAGAATACTGTAGAGTTACCGTATGGTCACAGTATGTTCTGGCACTGGAGTGGAGTTCAGGCTGGGGCTATGTAGGGTGCTGATTGGGGATCGGGTCCAGGTGCGCTGTCGACTGGGAGGAAGACGCTCCAGTGATGACCGCCGCGGCCTCGAGGTGGTGCCAGAGGGTTGGTTAGGAGGGGGAACCATAACAGGTTCCTTACATTGAAAGTAGTCATTGAAAGTAGGCCAACCAAGTCAGGTTTAGGTATTAACTTGCCTAAGTGCACTGTAAAATACTCAGGGGCTTCGAAAAGATGACTCCTAGACTTCCACAAACATCATATTCAGAAATAAATATTCAACATAGCCAGCTGCTTAATGTCAACATAATTTTTTTCAGGACATGCATCTACTATAGATAGCAACACTTGTGAGAATGCTGTTCATTGACTTCAGTTCAGCATTCAACACCATCATCCCCTCCAAACTGATCTCCAAACTCAGTCAACTGGGCATCAACTCTGCAACTGGATTCTGGACTTCCTAACCAACAGGCCGCAGTCTGTTAGGCTACACAACCACACCTCCTCAACCCTCACCCTGAACACCAGCGTTCCACAAGGCTGTGTGCTGAGCCCCCTCCTTTACTCCCTCTTCACCTACGACTGCACACCTGTACATGGCTCAAACACCATTGTTAAGTTTGCAGACGACACAACAGTGATTGGTCTCATCAGCAACAACGATGAGTCGGCCTACAGGGAGGAGGTCCAGCACCTAACAGTGTGGTGCAACGACAACAACCTGGCTCTCAACACCAGGAAGACCAAAGAGCTCATTGTGGACTTCAGGAAGTCAAAAGCTGGCACACACACCCCCATCCTCATCAACGGGACTGAGGTGGAGCGAGTCACCAGCTTCAGGTTTCTGGGTGTCCACATCTCTGAGGATCTCTCCTGGACCCTCAACACCTCTACCCTGATCAAGAAGGCTCACCAGCGTCTCTTCTTCCTGAGGAGACTAAAGAAGGTCCATCTGTCTCCTCAGATCCTGGTGAACTTCTACCGCTGCACCATCGAGAGCATCCTCACCAACTGTGTCACAGTATGGTATGGCAACAGCTCGGCATCTGACCGGAAAGCACTGCAGAGGGTGGTGAAAACTGCCCAACTCATCACCGGTTCCTCACTCCCCTCCATTGAGGCTGTCCAGGGCAAACGATGCTTGTGTAAGGCACGCAGCATCGTCAAGGACATTTCTCACCCCAACCACAGACTTTTCACCCCACTCCCCTCCGGGAGGCGCTACAGGTCTCTCCGCACCCGAACCAGCAGGTTCAGAGGTAGCTTCTTACCTGCGGTTGTCACCCTACTGAACTCCAACTCTGCACCTAGGTGACAACCTACCAACCCCTGCACCCCCCGGACAATTGCACTACTCTTACAGTATTCCTATAAACTGTACATACTGTATCCACACTTGTACAAACTGCTCTTACTCCATAACACTGCTCTTCTGTACATATGTCTATACTGTTCATAATGCACATGTCCTTATATTTTTCTTTTATACACTGCACATATCTGTACATACCTGTTTATACTGTTCATACGGCATTCCATATTTATTCTGCTATTTACTCTAATGTTACTGTTAATACATATATACTGCTAGACTGCATTGCCTATACAGCTCATATGCTGCTTACACTGTTCATACTGCATCCTATTTATTCTGCTTATAATGCTACTGCTAATTCATATACTGCTTACACTGCACTACCTGTATATACTGTTCACACTGCACTTTTCTGCTTTTTTGCACTTCTGGTTAGACGCTAACTGCATTTCGTTGTCTCTGTACTTGTACTCTGCACAATGACAATAAAGTTGAATCTTATCTAATCTAATCCTCAATAGAAAAAGAAAAAAAAAGTCAGTGTACCACATAATTCCTCAAATCTGAAGTACCTTAATCTGCAATTGTAATTGTTATGTTGAGGGCCGTAGCTATCGACTTGCACACATTTCACGCCAATGGGTGCCGATCCAACCACCCTTATAAAACACTTGCATGAACATAAGCTCAGACATAATACAGTTATAATCAAACAAGAACCAACATCACAGGTACATTAGTTAGTGGGATAATGCAACAGAAAGAACAGAAATTCACAATTACCCACAATGACCTTGCAAAAGAAGGAACAACATCTGCATATTTGCTCGGGAATTGTGGGTCATGAGAGTTTCGGTTAAGTTAACGTATAAATGTAAGTAAATGTAACATAATATTTATTAGGAGATGCATGTACTAATAATGTGGAGATTATGCAGCTGGCTACGTTGAATATTTATTTCTGAATATGATGTTTGTAGAACAAATGAAAGTGAAGTACTGTAATAGAAATATTCACGTAACATTTAAACATTTTCTTTGTCAAAATCATAGATTTCTAGGAGTTCTTTACGAAGCCCCAGAGTCATTTTTTTACAGTGTGTGGTGGAAGTCTAGGATTTACCACTCTGTACTTTAGCTCTTCGGAGGTAAGAATCAAGAAACAAGTCCTGAGTAGCCACAATATCTGAGTCCGGTATTTATTGCTTGCAAACAAGAGACAAGAGCGTAACAGCAGCCCAGCGTAGATCCGGGGGTCCGTTCAGCGCAAGTCTGAAGAGACAATGATCAGGTTTGTCTTTTATACAGTTTGAACATAATAGTAGGCGCCGCCACGGGTACTGGCTGATGGGCTTGCGTTTATGTGAGAAAGGGCGGGAGAGAATGAACAATGGGGAGACTCTCTTAGCTTTCTTACTGATTAATCGCTGTTCAAAATTTCACACCTATCGGCAGGATGCGCCTGTCCCCCCATTATTGCTCTCTCTCACCACTCCCTCAGAGACCACCGCTGTTCATATGGTAAATCATGCAGTGCTTCTTAGAGCAATGGCTATAGAACTTTAGAGGTGTGGCAAGAGAAAATGTAATCACAGTAGTTACACAAGTTGTATCAGTCATATGAAAGTGTATAACCTGAAAATAGTTCTATGAATGTATTTTCCATAACAATCCCTCCTTTTAACATTTAATTCCTTGAATGTTAACAACACTTCAGCCTAAATATCATTGTAACAATGTCCGTGTACACAGAGAGGCAGACGCAGTGGTGTGGTGAGGGAAAGGTCCCGTTTATTCATAAAGTTCGTTAGTGATAATGTCCGTTGGCTTTCCAGCCTCCTCAAAACACTCTGCGACTTTCCAGTCGCCCCTTTCTCTCTCTCATGTTCCGTTCCCAGCCCACCTACTGAAAGCAGAGGCACACACATCTTAACCATTTCGTTAAACGAGGCTTCATTCGCACCAGCTGCGCAACAAAGCCTCGTCCCCCGTGACCCTGGCCACGGTCCTGTAGCACCCTCTTCAGGCCGAACGCTGCATGTCCCCCCACAATCATATTTCACTGGACGGAGGTTCTCATATCCTCCTCGTCCACATCAAATAAGTTAAATAGGGAAGGGATCCGGGTTAGAGAGGTCATCCCCTGTCTCCATTCGTTCGAGTACCATGTTAGTTGTCATTATATGGGTGGCCGCCCTCCTTATACATGCCATGCCAACCACCGACATCAATATACGACTATTTTTCATCAAGAAAGCGATAAGTGCACGCCTGATTAAGCAAGTTCCACCTGCATTTTTAGGTACACAACTGTAAGCTTTTGGACCGCAGACTAAGTACACTTGCTCTGGCAGTGGTTTAGCTACGGTGAGGTCGAATTGGGTTTGGTTTCCTGCGTTATCATGAACAATCACTCTTTCCCAGATAAACTTGGCCTCTTGTCTTATTAGAGAACAGTATGTCACATTATGTAGCTCATATACAGCCACTCCGTAGGCCCAATCGTCTCGGCGGCTTCATGGTGTTTCAATTATGTTGGAATCAGAGATTACTAGCACATGATTCTTGTTGGAGCCCTGCGGTGGCTCAGTGTTGTCCTTGTCTTGGGCCTTACTACTTCTCTCCTCCTGGCTGGTCACGCCTGGTCCCGTCGTGTTGCCCCTGGGCTGGCCGCTGATGTCTAGTCTCGCTGGGTCGCTCCTGGTCTGCCCGCTGATGGCTGGTCTCACTGGGTCGCTCCTGGTCTGCCCGCTGACGTCCCCACTGGTCTCTCCAGTGGTGGTGCCTTCTTGCCGTGTGTGGCATGTACCCACGTGCCTCTCTCTGCAGACTGCGTGACGAGATGTACCTGGAAAGGCCCCAACAACCGTGGACTGCTCCAGTGTTTTCTCCTGCAGTTCTTGGTCAGCACCCACTCCCCTTGCTGGATGTCGTGGAGAGGTCCCCCTAGTGGTGTGAGGAGTGTCTCCTTCACGGGTCTGTGGATGCCTCTTAAAACTCTGGTTAGGTTAGCACAGTATGTTAGCATAGAGTAATTCACATAGCATTGGTCTACCAGTCAGGATCCCATGAGGAGACAGGCCGTTCTTTGCCCTAGGCCTCGCTCGCCTAGCTGTGAGGATCAATGGAAAAGCTTTAACCCAGTTCAATCCGACTTCTTCACACACTTTTGTCAGTTTTGTCCTGTTCTCACTCTCCACTATCCCTCCACTCTGGGGGTGATAAGAGCAGTGAGTTTTCAGACATTTTGTGTGACCAATCGTCACTCGACAATTTCCTTGGGAAATTGTGGCACTACTTCAGTTACCAATGCTTTCGCCACTGCTGAGGAAACTGCTTTTCCTGATGGAAAAACCTCAACCCATTCAGAAAACATGCCCACAAAAAATTAACAATATTTCTTTCCCTCACAGGGGTTTAACTCAACCAAACAACAAAGTCCATCATAACACGATCAAATGGGCCATCAGGGGGAGGATGGCTTGATTGGGGAACCATTTGCCCTCTTTCTACACTATGCCAAATTCTGTGAATAATTTGAAAAGCCTTGAGTGTATCAATGCTTATTTACAATATCCATCATCCCCCCTTTTGACACATGATCTTCTCCATGTGACAACACTTCATAAAAATAAAATTAACATTTGGGTAAACATGGGTTATCATTTGGGCCCACCCAAAACAAAAAATAACAGGTGTTTCTTAATAATTATCGTAGGTATTTTAGTGATTGCGTCTATTCTGTTTGTACTCTGGCTTTTGCCCTTCCTGGTGAGCTTATGGCCCAAAAACAAACAACAACAATAACAACAGCAACAACCTTTACAAATAGTAATCTCTGCGAGCTCGCCTTGTGGCTCTGTTCTGCCAAATATTTTAGGGGTGCCTACCCCCTTTCAACACCAAATTCTTCCGAAATAGATAAAGTTATCTCTTATAGCTGCCCAAATACTGCTGGGTTTTCAACGTAGCCCATAGGGGCTCTAGACCCTGTATATATCTATCCATCTATCTATCTATACCTATATATCTATATATATATATATATATATCTATATATATATATATATATATATATATATATATTATATCATATCATATCACTTATCCTTAAAGCGAAATGCGAACCAGAACTGGGAATCCTTATGTACAGGAATACTGAAGAACGCATTAGCTAGGTCGACCACTGAGAAATATGTAGCATTACTTTGCATATGTGTAATTAGTATATGGATCCGTAACAATAGGGGCGCCCTTGGACTGCTTCATTAACCTTTTTAAGATCCCAGACAAAGCGCCAGGTTTGTGAATGGCTTTCCTGTTTGGCCTCTTTTACGGGGATGATGAGGGTACGACAAAAGGCTGTCAGGACATGCAACAATAATGCCTCTTTCCAATAATGCCTAAAAAGCTAGTGTAAATATCGTCTATGGCTTCTCTCTGAACCAAACTTTTCCAACACTCATCCTGAATTTCCGAGACCTTAGCTGTACAATAAAAATTATCTTTATCCGTGAACATACAATTTCTAATTCTTAGCTCGGCTTCCGCCAACAATTTCTGTGCAATTGATCTCAGCCGAGAGACGGGCAAGTTCCATTCGTAAAAATAATTTAGTGGTGCATTACCCAACGATATATTTTGCATTACACGTCTTTCTATTCTAATTCCATCTTCTGCACACCACAGATTTAGTCCTATCCCACACATCAAGTCTCTACCTAGTAAGTTGATTGGGCAGCAGTCAGATAATATGAATGAATGTTTACTATATTGATAACTATCTTCATCATACACCGCTAGAGGGACTGTGAATCTCTCTTTTACCCCTCTTCCCTCTGCTCCAACTATGGTGATTACCCTTCCACTGAGTTTCGGTGGGGGTTGCCAATCTTCTGTTCTTAAGACAGAGTACCCTGCTCCTGAATCTACTAAAAAATGTAACCGATCTGCCAGCCACCTTCAATGTTATTCTAGGTAGTACCTCATATGCACTTTCTTTCCTAATAGCCTGTATGTCTAGTTGTGGTGTACGTGTGCTCGCGTATTGGTTTTATCTCACCGGGTAATGCTGGCGATGGGACCTCTCCCGCCTCCTCTGACTGTCAATCGCCCTCTCGCTCCGTTCCCCTCGGATTGTTGACAGTAATCCCTTGTTTATAGCTCCGTTTCTCTCCTTCCGCTGGCTCAGGACAGTCTCTCACCCAGTGGTCCTCTGCTTTGCAGCGACGACACCCACTTGTGCGTGTGTAATCACCGTTCCTGTAGCGCTCGCCCACGAACTTTCCTCGCCCTCGATTGCGTCCGCCTCTGGCTCCGTCGTAATGACTCAATTGAGCCAACTGCAACCTTGTTTCCCTGTTCTCTTTAATTTTCCCCTTCTCGGCCTTCTGGTTTTCTATCACTTTCTCGGCATGTTTAATGTATGGCCAGACCTCTCTCATTCTCCCGGTTTCATAGATGATGCAATTGTTCTTCACGTAATCCTGAATATCCGGCAAAAGTCCTGCTCTCGTTCTCGAAGATATCGGCGAGGTCGACGCTGGGTTCGGGCGAGCCATATCTGCCCGTGGTGCTGTCAGGGGTCTGTAGGGTGGAGGACGGACAGAGGAGCAGTCGAGATCCGCATCAACCTGTTCGGACAAGAATACTATAGGACACTGGTTAGAAAGCCCTGGCCTATCTGACTCAACTTGTGGTTCCTTTCCTGATTCAACTGGCTTTACCTTCTCTAATTCGACTTGTTTTACCTTCTTAAACTGTTCAGCCTGTTCTTGTTGTGACTGTCTAATTGCCCCCTCCGTTTTCCATGCCCAAAACGCTCTTTTGTAACTTCTTTATTTTACCCGCAGCATAATTTTCAAGCCTGTCTTCTAGCATGTTAATCTGTCGTTGGCTAAAACTCCCGTTCAATGGAAAACCCAAAATCCCCCACATGATTTTCCAATCATTATCTTAGCGCATCCATCTGTGCTCGAAGGCAGCGTGTTGGCTTTACTGGCCGCTTTCCCCATTATCAATTAGTGTAGCAACCTTTTCAGGTATTTTAAAAAGGTTACGTGTCATCAATGACAATAGGTGAGTCCTTACCTTTTATTCACGTGTCTCCACACCGGTTTTCTTTTTTCTTTTTACGCGTTTCATGCAAATTCTAGGTATACCGAAAAACTGTGTGTCCTCCACACATTGAGTGTCCCCGACACCTCTTCTCGAAGTGTCAATCAGCCCGTCGGCTCTTAGCAACAAGTTTATCTAGATTAAAAACAAAAACAGAAACACACACAAACAACAAACTGCAGACCTAAATATAATTTACACGGACTTTAACCGCGTGGGACTCCAACTCAATAGAATTTACAACGGACTCTAACCGCATCCAACCCAATATCATTTACACGGACTCCAACTGCGTGGGACTCCAACCCAATAGCTAGCACAAATATTGTGGTCTTACCTCTTCCGAGTTCAATGTCTTTATGGACTCGCCGTGCCTGAAAACGCCGTCTCTCTCCTTTCAGGCGCCTTTTCTCTCAACCTTTGCGTTCTGAACTTTCAAAGGGAGGATTTCGGCTCCAGGAATATATCCTGACCGTATACGAGTTGACCTTCTTGGCAGAGAGGAACTCAGGGCAGGCGGTCCCGGATCGAGCCCCCAAATTGTGGTGGAAGTCTAGGATTTACCACTCTGTACTTTAGCTCTTCGGAGGTAAGAATCAAGAAACAAGTCCTGAGTAGCCACAATATCTGAGTCCGGTATTTATTGCTTGCAGACAAGAGCGTAACAGCAGCCCAGCGTAGATCCGGGGGTCCGTTCAGCGCAAGTCTGAAGAGACAATGATCAGGTTTGTCTTTTTTACAGTTTGAACATAATAGTAGGCGCCGCCACGGGTACTGGCTGATGGGCTTGCGTTTATGTGAGAAAGAGCGGGAGAGAATGAACAATGGGGAGACTCTCTTAGCTTTCTTACTGATTAATCGCTGTTCAAAATTTCACACCTATCGGCAGGATGCGCCTGTCCCCCCATTATTGCTCTCTCTCACCACTCCCTCAGAGACCACCGCTGTTCATATGGTAAATCATGCAGTGCTTCTTAGAGCAATGGCTATAGAACTTTAGAGGTGTGGCAAGAGAAAATGTAATCACAGTAGTTACACAAGTTGTATCAGTCATATGAAAGTGTATAACCTGAAAATAGTTCTATGAATGTATTTTCCATAACAATCCCTCCTTTTAACATTTAATTCCTTGAATGTTAACAACACTTCAGCCTAAATATCATTGTAACAATGTCCGTGTACACAGAGAGGCAGACGCAGTGGTGTGGTGAGGGAAAGGTCCCGTTTATTCATAAAGTTCGTTAGTGATAATGTCCGTTGGCTTTCCAGCCTCCTCAAAACACTCTGCGACTTTCCAGTCGCCCCTTTCTCTCTCTCATGTTCCGTTCCCAGCCCACCTACTGAAAGCAGAGGCACACACATCTTAACCATTTCGTTAAACGAGGCTTCATTCGCACCAGCTGCGCAACAAAGCCTCGTCCCCCGTGACCCTGGCCACGGTCCTGTAGCACCCTCTTCAGGCCGAACGCTGCATGTCCCCCCACAATCATATTTCACTGGACGGAGGTTCTCATATCCTCCTCGTCCACATCAAATAAGTTAAATAGGGAAGGGATCCGGGTTAGAGAGGTCATCCCCTGTCTCCATTCGTTCGAGTACCATGTTAGTTGTCATTATATGGGTGGCCGCCCTCCTTATACATGCCATGCCAACCACCGACATCAATATACGACTATTTTTCATCAAGAAAGCGATAAGTGCACGCCTGATTAAGCAAGTTCCACCTGCATTTTTAGGTACACAACTGTAAGCTTTTGGACCGCAGACTAAGTACACTTGCTCTGGCAGTGGTTTAGCTACGGTGAGGTCGAATTGGGTTTGGTTTCCTGCGTTATCATGAACAATCACTCTTTCCCAGATAAACTTGGCCTCTTGTCTTATTAGAGAACAGTATGTCACATTATGTAGCTCATATACAGCCACTCCGTAGGCCCAATCGTCTCGGCGGCTTCATGGTGTTTCAATTATGTTGGAATCAGAGATTACTAGCACATGATTCTTGTTGGAGCCCTGCGGTGGCTCAGTGTTGTCCTTGTCTTGGGCCTTACTACTTCTCTCCTCCTGGCTGGTCACGCCTGGTCCCGTCGTGTTGCCCCTGGGCTGGCCGCTGATGTCTAGTCTCGCTGGGTCGCTCCTGGTCTGCCCGCTGATGGCTGGTCTCACTGGGTCGCTCCTGGTCTGCCCGCTGACGTCCCCACTGGTCTCTCCAGTGGTGGTGCCTTCTTGCCGTGTGTGGCATGTACCCACGTGCCTCTCTCTGCAGACTGCGTGACGAGATGTACCTGGAAAGGCCCCAACAACCGTGGACTGCTCCAGTGTTTTCTCCTGCAGTTCTTGGTCAGCACCCACTCCCCTTGCTGGATGTCGTGGAGAGGTCCCCCTAGTGGTGTGAGGAGTGTCTCCTTCACGGGTCTGTGGATGCCTCTTAAAACTCTGGTTAGGTTAGCACAGTATGTTAGCATAGAGTAATTCACATAGCATTGGTCTACCAGTCAGGATCCCATGAGGAGACAGGCCGTTCTTTGCCCTAGGCCTCGCTCGCCTAGCTGTGAGGATCAATGGAAAAGCTTTAACCCAGTTCAATCCGACTTCTTCACACACTTTTGTCAGTTTTGTCCTGTTCTCACTCTCCACTATCCCTCCACTCTGGGGGTGATAAGAGCAGTGAGTTTTCAGACATTTTGTGTGACCAATCGTCACTCGACAATTTCCTTGGGAAATTGTGGCACTACTTCAGTTACCAATGCTTTCGCCACTGCTGAGGAAACTGCTTTTCCTGATGGAAAAACCTCAACCCATTCAGAAAACATGCCCACAAAAAATTAACAATATTTCTTTCCCTCACAGGGGTTTAACTCAACCAAACAACAAAGTCCATCATAACACGATCAAATGGGCCATCAGGGGGAGGATGGCTTGATTGGGGAACCATTTGCCCTCTTTCTACACTATGCCAAATTCTGTGAATAATTTGAAAAGCCTTGAGTGTATCAATGCTTATTTACAATATCCATCATCCCCCCTTTTGACACATGATCTTCTCCATGTGACAACACTTCATAAAAATAAAATTAACATTTGGGTAAACATGGGTTATCATTTGGGCCCACCCAAAACAAAAAATAACAGGTGTTTCTTAATAATTATCGTAGGTATTTTAGTGATTGCGTCTATTCTGTTTGTACTCTGGCTTTTGCCCTTCCTGGTGAGCTTATGGCCCAAAAACAAACAACAACAATAACAACAGCAACAACCTTTACAAATAGTAATCTCTGCGAGCTCGCCTTGTGGCTCTGTTCTGCCAAATATTTTAGGGGTGCCTACCCCCTTTCAACACCAAATTCTTCCGAAATAGATAAAGTTATCTCTTATAGCTGCCCAAATACTGCTGGGTTTTCAACGTAGCCCATAGGGGCTCTAGACCCTGTATATATCTATCCATCTATCTATCTATACCTATCTATATATATATATATATATATATATATCTATATATATATATATATATATATATATATTATATCATATCATATCACTTATCCTTAAAGCGAAATGCGAACCAGAACTGGGAATCCTTATGTACAGGAATACTGAAGAACGCATTAGCTAGGTCGACCACTGAGAAATATGTAGCATTACTTTGCATATGTGTAATTAGTATATGGATCCGTAACAATAGGGGCGCCCTTGGACTGCTTCATTAACCTTTTTAAGATCCCAGACAAAGCGCCAGGTTTGTGAATGGCTTTCCTGTTTGGCCTCTTTTACGGGGATGATGAGGGTACGACAAAAGGCTGTCAGGACATGCAACAATAATGCCTCTTTCCAATAATGCCTAAAAAGCTAGTGTAAATATCGTCTATGGCTTCTCTCTGAACCAAACTTTTCCAACACTCATCCTGAATTTCCGAGACCTTAGCTGTACAATAAAAATTATCTTTATCCGTGAACATACAATTTCTAATTCTTAGCTCGGCTTCCGCCAACAATTTCTGTGCAATTGATCTCAGCCGAGAGACGGGCAAGTTCCATTCGTAAAAATAATTTAGTGGTGCATTACCCAACGATATATTTTGCATTACACGTCTTTCTATTCTAATTCCATCTTCTGCACACCACAGATTTAGTCCTATCCCACACATCAAGTCTCTACCTAGTAAGTTGATTGGGCAGCAGTCAGATAATATGAATGAATGTTTACTATATTGATAACTATCTTCATCATACACCGCTAGAGGGACTGTGAATCTCTCTTTTACCCCTCTTCCCTCTGCTCCAACTATGGTGATTACCCTTCCACTGAGTTTCGGTGGGGGTTGCCAATCTTCTGTTCTTAAGACAGAGTACCCTGCTCCTGAATCTACTAAAAAATTTAACCGATCTGCCAGCCACCTTCAATGTTATTCTAGGTAGTACCTCATATGCACTTTCTTTCCTAATAGCCTGTATGTCTAGTTGTGGTGTACGTGTGCTCGCGTATTGGTTTTATCTCACCGGGTAATGCTGGCGATGGGACCTCTCCCGCCTCCTCTGACTGTCAATCGCCCTCTCGCTCCGTTCCCCTCGGATTGTTGACAGTAATCCCTTGTTCATAGCTCCGTTTCTCTCCTTCCGCTGGCTCAGGACAGTCTCTCACCCAGTGGTCCTCTGCTTTGCAGCGATGACACCCACTTTTGCGCGTGTAATCACCGTTCTCGGGACAGTCTCTCACCCAGTGGTCCTCTGCTTTGCAGCGACGACACCCACTTGTGCGTGTGTAATCACCGTTCCTGTAGCGCTCGCCCACGAACTTTCCTCGCCCTCGATTGCGTCCGCCTCTGGCTCCGTCGTAATGACTCAATTGAGCCAACTGCAACCTTGTTTCCCTGTTCTCTTTAATTTTCCCCTTCTCGGCCTTCTGGTTTTCTATCACTTTCTCGGCATGTTTAATGTATGGCCAGACCTCTCTCATTCTCCCGGTTTCATAGATGATGCAATTGTTCTTCACGTAATCCTGAATATCCGGCAAAAGTCCTGCTCTCGTTCTCGAAGATATCGGCGAGGTCGACGCTGGGTTCGGGCGAGCCATATCTGCCCGTGGTGCTGTCAGGGGTCTGTAGGGTGGAGGACGGACAGAGGAGCAGTCGAGATCCGCATCAACCTGTTCGGACAAGAATACTATAGGACACTGGTTAGAAAGCCCTGGCCTATCTGACTCAACTTGTGGTTCCTTTCCTGATTCAACTGGCTTTACCTTCTCTAATTCGACTTGTTTTACCTTCTTAAACTGTTCAGCCTGTTCTTGTTGTGACTGTCTAATTGCCCCCTCCGTTTTCCATGCCCAAAACGCTCTTTTGTAACTTCTTTATTTTACCCGCAGCATAATTTTCAAGCCTGTCTTCTAGCATGTTAATCTGTCGTTGGCTAAAACTCCCGTTCAATGGAAAACCCAAAATCCCCCACATGATTTTCCAATCATTATCTTAGCGCATCCATCTGTGCTCGAAGGCAGCGTGTTGGCTTTACTGGCCGCTTTCCCCATTATCAATTAGTGTAGCAACCTTTTCAGGTATTTTAAAAAGGTTACGTGTCATCAATGACAATAGGTGAGTCCTTACCTTTTATTCACGTGTCTCCACACCGGTTTTCTTTTTTCTTTTTACGCGTTTCATGCAAATTCTAGGTATACCGAAAAACTGTGTGTCCTCCACACATTGAGTGTCCTCTTCTCGAAGTGTCAATCAGCCCGTCGGCTCTTAGCAACAAGTTTATCTAGATTAAAAACAAAAACAGAAACACACACAAACAACAAACTGCAGACCTAAATATAATTTACACGGACTTTAACCGCGTGGGACTCCAACTCAATAGAATTTACAACGGACTCTAACCGCATCCAACCCAATATCATTTACACGGACTCCAACTGCGTGGGACTCCAACCCAATAGCTAGCACAAATATTGTGGTCTTACCTCTTCCGAGTTCAATGTCTTTATGGACTCGCCGTGCCTGAAAACGCCGTCTCTCTCCTTTCAGGCGCCTTTTCTCTCAACCTTTGCGTTCTGAACTTTCAAAGGGAGGATTTCGGCTCCAGGAATATATCCTGACCGTATACGAGTTGACCTTCTTGGCAGAGAGGAACTCAGGGCAGGCGGTCCCGGATCGAGCCCCCAAATTGTGGTGGAAGTCTAGGATTTACCACTCTGTACTTTAGCTCTTCGGAGGTAAGAATCAAGAAACAAGTCCTGAGTAGCCACAATATCTGAGTCCGGTATTTATTGCTTGCAGACAAGAGCGTAACAGCAGCCCAGCGTAGATCCGGGGGTCCGTTCAGCGCAAGTCTGAAGAGACAATGATCAGGTTTGTCTTTTTTACAGTTTGAACATAATAGTAGGCGCCGCCACGGGTACTGGCTGATGGGCTTGCGTTTATGTGAGAAAGGGCGGGAGAGAATGAACAATGGGGAGACTCTCTTAGCTTTCTTACTGATTAATCGCTGTTCAAAATTTCACACCTATCGGCAGGATGCGCCTGTCCCCCCATTATTGCTCTCTCTCACCACTCCCTCAGAGACCACCGCTGTTCATATGGTAAATCATGCAGTGCTTCTTAGAGCAATGGCTATAGAACTTTAGAGGTGTGGCAAGAGAAAATGTAATCACAGTAGTTACACAAGTTGTATCAGTCATATGAAAGTGTATAACCTGAAAATAGTTCTATGAATGTATTTTCCATAACAATCCCTCCTTTTAACATTTAATTCCTTGAATGTTAACAACACTTCAGCCTAAATATCATTGTAACAATGTCCGTGTACACAGAGAGGCAGACGCAGTGGTGTGGTGAGGGAAAGGTCCCGTTTATTCATAAAGTTCGTTAGTGATAATGTCCGTTGGCTTTCCAGCCTCCTCAAAACACTCTGCGACTTTCCAGTCGCCCCTTTCTCTCTCTCATGTTCCGTTCCCAGCCCACCTACTGAAAGCAGAGGCACACACATCTTAACCATTTCGTTAAACGAGGCTTCATTCGCACCAGCTGCGCAACAAAGCCTCGTCCCCCGTGACCCTGGCCACGGTCCTGTAGCACCCTCTTCAGGCCGAACGCTGCATGTCCCCCCACAATCATATTTCACTGGACGGAGGTTCTCATATCCTCCTCGTCCACATCAAATAAGTTAAATAGGGAAGGGATCCGGGTTAGAGAGGTCATCCCCTGTCTCCATTCGTTCGAGTACCATGTTAGTTGTCATTATATGGGTGGCCGCCCTCCTTATACATGCCATGCCAACCACCGACATCAATATACGACTATTTTTCATCAAGAAAGCGATAAGTGCACGCCTGATTAAGCAAGTTCCACCTGCATTTTTAGGTACACAACTGTAAGCTTTTGGACCGCAGACTAAGTACACTTGCTCTGGCAGTGGTTTAGCTACGGTGAGGTCGAATTGGGTTTGGTTTCCTGCGTTATCATGAACAATCACTCTTTCCCAGATAAACTTGGCCTCTTGTCTTATTAGAGAACAGTATGTCACATTATGTAGCTCATATACAGCCACTCCGTAGGCCCAATCGTCTCGGCGGCTTCATGGTGTTTCAATTATGTTGGAATCAGAGATTACTAGCACATGATTCTTGTTGGAGCCCTGCGGTGGCTCAGTGTTGTCCTTGTCTTGGGCCTTACTACTTCTCTCCTCCTGGCTGGTCACGCCTGGTCCCGTCGTGTTGCCCCTGGGCTGGCCGCTGATGTCTAGTCTCGCTGGGTCGCTCCTGGTCTGCCCGCTGATGGCTGGTCTCACTGGGTCGCTCCTGGTCTGCCCGCTGACGTCCCCACTGGTCTCTCCAGTGGTGGTGCCTTCTTGCCGTGTGTGGCATGTACCCACGTGCCTCTCTCTGCAGACTGCGTGACGAGATGTACCTGGAAAGGCCCCAACAACCGTGGACTGCTCCAGTGTTTTCTCCTGCAGTTCTTGGTCAGCACCCACTCCCCTTGCTGGATGTCGTGGAGAGGTCCCCCTAGTGGTGTGAGGAGTGTCTCCTTCACGGGTCTGTGGATGCCTCTTAAAACTCTGGTTAGGTTAGCACAGTATGTTAGCATAGAGTAATTCACATAGCATTGGTCTACCAGTCAGGATCCCATGAGGAGACAGGCCGTTCTTTGCCCTAGGCCTCGCTCGCCTAGCTGTGAGGATCAATGGAAAAGCTTTAACCCAGTTCAATCCGACTTCTTCACACACTTTTGTCAGTTTTGTCCTGTTCTCACTCTCCACTATCCCTCCACTCTGGGGGTGATAAGAGCAGTGAGTTTTCAGACATTTTGTGTGACCAATCGTCACTCGACAATTTCCTTGGGAAATTGTGGCACTACTTCAGTTACCAATGCTTTCGCCACTGCTGAGGAAACTGCTTTTCCTGATGGAAAAACCTCAACCCATTCAGAAAACATGCCCACAAAAAATTAACAATATTTCTTTCCCTCACAGGGGTTTAACTCAACCAAACAACAAAGTCCATCATAACACGATCAAATGGGCCATCAGGGGGAGGATGGCTTGATTGGGGAACCATTTGCCCTCTTTCTACACTATGCCAAATTCTGTGAATAATTTGAAAAGCCTTGAGTGTATCAATGCTTATTTACAATATCCATCATCCCCCCTTTTGACACATGATCTTCTCCATGTGACAACACTTCATAAAAATAAAATTAACATTTGGGTAAACATGGGTTATCATTTGGGCCCACCCAAAACAAAAAATAACAGGTGTTTCTTAATAATTATCGTAGGTATTTTAGTGATTGCGTCTATTCTGTTTGTACTCTGGCTTTTGCCCTTCCTGGTGAGCTTATGGCCCAAAAACAAACAACAACAATAACAACAGCAACAACCTTTACAAATAGTAATCTCTGCGAGCTCGCCTTGTGGCTCTGTTCTGCCAAATATTTTAGGGGTGCCTACCCCCTTTCAACACCAAATTCTTCCGAAATAGATAAAGTTATCTCTTATAGCTGCCCAAATACTGCTGGGTTTTCAACGTAGCCCATAGGGGCTCTAGACCCTGTATATATCTATCCATCTATCTATCTATACCTATCTATATATATATATATATATATATATATATCTATATATATATATATATATATATATATATTATATCATATCATATCACTTATCCTTAAAGCGAAATGCGAACCAGAACTGGGAATCCTTATGTACAGGAATACTGAAGAACGCATTAGCTAGGTCGACCACTGAGAAATATGTAGCATTACTTTGCATATGTGTAATTAGTATATGGATCCGTAACAATAGGGGCGCCCTTGGACTGCTTCATTAACCTTTTTAAGATCCCAGACAAAGCGCCAGGTTTGTGAATGGCTTTCCTGTTTGGCCTCTTTTACGGGGATGATGAGGGTACGACAAAAGGCTGTCAGGACATGCAACAATAATGCCTCTTTCCAATAATGCCTAAAAAGCTAGTGTAAATATCGTCTATGGCTTCTCTCTGAACCAAACTTTTCCAACACTCATCCTGAATTTCCGAGACCTTAGCTGTACAATAAAAATTATCTTTATCCGTGAACATACAATTTCTAATTCTTAGCTCGGCTTCCGCCAACAATTTCTGTGCAATTGATCTCAGCCGAGAGACGGGCAAGTTCCATTCGTAAAAATAATTTAGTGGTGCATTACCCAACGATATATTTTGCATTACACGTCTTTCTATTCTAATTCCATCTTCTGCACACCACAGATTTAGTCCTATCCCACACATCAAGTCTCTACCTAGTAAGTTGATTGGGCAGCAGTCAGATAATATGAATGAATGTTTACTATATTGATAACTATCTTCATCATACACCGCTAGAGGGACTGTGAATCTCTCTTTTACCCCTCTTCCCTCTGCTCCAACTATGGTGATTACCCTTCCACTGAGTTTCGGTGGGGGTTGCCAATCTTCTGTTCTTAAGACAGAGTACCCTGCTCCTGAATCTACTAAAAAATTTAACCGATCTGCCAGCCACCTTCAATGTTATTCTAGGTAGTACCTCATATGCACTTTCTTTCCTAATAGCCTGTATGTCTAGTTGTGGTGTACGTGTGCTCGCGTATTGGTTTTATCTCACCGGGTAATGCTGGCGATGGGACCTCTCCCGCCTCCTCTGACTGTCAATCGCCCTCTCGCTCCGTTCCCCTCGGATTGTTGACAGTAATCCCTTGTTTATAGCTCCGTTTCTCTCCTTCCGCTGGCTCAGGACAGTCTCTCACCCAGTGGTCCTCTGCTTTGCAGCGATGACACCCACTTTTGCGCGTGTAATCACCGTTCTCGGGACAGTCTCTCACCCAGTGGTCCTCTGCTTTGCAGCGACGACACCCACTTGTGCGTGTGTAATCACCGTTCCTGTAGCGCTCGCCCACGAACTTTCCTCGCCCTCGATTGCGTCCGCCTCTGGCTCCGTCGTAATGACTCAATTGAGCCAACTGCAACCTTGTTTCCCTGTTCTCTTTAATTTTCCCCTTCTCGGCCTTCTGGTTTTCTATCACTTTCTCGGCATGTTTAATGTATGGCCAGACCTCTCTCATTCTCCCGGTTTCATAGATGATGCAATTGTTCTTCACGTAATCCTGAATATCCGGCAAAAGTCCTGCTCTCGTTCTCGAAGATATCGGCGAGGTCGACGCTGGGTTCGGGCGAGCCATATCTGCCCGTGGTGCTGTCAGGGGTCTGTAGGGTGGAGGACGGACAGAGGAGCAGTCGAGATCCGCATCAACCTGTTCGGACAAGAATACTATAGGACACTGGTTAGAAAGCCCTGGCCTATCTGACTCAACTTGTGGTTCCTTTCCTGATTCAACTGGCTTTACCTTCTCTAATTCGACTTGTTTTACCTTCTTAAACTGTTCAGCCTGTTCTTGTTGTGACTGTCTAATTGCCCCCTCCGTTTTCCATGCCCAAAACGCTCTTTTGTAACTTCTTTATTTTACCCGCAGCATAATTTTCAAGCCTGTCTTCTAGCATGTTAATCTGTCGTTGGCTAAAACTCCCGTTCAATGGAAAACCCAAAATCCCCCACATGATTTTCCAATCATTATCTTAGCGCATCCATCTGTGCTCGAAGGCAGCGTGTTGGCTTTACTGGCCGCTTTCCCCATTATCAATTAGTGTAGCAACCTTTTCAGGTATTTTAAAAAGGTTACGTGTCATCAATGACAATAGGTGAGTCCTTACCTTTTATTCACGTGTCTCCACACCGGTTTTCTTTTTTCTTTTTACGCGTTTCATGCAAATTCTAGGTATACCGAAAAACTGTGTGTCCTCCACACATTGAGTGTCCCCGACACCTCTTCTCGAAGTGTCAATCAGCCCGTCGGCTCTTAGCAACAAGTTTATCTAGATTAAAAACAAAAACAGAAACACACACAAACAACAAACTGCAGACCTAAATATAATTTACACGGACTTTAACCGCGTGGGACTCCAACTCAATAGAATTTACAACGGACTCTAACCGCATCCAACCCAATATCATTTACACGGACTCCAACTGCGTGGGACTCCAACCCAATAGCTAGCACAAATATTGTGGTCTTACCTCTTCCGAGTTCAATGTCTTTATGGACTCGCCGTGCCTGAAAACGCCGTCTCTCTCCTTTCAGGCGCCTTTTCTCTCAACCTTTGCGTTCTGAACTTTCAAAGGGAGGATTTCGGCTCCAGGAATATATCCTGACCGTATACGAGTTGACCTTCTTGGCAGAGAGGAACTCAGGGCAGGCGGTCCCGGATCGAGCCCCCAAATTGTGGTGGAAGTCTAGGATTTACCACTCTGTACTTTAGCTCTTCGGAGGTAAGAATCAAGAAACAAGTCCTGAGTAGCCACAATATCTGAGTCCGGTATTTATTGCTTGCAGACAAGAGCGTAACAGCAGCCCAGCGTAGATCCGGGGGTCCGTTCAGCGCAAGTCTGAAGAGACAATGATCAGGTTTGTCTTTTTTACAGTTTGAACATAATAGTAGGCGCCGCCACGGGTACTGGCTGATGGGCTT
Source organism: Argentina silus (assembly GCF_951799395.1). Classification (NCBI taxonomy): domain Eukaryota; kingdom Metazoa; phylum Chordata; class Actinopteri; order Argentiniformes; family Argentinidae; genus Argentina; species Argentina silus. The sequence goes on from NC_139654.1 coordinate 18,173,243, forward strand.
GCGTTTATGTGAGAAAGGGCGGGAGAGAATGAACAATGGGGAGACTCTCTTAGCTTTCTTACTGATTAATCGCTGTTCAAAATTTCACACCTATCGGCAGGATGCGCCTGTCCCCCCATTATTGCTCTCTCTCACCACTCCCTCAGAGACCACCGCTGTTCATATGGTAAATCATGCAGTGCTTCTTAGAGCAATGGCTATAGAACTTTAGAGGTGTGGCAAGAGAAAATGTAATCACAGTAGTTACACAAGTTGTATCAGTCATATGAAAGTGTATAACCTGAAAATAGTTCTATGAATGTATTTTCCATAACAATCCCTCCTTTTAACATTTAATTCCTTGAATGTTAACAACACTTCAGCCTAAATATCATTGTAACAATGTCCGTGTACACAGAGAGGCAGACGCAGTGGTGTGGTGAGGGAAAGGTCCCGTTTATTCATAAAGTTCGTTAGTGATAATGTCCGTTGGCTTTCCAGCCTCCTCAAAACACTCTGCGACTTTCCAGTCGCCCCTTTCTCTCTCTCATGTTCCGTTCCCAGCCCACCTACTGAAAGCAGAGGCACACACATCTTAACCATTTCGTTAAACGAGGCTTCATTCGCACCAGCTGCGCAACAAAGCCTCGTCCCCCGTGACCCTGGCCACGGTCCTGTAGCACCCTCTTCAGGCCGAACGCTGCATGTCCCCCCACAATCATATTTCACTGGACGGAGGTTCTCATATCCTCCTCGTCCACATCAAATAAGTTAAATAGGGAAGGGATCCGGGTTAGAGAGGTCATCCCCTGTCTCCATTCGTTCGAGTACCATGTTAGTTGTCATTATATGGGTGGCCGCCCTCCTTATACATGCCATGCCAACCACCGACATCAATATACGACTATTTTTCATCAAGAAAGCGATAAGTGCACGCCTGATTAAGCAAGTTCCACCTGCATTTTTAGGTACACAACTGTAAGCTTTTGGACCGCAGACTAAGTACACTTGCTCTGGCAGTGGTTTAGCTACGGTGAGGTCGAATTGGGTTTGGTTTCCTGCGTTATCATGAACAATCACTCTTTCCCAGATAAACTTGGCCTCTTGTCTTATTAGAGAACAGTATGTCACATTATGTAGCTCATATACAGCCACTCCGTAGGCCCAATCGTCTCGGCGGCTTCATGGTGTTTCAATTATGTTGGAATCAGAGATTACTAGCACATGATTCTTGTTGGAGCCCTGCGGTGGCTCAGTGTTGTCCTTGTCTTGGGCCTTACTACTTCTCTCCTCCTGGCTGGTCACGCCTGGTCCCGTCGTGTTGCCCCTGGGCTGGCCGCTGATGTCTAGTCTCGCTGGGTCGCTCCTGGTCTGCCCGCTGATGGCTGGTCTCACTGGGTCGCTCCTGGTCTGCCCGCTGACGTCCCCACTGGTCTCTCCAGTGGTGGTGCCTTCTTGCCGTGTGTGGCATGTACCCACGTGCCTCTCTCTGCAGACTGCGTGACGAGATGTACCTGGAAAGGCCCCAACAACCGTGGACTGCTCCAGTGTTTTCTCCTGCAGTTCTTGGTCAGCACCCACTCCCCTTGCTGGATGTCGTGGAGAGGTCCCCCTAGTGGTGTGAGGAGTGTCTCCTTCACGGGTCTGTGGATGCCTCTTAAAACTCTGGTTAGGTTAGCACAGTATGTTAGCATAGAGTAATTCACATAGCATTGGTCTACCAGTCAGGATCCCATGAGGAGACAGGCCGTTCTTTGCCCTAGGCCTCGCTCGCCTAGCTGTGAGGATCAATGGAAAAGCTTTAACCCAGTTCAATCCGACTTCTTCACACACTTTTGTCAGTTTTGTCCTGTTCTCACTCTCCACTATCCCTCCACTCTGGGGGTGATAAGAGCAGTGAGTTTTCAGACATTTTGTGTGACCAATCGTCACTCGACAATTTCCTTGGGAAATTGTGGCACTACTTCAGTTACCAATGCTTTCGCCACTGCTGAGGAAACTGCTTTTCCTGATGGAAAAACCTCAACCCATTCAGAAAACATGCCCACAAAAAATTAACAATATTTCTTTCCCTCACAGGGGTTTAACTCAACCAAACAACAAAGTCCATCATAACACGATCAAATGGGCCATCAGGGGGAGGATGGCTTGATTGGGGAACCATTTGCCCTCTTTCTACACTATGCCAAATTCTGTGAATAATTTGAAAAGCCTTGAGTGTATCAATGCTTATTTACAATATCCATCATCCCCCCTTTTGACACATGATCTTCTCCATGTGACAACACTTCATAAAAATAAAATTAACATTTGGGTAAACATGGGTTATCATTTGGGCCCACCCAAAACAAAAAATAACAGGTGTTTCTTAATAATTATCGTAGGTATTTTAGTGATTGCGTCTATTCTGTTTGTACTCTGGCTTTTGCCCTTCCTGGTGAGCTTATGGCCCAAAAACAAACAACAACAATAACAACAGCAACAACCTTTACAAATAGTAATCTCTGCGAGCTCGCCTTGTGGCTCTGTTCTGCCAAATATTTTAGGGGTGCCTACCCCCTTTCAACACCAAATTCTTCCGAAATAGATAAAGTTATCTCTTATAGCTGCCCAAATACTGCTGGGTTTTCAACGTAGCCCATAGGGGCTCTAGACCCTGTATATATCTATCCATCTATCTATCTATACCTATCTATATATATATATATATATATATATATATATATATATATATATATATATATATATATATATATATATATATTATATCATATCATATCACTTATCCTTAAAGCGAAATGCGAACCAGAACTGGGAATCCTTATGTACAGGAATACTGAAGAACGCATTAGCTAGGTCGACCACTGAGAAATATGTAGCATTACTTTGCATATGTGTAATTAGTATATGGATCCGTAACAATAGGGGCGCCCTTGGACTGCTTCATTAACCTTTTTAAGATCCCAGACAAAGCGCCAGGTTTGTGAATGGCTTTCCTGTTTGGCCTCTTTTACGGGGATGATGAGGGTACGACAAAAGGCTGTCAGGACATGCAACAATAATGCCTCTTTCCAATAATGCCTAAAAAGCTAGTGTAAATATCGTCTATGGCTTCTCTCTGAACCAAACTTTTCCAACACTCATCCTGAATTTCCGAGACCTTAGCTGTACAATAAAAATTATCTTTATCCGTGAACATACAATTTCTAATTCTTAGCTCGGCTTCCGCCAACAATTTCTGTGCAATTGATCTCAGCCGAGAGACGGGCAAGTTCCATTCGTAAAAATAATTTAGTGGTGCATTACCCAACGATATATTTTGCATTACACGTCTTTCTATTCTAATTCCATCTTCTGCACACCACAGATTTAGTCCTATCCCACACATCAAGTCTCTACCTAGTAAGTTGATTGGGCAGCAGTCAGATAATATGAATGAATGTTTACTATATTGATAACTATCTTCATCATACACCGCTAGAGGGACTGTGAATCTCTCTTTTACCCCTCTTCCCTCTGCTCCAACTATGGTGATTACCCTTCCACTGAGTTTCGGTGGGGGTTGCCAATCTTCTGTTCTTAAGACAGAGTACCCTGCTCCTGAATCTACTAAAAAATTTAACCGATCTGCCAGCCACCTTCAATGTTATTCTAGGTAGTACCTCATATGCACTTTCTTTCCTAATAGCCTGTATGTCTAGTTGTGGTGTACGTGTGTGCTCGCGTATTGGTTTTATCTCACCGGGTAATGCTGGCGATGGGACCTCTCCCGCCTCCTCTGACTGTCAATCGCCCTCTCGCTCCGTTCCCCTCGGATTGTTGACAGTAATCCCTTGTTCATAGCTCCGTTTCTCTCCTTCCGCTGGCTCAGGACAGTCTCTCACCCAGTGGTCCTCTGCTTTGCAGCGATGACACCCACTTTTGCGCGTGTAATCACCGTTCTCGGGACAGTCTCTCACCCAGTGGTCCTCTGCTTTGCAGCGACGACACCCACTTGTGCGTGTGTAATCACCGTTCCTGTAGCGCTCGCCCACGAACTTTCCTCGCCCTCGATTGCGTCCGCCTCTGGCTCCGTCGTAATGACTCAATTGAGCCAACTGCAACCTTGTTTCCCTGTTCTCTTTAATTTTCCCCTTCTCGGCCTTCTGGTTTTCTATCACTTTCTCGGCATGTTTAATGTATGGCCAGACCTCTCTCATTCTCCCGGTTTCATAGATGATGCAATTGTTCTTCACGTAATCCTGAATATCCGGCAAAAGTCCTGCTCTCGTTCTCGAAGATATCGGCGAGGTCGACGCTGGGTTCGGGCGAGCCATATCTGCCCGTGGTGCTGTCAGGGGTCTGTAGGGTGGAGGACGGACAGAGGAGCAGTCGAGATCCGCATCAACCTGTTCGGACAAGAATACTATAGGACACTGGTTAGAAAGCCCTGGCCTATCTGACTCAACTTGTGGTTCCTTTCCTGATTCAACTGGCTTTACCTTCTCTAATTCGACTTGTTTTACCTTCTTAAACTGTTCAGCCTGTTCTTGTTGTGACTGTCTAATTGCCCCCTCCGTTTTCCATGCCCAAAACGCTCTTTTGTAACTTCTTTATTTTACCCGCAGCATAATTTTCAAGCCTGTCTTCTAGCATGTTAATCTGTCGTTGGCTAAAACTCCCGTTCAATGGAAAACCCAAAATCCCCCACATGATTTTCCAATCATTATCTTAGCGCATCCATCTGTGCTCGAAGGCAGCGTGTTGGCTTTACTGGCCGCTTTCCCCATTATCAATTAGTGTAGCAACCTTTTCAGGTATTTTAAAAAGGTTACGTGTCATCAATGACAATAGGTGAGTCCTTACCTTTTATTCACGTGTCTCCACACCGGTTTTCTTTTTTCTTTTTACGCGTTTCATGCAAATTCTAGGTATACCGAAAAACTGTGTGTCCTCCACACATTGAGTGTCCCCGACACCTCTTCTCGAAGTGTCAATCAGCCCGTCGGCTCTTAGCAACAAGTTTATCTAGATTAAAAACAAAAACAGAAACACACACAAACAACAAACTGCAGACCTAAATATAATTTACACGGACTTTAACCGCGTGGGACTCCAACTCAATAGAATTTACAACGGACTCTAACCGCATCCAACCCAATATCATTTACACGGACTCCAACTGCGTGGGACTCCAACCCAATAGCTAGCACAAATATTGTGGTCTTACCTCTTCCGAGTTCAATGTCTTTATGGACTCGCCGTGCCTGAAAACGCCGTCTCTCTCCTTTCAGGCGCCTTTTCTCTCAACCTTTGCGTTCTGAACTTTCAAAGGGAGGATTTCGGCTCCAGGAATATATCCTGACCGTATACGAGTTGACCTTCTTGGCAGAGAGGAACTCAGGGCAGGCGGTCCCGGATCGAGCCCCCAAATTGTGGTGGAAGTCTAGGATTTACCACTCTGTACTTTAGCTCTTCGGAGGTAAGAATCAAGAAACAAGTCCTGAGTAGCCACAATATCTGAGTCCGGTATTTATTGCTTGCAGACAAGAGCGTAACAGCAGCCCAGCGTAGATCCGGGGGTCCGTTCAGCGCAAGTCTGAAGAGACAATGATCAGGTTTGTCTTTTTTACAGTTTGAACATAATAGTAGGCGCCGCCACGGGTACTGGCTGATGGGCTTGCGTTTATGTGAGAAAGGGCGGGAGAGAATGAACAATGGGGAGACTCTCTTAGCTTTCTTACTGATTAATCGCTGTTCAAAATTTCACACCTATCGGCAGGATGCGCCTGTCCCCCCATTATTGCTCTCTCTCACCACTCCCTCAGAGACCACCGCTGTTCATATGGTAAATCATGCAGTGCTTCTTAGAGCAATGGCTATAGAACTTTAGAGGTGTGGCAAGAGAAAATGTAATCACAGTAGTTACACAAGTTGTATCAGTCATATGAAAGTGTATAACCTGAAAATAGTTCTATGAATGTATTTTCCATAACAATCCCTCCTTTTAACATTTAATTCCTTGAATGTTAACAACACTTCAGCCTAAATATCATTGTAACAATGTCCGTGTACACAGAGAGGCAGACGCAGTGGTGTGGTGAGGGAAAGGTCCCGTTTATTCATAAAGTTCGTTAGTGATAATGTCCGTTGGCTTTCCAGCCTCCTCAAAACACTCTGCGACTTTCCAGTCGCCCCTTTCTCTCTCTCATGTTCCGTTCCCAGCCCACCTACTGAAAGCAGAGGCACACACATCTTAACCATTTCGTTAAACGAGGCTTCATTCGCACCAGCTGCGCAACAAAGCCTCGTCCCCCGTGACCCTGGCCACGGTCCTGTAGCACCCTCTTCAGGCCGAACGCTGCATGTCCCCCCACAATCATATTTCACTGGACGGAGGTTCTCATATCCTCCTCGTCCACATCAAATAAGTTAAATAGGGAAGGGATCCGGGTTAGAGAGGTCATCCCCTGTCTCCATTCGTTCGAGTACCATGTTAGTTGTCATTATATGGGTGGCCGCCCTCCTTATACATGCCATGCCAACCACCGACATCAATATACGACTATTTTTCATCAAGAAAGCGATAAGTGCACGCCTGATTAAGCAAGTTCCACCTGCATTTTTAGGTACACAACTGTAAGCTTTTGGACCGCAGACTAAGTACACTTGCTCTGGCAGTGGTTTAGCTACGGTGAGGTCGAATTGGGTTTGGTTTCCTGCGTTATCATGAACAATCACTCTTTCCCAGATAAACTTGGCCTCTTGTCTTATTAGAGAACAGTATGTCACATTATGTAGCTCATATACAGCCACTCCGTAGGCCCAATCGTCTCGGCGGCTTCATGGTGTTTCAATTATGTTGGAATCAGAGATTACTAGCACATGATTCTTGTTGGAGCCCTGCGGTGGCTCAGTGTTGTCCTTGTCTTGGGCCTTACTACTTCTCTCCTCCTGGCTGGTCACGCCTGGTCCCGTCGTGTTGCCCCTGGGCTGGCCGCTGATGTCTAGTCTCGCTGGGTCGCTCCTGGTCTGCCCGCTGATGGCTGGTCTCACTGGGTCGCTCCTGGTCTGCCCGCTGACGTCCCCACTGGTCTCTCCAGTGGTGGTGCCTTCTTGCCGTGTGTGGCATGTACCCACGTGCCTCTCTCTGCAGACTGCGTGACGAGATGTACCTGGAAAGGCCCCAACAACCGTGGACTGCTCCAGTGTTTTCTCCTGCAGTTCTTGGTCAGCACCCACTCCCCTTGCTGGATGTCGTGGAGAGGTCCCCCTAGTGGTGTGAGGAGTGTCTCCTTCACGGGTCTGTGGATGCCTCTTAAAACTCTGGTTAGGTTAGCACAGTATGTTAGCATAGAGTAATTCACATAGCATTGGTCTACCAGTCAGGATCCCATGAGGAGACAGGCCGTTCTTTGCCCTAGGCCTCGCTCGCCTAGCTGTGAGGATCAATGGAAAAGCTTTAACCCAGTTCAATCCGACTTCTTCACACACTTTTGTCAGTTTTGTCCTGTTCTCACTCTCCACTATCCCTCCACTCTGGGGGTGATAAGAGCAGTGAGTTTTCAGACATTTTGTGTGACCAATCGTCACTCGACAATTTCCTTGGGAAATTGTGGCACTACTTCAGTTACCAATGCTTTCGCCACTGCTGAGGAAACTGCTTTTCCTGATGGAAAAACCTCAACCCATTCAGAAAACTTGCCCACAAAAAATAAACAATATTTCTTTCCCTCACAGGGGTTTAACTCAACCAAACAACAAAGTCCATCATAACACGATCAAATGGGCCATCAGGGGGAGGATGGCTTGATTGGGGAACCATTTGCCCTCTTTCTACACTATGCCAAATTCTGTAAATAATTTGAAAAGCCTTGAGTGTATCAATGCTTATTTACAATATCCATCATCCCCCCTTTTGACACATGATCTTCTCCATGTGACAACACTTCATAAAAATAAAATTAACATTTGGGTAAACATGGGTTATCATTTGGGCCCACCCAAAACAAAAAATAACAGGTGTTTCTTAATAATTATCGTAGGTATTTTAGTGATTGCGTCTATTCTGTTTGTACTCTGGCTTTTGCCCTCCCTGGTGAGCTTATGGCCCAAAAACAAACAACAACAATAACAACAGCAACAACCTTTACAAATAGTAATCTCTGCGAGCTCGCCTTGTGGCTCTGTTCTGCCAAATATTTTAGGGGTGCCTACCCCCTTTCAACACCAAATTCTTCCGAAATAGATAAAGTTATCTCTTATAGCTGCCCAAATACTGCTGGGTTTTCAACGTAGCCCATAGGGGCTCTAGACCCTGTATATATCTATCCATCTATCTATCTATACCTATCTATATCTATATATATATATATATATATTATATCATATCATATCACTTATCCTTAAAGCGAAATGCGAACCAGAACTGGGAATCCTTATGTACAGGAATACTGAAGAACGCATTAGCTAGGTCGACCACTGAGAAATATGTAGCATTACTTTGTATATGTGTAATTAGTATATGGATCCGTAACAATAGGGGCGCCCTTGGACTGCTTCATTAACCTTTTTAAGATCCCAGACAAAGCGCCAGGTTTGTGAATGGCTTTCCTGTTTGGCCTCTTTTACGGGGATGATGAGGGTACGACAAAAGGCTGTCAGGACATGCAACAATAATGCCTCTTTCCAATAATGCCTAAAAAGCTAGTGTAAATATCGTCTATGGCTTCTCTCTGAACCAAACTTTTCCAACACTCATCCTGAATTTCCGAGACCTTAGCTGTACAATAAAAATTATCTTTATCCGTGAACATACAATTTCTAATTCTTAGCTCGGCTTCCGCCAACAATTTCTGTGCAATTGATCTCAGCCGAGAGACGGGCAAGTTCCATTCGTAAAAATAATTTAGTGGTGCATTACCCAACGATATATTTTGCATTACACGTCTTTCTATTCTAATTCCATCTTCTGAACACCACAGATTTAGTCCTATCCCACACATCAAGTCTCTACCTAGTAAGTTGATTGGGCAGCAGTCAGATAATATGAATGAATGTTTACTATATTGATAACTATCTTCATCATACACCGCTAGAGGGACTGTGAATCTCTCTTTTACCCCTCTTCCCTCTGCTCCAACTATGGTGATTACCCTTCCACTGAGTTTCGGTGGGGGTTGCCAATCTTCTGTTCTTAAGACAGAGTACCCTGCTCCTGAATCTACTAAAAAATGTAACCGATCTGCCAGCCACCTTCAATGTTATTCTAGGTAGTACCTCATATGCACTTTCTTTCCTAATAGCCTGTATGTCTAGTTGTGGTGTACGTGTGTGCTCGCGTATTGGTTTTATCTCACCGGGTAATGCTGGCGATGGGACCTCTCCCGCCTCCTCTGACTGTCAATCGCCCTCTCGCTCCGTTCCCCTCGGATTGTTGACAGTAATCCCTTGTTTATAGCTCCGTTTCTCTCCTTCCGCTGGCTCAGGACAGTCTCTCACCCAGTGGTCCTCTGCTTTGCAGCGATGACACCCACTTTTGCGCGTGTAATCACCGTTCTCGGGACAGTCTCTCACCCAGTGGTCCTCTGCTTTGCAGCGACGACACCCACTTGTGCGTGTGTAATCACCGTTCCTGTAGCGCTCGCCCACGAACTTTCCTCGCCCTCGATTGCGTCCGCCTCTGGCTCCGTCGTAATGACTCAATTGAGCCAACTGCAACCTTGTTTCCCTGTTCTCTTTAATTTTCCCCTTCTCGGCCTTCTGGTTTTCTATCACTTTCTCGGCATGTTTAATGTATGGCCAGACCTCTCTCATTCTCCCGGTTTCATAGATGATGCAATTGTTCTTCACGTAATCCTGAATATCCGGCAAAAGTCCTGCTCTCGTTCTCGAAGATATCGGCGAGGTCGACGCTGGGTTCGGGCGAGCCATATCTGCCCGTGGTGCTGTCAGGGGTCTGTAGGGTGGAGGACGGACAGAGGAGCAGTCGAGATCCGCATCAACCTGTTCGGACAAGAATACTATAGGACACTGGTTAGAAAGCCCTGGCCTATCTGACTCAACTTGTGGTTCCTTTCCTGATTCAACTGGCTTTACCTTCTCTAATTCGACTTGTTTTACCTTCTTAAACTGTTCAGCCTGTTCTTGTTGTGACTGTCTAATTGCCCCCTCCGTTTTCCATGCCCAAAACGCTCTTTTGTAACTTCTTTATTTTACCCGCAGCATAATTTTCAAGCCTGTCTTCTAGCATGTTAATCTGTCGTTGGCTAAAACTCCCGTTCAATGGAAAACCCAAAATCCCCCACATGATTTTCCAATCATTATCTTAGCGCATCCATCTGTGCTCGAAGGCAGCGTGTTGGCTTTACTGGCCGCTTTCCCCATTATCAATTAGTGTAGCAACCTTTTCAGGTATTTTAAAAAGGTTACGTGTCATCAATGACAATAGGTGAGTCCTTACCTTTTATTCACGTGTCTCCACACCGGTTTTCTTTTTTCTTTTTACGCGTTTCATGCAAATTCTAGGTATACCGAAAAACTGTGTGTCCTCCACACATTGAGTGTCCCCGACACCTCTTCTCGAAGTGTCAATCAGCCCGTCGGCTCTTAGCAACAAGTTTATCTAGATTAAAAACAAAAACAGAAACACACACAAACAACAAACTGCAGACCTAAATATAATTTACACGGACTTTAACCGCGTGGGACTCCAACTCAATAGAATTTACAACGGACTCTAACCGCATCCAACCCAATATCATTTACACGGACTCCAACTGCGTGGGACTCCAACCCAATAGCTAGCACAAATATTGTGGTCTTACCTCTTCCGAGTTCAATGTCTTTATGGACTCGCCGTGCCTGAAAACGCCGTCTCTCTCCTTTCAGGCGCCTTTTCTCTCAACCTTTGCGTTCTGAACTTTCAAAGGGAGGATTTCGGCTCCAGGAATATATCCTGACCGTATACGAGTTGACCTTCTTGGCAGAGAGGAACTCAGGGCAGGCGGTCCCGGATCGAGCCCCCAAATTGTGGTGGAAGTCTAGGATTTACCACTCTGTACTTTAGCTCTTCGGAGGTAAGAATCAAGAAACAAGTCCTGAGTAGCCACAATATCTGAGTCCGGTATTTATTGCTTGCAGACAAGAGCGTAACAGCAGCCCAGCGTAGATCCGGGGGTCCGTTCAGCGCAAGTCTGAAGAGACAATGATCAGGTTTGTCTTTTTTACAGTTTGAACATAATAGTAGGCGCCGCCACGGGTACTGGCTGATGGGCTTGCGTTTATGTGAGAAAGGGCGGGAGAGAATGAACAATGGGGAGACTCTCTTAGCTTTCTTACTGATTAATCGCTGTTCAAAATTTCACACCTATCGGCAGGATGCGCCTGTCCCCCCATTATTGCTCTCTCTCACCACTCCCTCAGAGACCACCGCTGTTCATATGGTAAATCATGCAGTGCTTCTTAGAGCAATGGCTATAGAACTTTAGAGGTGTGGCAAGAGAAAATGTAATCACAGTAGTTACACAAGTTGTATCAGTCATATGAAAGTGTATAACCTGAAAATAGTTCTATGAATGTATTTTCCATAACAATCCCTCCTTTTAACATTTAATTCCTTGAATGTTAACAACACTTCAGCCTAAATATCATTGTAACAATGTCCGTGTACACAGAGAGGCAGACGCAGTGGTGTGGTGAGGGAAAGGTCCCGTTTATTCATAAAGTTCGTTAGTGATAATGTCCGTTGGCTTTCCAGCCTCCTCAAAACACTCTGCGACTTTCCAGTCGCCCCTTTCTCTCTCTCATGTTCCGTTCCCAGCCCACCTACTGAAAGCAGAGGCACACACATCTTAACCATTTCGTTAAACGAGGCTTCATTCGCACCAGCTGCGCAACAAAGCCTCGTCCCCCGTGACCCTGGCCACGGTCCTGTAGCACCCTCTTCAGGCCGAACGCTGCATGTCCCCCCACAATCATATTTCACTGGACGGAGGTTCTCATATCCTCCTCGTCCACATCAAATAAGTTAAATAGGGAAGGGATCCGGGTTAGAGAGGTCATCCCCTGTCTCCATTCGTTCGAGTACCATGTTAGTTGTCATTATATGGGTGGCCGCCCTCCTTATACATGCCATGCCAACCACCGACATCAATATACGACTATTTTTCATCAAGAAAGCGATAAGTGCACGCCTGATTAAGCAAGTTCCACCTGCATTTTTAGGTACACAACTGTAAGCTTTTGGACCGCAGACTAAGTACACTTGCTCTGGCAGTGGTTTAGCTACGGTGAGGTCGAATTGGGTTTGGTTTCCTGCGTTATCATGAACAATCACTCTTTCCCAGATAAACTTGGCCTCTTGTCTTATTAGAGAACAGTATGTCACATTATGTAGCTCATATACAGCCACTCCGTAGGCCCAATCGTCTCGGCGGCTTCATGGTGTTTCAATTATGTTGGAATCAGAGATTACTAGCACATGATTCTTGTTGGAGCCCTGCGGTGGCTCAGTGTTGTCCTTGTCTTGGGCCTTACTACTTCTCTCCTCCTGGCTGGTCACGCCTGGTCCCGTCGTGTTGCCCCTGGGCTGGCCGCTGATGTCTAGTCTCGCTGGGTCGCTCCTGGTCTGCCCGCTGATGGCTGGTCTCACTGGGTCGCTCCTGGTCTGCCCGCTGACGTCCCCACTGGTCTCTCCAGTGGTGGTGCCTTCTTGCCGTGTGTGGCATGTACCCACGTGCCTCTCTCTGCAGACTGCGTGACGAGATGTACCTGGAAAGGCCCCAACAACCGTGGACTGCTCCAGTGTTTTCTCCTGCAGTTCTTGGTCAGCACCCACTCCCCTTGCTGGATGTCGTGGAGAGGTCCCCCTAGTGGTGTGAGGAGTGTCTCCTTCACGGGTCTGTGGATGCCTCTTAAAACTCTGGTTAGGTTAGCACAGTATGTTAGCATAGAGTAATTCACATAGCATTGGTCTACCAGTCAGGATCCCATGAGGAGACAGGCCGTTCTTTGCCCTAGGCCTCGCTCGCCTAGCTGTGAGGATCAATGGAAAAGCTTTAACCCAGTTCAATCCGACTTCTTCACACACTTTTGTCAGTTTTGTCCTGTTCTCACTCTCCACTATCCCTCCACTCTGGGGGTGATAAGAGCAGTGAGTTTTCAGACATTTTGTGTGACCAATCGTCACTCGACAATTTCCTTGGGAAATTGTGGCACTACTTCAGTTACCAATGCTTTCGCCACTGCTGAGGAAACTGCTTTTCCTGATGGAAAAACCTCAACCCATTCAGAAAACTTGCCCACAAAAAATAAACAATATTTCTTTCCCTCACAGGGGTTTAACTCAACCAAACAACAAAGTCCATCATAACACGATCAAATGGGCCATCAGGGGGAGGATGGCTTGATTGGGGAACCATTTGCCCTCTTTCTACACTATGCCAAATTCTGTAAATAATTTGAAAAGCCTTGAGTGTATCAATGCTTATTTACAATATCCATCATCCCCCCTTTTGACACATGATCTTCTCCATGTGACAACACTTCATAAAAATAAAATTAACATTTGGGTAAACATGGGTTATCATTTGGGCCCACCCAAAACAAAAAATAACAGGTGTTTCTTAATAATTATCGTAGGTATTTTAGTGATTGCGTCTATTCTGTTTGTACTCTGGCTTTTGCCCTCCCTGGTGAGCTTATGGCCCAAAAACAAACAACAACAATAACAACAGCAACAACCTTTACAAATAGTAATCTCTGCGAGCTCGCCTTGTGGCTCTGTTCTGCCAAATATTTTAGGGGTGCCTACCCCCTTTCAACACCAAATTCTTCCGAAATAGATAAAGTTATCTCTTATAGCTGCCCAAATACTGCTGGGTTTTCAACGTAGCCCATAGGGGCTCTAGACCCTGTAAGAGAATATAGTATACACTTTGTGTCAAAAAGTGATGACGTCACATAAATTTAATAATCGAAAATAATACTTGAAAATTATAAGTCCCGCCCCCTTTGGGGGCGGATGTGGTGTGCTGTTGATGCTGGTCCAATGAGACATGGGGGGAGAGGCTAAAGGTGTTCTGGTGTTTGTCGGAACTTGACATTTTTATGAGGCTGTGGTCACCCCCATAGGATGTAGATCCGTGAGAATGGAATGTATGGGTTAGGGGGGAGGGGAGGGGAGGGTAGGGGATGTGGAGGGGGCCCCCATGGGGGGCCCTGAACTGCCTGAAGAACCATAGGGAGGGGGTCAGCTAAAGTTTGTCACTGATAAGGGGTGTTGGGAAGGGTGTTTATTGCCCTATGAGACGTGGGTGAGAGTCTAAGGTGTTCTGGGGTTTGTCGGAACATGACATTTTTATGAGGATATGGTCACCCTCGGGCGCTATAGAACCGTGAGAATGGACTGGATGGAATAGGGGGGAGGGGAGGGGAGGGGGCCCCCATGGGGGCCCTGAACTGTCTGAAGAACCATAGGGGGTTCAGCTAAAGTTTGTCACTGATAAGGACTGTGGGATGGGTGGTGATGACTTTATGATGCATACAGGCCTCTATGTCAAAATTGCATGTGAGGCTTAAAATAAAACTTCAATACTGGGGGGTTAAAATGTGCAATTAAAAAATGGTTAGGCTGCTACTCTAGTGCTAGTATTGTGTTCAATAATGAAGGGTTAGGGTTAATAAAAGGGGGGGCTTAAAAAAAAAAAGGTTCAATTTTTAAAAATGTTTAGTTTCAAACGTGGGTCTGACCCGTGCCTCGGACGTGACGTTGATAAGATCACGTGTTTCCCGGGCAAAAAAGGTGTATATATATGACCCATGGGTGGGAACTGTAGTAGTAAGTAGTTGTGGATGTATGACATTGTCTAAAATGGCGTCTACAAGGAGGATGGGGGAAATGGAAGGGTGTTTAATGATCCATGAGACATGGGTGTGAGGCTAAGGTGTTCTGTTGTTTGTAAAATTAGTTGTAGCATCTTGACATTTTTATGAGGAGGGGGTCACCCCCGTAGGATGTAGAACCGTGAGAATGGATTGGTTGGATTAGGGGGGAATCACAGGGCCCTGAACTGTCTGAAGACCGACCGACCGAGGTCCTGCTAAAGTTTGCCTCTGATAAGAGCATGTGTTTCCCTGACAAAAAGATGTATATATATGAGACCCTGAGAGCTGGTCACAAAGGGCCGAAGACTTGGGACTGCTGAATCTGACCAATCTCTCACTCTCTCAGCCATGGAAGATGTACGTAAGTTTTTCCTATGGGGTTTCCCATCCAGAGGGTGTAAGGGAGGGTTTCTGTAAGAGAGGTAATCTTTAATCTTTCCAGATCAAACAATTGACTCTACAAGTCTTCAATCGTCACCTCATCGTGAACGTCAAATAGCACGTGTTTCTCCATATCGTCCCTGGAGGGATGCTGTAGGTATGTTAAATAAATAAATAAATAAATAAATCAACAAATTATTAAATACATAATTAAATAAAAACAATCTGTAACCTGCTTCTCTTCTTTTTACAATGGAAGCCGAGGGTTACAACGTTGAAGATTCTGGACCCCTTGATACATTCAGGCAGTTCCTATCGGCTGAGAGCGACAGTGAGGCGTATTTGCCGACGTCACCACAAGCTTCTCTCCACAGCGAGGATGCGCAGCTGCCTGGACTGAACCATCTTGAGGAGAATCGCCAAGGTTTTTATAATAATGATGATGATGTTCAACTGTCTCCCGTCCCCAGTCAAGATGCGCATGACGATGATGGTCGCCCTGATGCGGTTCTCTCAGCTTATTATGAAGGTCTTAATGAAGGTCTGGCTCTAGCAGAAGTGTCTGATGAAGATGAGGATTCAGAGACCGATTCTGTGAATAGTCTAGATTTTGAACAGAGTTTGATCAGTATTGAAATGAGATTGCATACGGCCCGGTTGTTACGTGTGAGATCCAGAAATATAGCACAACCTGGTGATCGCCGTAGTAGGCTTAGACATATACGAAAGCGTACAGGCGTATTGAAACGTATCGCAAGACGTCTGTTTACTGTTTAAAAAGTCACAGTTTCATTCAAATTAATAATATTAAAAAAAAAAAAAAAAAAAAAAAGTTTTACAGGGTTAATCATCATGATATTCCACATGACCTCAGGCAAATGGTCAATGATCTTAATACGTCTAGTGTTGTTAGAGAGTTTGAACCTGTAGACCGTCCATTACATCAGATGCTTCCCGATGTCCCTGTAAACAGGCCTCAGGAGCACTACTTCCTCCCTACCGAGGAGGCGTTAGATGATATACTCGCCGCTTATAGATATCCTTTATCTGACACGCTTCCGTCGTCTACCTGTGTGGAGGATGGGTCTGATTCGACAGAGGATGTTATGGATCCCAGTCGTGATATGGACATGGATTGGAGTCCTATACCCCTTTCCCAGATAACTGACTATGAGGCCCCCTGGACTCCAATACCCCTTTCCCAGATAACTGACTGTGAGTCCCCCTGGAGTCCAATACCCCTTTCCCAGATAACTGACTGTGAGTCCCCCGGGACTCCAATACCCCTTTCCCAGATAACTGACTATGAGACCCCCTGGAGTCCCGCTGATAATGTATGTTGTCAAGCCGTCAACGATGTTGAAACTCAACACGGGAGCGGTGGAGGTGTTGGAGATGGAGAAATTAATGATAATGTAATGGGTAATAACAACCAGCAATTACCAGAGGAGGGTGAAGCCGGAGTGTCTGTACCGTCCTGTAATGGAGGTAACGGGGAGGATTTTGCGGAGCGTATGGAAATTGACCGAGGCTCTATTGACACGCCTGATGGCATGCAGGTAATAAACAGAGAGAGCTTCAATAATGTTGAGGTGAGATCATTTTTAAATTTCCCAATGCCCGATAGGGCACTTACCAACCCTAATTTTGGAGAGTTTTACCACGCTGTAGTAAATGGTTTTCAGAACCGAATGTCTGCGATAATCGAAAGAGTTGGGGTAAACCCTCGCGATATTATCCAGCTCAATTTACGAGCTGATAGCTTACAAGATGACGTCTCAATGACTGTGCGTTACGGTGAAGGTAGGCTAACAGATTTCAACCAAATTCTTGACCGGCTTGTTCAGTCTAACATGGCTATTTTCAGTGGTTCAGGAATGCATCTTTCCGTGAACATTGTCAGGCCTCCGGGCGGTTCAGGTAGGCGGAAAATTAATACATTATTTATCACGGAGATCCTAAAAAAAAAAAGCAAACATTTATTTGTAATTCCAAATCTGAACCATGCATGCTTCGGAATAAACCTAGCTCTACTTGCAAATCCCGGTTTAACCGATGAAGAGGCAGGGAGGGAGGGTTACAATATTCATGTCGAAGCCGGGCTCGGGGCTAATGATAGGACCACATTTGAAGATGTGATCAAATTTGAACAGCTGTTAAACTGTAAAATCGTTATTTTTTACAGAGCCTCAGATAGAGTTAATCTGATTACGTTCCATACTGAAACAGAGTCAGAGACAATCTGTTACATGCTTTTGCATGACAATCATTTTTACGGGATAAAAAATGTTAAAGGATTCCTTGGCTGTGCATTTTTCTGTATTCATTGTTACACGGGGTATAGTCGAGAAGGAGGACACTATTGTGAAAAAGCTTGCAACGTCTGTCTTTCAGACTGTAAACAACAAGCTGCATTTCAAAAAGTCCATTGTAATGATTGCAATCGTAACTGTTCAAATAGTGTGTGTTATAGGCTGCATAAGGTGTGCAGATGGCATCCAAAAGCTAAAAAGATGGCTAGCAATTGTCAAATAAATAAGAAATGTCTTAAATGTGGATTTACATACCGTATAAACCTCATAGACTCTAAACCCCATGTCTGTTCAATTAAAGTTTGTCACATCTGTAAACAATTCCTTCAGCCCGTTAAACCCCCATCTTTGTCAGCTGTTCAGACTTCTGAAGAAGTGTCAGAGTGCGTGGATATTCATCAATGTTACATGCAATCTAAACCTCGTGTACCAGAGGAGAGGATTAATCAGAAGCTGGTATTTTATGATTTTGAATCAAGCCAGACAACTGGAACACATATCCCTGTCTATGTGGCTACACAATCCCTGCATGGGGTTCGATGGTGTGCCCAGGGTCCTAATTGTGCTCTAGAGTTTTTATTGCATTACCGGCAAAACCAATTCAAAGGCACGGTGTTCTTAGCCCATTATAGCAAAGGTTATGACAGTTATCTAATTTTAGAGGCATATGTAAAACAGGGGATAACACCGTTCGTCATAGCCCAAGGGAGTAAAATCATACTCATTATTGATAAACAATTCCGGCTCAAATTCATTGACACATATTCCTTCATCCCCATCCCCTTAAGACAGTTTCCAAAAGCGCTAGGATGTAAAACTGAATCGAAAAAGGGATATTTCCCTCATAAAATGACAGATTATTCAAAAATGTTAAATAAGTACAAGGGGGCATATCCAGAAGCAGAAATGTACGGATGTGATGAAATGTCGATAGAACAGAGAAACAGTTTCTTTAAGTGGTATAACACAGTAAAAGATCAGGAATTTGACTTTTTAACCGAGTTAAAGGCTTATTGTCAGAATGATGTGGAGATTTTAGCCGAAGGTGCCTGCAATTTCCGCAATGAATTTATAAAGACAACTCAATGCGATCCTTTTGCGAGCGTGACAATTGCGTCAGCAGCTTTAGCTGTTTTTCAAACCAATTTCTTAATCAAAAACTCAATCGCATTACCAGATGCTAACAACTACAGACGACAATTCAAGGCCTATTCCCATGCTTCGATACAGTGGCTTGAGTATCTAGCGTTTTCACGCTGCATAGACATTGAACACGCATTAACACCTCAGGGTGAACGGTGTTTCGGCCCTCTTCATGTCGATGGGTATGCAGTGATAAAAGGTGTGAAAACAGCATTAGAATTCTATGGCTGTTATTTTCATGGTTGTCCGACTTGTTATAACCCTCACGACATATCGCCGCTTACAGGAATAGAGTTTGGCGTGATGTACTCTAACACTCTGAAAAGGCTAACTCGGTTAGAAACAGAGTTTAAGCTGAAAACAGAGGTTATATGGGAACATACATGGAATTCGATGAAACAACAGCAACCTTCTGTTAAATTATTCCTAGAGAGATACCGGGAGCCTAGCCCTTTAAATCCTAGGGCCGCGCTATTTGGAGGCAGGACTGAGGCTATTGTCTTAAGACGCAAAATTGAACAAGGGCAGACCATCCAATATGTCGATTTTACCAGCTTATACCCGTATTGTAATGCAGAGTTTGATTATCCAATTGGTCACCCGGTTATAATCAGGAAAGATTTTAAACCGGTTGAAAATTACTTTGGCTTTATACATGCTAAAGTTCACCCCCCGAGGGGTTTGTTTTTCCCTGTGCTACCTATGAAAAATGACGAAGGTAAATTGCTTTTTACACTCTGTCGAACATGTGGGATTGAAAATAACCAGAATTCGAATTGTTTGCATTCTCTGGATGAGAGATCGCTTCAAGGCGTATGGGTTAGCATTGAGTTATTAGAAGCTCAAAAAAGAGGTTACATTATAGCTGAAATTTATGAGGTCTGGCATTTTGAACAGAGATCCGATAAATTGTTTAAAGATTACATCCATACATTCCTTAAGCAGAAGCAGGAGGCCTCGGGGTATCCTGAGGATGCCACAGACGAGGTTAGTAAACAGGCTTATATAAACGATTATAGAGAGAATCAAGGTATCCAACTTGACCCGCATAAAATTGTGTACAACGCTGCAAAGCGTCAGATCGCAAAACTTTTACTTAATTCCCTCTGGGGAAAAATGGCTCAAAGATCTAATCAACTTACAACCAGTATCGTGAAAGAACCCAAAGAGTTTTTTCAGTACCTCTTTAGCAGTAAGTATGATATAAGCCAGTTCCATTTCATAAATAATGATATTGCAATCATTCAATGGCGTCATAATTCCAAGTGTGTCTTACCACCCGGTGACTCAAATATTTTTTTAGCGGCGTTTACGACAGCATATGCAAGAGGTGTATTATACAAACAGTTACATTTATTGCAAGAGCGAGTACTATACTATGACACCGACTCAATTGTTTACCTCTCCAGCCCTGAAGATCTTTACACCCCTCCGACAGGCAATTATCTAGGTGATTTGACATCGGAATTAGCGGCGGATGATCATATTTGTGAGTGGACCGCAGCGGGTCCGAAATCCTACGGCTTTCTCACCCTGCAAGGAAAGGTGTGTTTGAAAGTCAAAGGTTTTATCCAGAATTATGAAAATTGTAAAAAACTTAACTTTAATAATTTGACTGCTCTGGTAGAAGACTATATTATAGATCCTAACACGCGACGCGAGATCCCTGCCCGTTACAATAGAATTAAACGTGATATCAAAGCTTTTTCGCTCGCTAATAAACATCAAGTTATCAACTTTTCTGTTGTTTTTGATAAGAGACGCCTTCTCCCTTCGGGTAGAACATTGCCGTTTGGTTACTGAGTTGTTATTACCGGTTATCATCTGTTATTACCTGGGTTCACAATAGCCTGTGTTCACAATGTATCCTAATGATGTTTTATAGTGTTTGAAAAAATGTATTCTACTGTGTATTCTACAAAGTGTCCTAATGGTGTTTTATTGTGTTTGAAAAATGTATTCTGCATTGTATTCTACAAAGTGTCCTAATGAGGGTTTTATTGTGTTTGAAAAATGTATTCTGCAATGTATTCTGCAATGTATTCTAGGAAGTATCCTAATGTTGTTTTATCGTGTTTGAAAAATGTATTCTGCAATGTATTCTGCAATGTATTCTAGGAAGTATCCTAATGTTGTTTTATCGTGTTTGAAAAATGTATTCTACAATGTATTCTACAATGTGTTCTACGAAGTATCCTAATGCTGTTTTATTGTATTTGAAAAATGTATATCTCATTAAATTCTTATTCATACGTCACCCCACCTCGTCGTTTTTTACATATTCTGGGCTGGATATAATCAGGGTTCATCGTTAACCATGCGGTTAGTCTGTTTTAGTACAGTTGTAAGAATGGATGTGACTGTCGATCTGGCATTCCAAATGCCATGTAGCATGCTAATAGTGGGGCCTAGTGGCTCAGGTAAAACTTTTTTTGTAAAACAATTACTTGAAAACATGGAGAGTACATTTTCAAAAGTGCCGGCTCGTATAATCTGGGCATACTCTTCATATCAGCCAATGTATGACGAGCTCAGTCAAAATGTCAATATCGAATTTGTAGAAGGTATTCCCGCAAACTTTAATGATGAAAATCTATTCCCACGGAACCAACACAATCTTTTAGTGGTAGATGACTCCATGGATGTGGGGGGCAATCATGAAGAATTAATGAAAGCGTTCACAGAATATCGCCATCATAAAAAATTGAGCGTATTTTATCTGCTTCAGAATTTGTTTAATCAAGGGAAACATTCGCGCACGATTAGTTTAAACACTAATTACATGGTGCTGTTTAAATCACCGCGTGATAAAATGCAGATCCGGGTTTTAGCTCAACAAATGTATCCCGGCCTGAAAAAATTCTTTTTAGAAAGTTATGAAGATGCTACAAGGGAACCGTATACATATTTAATCGTTGACCTGCGTCCTAATTGTCCAGAACCCCTAAGACTGAGGAGTGGAATACTCCCTGGAGAGTGGCCGGTGGTCTATCAAACTAAAAAGTGACAAGAGACTTTTTAAATAAATAAACCATGTCTCAACGGATGAAAAGAAACCTTCCCATTTTAAAAGCTTTGCTCGCTCTAAAACCCTCGGAGAGAAGAAGTTTTCTATGTAGGGGGTCGGAAGATCTCATACTAGCCCTGTGTGAGATTGCTTTAAACATATTGAAGGGAAACATACCTCTCACCCCTGGACAGTTCACTAAATTAAAAAAACAGAAACAATTTATCAAGCTTTTTGCCCAGCGTAAAACCGGATTTAAACACAAGCGGAAAGTGCTGACGCAATCGGGGGGCTTCCTATTGCCCTTATTAGCGACAGCCCTACCCTTTATAACTAGTCTGTTCTCTCGGCAGAGATAGTCAGAGACAATCTGGGCATGTCTGCGTTTAATAAAATGTACATGATTTCTCCACAACAGCTGGATAATTTAACCCAAAAGAGTTCACAGAGCATTGGCGAGCGAGCCCAACATGTCTTGCAAAACAATATGGAACGAGTTCTGAAACAGACAAGTGTTGACTCGCATACTAAAGCCAAGCAGTTCAATGATTTACTCGATAAATATCTAACCTTGCACCGCAAGGGGGCGACTCAAGATCGCGAAATCGTTTTTAAACTACCTGACAAACCCTCTGAGAAATCAGGTGAACCCGATGAGGGCTACATAAGAGTGGGGGAGGAGGAAGAAGCTTCAGACACCCTGGAGGAGGAGATTTTGGAGAATATAGGTTCACGCAATCGAAAAAACGCCGCCTACATTCTGCAGAAGCTTCGTCAATCAAACCTTCTAAGTTGGAATCGTTCAGGCGAGATAATTGTCCAGGATAGCCCTATTAAAGGATCTCATATTTTCGATTTGATGAAGACGTTGTCAAACCGTCGGTTCCATTCCGGAACTCTACCGCGAGGCTGGGATGTTTTTTTAAATACAATTTCCGAATTAAATATTCCAATCACAACGGTTACGAACACACACGCTCGCCAGCAATTACGCCTTAAACCCTCCAAAACCGCGAGTGAATCAATTCCTCAGATACGTCATAGCAAGAGAAACCGTGGAGAAAAAAAAAAAAAATCTCCATTGTCAACATCATTATTATTAGACATGTCTTACGCCATGACCCCTTCTAAAAAAAAACCTATGGACATGTTACAGATGTCTACACCTGCAGACTCTGAATGGTCAACGCCCACCGAATGGCAACTCTCTACACCCATCCATTCTAGATGGTTAGATTTCAATCGAAAAAAATGAATTCAAACAGACTGTATGATGTTTTAATCAATAAAATGATTTATTGAAATTAATATATGTTCGAAAAGAGTATTCATTCATGACAATTATAACACTCATTAAACAGTTTTAAAGAGCAGGCATTCTGATTATACATTTTAACAGTCTTCATCCGTGAAATACATTTAGCATATTTCTTGACAAACTTGCTGACCATAACATCATTCTTTTTTAAATGATCTGAATACAATCGCATTGTTTCTTGAAAGGAGAGTCCTTTAAATCGATGACATAGGTAGAATACTACATGGGCTCCACAAGTCGTTGAATAATCATCTTGAACCTTCTGTTTGTTATAGAGTATTTCTTGAGCATTCCTTGATAGAAAACGCATAAACGCTTCAGGGTAGAATCTGTGATCTGGAGGATTTGCATATGAATCAAAAAATGTTGCCTTGTCTGGTTCAGCTTCGATAATCATACCCACCCAATGTTCGCCTTCTCGGTTCTGATCGTGCGTGTTAACGACTAGATAGCTGGGGCGTCTAGCTATCTCGGAGGGTAGTAAATCACTAGGCCAAACACCGGCAAAAGCATCACCTAAAATTGGCTTTAATATAGACTCCAGCTGATGGTTATCCATCCTTTTATCAGGTTTAAAGGTTTCCACTTTTTTTTTTTTTTTTTAATAGTCAATCAGGACTTGACGCTTTGAGTTTATCTCTATAACACTGTCGTAGCAGGCGTACACTATCAGGGTCATTGTCTGAGGGAGGGCTATTCTGAATCTTAAATCCAGACGACATGTGCCATGCACCGAGGGTGAGAGAGCCTCGCTGTCTAATTCATCATCCCTTGACAAATTGAACAGGAACAGCGAGTATCCATTTTCAAAGTTGTCACGGTTGATGCAGAGCGGAGAGTCTCTGATATGTCGGTTTGTACCCACATATAAGTTGTAAAATTCTCGAACACTCTGATGGGTGTCAAAGTGGGGTTGGTAGGGTTTTGCGGGAATATAGCGTGAATTTACACTGAGACTGAGATATTCAAGATCCGAGTGATGGAATTTGAAAGGGTTCTTATCTCTTGCCCCTACGAAAGCTCGATGATCAACTAATCCCGCTACTATATATTTAGGGAGCCTCCCTAAATATAAATTGTCTTGCGCGCACACCCGGGAGCCTCTAGGGATTGTATAATTCTTAACGACTACCCGGCTTATAGGGTATAACGCATTGGATTTCATCAGAGCAGCCGAATGTCCTAACATGACATCGGGTGAAACCTGTACTTTTTTCGCAAAAATACTTGCAGATAGGATTTTTAATGCATACTCCTGGTCAGCAGCTGACACCAGTGTAAAAGCACTTTTGGCTTTCACCAGTTTCAAACGAACATCGACATTGTTTAACAAGAGTCTTTCGGAGAAAAATATGTCACTGTGTAGAGGTCCCATTACTTCGAATGCGCGTGAATCTCGACAGAAGCTCGCGCGCTTAACAAGTCCTGTGTTAGGACCATCAGCGGCAATAGATACAGAGTCCAAATCTACACCTTCATCTTTGTACCATAGACCCGCGGAAAACTGACTCTCCAAGGTTTCTTTTGAAAAGTTGAGCAGAGTTTCAATAATAGATCTGTAAGGATGTGTAGCGGACGATGAGCTAATGAGAACATCATTTAGACTAACATCTACCTGGGAGAATATAGTATTTAAGGGGTATTGTATTATTCCACAATTATCACCGCCCCCCAGATCTGTTCCATCAGCCTTGGTAATCTTGAGTCGTAGATATAGCAATGTTGAGTTTAGATCTAGATATGCACTTCCACTTCCTGATATCTGAAAATCCAGAACCTCTTGATCCACAATAGAGTTTAGAGGATGGATCTCCACGTAACCGCTTTGTTCTATAGACAATTGGGTCATGGGCGGTGCAAAAAGGTCAAGTTCCGATTTGGTGCACTCTGCTGAGAGATGATGTACAAGAGACATTCTTCTTATTCTTATTCTTATTATTTTTAGAATATATTTCCGTCAGTTTGTTTTTTAGACTTTCTGGGTTTTTTTGATATGCGTTTCTTAGAGGTGCGATGCTCTAACAATGCCACAGATCTTTTTCTTCTTCTTCCTCTGGCAAGGCGTCCTATTCCAGATCCTTCCTGAGACCTGCTGGCGCGATCGGCGATATGACGGGTTACGGCCCCCACAACGTCTGATGCTATCCCCTTCGCTGCTGTTTTCAAATGCGGTTTAACTATATATGCGCCGCGCTTAAGAAACGGTAGGACAAATCTGAACGCCCTACTTAAGATAGACCCTAACCCTCGACCATATTGCACAGGAGTACCTGCAAACCCACTTAGACTGCCGCGCCCTGTTTGGTTTACGTAATAATTCACAAATCTTTGTGAATCCATTTTTTTATTTTATTTTTGCTGCTGTTTTTGCTTTGTTCTATAGATTCAGATGAGAGACTTGGGTTTAAAGTGCAGCTTGCAAATTGTCTTCCCGTATGTGAATCGAATCGGCTTGTTTAAATCAGTTTTTAGCTCAATCTGTATATCCTGAATGCGCTGTTTATTAACAGTAACGTAGTGTAGCCTGCTGTAGGAGAGAGTGATTACATCCCCGTAAGATCCTTCTTTTTTAACGATTCTTAGAAGAGGAACCGTATAGTCACCAATATGCTGGGCTTCCACGATATTCGTATAGACGAAAAAATTATACTGCCCCGCATTAATATCGCTGGGATATTTACTCAACGGTTTTCCACCCGACCGTGTCCAAGCGTCGGGTTCAAACCCTAGCATGTAGGCTAGTGGAGCCTTGAACCTGAGAGAATATTTGTCAGGTCCTAATATAGAAATTCTTTTATGTATAGAACTGTAATATAAAAGTAGATCTGTTTTTTGTTTCTTAAATACGGCATTTATCTCCTTCACTATCGCATCGACACTGTCATAATAGCCTGTAGGGATTTTCTGGTAGAATGGAGGGTCCCTCGGTCTCGATTGGTCTTTCAGGTCATAGGTATCTTCTAAACTTATAATATTATTCCAGGTATGACAGTACATTATCTCGGCTAACGCCACCTCATAAGGTCCATGTAACTCTATAGGGTGAGACAGCGTTATCGTATAATTTGAACTGTTATTGCTAGGGTAAACGCTGTGACATGCATTTGAAGGGAGAGTCACATAGAAAGATTCTCGCTCCTCCATCCTTGCTTCTTCTAGGTTGGCTTCTTGTTTTTCTTCCTCCCGAGCTCCATGACCTCTTTAGCCGGGAGCCATGAGTCAAACTGACTAGGCCAACCTTGCCAGTGGACTAAAACCATCTTCCGGCCCTTTTGAATTTTCTTGTCTAAAATCCTTTCTACCCGAAAGACTGTGTCAGAGGTGATTCTCACCTTCTGCAGTTCTGCTTCATAGAACGTGCCAGTAAGAATTTCACCTTTTATATCCCTTAATTTATAAACGGGCGGGAGTCTAGGGATACATTCGTTAACGATAAAGTATTCGTCAGTGAATGATTGTTCGTACATTTTATCGAATATCCCCCTGTATTTGGAAATCCGCACAATGTCACCCTCTTTGAATTTAAACACAGGGGTCATACTGTTCAGAGGTAAAGTCCCGTATAAATTCTCAAAGACTTGCATGCTATTGGAGGATGTTACCTCAACAGGTTTCATTTTGATACTGCTATGATAACTATTATTATAGCTATCAAGCAAATCCCGAATCACATCAATATATCTGCGGGTGTTCTTAGCTGTGAAAAACCTCCACATCTTTGTCTTCAGCGTACGGTTAAAACGTTCCACGACTGACGCCTTCAAATCACTACCCGTTGCAAAGTGTTGAATATTATGTTTCTTCATTAGTTTTTCAAAGATACGGTTAAAAAATTCTTTTCCAGCATCCGTTTGGATTTTAACTGGTATACCGCTCTCTTCTAAGACTGCTGCAAAGGCCTCCGCAACTACGACGGCCGTCTTGTTTTTTAAAGAGCGTGCATAAGCTTTTTTTGAAAATACATCTATTACTGTAAGCAGAAATTTAAAATTATCATTGTCTTCAGACAGTGCACCCATATCGCAAAGATCCGCTTGAAATTGATACATAGGACGTGGCGCAAAAACCCGATTTCTAGCATAGGTTTTTCTAGCCGTTTTGTGTAAGGTATACGCCTCCTGACCAGACAGCCACTCTCGTACTTGATCAGTCCAAACTTTTTCAGCCGTCTGCTCTTCGACGGCTTTTTGAAGTTTTTCTACCCCTCCAAAAGATCCAGGGTGTGCCGGGTCATAATATATTCTCTTCATTACACGCTCGGCCTTTTTCGAGGTCATGACGACTAGCAATCAAGCGAGATCTGAGTACAATGTCAATTTTGCATAATTATTTATTGATTACAAGTCATTACATCTGAATGATTACATGTCATTACATTTGAATGATTAATACAAGTTTTTAATACATCCCCACAGAAGTGTGTAAGACATTTAGGGCCCTATCAACATCAAATGCTAGACCATTCTTAAAGCGATATGTTGCTACATCAATTATATAGGTATATAACACCATGAAATGACTAAATTTGAAGCTATGCATAGACACTTCTCTAATAATTCCATCTAATGTTTTTTCAAATTTCTCCGCATCGGAGGCATTTGAACCAATATACACCAATTCCTTCCAACGGTTAAAAGACACACAATCTCTCACAATTTCCAATGACCTCTCAAAACGGACAACTTGTTCAATGTCAACATCGCTACATGTTTGAAATAAAGATTCATCATTAACCCGATTAGCAATAGCCCGTTTTACAAGAGAGCTGACCCCAGGATGACCTGAAGCGGAATTTAAAAAGTTAAAGAATAGTCTGAAAGCATTCCCCATTTTTGAACAGTTTAGACTTGTTCAAAAGAGGGTGTGAACTATTTCAACACTATTCCAGTAGGATACGAGTTCATCTATCATATGATCCCGGTCCCTGTTAACCCCCACATACGCATCAAGGATTTCTTTAAGTTTCCCCTGGATGTTTTCTTCATACTTCAGACCGTATAGAAAGGCCTCGGCGGCTCCTTGAACACGGCCGGTTGCTATTCCCCCTAATCCAACCGTCTCCAGAGCAACCATAAGAGTCGGGAGAAATTTCCACGTCCACAGGGCGGTCATCAGCACCTCAAAGTTGTGGTAAAAGTAATCACTCTCTAGAGGGTACAGACAAGAATGTCGTCGTTGGCTTGGATGACCGGTTTTACACCCATAACATTCGTTTTTCATCTGAACGTCTATCACCATTGTTAACACCATGGCTACGCCGGCCTTCACCGTGTCCAGAAAAACATCAACATCCTGACGCTGAGATTGAAGCCGGTTCTCTAGAATTTCTTTAACCTCTACAACCATCGGATCAACCATGGGAGTGTTCTGGGGTGTCCCCAGGGCAGTGATGCTAGCTTCCGCAGAGGGTTCGTTCTGAGACCCAGCGGACCCTGGTACTTGCAGGCTAGGCGAAGTCGGAGGTGTCTGATGGCCGTTGAGGACAGCATGATCTTCAGCCACAGGGGCTGCAAAATCTGAAGCCTGACCTCCGGGGGTGTATAGACCGGGTCCTTTGTCGAATGTAGGCCTGCCGGTATACGGCCTATATCTTCTGACGGGGAATTCAAGAGTCTCGAACAGAGTATTTGACGCGTCGCTGTCGGGTGAGACGGGTGAGTAGGTGACCGGGGTAATAGGCTCCTCGGAATCGCTCTGAGGCTCTAGGGCTTTCCACCTTGTGAGGTCGTCCGTCTGGGCATTCCGGTAGTCTTCAAGAACCGGTTTATACAAATCAGCGTAGCCGCTAGATTCCTGAGAAAGGCTCGGAAGATAGCTGAGAAGCTTAGACTCTTCATCTTGAGATTCTAAGGGTTTACATTCCCCACCTGTAGAGTAGCCTTCGTCTTCACTTGAGGATGGCAAATCGTTGACTGTGAAAAAATCGGCCATGTTGAAGTAATAAGTATTGTCGCACAAACTCGTTTTTCCAAACTTCTTATATAGATTGTAGGTGAGGGGGCGGGGTAAGGGGCATGTGTCTAGTAGGCGTGTCTAGTAGGACTGGATAGTAGAGGTGTCTAGCACGATTTACTATGATTCAACACCATCTGTTTCAAGCGTGTCTTCAGGAAAAAGATTACGACTGCATAACTCTAAGTCAGACCGAGATCTAGGGGTTAAACGCCTGGAAGGGCCTGAGATCCGTTTACCTGAGCACGTGTTCAGACTTTTTGCCAGCTGGAGGAGTCTCTGTCTCTGACTTTCCAGCTTGAAAAACCCAGTGATAGATTTCAGGAGATTTCTCAAGGTTGAGAAGTCTACCACTTTGAACGCCAGTTTAATAGGCCAGTAGCGCTCTTTCTCCATCACCGTCTTTGGTCTTTCAGAAGACTCTGCCTCTGTCTGGAATCGCACCAACAGCCATATGTGAGATCTTGAACAGTCAACAAGAAAAGCTTCCTGCGGGTTACGGCACGGTACTCTAAGATCCACGCCCATCTCTATAGAAGCTTTCATACCCTCCAGGGGCACACTTTGTGTGTCGTGCACAGATTGCATGTAGCGGATGAATTCCAAGATGTAAGCCTTCAATGTATCGAATTCTGATGAATAGATTCTCAGACGATTCTCTGATTCTTTTTCGAAAGCGTATATGTCCGCATAGGGGTGTGCACCTCCAGATGCATACTCTACATACACTACACTACCATCCGTCAATTCCCACATCATACTTGTAGACGCCATTTTAGACACTGTCATATAGCCTCAACTACTCCAGATCTCACCCTTGCTCATATATATACATACACCTTATCCCCGGGAAACACGCGTCTCATTGGGCCACCCTCATCAGCACACCACATCCGCCCCCCAAAGGGGCGTACACCTCCAAAGGGGGCGGGACTTATAATTTTCAAGTATTATTTTCGATGATTAAATTTATGTGACGTCATCACTTTTTGACACAAAGTGTATACTATATTCTCTCCTGTATATATCTATCCATCTATCTATCTATACCTATCTATATATATATATATATATATATATATATATATAATATCATATCATATCACTTATCCTTAAAGCGAAATGCGAACCAGAACTGGGAATCCTTATGTACAGGAATACTGAAGAACGCATTAGCTAGGTCGACCACTGAGAAATATGTAGCATTACTTTGTATATGTGTAATTAGTATATGGATCCGTAACAATAGGGGCGCCCTTGGACTGCTTCATTAACCTTTTTAAGATCCCAGACAAAGCGCCAGGTTTGTGAATGGCTTTCCTGTTTGGCCTCTTTTACGGGGATGATGAGGGTACGACAAAAGGCTGTCAGGACATGCAACAATAATGCCTCTTTCCAATAATGCCTAAAAAGCTAGTGTAAATATCGTCTATGGCTTCTCTCTGAACCAAACTTTTCCAACACTCATCCTGAATTTCCGAGACCTTAGCTGTACAATAAAAATTTTCTTTATCCGTGAACATACAATTTCTAATTCTTAGCTCGGCTTCCGCCAACAATTTCTGTGCAATTGATCTCAGCCGAGAGACGGGCAAGTTCCATTCGTAAAAATAATTTAGTGGTGCATTACCCAACGATATATTTTGCATTACACGTCTTTCTATTCTAATTCCATCTTCTGAACACCACAGATTTAGTCCTATCCCACACATCAAGTCTCTACCTAGTAAGTTGATTGGGCAGCAGTCAGATAATATGAATGAATGTTTACTATATTGATAACTATCTTCATCATACACCGCTAGAGGGACTGTGAATCTCTCTTTTACCCCTCTTCCCTCTGCTCCAACTATGGTGATTACCCTTCCACTGAGTTTCGGTGGGGGTTGCCAATCTTCTGTTCTTAAGACAGAGTACCCTGCTCCTGAATCTACTAAAAAATTTAACCGATCTGCCAGCCACCTTCAATGTTATTCTAGGTAGTACCTCATATGCACTTTCTTTCCTAATAGCCTGTATGTCTAGTTGTGGTGTACGTGTGTGCTCGCGTATTGGTTTTATCTCACCGGGTAATGCTGGCGATGGGACCTCTCCCGCCTCCTCTGACTGTCAATCGCCCTCTCGCTCCGTTCCCCTCGGATTGTTGACAGTAATCCCTTGTTTATAGCTCCGTTTCTCTCCTTCCGCTGGCTCAGGACAGTCTCTCACCCAGTGGTCCTCTGCTTTGCAGCGATGACACCCACTTTTGCGCGTGTAATCACCGTTCTCGGGACAGTCTCTCACCCAGTGGTCCTCTGCTTTGCAGCGACGACACCCACTTGTGCGTGTGTAATCACCGTTCCTGTAGCGCTCGCCCACGAACTTTCCTCGCCCTCGATTGCGTCCGCCTCTGGCTCCGTCGTAATGACTCAATTGAGCCAACTGCAACCTTGTTTCCCTGTTCTCTTTAATTTTCCCCTTCTCGGCCTTCTGGTTTTCTATCACTTTCTCGGCATGTTTAATGTATGGCCAGACCTCTCTCATTCTCCCGGTTTCATAGATGATGCAATTGTTCTTCACGTAATCCTGAATATCCGGCAAAAGTCCTGCTCTCGTTCTCGAAGATATCGGCGAGGTCGACGCTGGGTTCGGGCGAGCCATATCTGCCCGTGGTGCTGTCAGGGGTCTGTAGGGTGGAGGACGGACAGAGGAGCAGTCGAGATCCGCATCAACCTGTTCGGACAAGAATACTATAGGACACTGGTTAGAAAGCCCTGGCCTATCTGACTCAACTTGTGGTTCCTTTCCTGATTCAACTGGCTTTACCTTCTCTAATTCGACTTGTTTTACCTTCTTAAACTGTTCAGCCTGTTCTTGTTGTGACTGTCTAATTGCCCCCTCCGTTTTCCATGCCCAAAACGCTCTTTTGTAACTTCTTTATTTTACCCGCAGCATAATTTTCAAGCCTGTCTTCTAGCATGTTAATCTGTCGTTGGCTAAAACTCCCGTTCAATGGAAAACCCAAAATCCCCCACATGATTTTCCAATCATTATCTTAGCGCATCCATCTGTGCTCGAAGGCAGCGTGTTGGCTTTACTGGCCGCTTTCCCCATTATCAATTAGTGTAGCAACCTTTTCAGGTATTTTAAAAAGGTTACGTGTCATCAATGACAATAGGTGAGTCCTTACCTTTTATTCACGTGTCTCCACACCGGTTTTCTTTTTTCTTTTTACGCGTTTCATGCAAATTCTAGGTATACCGAAAAACTGTGTGTCCTCCACACATTGAGTGTCCCCGACACCTCTTCTCGAAGTGTCAATCAGCCCGTCGGCTCTTAGCAACAAGTTTATCTAGATTAAAAACAAAAACAGAAACACACACAAACAACAAACTGCAGACCTAAATATAATTTACACGGACTTTAACCGCGTGGGACTCCAACTCAATAGAATTTACAACGGACTCTAACCGCATCCAACCCAATATCATTTACACGGACTCCAACTGCGTGGGACTCCAACCCAATAGCTAGCACAAATATTGTGGTCTTACCTCTTCCGAGTTCAATGTCTTTATGGACTCGCCGTGCCTGAAAACGCCGTCTCTCTCCTTTCAGGCGCCTTTTCTCTCAACCTTTGCGTTCTGAACTTTCAAAGGGAGGATTTCGGCTCCAGGAATATATCCTGACCGTATACGAGTTGACCTTCTTGGCAGAGAGGAACTCAGGGCAGGCGGTCCCGGATCGAGCCCCCAAATTGTGGTGGAAGTCTAGGATTTACCACTCTGTACTTTAGCTCTTCGGAGGTAAGAATCAAGAAACAAGTCCTGAGTAGCCACAATATCTGAGTCCGGTATTTATTGCTTGCAGACAAGAGCGTAACAGCAGCCCAGCGTAGATCCGGGGGTCCGTTCAGCGCAAGTCTGAAGAGACAATGATCAGGTTTGTCTTTTTTACAGTTTGAACATAATAGTAGGCGCCGCCACGGGTACTGGCTGATGGGCTTGCGTTTATGTGAGAAAGGGCGGGAGAGAATGAACAATGGGGAGACTCTCTTAGCTTTCTTACTGATTAATCGCTGTTCAAAATTTCACACCTATCGGCAGGATGCGCCTGTCCCCCCATTATTGCTCTCTCTCACCACTCCCTCAGAGACCACCGCTGTTCATATGGTAAATCATGCAGTGCTTCTTAGAGCAATGGCTATAGAACTTTAGAGGTGTGGCAAGAGAAAATGTAATCACAGTAGTTACACAAGTTGTATCAGTCATATGAAAGTGTATAACCTGAAAATAGTTCTATGAATGTATTTTCCATAACAATCCCTCCTTTTAACATTTAATTCCTTGAATGTTAACAACACTTCAGCCTAAATATCATTGTAACAATGTCCGTGTACACAGAGAGGCAGACGCAGTGGTGTGGTGAGGGAAAGGTCCCGTTTATTCATAAAGTTCGTTAGTGATAATGTCCGTTGGCTTTCCAGCCTCCTCAAAACACTCTGCGACTTTCCAGTCAAGTCAAAGTCAAAGTCAAAGTGGCTTTATTGTCAATTCTTCACATGTCAAGACATACAAAGGAATCGAGAGGACGTTTCTCACTCTCCCACGGTGAGACAGATAAAGTGCCCAGGCACAACAGATAACACATACTAAAAGTAAAACATTCAATAAAAATAATTTAAACAGTGCAAAAAGAGCAGTCAGTAAAGACAGTAAGTAGCAGCCAAATACTGTGTATTCTGTATAAAAAAAAAATAATAGTGCAATAGTGCATTGTAGCAATAGAATAGTGGATTGTCCAGAGTCCGTAGTGTTTTTTGGGGGGGGGGGGGGGGGGCTGAAGGGTTGGGAGGGGGGGTGGTGGTTTCAGCTTCTTGACAGCTTGGAGGATGTGGCTGGGGGAAGTGAGGGGAGAGAATTTAGCTTCCTGACAGCTTGGGGTATGAAGCTTTTCGTGAGTCTGTTGGTGTGGGCACGGAGGCTCCTATACCTTCTTCCAGAAGGCAGGAGGCTGAACAGACTGTGTGCGGGGTGGCTTGCGTCGCTCACAATCGAGGTAGCTTTGCGGGTGAGGCGGGTGGAGTAAGTCTCTTGCAGGGAAGGGAGTGGGGCACCAATGATCTTAGCAGCTGTGTTCACAATGCGTTGCAGTGCTTTCCTACTGTGTTCGGTGCAGCTACCGCCCCACACAGTGATGCAGCTGGACAGGATGCTTTCAATGGTGCCTCGGTAGAATGTTGTCAGGATAGGTGTGGGAGCTTTCGCTCGCTTCAGCTTGCGGAGGAAGTAGAGGCGCCGCTGGGCTGTCTTCGCCAGTGATGCGGTGTTGGTGGTCCAGGAGAGGTCCTCACTGATGTGCACCCCCAGGAATTTGGTGCTGCTCACTCTCTCCACAGCAGCACCATCGATGGTCAGTGGTGGGTGTTCGGTGTGCCCTCTCCGGAAGTCGACCACAATCTCCTTCGTTTTGCTGACATTCAGCAGGAGGTTGTTGTCTCTGCACCACGTGGTCAGAAGGTTGACCTCCTTTCTATAGTGGGTCTCGTCGTTCTTGGAGATGAGACCCACCAGAGTTGTGTCGTCCGCAAACTTCACCATGTGATTGGTGCTGTGGGTTGATGTGCAGTCGTGAGTCAGCAGGGTGAAGAGCAGGGGACTGAGCACACAGCCTTGGGGGGCCCCTGTGCTGAGTGTGATGCTGCTCGAGGTGTTGTTGCCGACTCGAACTGCTTGTGGTCTCTCGCTGAGGAAGTCCAGCAGCCAGTTGCAGAGGGAGGTGTTGAGCCCCAGCTGGTCCAGTTTACAGATCAGTTGTTGCGGGATTATGGTGTTAAATGCTGAGCTAAAGTCTATGAAAAGCATTCTCACATATGAGTCTGCTTTTTCCAGGTGGGTGAGGGCTGGGTGGAGAGCAGAGCAGATTGCGTCCTCTGTGGAACGTTTTGCTCGGTATGCAAACTGAAAGGGGTCCAGGGTGGGGGGGAGGATGGACTTAATGTGAGACATGACTAGCCGTTCAAAGCACTTCATGATGATGGGGGTCAGTGCTACAGGGCGATAGTCATTGAAGCAGGATGGAGCGGATTTCTTTGGCACAGGTATGATGATGGAGGTCTTGAAATGTGATGGGACAGCAGCTTGACGCAAAGAAGTGTTAAAGATGTCCGTGAAGACATCCTTAAGCTCCTCTGCGCAGTCCCTCAGCACACGGCCTGGGATGTTGTCTGGGCCTGTTGCTTTGCGGGGGTTGATGGTAGAGAGTGTCCTCTTCACACTGGCAGCAGACAGGCACAGGACCTGATCGTGGGGGGGGGGTGGGGTTTTCTGTGGGCTTGTTGTGTTTGTTGCTTCAAACCGTGCAAAGAAGCTGTTGAGGTTGTTGAGCAGAGAGATGTTGTTGTCGCAGGTCTGTGGCGCGGGCTTGTAGTCCGTTATGGTCTGAATGCCCTGCCACAGGCTCCGCGTGTCTCTGCTGTCCTTGAAGTGGCAGGTAATCTTGTTGGTGTAGTCCCGTTTTGCTTTCCTGATGCCACGGGACAGGCTGGCTCTCGCTGTTCTTAGGCCATTTTCATCCCCGGCTCTGAAGGCTTTGTCTCTGGCCCTCAGCAGCCGATGGACTGCCCCTGTCAGCCATGGCTTCTGGTTAGCCCGAGTGATGATGGTTTTTTTGTGGGTCACATCATCAGAGCACTTACGGATGTAGGAGAGGACAGTGTCTGTGAGCTCCTCATTGTCCGTATGGTTGTTCTGTGTGGCTGCTTGCTTGAACATGTCCCAGTCTGTTGTTGCAAGACAGTCCTTGAGAGCAGACCTGGACCCCTCCGGCCACACAGTTATCTCTTTCCGGACCGGTTTTCCGACTTTCACTCTGGGCCTATATGCTGGCATTAGCATGACAGTGATGTGATCAGAGAGTCCGATGTGGGGGAGGGGGGAGGCCTTGTATGCTCCTTTGTGAGAAGTGTAGACCAAGTCCAAGGTGTTTTCCCCTCTTGTTGGGAAATTGACATGCTGATGGAGTTTTGGTAGGACAGTCTTAAGGTCAGCATGATTAAAATCTCCAGCGAGGATGGTAAATCCATCTGGGTGTGCTGTCTGTTGTTCACTGATGGCCTGGTACAGTTCACAAAGTGCCGCATTCCTGTCACTGTTGCTGGAGGTTGGAGGGATGTATACTGCGGCTAGCAAGACCGCAGTAAACTCCCTCGGCAGATAGAAAGGACGGCACTTTATGATCATAAACTCCGCCAGTGGTGAACAGTGTCTGCATACTACCACAGCGTCCCGGCACCACGCATCACGAATGTAAACACAAACTCCGCCGCCACGCTGTTTACCTCCGTTGACGAGGGCTCTGTCCGCTCGATAGCATGTCAGCTGCTCAAGTTGTACAGCGGAGTCGGGGATGTTGTCGTTCAGCCATGTTTCAGTGAAAACAAGTACACAGCAGTTACTCACTGTCCGATTCGCTGACCTCAGCAGTCGTATATGATCCATTTTGTTGTCCAAGGATCGTACGTTGGCCAGGATGATGGATGGTATGGCTGGGCGAGTTGGACTAGCCGCTAGCCTAGCCCGGATACCTCCGCGCTTGCCCCTCTTCTGCTTCCTCGCGCACCGCTTCCGACCTCTCCTTTCCGGGGGAGTGTTGGCAGTCGAGTCGAGTCGAGTCGGGTCGGGTCGAGTAGTCGCGGGCCGGCGAAGTAATCCGAGCTCTTTGAGTGTCTCTGTTGTGGTGTCCAAAACGTTGTAAATCTTGCTCTCGCAGATGTCTAGCAGAGCCTGTCGACTGTACTTGTATTTCGACGCAGACAGACGAGACGAACACGACAAACTTTCGGGCAAACACTTATTAAACAAACAAAACACCGCATTCTCTGGAGCGCGAGTGGTCGCTGCGTGTGCACGCGCCGCCATCTTGAATAGACGTCTATGATGCCGCCCCTTTCTCTCTCTCATGTTCCGTTCCCAGCCCACCTACTGAAAGCAGAGGCACACACATCTTAACCATTTCGTTAAACGAGGCTTCATTCGCACCAGCTGCGCAACAAAGCCTCGTCCCCCGTGACCCTGGCCACGGTCCTGTAGCACCCTCTTCAGGCCGAACGCTGCATGTCCCCCCACAATCATATTTCACTGGACGGAGGTTCTCATATCCTCCTCGTCCACATCAAATAAGTTAAATAGGGAAGGGATCCGGGTTAGAGAGGTCATCCCCTGTCTCCATTCGTTCGAGTACCATGTTAGTTGTCATTATATGGGTGGCCGCCCTCCTTATACATGCCATGCCAACCACCGACATCAATATACGACTATTTTTCATCAAGAAAGCGATAAGTGCACGCCTGATTAAGCAAGTTCCACCTGCATTTTTAGGTACACAACTGTAAGCTTTTGGACCGCAGACTAAGTACACTTGCTCTGGCAGTGGTTTAGCTACGGTGAGGTCGAATTGGGTTTGGTTTCCTGCGTTATCATGAACAATCACTCTTTCCCAGATAAACTTGGCCTCTTGTCTTATTAGAGAACAGTATGTCACATTATGTAGCTCATATACAGCCACTCCGTAGGCCCAATCGTCTCGGCGGCTTCATGGTGTTTCAATTATGTTGGAATCAGAGATTACTAGCACATGATTCTTGTTGGAGCCCTGCGGTGGCTCAGTGTTGTCCTTGTCTTGGGCCTTACTACTTCTCTCCTCCTGGCTGGTCACGCCTGGTCCCGTCGTGTTGCCCCTGGGCTGGCCGCTGATGTCTAGTCTCGCTGGGTCGCTCCTGGTCTGCCCGCTGATGGCTGGTCTCACTGGGTCGCTCCTGGTCTGCCCGCTGACGTCCCCACTGGTCTCTCCAGTGGTGGTGCCTTCTTGCCGTGTGTGGCATGTACCCACGTGCCTCTCTCTGCAGACTGCGTGACGAGATGTACCTGGAAAGGCCCCAACAACCGTGGACTGCTCCAGTGTTTTCTCCTGCAGTTCTTGGTCAGCACCCACTCCCCTTGCTGGATGTCGTGGAGAGGTCCCCCTAGTGGTGTGAGGAGTGTCTCCTTCACGGGTCTGTGGATGCCTCTTAAAACTCTGGTTAGGTTAGCACAGTATGTTAGCATAGAGTAATTCACATAGCATTGGTCTACCAGTCAGGATCCCATGAGGAGACAGGCCGTTCTTTGCCCTAGGCCTCGCTCGCCTAGCTGTGAGGATCAATGGAAAAGCTTTAACCCAGTTCAATCCGACTTCTTCACACACTTTTGTCAGTTTTGTCCTGTTCTCACTCTCCACTATCCCTCCACTCTGGGGGTGATAAGAGCAGTGAGTTTTCAGACATTTTGTGTGACCAATCGTCACTCGACAATTTCCTTGGGAAATTGTGGCACTACTTCAGTTACCAATGCTTTCGCCACTGCTGAGGAAACTGCTTTTCCTGATGGAAAAACCTCAACCCATTCAGAAAACATGCCCACAAAAAATTAACAATATTTCTTTCCCTCACAGGGGTTTAACTCAACCAAACAACAAAGTCCATCATAACACGATCAAATGGGCCATCAGGGGGAGGATGGCTTGATTGGGGAACCATTTGCCCTCTTTCTACACTATGCCAAATTCTGTGAATAATTTGAAAAGCCTTGAGTGTATCAATGCTTATTTACAATATCCATCATCCCCCCTTTTGACACATGATCTTCTCCATGTGACAACACTTCATAAAAATAAAATTAACATTTGGGTAAACATGGGTTATCATTTGGGCCCACCCAAAACAAAAAATAACAGGTGTTTCTTAATAATTATCGTAGGTATTTTAGTGATTGCGTCTATTCTGTTTGTACTCTGGCTTTTGCCCTTCCTGGTGAGCTTATGGCCCAAAAACAAACAACAACAATAACAACAGCAACAACCTTTACAAATAGTAATCTCTGCGAGCTCGCCTTGTGGCTCTGTTCTGCCAAATATTTTAGGGGTGCCTACCCCCTTTCAACACCAAATTCTTCCGAAATAGATAAAGTTATCTCTTATAGCTGCCCAAATACTGCTGGGTTTTCAACGTAGCCCATAGGGGCTCTAGACCCTGTATATATCTATCCATCTATCTATCTATACCTATCTATATATATATATATATATATATATATATATATATATATATATTATATCATATCATATCACTTATCCTTAAAGCGAAATGCGAACCAGAACTGGGAATCCTTATGTACAGGAATACTGAAGAACGCATTAGCTAGGTCGACCACTGAGAAATATGTAGCATTACTTTGCATATGTGTAATTAGTATATGGATCCGTAACAATAGGGGCGCCCTTGGACTGCTTCATTAACCTTTTTAAGATCCCAGACAAAGCGCCAGGTTTGTGAATGGCTTTCCTGTTTGGCCTCTTTTACGGGGATGATGAGGGTACGACAAAAGGCTGTCAGGACATGCAACAATAATGCCTCTTTCCAATAATGCCTAAAAAGCTAGTGTAAATATCGTCTATGGCTTCTCTCTGAACCAAACTTTTCCAACACTCATCCTGAATTTCCGAGACCTTAGCTGTACAATAAAAATTATCTTTATCCGTGAACATACAATTTCTAATTCTTAGCTCGGCTTCCGCCAACAATTTCTGTGCAATTGATCTCAGCCGAGAGACGGGCAAGTTCCATTCGTAAAAATAATTTAGTGGTGCATTACCCAACGATATATTTTGCATTACACGTCTTTCTATTCTAATTCCATCTTCTGCACACCACAGATTTAGTCCTATCCCACACATCAAGTCTCTACCTAGTAAGTTGATTGGGCAGCAGTCAGATAATATGAATGAATGTTTACTATATTGATAACTATCTTCATCATACACCGCTAGAGGGACTGTGAATCTCTCTTTTACCCCTCTTCCCTCTGCTCCAACTATGGTGATTACCCTTCCACTGAGTTTCGGTGGGGGTTGCCAATCTTCTGTTCTTAAGACAGAGTACCCTGCTCCTGAATCTACTAAAAAATTTAACCGATCTGCCAGCCACCTTCAATGTTATTCTAGGTAGTACCTCATATGCACTTTCTTTCCTAATAGCCTGTATGTCTAGTTGTGGTGTACGTGTGCTCGCGTATTGGTTTTATCTCACCGGGTAATGCTGGCGATGGGACCTCTCCCGCCTCCTCTGACTGTCAATCGCCCTCTCGCTCCGTTCCCCTCGGATTGTTGACAGTAATCCCTTGTTTATAGCTCCGTTTCTCTCCTTCCGCTGGCTCAGGACAGTCTCTCACCCAGTGGTCCTCTGCTTTGCAGCGATGACACCCACTTTTGCGCGTGTAATCACCGTTCTCGGGACAGTCTCTCACCCAGTGGTCCTCTGCTTTGCAGCGACGACACCCACTTGTGCGTGTGTAATCACCGTTCCTGTAGCGCTCGCCCACGAACTTTCCTCGCCCTCGATTGCGTCCGCCTCTGGCTCCGTCGTAATGACTCAATTGAGCCAACTGCAACCTTGTTTCCCTGTTCTCTTTAATTTTCCCCTTCTCGGCCTTCTGGTTTTCTATCACTTTCTCGGCATGTTTAATGTATGGCCAGACCTCTCTCATTCTCCCGGTTTCATAGATGATGCAATTGTTCTTCACGTAATCCTGAATATCCGGCAAAAGTCCTGCTCTCGTTCTCGAAGATATCGGCGAGGTCGACGCTGGGTTCGGGCGAGCCATATCTGCCCGTGGTGCTGTCAGGGGTCTGTAGGGTGGAGGACGGACAGAGGAGCAGTCGAGATCCGCATCAACCTGTTCGGACAAGAATACTATAGGACACTGGTTAGAAAGCCCTGGCCTATCTGACTCAACTTGTGGTTCCTTTCCTGATTCAACTGGCTTTACCTTCTCTAATTCGACTTGTTTTACCTTCTTAAACTGTTCAGCCTGTTCTTGTTGTGACTGTCTAATTGCCCCCTCCGTTTTCCATGCCCAAAACGCTCTTTTGTAACTTCTTTATTTTACCCGCAGCATAATTTTCAAGCCTGTCTTCTAGCATGTTAATCTGTCGTTGGCTAAAACTCCCGTTCAATGGAAAACCCAAAATCCCCCACATGATTTTCCAATCATTATCTTAGCGCATCCATCTGTGCTCGAAGGCAGCGTGTTGGCTTTACTGGCCGCTTTCCCCATTATCAATTAGTGTAGCAACCTTTTCAGGTATTTTAAAAAGGTTACGTGTCATCAATGACAATAGGTGAGTCCTTACCTTTTATTCACGTGTCTCCACACCGGTTTTCTTTTTTCTTTTTACGCGTTTCATGCAAATTCTAGGTATACCGAAAAACTGTGTGTCCTCCACACATTGAGTGTCCCCGACACCTCTTCTCGAAGTGTCAATCAGCCCGTCGGCTCTTAGCAACAAGTTTATCTAGATTAAAAACAAAAACAGAAACACACACAAACAACAAACTGCAGACCTAAATATAATTTACACGGACTTTAACCGCGTGGGACTCCAACTCAATAGAATTTACAACGGACTCTAACCGCATCCAACCCAATATCATTTACACGGACTCCAACTGCGTGGGACTCCAACCCAATAGCTAGCACAAATATTGTGGTCTTACCTCTTCCGAGTTCAATGTCTTTATGGACTCGCCGTGCCTGAAAACGCCGTCTCTCTCCTTTCAGGCGCCTTTTCTCTCAACCTTTGCGTTCTGAACTTTCAAAGGGAGGATTTCGGCTCCAGGAATATATCCTGACCGTATACGAGTTGACCTTCTTGGCAGAGAGGAACTCAGGGCAGGCGGTCCCGGATCGAGCCCCCAAATTGTGGTGGAAGTCTAGGATTTACCACTCTGTACTTTAGCTCTTCGGAGGTAAGAATCAAGAAACAAGTCCTGAGTAGCCACAATATCTGAGTCCGGTATTTATTGCTTGCAGACAAGAGCGTAACAGCAGCCCAGCGTAGATCCGGGGGTCCGTTCAGCGCAAGTCTGAAGAGACAATGATCAGGTTTGTCTTTTTTACAGTTTGAACATAATAGTAGGCGCCGCCACGGGTACTGGCTGATGGGCTTGCGTTTATGTGAGAAAGGGCGGGAGAGAATGAACAATGGGGAGACTCTCTTAGCTTTCTTACTGATTAATCGCTGTTCAAAATTTCACACCTATCGGCAGGATGCGCCTGTCCCCCCATTATTGCTCTCTCTCACCACTCCCTCAGAGATCACCGCTGTTCATATGGTAAATCAGGCAGTGCTTCTTAGAACAATGGCTATAGAACTTTAGAGGTGTGGCAAGAGAAAATGTAATCACAGTAGTTACACAAGTTGTATCAGTCATATGAAAGTGTATAACCTGAAAATAGTTCTATGAATGTATTTTCCATAACAAGTGCACTTGAAGTTAATGCCTAAACCTGACTTGGTTGGCCCATAGACTACTTTCAATGTGAGGAACCATCTGATTATAAGGTGTAAAATAGTGAAGTATCCCTTTAATGTAAATTACCATACTATTACAGTTTATTTGTGTGATTTTGGATCAACATCTGTGAAATAACAGCAAATATATGTATCTTTTATTCTACATTTGGTGTTATTATACCATTTGGAAACATAAAAAGTGGTCTAGTTTGACATTCAATAAATCCTATTCAAAATGTAATTTCTATGTGAAATAAATGTCAATGTCTGGAAAACAATGGTAATTAGTGATGTTTGAGAGTGTAATAAACTATATTTTTGCGGTTTATGGTTGTGAACAAGCTATCAATATCTGTGAAATAACATT
Source organism: Argentina silus (assembly GCF_951799395.1). Lineage (NCBI taxonomy): Eukaryota > Metazoa > Chordata > Actinopteri > Argentiniformes > Argentinidae > Argentina > Argentina silus. Next base: position 18,215,935 of record NC_139654.1, read on the forward strand.
AAATATTTTTCATTTTACATTAATTTTCATGGCTTTATAGCATTTTTAAACATCCAAACTATTTTAACATTAAATAAATATGAATTGAATTGAATGTATAGGTGAAATAAAAGTAAATGTCTGTACAATAACAGATATTAACTTTGTTGGAGGTGATGTAAATGACCATACTTTTACAGTTTATCTTTGTGATTTAGGAATAAAAATCTGTGAAATAACAGCAAATATATGTTATTCTGTATTCGGTTTCATGGAATTATACTGTTGGGTTCTTTTCACTTTCAATTAATCTTATTTAAAATATAATTTATTTGTGAAATGAAGATCAATGTCTGTGAAAAAAACGGTAATTAAGGTTGTTTGAGAGAGTGTAATAAACTGTATTTTTATGGTTTATCGTTGTCTTTTCTGCTGCTCTTGTGCCTGTTTTGTCTGCGCCTGTCAATAAAAACATAATCTTGTACTCTGAAGATCCACCGTCTGATCCTTCATTATTGATCACTTCGAGTCCTTCAGTGGTCAGAGGTTGCAGATTTCCACAGCACCTTTAAGGAACAGTTCCAGTCTTTCTGGTTGTGAAAGTAACTGTAGATCTTCACATGGGTCATAGCAAATATGTATTATTACCTGTCACTTGACATGTCGGGATCTTATCATAATAGTCTGGATAGCCGATTTCGGGTTGGAAGCTAGCTAGCACCAATGGCTAGCACTACATTTGTAAACAAGCAGCTCATTGTAATTGCAATTTTGATGAACTTTGATACTTCATGTGTAGCTCCTATGGTTCCCCATTCCCTGGGAAAACATACATAGGATTGGCATGACAACGTAGTTGACACGCATGACAACGTGGCTGACACGCATGACTGCAAAGACAGTTGCAAACCCATATAACATATTTGGATAATCAGATTTGGATCACAGAGGTTAAATGAAAACCAAAGGGTCATACATCTGTTTGTGATCCATACATTATGTTACAATATATTACAAATCCTGAGCAGAATGCAAAAGCTCTTGACACTAACACTTTGTTATCCTTGAAAGTTGCCTCATGGGCTAATATCTTAGAGATAATCAGTAACATAAATTATATTTTCATACTTCTGATTTCTATCTTTCAAATACAATTTGAACTGAAGCCATGTCATACTGAGGCAGTTATGAGATCATATACAGTACCTAGTAGCATTTATGGAAAAGTTTTTCCCATTACAATATCAACGTTAGAATCGAGAAACGTGTGGCTTGACACCAGGAGGGCATTCTTGCAATGAGAATAAGTTGTACTGCCTCACAATGAGCATTCATTCTTGACCACCAACACACACCTGTTCCGCAGGCTGTTTAAGAGTACACAGTGGCAAAAAAGAGCTGTACGTCACACCCTGTTCTGAATTTCACTAAGGTTAGGCAAATTAGGTTGACCTGAATTTACCCTTGGATCTTCTTCACTGAAACAGGCCCTGCAAGATGTCAGCACTTCACTCTCAATGATAACCCATGGTTTAAGTATTCTAGGTGTGATTGACTAATCTTAAACTAGCAAACAACAGCATATTACCAATGCATATTCATTATTTCTTTCACTTTATGGGTCATATTCTCCTTGATTATTGTGAGAGGATCAGATTTACTTGGTCTCAGAATATCATCCATGACTTGCAAAAAAAATAAAACAGCTGAAACTGGATGATGACACACAACATCCACTGTTCCTTCCCACAGAATATTGGCAGTACCGATACGTGGAGATATCTTGTCCCTTTGTCTCGCTTCATTTAAATGGCAGATACTATCACACAGTCCCTTCCGGACCAAAAAGATCACATTGTTCCCCTGACATGCTGGGCTCCATCATTATTTAACAAGGTCCAATTCAGGACAGCTCACATAGACATTACTCTATTCATAATAGGATCCAGGAACAACACAAGCACCATGTGACATACATGAGTAGTGTGCTCTACAAATTAGAAGGTATTAGAAGGTACAGCCTGTAAGGCTACTAATACAGACACATATTTTCAGGATATATGTTTCTACCTTTATAATACTTCTATCTCCTCTGTTGATATGACATTGACCCACTGTAAAAATAATCCTATGGCATAGATATATCAGAGAGTCAAATTACAACAATTATTGTGTTTTTCATGTTTGACCTGTATCACACAAAGAAATATGCAGTAACTTGCTGTTTCTTACAGATTCATTCATGAAATAAATTCCATGTAATTCCCCATAAAGCAAGTCTTTTCAAAGTAGAATGGCAGCTTTATGAGAAATATTCTCAAAAGACATGAGTAAAAAATTGTTGTGGTGTCATCTTTCAAGCTATACTTTGTGTATGGTCTACTTTTGCTGAATACAAAATCGTGCTTGCAACCCAGGCTTGTGCTTTGTGAGTAGCTTTCCGTTGACTGAGAGGAAAATAAATAAATGAAGGAATTAAATAATATTTGTGATTATGATAATGATTTACCCAGAGGGCATTAGCTGACTGTCTGCAGATGTTTTTGGCCTTCAGAGTAGTTTCCATGGCAACAGGACTGCAGACTGTGGCTATTGCCGGCTCCATCGCATCAACAAATCCCTTTGATGTATCTCTGGAATGTGCTGTACTGTTTTTAGGGGAAACCATGGGCCATGTATGCAGTTGCTCTGCACTGAGTACAGTTTCTGTGTTGACTTCACATCCAGAGAAACCAGGGGAAAGTTTTTTAAAGGAGAGCCTCATCTGACACTTTCACTAACCTACAGTATTTCTGACTCCATATTCATAATATTCATGGTTTATTCACCACTCTGGGGCTGGATATTGCAGAGGTGGGCACTAGGGTTGAATATTTCCCAGAAATTTTACAAATGTTTCATCCCAAGAATAAATCACTTCACTCGGTAACCCGGTATTCCCACCAAAACCAGAGGTGTAATTCTAAAGCATAAAACCATTGTGCCATTCTAAGCTACAGTTAGGTCCATATATATTTGGACTCTGACACAATTTCTTTTGTTTGAGCTGTTTACCAAAACATATTCAAGTTACAGTTACATAATGAATATGGGCTTGAAGTGCAGACTCTCAGCTTTAATGTGAGGGTATTCACATCCAAATTGGAGGGTTTAGGAATTACAGCTATTTTATATGTAGCCCCCTCTTTTTCAAGGGACCAAAAGTAATTGGACAATTGACTCAAAAGCTGTTTCATGGACAGGTGTGGGCTATTCCTTTGTTATTTCTTTATCAATAAAGCAGGTAAAAGGTCTGAGTTGATTCCAAGTGTGGCATTTGCATTTGGATCAATGCAAGTGAAACAGGCTACAGGCTGCAAAAACAAAATAAAACCATCAGAGACATAGGAGTGGCCAAACAGTTTGGTACATTCTGAGGAAAAAATAACGCACTGGTGAGCTCGGCAACACAAAAAGGCCTGGACGTCCACGGAAGACAACAGTGGTGGATGATCGCAGGATCCTTCACATGGTAAAGAAAAACCCCTTCACAACATCCAGCCAAGTGAAGAACACTCTCCAGGAGGAATATCATTATCCAAGTCTACCATAAAGAGAAGACTTCATGAGAGCAAATACAGAGGGTTCACCACAAACGGCGCTTCACAGTACAGTTGGACAATGACCCAAAACATACTGCGAAAGCAACCCAGGAGTTTTTTAAGGCAAAGAAGTGGAATATTCCGCAATGGCTGAGTCACCTGATCTCAACCTGATCGAGCATGCATTTCACTTGCTGAAGACAAAACTAAAGACAGAAAGACCCACGAACAAACAACAACTGAAGACAACTGCAGTAAAGGCCTGGCAAAGCATTACAAAGGAGGAAACACAGCATTTGGTGATGTCCATGGGTTCCAGACTTCAGGCAGTCATTGCCTGCAAAGGATTCTCGACAAAGTATTAAAAATGAACACATTATTTATGATTATGTTAATTTGTTAATTTGTCCAATTACATTTGAGCCCCTGAAAATAGGGGACTGTGTATAAAAATGGTTTAAATTCCTAAACGTTTCATACAATATTTTTGTTCAACCCCTTGAATTAAAGCTGAAAGTCTGCACTTCAATTGCATCTCGATTGTTTCATTTCAAATCCATTGTGGTGGTGTACAGAGCCAAAATTATGAAAATTGTGTCACTGTCCAAATATTTCCGGACCTAACTGTATATTATGCATAAAAGCTAACATTTTCTTATTGCATTCATTCTCATTTGTTAGCCTAAAAATGTATTGCATTTCTAAAGCAATACAGTCAATGATCATCTCTCAGTTTTTTTTTACCGGTATGTTGTTGGGGGTTATTATGGTAGCGGATAAAGTTAAAGATGGTTTGGATGGATGGATGGATGGATAGATAGATAGAGTAGATGACAGAAGGTTAGATAGATTGATACATAGATATTGTAGATAGATAGACAGATAAAGTTAGATAAATTAGGGAAAGATATAGATACTGTAGATTAGATAAGGTTAGATGGGATATGTCGATAGATAGATAGATAGATAGATAGATAGTGTGGGGGGACATGCAGCGTTCGGCCTGTAGAGGGAGCTACAGGACCGTGGCCAGGGTTACGTCAGCGAGGCTCCGTTGCACACCTGTTGCAAATGAAGCCTCGTTGACTAGATGGTTTAAGATGTGTGTGCCTCGGTGTTCGGGAGAGAAACGGCGACTGGAAAGTCGCCAAGTGTTTGGAGGAGTTTGCCAAGCCAAAGGAATAAATGACAATCATCATTATTATCTTAAATAAACGGGATTTCCCTCATCACCACACTGCGTCCGCCTCTCTGTACAAGGGACCTGTTACAGTGGCGCCCAACGTGCGGCACAGTGAAGGCGGAAGAAAGGGAAATGGAGGCGTTAAGCGCGGCCATAGGAAGGATAGCTCTTGTACTGGAGCAGCAGGCCCACCTCCAGCAGGAGCACCAGGCCGCGGTGAGGGAGATGGCGACGGCAAGGGCTGAGGACCGTACCCTCCTCCTGGAGCTCGTCGGGGCCCTGACGATGGAGGAAGGGAGCCGGCCCTTTGCCTACGCCCAGCGGCTGCGGGTCAGCGCGCGGCGGTGGCTGGACCCAGGGAACAGCTCGGCGGAGGAGGTCGGGGACCGGGTGGGGTTGGAGCAATTCCTCACGGGGCTCCCGGCCCGGACCGCCGCCTGGGTCCAGTACCACCAGGATCTCGCAGCCGCCGTTACCTTGGCGGAGGACCATCTCTCCCTCCCGCCGCAGGAGCCCCGACGACCAACCCCCGGCCCCGCGCCAGGGGGCGGGGGTCCGGCGCCTGGAAGGAGCCATGGTGACGGAGGAGGAGAGACCGGCGCCCGCCCCGAGGACGAGATGGCAGGGGCAGGCATGTCGAGAACCAGCCCTGGCCCCGCAGGAAGCACCCCGAGCGACAGGGGGTGTGTGTTGGCGATGCGGACGGCCGGGCCATGTACAGGCGGAGTGCCCAGTGAGGGAGGTGGGGCAGGTCGTCCGCATCGGCGACATACCGGGCCCTCCCCCCGGACCAGGAGCGGCGTATCGTGTTCCGGTAAGGATACAACATGATACGCACCAGGCCTTCTTGGATTCGGGCTGCATGCAGTCCATGATCCAGGAGCGCCTGGTTCGACCGGGGGCATTGTTAAAGGCATCGAGGGTGTTGGTGAAGTGTGTGCATGGGGACATTCACGAATATCCTGTGGTCGCGATCGAGATTAATTTTGAAGGGAAAAAGCATAGTGTACAGGCGGCGGTTAGCCCGCGCCTCACGCATCCCCTTATTCTGGGTGTAGATTGGGAGGGGTTTCCTCAAGCGGTAAGGAGGGCTACCGGGGTGCGTGCACGACAGAGAGGGAGGTGTGAGGCGGGTAATGTGCTCTGTGCTGAGGCGGCGCCTCGCGACACTGCCGAGGAGCAGGAGCCGGCGGGGGGGTCTCAACCCGAGATTCCCCCGCCGAACTATCCGTTGCTAGGTGACTTCCCCCCTCGAGCAGTCTCGTGACGAGACCCTACGATCGGCCTATGACCAAGTGATAGCGATTGTACTTTGGTACGGCCAGACGCAGTACGCGCCCACCCCTATTTCGCGATTATCAGCGACAGGTTGTACCGAGTAAGTCGTGACTCACATAGCCAGGAGGAAGTAACCCAGTTGTTGGTCCCCCGTAGCCGCCGGGAAATGGTCTTCCAGGCGGCTCATTTCAACCCCATGGCGGGCCATTTAGGTTATGATAAGACACTAAACCGTATAATGGCTCGATTTTATTGGCCGGGAATTCGGGCAGAGGTGCGTAGGTGGTGCGCTTCTTGTCGCGAATGTCAGTTGGTAAACCCCCCCCCCCCGGCCATTCCACGGGCCCCCTTGCGGCCCTTACCATTGGTCGAGAACCCATTCGACCGCATTGCGATGGATATTATCAGGCCATTTGATCGGTGTACACAGGGATATCGATTTGTGTTGGTCTTGATAGATTACGCAACCCGATACCCCGAGGCAATACCGCTGCCCAATATCTCTGCCAGGAGTGTAGCGCAGGCATTGTTTCAAGTAATCTCCCACGTGGGAATCCCGAAAGAGATTCTCACCGATCAGGGCACTAATTTTATGTCACGCACCCTCAAGGAACTGTATGGCTTGTTGAACATCAAGGCGATTCGAACCAGTGTTTACCACCCGGCCACTGATGGCCTTTGTGAGCGGTTCAGTCGGACCTTGAAGTCAATGATCCGGAAGTTTGTACACGAGGATAGTCGGAATTGGCATAAATGGCTAGATCCCTTGTTGTTTGCGGTACGGGAAGTCCCCCAAGCTTCCACTGGGTTTTCCCCGTTTGAATTACTCTACGGGCGTAAGCCCCGGGGTGTCCTAGACCTTCTTAAAGAAAATTGGGAGGAAGGGTCTAGCGACAGTAAAAATGAGATTCAATACGTCCTGGACTTGCGCACAAAGCTCCACGCCCTAGGGGTTATCTCACGCGAGCATTTGCTGCAAGCCCAGGAGCGTCAAAAGCGACTGTACGACAGGGGAACTAACCTGCGAGAATTTACACCGGGAGATAAGGTGCTCGTACTGTTACCCACCTCCAGCACGAAATTACTAGCGAAGTGGCAAGGGCCGTTTGTGGTCACACGTCGCATGGGGGACGTGGATTACGAGGTAGTACGCTCGGACCGGGGGGATAGCTTGCAGATGTATCACGTAAATCTCCTAAAAAAATGGAACGACGTGGTCACTGTTGCTCTGGCTACAATAATTCCAGAGAGAGATGAGTTCGGTCCGGAAGTCCCAAAATCAAAAGTTAGCACTCCGGTCGGTATTGATAACCATCTCTCTGCTAGCCAGGCCACGGACGTTGCAGATTTGCAAGCTGAGTTCGCGGACGTGTTCTCTCCCCTGCCCGGTCGGACTACGCTTATCGACCACCACATAGAAACGCAGCCGGGTTTAACGGTGCGCACGCGTCCCTATAGGTTGCCGGTACACAAACGAGACATTGTGTGCAGGGAATTGGAAGCCATGCTGGAGCTGGGTGTGGTCGAGGAGTCCCGCAGTGACTGGTGTAACCCCATCGTGCTTGTCGATGCCTACCCGATGCCCCGGGTTGACGAGCTCTTGGACCGGCTTGGCACGGCCAAGTATTTCACGACGTTGGATTGCACTGCCGGTATCCCGGGAGAAAACTGCATTCTCCACTCCGCTCGGGCTTTTCCAGTTCAGGGTGCTCCCTTTCGGGTTGTTCGGAGCCCCAGCCACTTTTCAGCGCCTCATAGACCGCATTCTGCGGCCGCACTCTGCCTATGCTGCGGCCTACCTGGATGACATTGTCATTCACAGTGACACCTGGGCGCAGCATGTGCAGAGTGTGGCTGCTGTTCTGCGGTCCCTGAGGCAGGCGGGGCTGACGGCCAACCCGAAGAAGTGCGTGATCGGGCGGAGGGAGATCCGGTATCTGGGGTACCACTTGGGTCGAGGGGAGGTGCGGCCGCAGATTGAAAAGGCTGCGGCCATCGCCGCCTCTCCACGGCCCAAGACTAAAAAGGAGGTGAGGGCCTTCCTGGGGCTGGCTGGCTATTACCGGCAATTCGTGCCGGGATTTTCAGAGCTGGCCAGTCCCTTGACGGACCTCACCCGGAAGGGTGCCCCGGATCCGGTCCAATGGTCGGGCCAGTGCCAGGGGTCGTTCGAGGCCCTTAAGGGCGCTCTTTGTGGAGAAACGGTCCTGTATGCGCCTGATTTTAACCTCCCTTTCTCCCTACAGACCGACGCGTCCGATAGAGGGCTGGGAGCAGTGCTGACCCAGTGCGTGGAGGGGGCTGACCGGCCGGTGCTGTACCTGAGCCGCAAACTATCGGAGAGGGAGGGCCGGTACAGCACGGTGGAGAAGGAGTGCCTCGCCATTAAGTGGACGGTCGGCGCCCTCCGCTACTACCTGCTGGGTCGCGCTTTCACCCTCTACTCCGACCATGCTCCCCTCCAGTGGCTCCACCGCATGAAGGATGTGAACGCGAGGATCACCCGGTGGTATCTCGCGTTGCAGCCCTTCAACTTTTCGGTCGTGCACAGACGGGGGGCTCAGATGGTCGTGGCAGACTTCCTCTCCCGTGCAGGGGGGGGGGAGTAGGCTGTCGGCCGGTGTGTCCCCGGCCTGTGTCGGGCGGTGGGGGTATGTGGGGGGACATGCAGCGTTCGGCCTGTAGAGGGAGCTACAGGACCGTGGCCAGGGTTACGTCAGCGAGGCTCCGTTGCATACCTGTTGCAAATGAAGCCTCGTTGACTAGATGGTTTAAGATGTGTGTGCCTCGGCGTTCGGGAGAGAAATGGCGACTGGAAAGTCGCCGAGTGTTTGGAGGAGTTTGCCAAGCCAAAGGAATAAATGACAATCATCATTATTATCTTAAATAAACGGGATTTCCCTCATCACCACACTGCGTCCGCCTCTCTGTACAAGGGACCTGTTACAGATAGATAGATAGATAAATAGATAGATAAATAGATAGATAGATGAGAAGTATTATGGTAGCGGATAAAGTTAAAGAATGTTTGATTGGTTAGATGAGAGAGGGGAGGTATATATAGATCAATACAATTAAGAAGTTAATCAGGTTATCTGTTATACTGAGTGACTGCACTAGTAGTAGTGACTGGTAAAAGGAAGAAAGGATGATGGCAAGGTAGTTGAAAGGTTAGATAAATAGAAGGTTGGAAAGATAGAAGGTTAGATTCCTATCTTCGTTTTTGAGTTACACAAAGTTGAATAGTTTAAAAAATATAATGAATTTGAAAAATATAATTGTAAGCAACTCAAGTTAGACCACTCTGCACGTTAAAGTTGGATTGGTGTGAATACCTTAAAAGTTGTAGGAGGAGTAGCGGTGAGAAAAATCTTAATAATTGGAACTAGAAAAAGAAGTTCCAGAAGAAACTTTGTGAGCTTGCAAAGTTTTATTTTGGAAATAGAAAACGTTTAAAGATGGTTTGAACGATAGATAGAAATAGCTTGATAGATCGATTTGCTGGGTAGTTGAAATTATGGTCGCGAAGTTAAAGATGGTTTAGTTGGTTGGATGGATGGATGAATGATTGGTTGGATGCATTGATAGACAGATAGATCTACAGATAGATGAGAGAAAGGTTAGATACTGTAGATGAGAAAAGGTTAGATAGACAGATAAAGTTAGATACATGAGGGAAAGATAGATAGATAAGAGAAGGATAGATAGATAGATAGATAGGTATTATGGTAACGGATAAAGTTAGAGATTGGTTGGTTGGGTGGTTAGTTGATTTAGCATAAAATAAATCAAATGTGAGCCTTCTGGCTACACAAACTTGGACTACATAATTAAATAAGTAAGTCAACACCCAGCCAAACACATTTAGCATCACGCAAGCCTTCTCTAGCCACACAAACTTAGACTATAGGCCCTGTAGCAAACAAACCTACTCATAATTCGCATATAAGCCCTACCTGTTTAACTTTTATTCTTTCTTCTGAAGTGGGCTCTCAAAAAGCACAGTGTGTCAAATCAATGCTCTCCACGGTTTGTGATCTTGGTAACAAATTACAGGCTGAAAAGGCCTGTTCGGCCTCCATGGAGGGGACATGGATGGTGGCGAGCACCTCAAGCCTTTTATTACCGTATTAACTGCATTTCAAGGTCACGTGTACAGTTTCAGCATAAACAATGCATACGCTAGAGGGTATGATAACTAGAGGGTAGCGCAGGTATGGTAGCGGTGTTGTTCTGAGCTCCACAGTGTGTCCTATGGATATAAAATGGTCAACTAGCCATCAAATAAAAAAAAATAAAAAAATAAAAAAACTGGATGACAGTCTAGAGCCTTTTATTGATCAATGTAATGACATAAGTCAACAAAGCAAACGCACAAGACAAGTACTGTCCTCCATCGTAACCGAAGAAGCGTGGCCTACCAAACACACAGGCAGGGAAATAATCAAAGAGGATTTCCCAACAACATTCTCAAAAGTAATAAATAATGTACAAGTATCACCCTTCTTAAAACAAGCCATACAAAGGTGGTTGCAATTGCTGGTTACAATTTAAATTTTATCCTCCAGAACAGTCAAATAGATCAGTATACCAGTTTCATTTAAGGTCAAAAACACTGACCGCTGCACCATACAAGGTTACAAGACAATTTGGAACAGATATTAGACGTTCCTATCCCATGTGTTTATGAATCAATATATAAAACAACAATTGACTCTTCGCTTCGCTTTTTTCAATTTAAATTGCAATATAAAATTACTGCCAAAACAATACTCACCATATGGGAACATTGAACAGTCGCTACTATGCAGATTTTGTGGTGAGGAAACCGAAGCAAAAGATCATCTGTTTTGGTATTGCCCCGAGGTGTCTGAGTTTTGGTCTAAGGTTCAGGAATGGCTGGCAAAAAACAATATTTGTTGAAAAATAACCCTACAAAAAGCACTATTGGGTGACTTAGTATCTGATGGATAATCAATATAATTATACTCTTAGCAAAAAGATGATTTTTTAGCTGAAAATCTGTGCAAGCTCTACGAATTGAAAAATACAGTGCCCTCCATAAATATTGGAAAGAGGAAGCATTTTGTCTTCTTTAGCGCTATACTCCAACAGTTTGGATTTTAAATAAAACAATTACTATGGGGTCAAAGTAGAGGTTCTCAGCTTTAATTCAATGGGGTTTTTTTTCAGATTGGGTTCACTATTTAGAAAGTACAACATTTTTTAAACATACTCCCCCTATTTCAGGGTTCCAAAAGTATTGGAAAAAATATATATAATGTCCAAATAAAGAACTCATGTTCAGTATTTGGCCAACAATCCTTTGCATGCAATTTTGCACATTCTGCTACTACTGTCAGCAGTAACATCATCAATTAGGACAAGTTAGCCAGTTCTTGTGGCAGCTATACATGCCCAAATCATAGTACCCCCTCCACCGTGTTTCACAGATGAGGTGGTATGCTGGGCAGATCCTTTTTTCTCCAAACTTTCCTCTTGCATCACTTTGGTACATGATAACATCTTATCTGAGACATTTTTCCAGACCTCTGCAGGCTTTTTAGGTTCTTTTTAGCAAACTGTAACCTGACTTTTTGAGGATAACTAGTGGTTTGTACCTTGCAGTGAAGAGTCTATACTTTGGCTGTTGAAGTATTCTGCGGATGGTAGTCTCTGACACATTCACATCTACCTCCTGGAGTGTGTTCCTGATCTGTGGAACAGTTGTTATGTTTTTTTTCTTAATTATGGTGAGCATTCTTCGGTCATCCTTGACTTTCATTGACACCTCTTTGGTCCTCATGTTGACAGACAACAATAACAAACCAAAGGCAAATGCAAAGCCTAGAATTAATATTAGTGTCACGACTCCGCCTCCATGATCTCTGCCGGCGGTGACTAGCACACCTGTCGGCAATCTAGTAATCGACTCTCCACTACTTATACCCTGCACCTGCTGATGGTCAATGCTGAATCGTTTGCCATTCATGGTTTTGTCTTTGTGCCACGCTTCCAGCTCCAGTGCCCTGCCTGTCTGATTACCTGCCTGCCTGCCTGCCTGCTCAACCTCTGCCTGTCTGATTACCCGTCTGCCTGCCCGACCCCTGCCCAGGAACCTCTGTAGTAGCTTACGGTCGTTGGGACTTGGCCACTCATGGACCGCTCTCACCTTGGCGGGATCCATCCTCACCTGCCCGCTGGCAATGATGTACCCGAGGAAGGAAACTGATGGGGCATGGAACTCGCACTTCTCCATCTTGACGAACAGGCGGTTCTCCAGGAGCCGTTGGAGGACCAGACGGATGTGCTGGACATAGTCGGCGAGATCCTTGGAAAAAATCAAGATATCATCCAAGTACATGAAAACAAAAAGATTTAACATGTCCCTGAGGACGTCATTTACCAGATTCTGGAAGACTGCTGCGGCATTGGTGAGACCAAATGGCATCACTAAATACTCAAAATGACCCAGGGGGGTGTTGAACCCCGTCTTCCATTCGTCCCCCTCCCGAATACGGACCAGGTGGTAGGCGTTGCGGAGGTCAAGCTCAGTGAACACCACGGCTCCCTGGAGTGAATCAAAAGCAGAGTTCATTAGGAGCAATGGGTACTTGTTCTTTACTGTGATGTTGTTTAGACCTCTGAAGTCTATGCATGGGCGGAGCGTCTTGTCCTTATCCACAAAGAAGAAACCGGCGCCCACGGGTGAAGAGGAAGGACGGATGATGCCTTCAGCCACGGAGTCCTTGATGTAACTCTCCATAGCTTGCCGCTCAGGCTTAGAGAGGCTGTAGAGGCAGCTGCTGGGGAGAGGTGCTCCAGGCAGCAGTTCAATGGCGCAGTCATAAGGGCGGTGAGGTGGCAGAGATCGGGCTTGCTGCTTACTAAACACCATGCGTCGGCCCCCATCGACCGGGATCGGCTAGTCGGGTCTGGCGGAGGCGGAGCTCGCTGGGCGGAAGAGTCGTTGCTGAAGCGATTCCTTTGCTCCCTTTTTCGCTCATGGAGACGGTTATCAATACGAATAGACAGAGCAACAAGTTCATCAAGGATAGAGTGTTCGGGATGCGACCACTAGTTCATCATTGATTGACTCCATCAATCCGGCAGCCGCACCCATCTGGTACTGGAGGCTGGACAGAGTAACGGACAGGTCGCAGAGATTTTCCACAACCCCCCGCAGGGTAGGGTCGTGCTGGCTGAGGACGGAACTCTGAATGGAAACTGCCTGGCGAACTGATTCTAGGTCTGCTGGGTTTGTCATCGCCGGATCGTACTGTCTGACTACCCATCTGCCTCCCTGACCTCTGCCTGTCTGACTACCCGTCTGCCTTCCCGACCCCTGCCTGTCTGACTACCTGCCTGCCCCGCCTGTTTCTTTCTATTATACCTGTCTTATTAAATCTGCTTTACACTTACCTGCTTGGTTCTAGTCTGCATTTGGGTTCGGTCTCTGATTCGTGACAATTAGACATTAACAGCTCTCCCATACCTGCACAAATTATGTGATGGAACACACCTGACTTACCAGAAACACCTGTCAAGCCAATTGTCCCATTACTTTTTGGTACCCTAAAATCGGTAAAAAAGGACAATGCATTGTAATTTCTGAATGGTGAAACCAATATGACCACAAATACCATAAAATAAAAGCTGAGAATATCTACTTTAAAGTCATAGTAATTGTTTGATTTAAAATCCAAACTTTTGGAGTATAGAGGCAAAAGAAGAAAAAATGTTTCACTGTACTTACTCATGGCACTGTATATATGATGTTTTATGCCAGGGATGTGAGCCTCTCTTAAGCAATATGTTAAAAGACTATAAATGACAGAGGCACAGTGCTATGGTAAATATGTGTCACTCGGGTTCCCCGAGGGAGCTCTGGAGTCATTCCCACAGTCAGTATTTTATTCAGGGTGTGTCATCATTCAGTATGTGAAAGCAACAGTACCCTATGAGCCCGTATCTCTCTCCATTGCTGATTTAAAACCAGTGAGATGGGCCATTCTAGCTGACTAGTATGACACTGTACTGTATTGATCTTTTCTCAGTTACAGCTTAGTCCATAGATACAGAGGGAACAGTGTGGTCTTTGTGTGGGCCGCCCCTCCCCCACATGGCCTCTGTGCCTGCTGCTGTTAGTCACCCTCTTCTCAAAGCCACAAGCATGCTGTGCCCCCCAACCAGGTAACCTGTGCTAGCCGTCACCATGGTAACTGGCCATAATCAGTCCAATCACAAGATAAGCTTCCTGTGAAGGGTGAGGGGGAGGGCTTGATTCCAATCACTAGGACAATTCAATCACAGAGAGTATCAGCTCCATGTAACAGAAGGCGGGAGACTGGCCAATAGCGGTTTGCACAGGAGCAATCTATCAACACATTCTACAAGATTTAATCATCCCGCTGTTAAATATAGCCATGTGCAGTCAGCTACCAAAACAGACCATCCTCTGCTCAGCATAGCAACTAACAATCTAGAGAGGTTTCAGCTGCCAGTGACTATGAATCAGCTAGATTATGAAATAAAACATAATGGCCTTTTATCAACCCAATACCAAAACAATACAGCCTATAAGGAACAATTCTCGGTTGTAGTTGTTCTTTGCCACCTCTGACTCAGGTTCATTGTTGCTATGGCAACGAGGAGTTTTTTGCATGATGGAGGGAGCCCTTTGACTGCAAAAGCAAACTGCAGAAATGAACAGGTCTGCATCTTAGTTTGTGTGTGATTGAATTAATTTATATCTGACCTTTATTTATGTGTGGCCTATAGTAGTATTCAGTATTGAAATATACACTCACCAAGCACTTTATACTAATACTGGGTAGGGCCTCCCTTTGCTCTCAAAACAGCCTCAATTCTTCATGGCATTGATTCCACAAGATGTTGGTGTAACGATGTCCGTTTATACACAGAGGCAGACGCAGCGTTCACAGTAAGGGAAGTACTTTCCCGTTTATTCCACAACAAAATGCTCAATAGGGCTCGGGCTTTCCAGCCTCGTCGATAAGTCTCTCCGCTTGGGCGTTCCAGCCTCGTCGATACATCTCTCCGCTTGGGCTTTCTAGCCTCGGTGATAAGTGTTTCTGCTTGGGCTTTCCAGCCTCGGTGATAGGTCTCTCTGCTTGGGCTTTCCAGCCTCGGTGATAGGGCTCTCTGCTTGGGCTCTCCAGCCTCCGTTCGCTGCTCGCCTTCTCCAGCTTCGCTCCTGAAATGGCAGAAGCACACACATCTTAAACATTCGCCGGCGAGACTTAATTCGCAGCAGGTGTGCAACAAAAGTCTCGCCGACACAACCCTGGCCACGGTCCTGTAGCTCCCTCTACAGGCCGAACGCTGCATGTCCCCCCACATACCCCCACCGCCCGACACAGGCCGGGGAACCGACGGCCGACGACCTACTCCCCCCCCCCTGCACGGGAGAGGAAGTCTGCCACGACCATCTGCGCACCCGGTCTGTGCACGACGGAAAAGTTGAAGGGCTGCAACGCGAGGTACCACCGGGTGATCCTCGCGTTCACATCCTTCATGCGGTGGAGCCACTGGAGGGGGGCATGGTCGGAGTAGAGGGTGAAGGCGCGACCCAGCAGGTAGTAGCGGAGGGTGCCGACCGCCCACTTGATGGCCAGGCACTCCTTCTCCACGGTGCTGTACCGGCCCTCCCTCTCCGACAGCTTGCGGCTCAGGTACAGCACCGGCCGGTCGGCCCCCTCCACGCGCTGGGTCAGTACTGCTCCCAGCCCTCTATCCGACGCGTCCGTCTGTAGGGAGAAAGGGAGGTTAAAATCAGGCGCATACAGGACCGTTTCTCCACAAAGAGCCCCCTTAAGGGCCTCGAACGACCCCTGGCACTGGCCCGACCATTGGACCGGATCCGGGGCACCCTTCCGGGTGAGGTCCGTCAAGGGACTGGCCAGCTCCGAAAACCCTGGTACGAACTGGCGGTAATATCCCGCCAGCCCCAGGAAGGCCCTCACCTCCTTCTTTGTCTTGGGCCGGGGAGAGGCGGCGATGGCCGCAGTCTTTTCAATCTGCGGCCGCACCTCCCCCCGTCCCAAGTGGTACCCCAGATACCGGATCTCCCTCCGCCCGATCACGCACTTTTTCGGGTTGGCCGTCAGCCCCGCCTGCCTCAGGGACCGCAGAACAGCAGCCACACTCCGCACATGCTGCGGCCAGGTGTCACTGTGAATGACAATGTCAACTAGGTAGGCCGCAGCATAGGCGGCGTGCGGCCGCAGAATACGGTCCATGAGGCGCTGAAAAGTGGCTGGGGCTCCGAACAACCCGAAAGGGAGCACGGTGAACTGGAATAACCCGAGCGGAGTGGAGAATGCCGTTTTCTCCCGGGACACCGGCGAGAGTGGAATCTGCCAGTATCCCTTCGTGCAATCCAATGTCGTGAAGTACCTGGCCGTACCAAGCCGGTCCAAGAGCTCGTCGACCCGGGGCATCGGATAGGCATCGAACTTGGAGACCGCATTAACCCGTCTATAATCCACACAGAACCGTATAGCCCCATCTGGCTTGTTGACAAGCACGATGGGGCTACACCAATCACTGCGGGACTCCTCGACCACACCCAGCTCCAGCATGGCTTCCAACTCCGTGCACACAACGTTTCGTTTGTGCACCGGCAACCTATAGGGACGCGTGCGCACCGTTAAACCCGGCTGCGTTTCTATATGGTGGTCGATGAGCGTAGTCCGACCGGGCAGGGGAGAGAACACGTCAGCGAACTTAAGCTGCAAATCTGCAACGTCCGCGGCCTGGCTAGCAGAGAGATGGTTATCAATATCGACCGGAGTGCTAACTTTCGATTTTGGGACTTCCGGACCGAACTCCTCTCTCTCCGGAATTACCGTAGCCAGAGCAACCGTGACCACGTCGTTCCATTTTTTTAGGAGATTGACGTGATACACCTGCAAGCTATCCCCCCGGTCCGAGCGTACAACCTCATAATCCACGTCCCCCATGCGACGTGTGACCACAAACGGCCCTTGCCACTTCGCGAGTAATTTCGTGCTGGAGGTGGGTAACAGTACGAGCACCTTGTCTCCCGGTGTAAACTCTCGTAGGGTAGACCCCCTGTCATACAGGCGTTTCTGACGCTCCTGGGCTTGCAGCAAATGCTCACGTGAGATAGCCCCTAGGGCGTGGAGCTTTGTGCGCAAGTCGAGGACGTACTGGATCTCACTCTTACTGTCGCTAGACCCTTCCTCCCAATTTTCTTTAAGCAGGTCTAGGACACCCCGGGGCTTACGCCCGTAGAGTAATTCAAACGGGGAAAACCCGGTGGAAGCTTGGGGAACTTCCCGCACCGCAAACAACAGGGGATCTAGCCATTTATGCCAATTCCGACTATCCTCGTGGACAAACTTCCGGATCATTGACTTCAAGGTCCGATTGAACCGCTCACAAAGGCCGTCAGTGGCCGGGTGGTAAACACTGGTTCGAATCGCCTTGATGTTCAACAAGCCATACAGTTCCTTGAGGGTGCGTGACATAAAATTAGTGCCCTGATCGGTGAGAATCTCTTTCGGGATTCCCACGCGGGAGATGACTTGAAACAATGCTTGCGCTACACTCTTGGCAGAGATATTGCGCAGAGGTATTGCCTCGGGGTATCGGGTGGCGTAATCTATCAAGACCAACACAAATCGATAACCCTGTGTGCTCCGTTCAAATGGCCCGATAATATCCATCGCAATGCGGTCGAACGGGTTCTCGACCAATGGTAAGGGCCGCAAGGGGGCCCGGGGAATGGCCGGGGGATTTACTAACTGACATTCCCGACAGGAAGCGCACCACCTACGCACCTCTGCCCGAATCCCCGGCCAATAAAATCGAGCCATTATACGGTGCAGTGTTTTGTCATACCCTAGATGGCCCGCCATGGGGTTGAAATGAGCCGCCTGGAAGACCATTTCGCGGCGGCTGCGGGGAACCAGCAACTGGGTTACTTCCTCCTGACTATGTGAGTCACGACTTACTCGATATAACCTGTCGCTGATAATCGCAAAATAGGGGTGGGTGCGCACTGTGTCTGGCCGTATCAAAGTACCATCAATTGCTATCACTTGGTCAAAGGCTGATCTGAGGGTCTTGTCACGAGACTGCTCGAGGGGGAAGTCGCCTAGCAGCGGATAGTTCGGCGAGGAAGTCTCGGGGTGAGGCGCCCCCGCCGGCTCCGGCTCCCCGGCAGTGTCGCAAGGCGCCGCCTCGGCACAGAGCACATTACACGCCACACACCTCCCTAGCTGTCGTGCACGCATCCCGGTAGCCCTCTTTACCGCTTGAGGAAACCCCTCCCAATCCACACCTAGAATCAGGGGATGCGTGAGGCGTGGGCTAACCGCCGCCTGTACTCTATGGTTTTTCCCCTCAAAATGAATTTCGATAGCGACCACCGGATATTCGTGAATGTCCCCATGCACACACCTCACCCGCACCCTCGATGCCTTCAACAATGCCCCCGGCCGAACCAGGCGCTCCTGGATCATGGACTGCATGCAGCCCGAATCCAGGAATGCCTGGTGCGTATCATGTTGTATCCTTACCGGAATACGATACGCCGCTCCTGGTCCGGGGGGAGGGCCCGGTATGTCGCATATGCGGACGACCCGTCCCACGTCCATCGCCCGACACTCGGCCTGCACGTGGCCCGGCCGTCCGCACCACCAACACACCCCCCCTGTCGCTCGAGGTGCTCCCTGTGGGGCCGGGGTCGGTTCCGGATGGGTGCGCCCCTGCCATCTCGTCCTCGGGGCGGGCGCCGGCCTCTCTCCTTCTGCTCCCCCGGCTCCTCCTGGGCGTTGGCCCCCCCCCCCTTGCCGCGGGGCCGGGGTTGGTCGTTGTGGCCCCCGCGGTGGGTGGGAGAGATGGTCCTCGGCCTGTCCGACGGCGGTCTGGAGGTCCTGGGGGCGGTGGTACTGGACCTTGGGGGGACCTGGTGCCGCTCCGGTCCCCGGCGCCGGCCCGCCGACCCTGGTGAAGTCCTGAAGGAGGGCACTGTCGGTGATCCTCGCCGCCGTTAGTTCCTCCAGCGTCGTCTGCTGGGTCTGCTGCAGGGCCGTCTGCTGCTCGAGGACAAGCGCTATCCTCGACATTGCCGCTGCTAACGCCTCCATTCTGCCTTCCCTCTGTGTCCCAGGTTGGGCGCCAATGTAACGATGTCCGTTTATACACAGAGGCAGACGCAGCGTTCACAGTAAGGGAAGTACTTTCCCGTTTATTCCACAACAAAATGCTCAATAGGGCTCGGGCTTTCCAGCCTCGTCGATAAGTCTCTCCGCTTGGGCGTTCCAGCCTCGTCGATACGTCTCTCCGCTTGGGCTTTCTAGCCTCGGTGATAAGTGTTTCTGCTTGGGCTTTCCAGCCTCGGTGATAGGTCTCTCTGCTTGGGCTTTCCAGCCTCGGTGATAGGGCTCTCTGCTTGGGCTCTCCAGCCTCCGTTCGCTGCTCGCCTTCTCCAGCTTCGCTCCTGAAATGGCAGAAGCACACACATCTTAAACATTCGCCGGCGAGACTTAATTCGCAGCAGGTGTGCAACAAAAGTCTCGCCGACACAACCCCGGCCACGGTCCTGTAGCTCCCTCTACAGGCCGAACGCTGCATGTCCCCCCACAGTTGGAAACATTCCTTTGACATTCAATTCCTGCAGATTTTTCAGATGCACTTTCAAGCTGTGAACCTCCCGTTCTACCACATCCCAAAGGTGTTCTATTGCATTCAGATCTGGTGACTGGGAAGGCCACTGAAAAACACTGAACTCATTGTCATGTTCATGAAACCAGTTTGAGACGACTTTTGCTTTGTGACATGGTGCATGATCATGCTGGAAGTAACCATTAGAAGATGGGTAAATTGTGGCCATGAAGGGATGCACATGGTCAGCAACAATACTCAAATAGGCTGTAGCATTCAAGCGATGATTGATTGGTATTAACGGGCCGAAAGTGTGCCAAGAAAACATTCCCCATACCATTACACCACTTCCACCAGCCTGGACTGTTGACACAAGGCAGGTTGGGTCCATGGATTCATGCTGTTGGCGCCAAATTCTGACCCTACCGTCTGTGTGCCTCAGCAGAAATTGGACCAGGCTACGTTTTTCCAGTCTTCAACTGTCCAGTTTTGGTGAGCCTGTGCCCACTGCAGCCTCAGCTTTCTGTTGACAGAAGTGAAACCCAACGTGGCCTTCTACTGTTGTATCCGCCTTAAGGTTCGACGCGTTGTGCATTCTGAGATGCTTTTCTGCTCACCACAATTATACAGAGTGGTTATTTGAGTTACTGTAGCCTTTCTGTCAGCTCGAACCAGTCTGGCCATTCTCCGTTGACCTCTCTCATCAACAAGGTGTTTCTGTCCGCAGAACTGCCGCTCACTGGATGTTTTTTATTTTTTTATTGTACCATTCCATTCTGACTGTTGTGCGTGAAAATCCCAGGAGATCAGCAGTTTTAGAAATACTCAAACCAGCCCGTCTGGCACCAACAATCATGCCACTGTCAAAATCACTGAGATCACATTTTTCCCCATTCTGATGTGAACATTACCTGAAGCTGCTGGCCCATATCTGCAGGATTTTATGCATTGCGCTGCTGCCACACGATTGGCTGATTAGATAATTGCATGAATGAGAAGGTGT
Organism: Argentina silus; assembly: GCF_951799395.1. Taxonomy (NCBI): domain Eukaryota; kingdom Metazoa; phylum Chordata; class Actinopteri; order Argentiniformes; family Argentinidae; genus Argentina; species Argentina silus. The sequence continues at coordinate 18,236,615 of NC_139654.1, forward strand.
ACAGGTGTTCCTAATAAAGTGTTCAGTGAGTGTAAATGCCATGTTACTGTTTTTTCTGTAAGTATAACATTAGTTTGGGAGACTGGTGTCTGTTGTCGCCGAGGGCGAGATTAGTATGGCCTTTTCCCGGCCTAAACACCATTCCCAACGTTACCCAGTTAAGCACAGCAGGATTGGCCCGAGGTTTGAGAGCAATCTTGGTGAATCACCATGACACTGCTAGAAAGAGAAAAAGCTTAGCAGCTGGGGGCCCAACCTGACGAGGGACACTGCGGCTGCGGATGTTCCTGAAACACATTTTATCTTTGAACTATCCTTCAAATAGGTGCAACTGCATAACTGCTTATGAATGATAAGTTGATTAAAATAGGTGTAAACTGCATTACTGCTTATAAATGCTAAGTTGATTCGAATGTGTGTAACTGATAAATGAGTTCAAATATGTGCAAAAGGCAAAACTGAATAAGAGAAATTATAAGGGTAGTGTATGACTCCGGGTCAACATATCTGGTTGGACCTCGTAACGGTTTAACTGATACTGAAGTAGGCAACCAAATGCATTAATGTTTGACTGTATAATTCTGACTCAGAAATGATTTCTGAAGTAGGCCACCATATTAATGTTTGACTGTATAATTCCTACTCAGAAATGATTGCTGAAGTAGGCCACCATACTAATGTTTTACTGTATAATTCTTACTCAGGGATGATTACTGAAGTAGGCTAATCATGTGTGCTAATGTTAACTGTATACCATATGTACTAAATGTTAACTTTGAGAAAGGCCTAGATTAGTATGTTACAAAAATAGAGTAGGATTGCAGAAGTCCACAATAAGAAGTGGCCTTGAGTCCAGTTTGAGCAGGAGAGTGATAAGTATGTCTAGTAGACATAACAACAGGTGCCCTTAGGCCCATGACTAAGCATGGGTGCGAACTCAGGGTGATGTAATGAACTAGATCGAATTCTATGCTTGACTGAGAACTAGATCGAATTCTATGCCTGACAAAATGAACTAGATAAGAAAGGGTGGGGGTAAAGGAAAGCCCCATTGCAAACTATAAAAAGAGCTCCCTGGAGCAGTACAACGGACTTTCCCCGCTGCGGAGCGTAACACCAAAAGGCCCGGAGCAGGACTGAGTGTGTTGAAGAATACCCCGGAGTGGAAACTGGAGTTTTTCATACTCTAGCACCCGAGCAGGATCTCCTTGTCCGGAGCTCACACTCTGATTGAATTCTGACTGTCGGCCTCGCCACACTAGCACAACGGAGGACCTAGGTGGACCTTTGTTTGTATAACAACAGCTCTGGCGGATAGAAGAACTGGCTTCGCTCTGATCAAGTGACACTGGGGCTTCTCTAAATTTCTCAGGCAGAGTAGGGACAGACTGATAGGTTTTATTCTTTTCTAATTTTTATCATTTTTTGAATACTAGCATTTTACCATTTAATCACTCTGCCTGTAATTCTGCAATGTTTTAAGCCATCATTAAATAATTTAACCTGCATTTAAAGGAACAGTTTTCTCAATTTTAATTCTTAATTTTTATTTTTTTTATTTTTTATTATTATTTTTGTATTATTTTTTATTTTTATATTTTTAGTCATTCCATCCCTCATAAGCCTTTTTACCTCCTCCTGGTAACATAAAATATTATAGATTGCTGTGCATAATACATCTTAGGATCTGAAGGGTTATATCTGGCCCCTTATTACCTCCTTTGGGTAAATTATCCTTACCGATAAACCCTTTATCCGCAACCACACCAACTGGCACTACTCTGTGGCACTGTCACTTTTGCATTTCACTGTATACTTGTATGCACGTGACAAATAAAGAATCTTGAATCTTGGCACTCATATCAGATTAGAGCGGTCGTTAACCATAGAGACTACCCACTTCTGTGTACAGTTTTTAGGTTTGGGGAGATTTTTCAGTTCAGCTGAGGGAGGAACTATGGGATGTAGACCGTTAACAGCGGAGTGAATCTAATCGACACCAACCTACATAGGACCAGTCAGCATCTGACAGGGTAAGACCCCTCAGGCTGAGGATCCATAACCAGTTATCTGAGGGTTGGTCGGGGGTTCTGTACAGAGCCTAAATTCCCGGGAGACACTGTCTGCAAGTACTAGAGACATGGGAGATGTTAACCATAGTATTTCAGATGTATTTGACTTACATACATAGCTACCTCATGTAGCTATGTATGTTACATACATGTTGAAAAGATAACGACAGAGGATTGGAGATCCCCAATTGAATTCAAAATTGTTTTGGAGCAGGGATGATCTCCTTTGAGTCAATATTTCTACAGCATTACCAATACCAAAAGTATTGAGATGCAAATTAATTTAAATTAAATTAGGCAAATTAAAAATTCAACACTTCAAAAAAGTGGTCTTCTTTAATTCACTGCAAAGGATTAAACCAAACAACAATGCTCTGTATTTTGTTACTGTAATTAGCATGTGTGATACCACTATGATCAACCACAATAACAATGATAGATTCTGCAAAATCATTGAAAATGCTTTGTATTGTATATTAAAAAAATACTTGGATGGCAAAATAACTAATTTACCATGCTGTCTGTACCATCAGTATTATCATAGCTCTTGTGAACAAGGAGCTTGAGTTGTCTGTAGTTATACCGTAAGACATGACATGAGGGATGAATAATTATCCTTTAAAACCCATTTTCTATCATGCAGGAATTCTAATTTGTTCCTGCATTATGGTTATTCAGCAGTAATTGTTTGTTTTACTTTTAATGATTGATTAACAACCTCCCGGTCCTGCTGTGCTATGTTTACCACATATTGCTATGGTTCACAGGTTCCTTTAATTGGATTTTGTTGTATTTTACCCAATACAACCTGTAAGAAAATGAAGGACAGTGACAACTTCTGTGTTTAAAGAATATTTTACTTGTTGTAATCAGGCAGCAGAGCAAGTCCATACTCTGGGTCCAGCTGTGTGGTCTGAGGTTTCCCCAGCCCTTGTAGTGTTTTACCCCTTTGATCGATCAACCAGTCTGAAGCAGGATACAAAGCATTACCATCTTAATTGGTTTGAGAGTTTTTGTCACACCTAACTTGATCACTCACCATCACAGGATGTTGTGAGAACCAGTTCCAAACCAGTTCCAAATGATTGGCCTGATTAGCATGTCTCTGAGGCACAGAGACACAGACTCTCATAAAATTCCTGACCAACACCCCATTCTGAGTCTCCTATCAGTCTGAATCTTATAAACCCCAAGGGTTAGAGTTAGGGTTTATGACAAACTCTTAGTTTTGATTTGTGGTTCATGGTTGATCATGAATGTAACTCTGATTCGAGACAGTGGCTCTGGATTCACTGATTAGGGCACACAGGGGCCTTGGAATTACATAGCCACCTACATAGAGGTCCATCCGACTACTATTTCTGATAATGTATTGATAACAAATGAAGAATGTAATGCATAGGTTCATTGGCAATGGTAACAAAAGTATATAAATGGTCTTCCTTTTCAGGAAAATTAACTGTGTGTGTGTGTGTGTGTTTGGAGTGAGGAGAGTGCTGATGCTGTGTGAACTGATGGGCAAATTACTGAATACTGTATATACTGTAGCACACAAGCTGCTAGCTCTAATATGGTGACTTTGAGGGGGGAGAGAGCAGGGAACATCCTAGCTGAGTGGCATGTAATCAACATGGCTGACTGCCCCAGCTCAGCGCTGGGAGTGAGCCATTCTCATGCACTCCACCACACAAATAATAACAACAACAACAACAACACGAAAATGTAATTGAAACTGTCACGCTCACTGTGAGTGGTCTTCTATCTGACCCTCTGTACACTCAATGCCTGAGTGACTAATCGCTTTAGAGAAGAGGAGACCAGCTAAGCCCAGCGGCAGGGGAAAAAATAACAGACAGTATATCAACAGCACCAGTACAATTACCAGGAATGTGGCTTTAGAAAGAACACAGAGCTACTGGGAAAGTGGAGAGATAGAGAGATGCTCTAACCACGTGACCCTCACCACTGGGGTCCCACAGGGCTTTGTCCTAGGGCCCTTACTGTTCTCCCTCTATACCAAATCTCTTGGCTCGGTAATTTCCTCACATGGCTTCTCCTACCACTGCTACACAGACGACACTCAACTCTTTCTCTCTTTCCCCCCTTCTGACTCACAGGTGGCAACATGTGTCTCTGCGTGTCTTGCAGACATTTCCGCTTGGATGTCAGCCCACCACCTCAAGCTCACCCTTAACAAGACTGAGCTGCCCTTCCTCCTGGGGAAAGCCTGCCCTCTCCAAGACTTCTCCATCATAGTAGAGAACTGTACTGTGACCTCCTCCCAGACAGCCAAGAACCTTGGAGTGATCCTTGACACTTGTGATCTCTCACCTTGACTACTGCAACACACTCTTAGCCGGGCTCCCTGCCTCTGCCATCAGGCCTCTGCAGCTCATCCAGAATGCTGCTGCCCATCTGGTGTTCAATCTCCCCAAATTCTCCCATGTCACCCCCCTCCTTCGCACCCTTCACTGGCTCCCGGTAGCAGCTTGCATCAGATTGAAGACCCTGGTGCTCGCCTACCGGGCGGCAAAGGGAACAGCCCCTCCGTACTTCCAAGCAATGGTCATCCCCCAAACCCCTGCCCGATCACTCTGCTCTTCCACCTCAGCAGGCTGCCTGGCCTCTACGTGGAGTCAGCAGCCATGCTACACTGTCCTGGCGTCCCGCTGGTGGAACGAGCTTCCCACTGCTGTCATGACTGCAGAGTCACTACCTATCTTCCGCCGTAGATTGAAGACCCATCTCTTCAGGCTACATCTTAACTGTCCCTCCTAAAGACCTCTTCATCCCCACTACTCCCCTGCGCAAGTTTCTCTCCTGTAAATACATTTAAAAAAAAATAAAAAAATAAATCTTCCTTTCTTCTAGCATTGTGACTGCCAATAGCCCCTGGTCCTAGCAGAGATTATTTTTTCTTGATGACTGATGGATAGATGATTCACTTACTAAGTCAAATGTATTTGTTGTAAGTCGCTTTGGATAAAGGCGTCTGCTAAATGCCATAAATGTAAATGTAGATGGAAAGGGAGAGAAAGAAAGATGGAGAAAGAGAGCAATGGATAGGGAGAGAAAGATTGGCAAAGGGATGAAGGGATGGATAATGGATAGGAGATTAAAGAGGGGAGCATTGGATGTGCCAGCAGCAGATCATTTCCCATCCGACTGGCAGGGGTGATCAAGCTCTGTACATACAGTTGTGGTCAGAAGTTTACATACACTTGTAAAGAACATGTATGTCATGGCAGTCTTGAGTTTCCAATCATTTCTACAACTCTTATTTTTCTGTGATGGATTGATTGGAGCACATACTTCTTTGTCACAAAAAACATTCATGAAGTTTGGTTCTTTTATGAATTTATTATGGGATTTCTGAAAATGTAACAAAATCTGCTGGGCCAAAAATATACATACAGCAATGCTAATATTTGGTTAAATGTCCCTTGGCCATTTTCACCTCAATTAGACGCTTCTGGTAGCCATCCACAAGCTTCTGGTTGAATCTTTGACCACTCCTCTTGACAGAATCGGTGCAGTTCAACTAAATTCGTTGGCTTTCTGACACAGACTTGTTTCTTCAGCACACTCCACATGTTCTCGATGGGGTTTAAGTCAGGACTTTGTGAAGGCCATTCTAAGACCTTAATTCTAGCTTGATTTAGCCATTCCTTTACCACGTTTGGTGTGTGTTTGAGGTCATTGTCCTGTTGGACACACCCAACTACGTCCAAGACCCAACCTTCTGGCTGATAATTGTAGGTTTTCCTGAAGAATTTGGAGGTAATCCTCCTTCTTCATTATTCCATTTACTTTCTGTAAAGCACCAGTTCCACTGGCAGTGTCGCCGAGGGCGAGTCTAGTATGGCCTTTCCCTGGCCTGAACACCACTCCCAGAGTTACCCAGGTTATAACGGGTTAGGCCCAAAGCCTGAGAGAGGTCCTAATACGACGGATAAGGCTACAGGTCACGCTGAGTATGTGCTATGGGTATGTACTCCGGAGGAGAAGCCGAAAGATGAGGAGGCATGGAACTCCCTTGTTAGAGAGGGACCACCCAGGATGGAGACGGAGGCACGGGCCGGGCCTAGTGAAAGGAGAGCATCCACCAAAAAGGAGAAATTACCCTTGAGCACCCAGGAGATGGAGCCAAAAGCTATGGAGGATAAGGCTACGGATACCGCTCCGGTAAGCATTAAACGTGAGTTAAGGCCACGACGACACAGTGGACCACGACGACACAGTGGGCTGGTCTATACAACTGATTCTGAAACCGAGTCGGCCGACTCCGGGTGTGCCTCTGATACATCCTACTATAGGCCGAAGGCTAAGCCCAGCAGGCACACCTACTATCGGCCAAGAGCTGTGATAGACAAACGTGTGGGTCTCAAAACTCTCGGGAAGCTCACTAGAAGCCAGGGGGTGCAAGAAAAGAAGGTGGTTACACCACCACCCCCGCCAACATCACAGGCCCCGTTGGAACTGACGGATGTTCCCTCCTCGGATACATCAGAGGAGCATTCAACCAACAACTCCACACTCCAGCAGGTGGAGGATGAGCCAATGGAGTATATACAGCTACCACCCGGCTGGGTGGTATTGGACAAAGTAACCTCCCCTCCCGGCTCACCTGTCCATAGCTGTTGGCCCCTCGCCCCTCTTGTCTCGACTGTCTCCCCTGGTTTGCCTCTTGCCCCTCTCCTCTCACCTGTCTCCCCCTATTCGCCCCCCACAACCACAGATGTCATTCAGGAGCCAGGGACCGATCCGGTCCCGCTTGAACAGATGGGGGAAGAGACGTCTGAAGGTAAACCTGAATATGTGACAGTAGTTGTTGTACCAGAGGATGACCCAATGCAAAACCCCACTTTAGAGGCGGAGACCTTACAGGAGGCTATGCTACAGACTCCCCCACCCGAATTGTCTTGCGAGATCGACCTCGCAGATCTCTACGAGTTTTTCCTGCCACAGCTGGAGATGCCAGTCCTGGCCATGGAAGAGAGGACGGAGCCGTTCATCCGCCCTACCTTCCCGGATCAGTAAATGATAAGTTGATGCAAAAATATGTAACCACATAATTGCTTATAGATGATAAGATGATTCACAAATTGTGTAACTGCATAATTGCATATAGATGATGAGTAGAAATCAAAGATAATGTGATGGCATAATGACCTATAAATGATAAGTTGATTCAAACATATGTACCAGCCTAACTACATAGACATAACTAGAATATGAGTGTATGACCCCGTGTCACTATATCTGCTTAGGCCTCGTTGTAATGACGGCCCGCTATCAAAGAAAGTGCTAAAAATGTAAGAATAACCATGTTTGATTGTGTGATCTTGCTCAGAAATAATCACTGAAGTAAGATACTATATTACTGAAAGTTGTAGTCATGGGTACAAAGTGTAATCACTGTAGGAAAGGGGATATGGAGTAAGGCCCGCCGGGAGGGGCAGGTCAGGTGGTGGAAAGTCCCCAACAGGAAAGTACCACGGCGTCCAAAATCAAGTGTGAACATGTTAGAGATGTGTAATACTAATAATATGAAGAATAGAATGATTTACTGGTTTTAGATCCTTTAAAATAATTGATTACTATATTGTGATACGGTTGGAGAATGAGTTGATGTGATAGGGCCTGAAAGCCATACTTGTTGAGGGACAGAGAAAATTTCCTAACCTTAGTGTTGCGAAATCTGGTATCATAGCAACCCCCCTTCCTCTTTTTATTTTTATAGTCTCTGGAGAAAATACATTGCAGGTCTGCTCTGCAAAACAGAGACACACAATGTTCAGACATAGACACACATACACAAGGTAGGGAGGTACTTTTAGCAAGGGTATAAAACTCGGAGCATTTCGCTGGTCATTCCCCGCTGCGGAGCGTATGAACCTGAAGCATCGGAGCAGGAGGGAGTGTGTTGGAGACCAAGCCCGGAGCTCATACTCTGATCAAATTCTGACTCACGAATTGCAACCGCTGAACAGCTGTTGAGGACAAGTTTCTTGACAGTACTTGGACAACATTTTCGTAGAATTTAGCAATGACTAGACCACACTCTGAAAACTCCATGGTTCCTCTCTCAGCACTAGGCAACGCCCTTAGCTGTTGAGGCTGTGGTAGTGAGGAAGACTGGGGTCTATTATTATAGGTTTTCACAAGATCCTGGATCACATTTAGACATACAGTGGGGGAAATAATTATTTGATCCCCTGCTGATTTTGTTAGTTTGCCCGATTACAAAGAAATGAGCGGTCTATAATTTTTATGGTACTTTTAGTTTAACAAATAGAGACAGAATATCAACAAAGAAGTCCAGAAAAAACACATTATATAAAGTTATAAATTAATTTGCATTTGATCGAAGGAAATAAGTATTTGATCCCCTACAAACCAGCAAGAATTCTGGCTCATACAGACCGGTTATATGCCCATGAGGCACACAGATTAGTCCTGTCACTTTAGGAAAAGTACTCCTAATCTCTGCTTGTTATGGGTATAAAAGACACCTGTCAATAGAATCAATCTCTTCCATTCCAACCTCTCCACCACCATGGGCAAGACCAAAGAACATTCAAAGGACATCAGGGTAAGAGTTGTAGACCTGCACAAGGCTGGAATGGGCTACAAGACCATCAGCAAGAAGCTTGGTGAGAAGGAGACAACTGTTGGTGCAATTATTAGAAAATGGAAGAAGTAAGAAATAACCATCAATCACCCTCGGCCTGGAGCTCCATGCAAGATCTTGCCTCGTGGGGTAAGGATGATCATGAGAAGGGTGAGGAATCAGCCCAGAACTACACGGGAGGAGCTTGGTAATGATCTCAAGGCAGCTGGGACCACAGTCACCAAGAGAACCATTGGTAACACACTACACCGTAACAGATTGAAATCCTGCAGTGCCCGCAAGGTCCCCCTGCTCAAGAAGGCACATATACAGGCCCATCTGAAGTTTGCCAATGAACACCTAAATGATTCAGAGAAGGCTTGGGAGAAGGTGATGTGGTCAGATGAGACCAAAATTGAACTCTTTGGCATAAATTCGACTCTTCGTGTTTGGAGGGAGAGAAATGCTGAATGCTACAATCCCAAGAACACCATCCCCACCGTCAAACACGGAGGTGGAAACATTATGCTTTGGGGTTGTTTCTCTGCTAAGGGTACAGGACGACTTCACTGCATTGAGGGGCCAATGGACGGGGCCATGTACCATAAGATCTTGGACGAGAACCTCCTTCCCTCAGCCAGAGCACTGAGGATGGGTCGTGGATGGGTCTTCCAGCATGACAATGACCCAAAACATACGGCCAAGGCAACAAAGGAGTGGCTCAAGAAGAAGCACACTAAGGTCATGGAGTGGCCTAGCTAGTCTCCAGACCTTAATCCTATAGAAAATTTGTGGAGGGAGCTGAAGCTTCGAGTTGCCAAGCAAAAGCCTTGAAACCTTCAGGATTTGGAGAGGATCTGTAAAGAGGAGTGGACCAAAATCCCTCCTGAGATGTGTGCAAACCTGGTGACCAACTATAAGAAACGTCTGACTTCTGTGCTTGCCAACAAGGGTTTCTCCACCAAGTACTAAGTCATGTTTTGCTTGGGGATCAAATACTTATTTCCTTCGATCAAATGCAAATGAATTTATAACTTTATATAATGTGTTTTTTCTGGACTTCTTTGTTGATATTCTGTCTCTATTTGTTAAAATAAAAGTACCATAAAAATTATAGACCGCTCATTTCTTTGTAATCAGGCAAACTAACAAAATCAGCAGGGGATCAAATAATTATTTCCCCCACTGTATATCGATTAGGGGTATGCCTCCTGGTGCCCCAGGAGCCCCCAATCTTAGTACCAGTGGTCCAGAACAGTTTCTTTGCCTATCTTGTTTTATCCTGCGCTTCTCATTGGATACTTCTTCTTCTGTCTCAAACATGTTAGGGGAAGTACTACCTTACGGGTAGCATTCGTATATGTCCCTATTGCTTGGTTATAAGGTACTTTTGGCCTAGGTTTTTCCATAGTCCATGGTACAATACGCCACGTGACGTGACAGTCCCCTTTAAATTTCCCCAGGTTTGCGGTGCCATATGTTGTGTTAAGTGGTTTGTCGAAGCATTCAAACTTTTGAATAGGGTCCGGGGATCTCCCTCTTTTTCTCATCTATTCTCACATCTATTTTTCTGCATTGGTCTCTAAAAGTTTGATCATAAAATTGATGGTATCTGGTGTTGCTTAAGATACCCAAACATTCGGCTGGACAATATGGTCGTTTTGATTCTTCTATGGGACAGGACTTTTTATTAAACTGTGCACATGTCTGGTATGTGTGTGGGTTAGGTACAACTCGTCGTTTTTTAAGTGGTGATGGACTACACATGAGGCAATCTCCTTCTGTTGCTGACTGGGCTGTAAACTCTACCCATTTATACCAATCAATTTACTTTGCCTGTTCCCATAATGTATTGTGGCGCCCGCCCCGTGCCTAAGCCCATGCGCGAGTGTGGGACGGTGGTAAGTGGAATGTATATCTCGCCTCGCTTTGTCTCTGCTGTTTCTGCTGTCCCTCTCTTGCCCCGTGTTGTCGTTGGCAGGACCATGTATGGAGTTCCTGCGCCCCAAGGGGCCACAGCTGCAACCCGTAGAGATAAGCACCGTATGCCCATACATGGAGTTCCTGCCCATCAAGGCACAGGTGAAGGGCATCAGCAGGAGCAGCAGAGACGGGACAAAAGGAGCCCACGGAGCACCCAGAAGGAAAGAGTTGCTAAGGCGAACCACGGAGTAGTGTATGAGAGCGAGAGTAAGCCAAGTCACCGTCGACCTGTGTACGATCCCTGACCATATGAGAGCCCCCTTTGAAGCCCGACCCCGAGACCGTCCGAGAGCCCGCTACGTTGCCAACCTTCGCCTGTCTGACTACCCTGCTGCCGCCCCGACCTGGAACGTAAGAGGACCACCCACCGTGTACCGAAACCCCCTGCTATCTTCCCGACGACGGATCTCCTGCGGGGCCCGTGCACGACACGACGCCTTCTCAACCCCACCCTCTCTCTATCATTTCCCTCTCCCCGCTAATCGAATAAATATTTTTGACTGTAATTCTGGTGTGGATCTCTCTGCTTACACTGTGTTTGGGTCCGTGACGCGCCCGCACACCCCGGCGGCCGTCACAGTATTTACCTTATATTTTCTGTCCCTATCTCTTTTGGTTTCAACCTGTGTTTGCTTCACTTCCTGACTCAATTCTCTCGACAGGGCCTGTTCTATTTGGGACAGCATATAGATTAGTATTATTACTTCATATATCACTAGTCCCTTCCCCAGGATCCCCCAGGCTCTACTGTCCTTCCCGTTCGGCTGGGGGCTGGATTTACGTCCCCTGTTCAGCCTCTGTACCTTTTCCTTCATTTCCTCTGTGCCCCTGTACGATCTCACCCGTTCCTTCGTCTTCTTCTCTGGTTTGCCTGAGTTCTTGCCTCGGGACCCTGGTGCAGTGGTTGAAGTGGTACCAGGTTAGACTCCCTCGGACTTGTATTGCAGTGGGGGTGGCTCGCACTACCTCGTATGGTCCCTCTCTCCTTGGCTCGTTCCACTTCCTCCGGAAGACTTTGATGTACACCTGGTCTCCTGGAGTTAACGGATTGGGCAGGGGTGGCTCCGACTCCGGTTGCTTGTCTTTTTCCTGTGAACATTTAACTTTGTGTATCTCAGTTAGTTGTTTCATATATTGCTTTAATTCCATCTGGAGTTGTTCCAGCGGGGGTCCTTTGTAAGGTCCTCTTAGCGTTGGCACTGGCATGGGTCGACCCGTAAGCATTTCATGCGTGTTAAATGCGTGTTTCTGTTAGTCTGCATGCGATAACTCATTAATGCAAGTGGCAACCCAGTTAAGCTTTGTGCTGGCACATATCTCATTCAACTTTGTTTTGAGGGTACCATTTATTCTTTCTACCATTCCTTGTGATTGTGGATGGTAGACACAACCCAATCTTTGCTTTATTCTTAACTGCTGTATGACTTGTTTCACAGTTTTCTGAATAAATGCTGCACCATTATCTGAGCTAATCTCATTAGGTATTCCAAATCTGGGTATTACTTCTTTTATTAGAAATTTAACCACTGTTCCTGCCCCTAATTCTGCCGATGCCGTTGCTTCTACCCATCTGCTGAATCTATCTATTACAACAAGCATGTATCTTTTCCCATTGACCTTTTTTATCATGTCTACATAGTCCATTACCAAATGTTTAAATGGTCCGTCTGGAACCGGTATGTGTCCTAAGGGTGTTTTGATTCCCTTTCTCACATTGTTTTGTGCGCATACTGTGCATTCTGCCAATGCATTTTCTACCATTGCCTGTAAATAGGGTGACCAATACCCTTGGAGTTTTATCTTTCTCACAACTTCCCCCCTTGCGCAATGGTCAAAACCATGCGCATCCGTGATCAAAATCCCCAGTAGCACCGTAGGTGCCACTATAGTACCCTCATGAGATCTCCACAATCCTGTAGAATCTACCTTTGCCCCCCTTTGGAGCCACATGGATTGCTCAAACGGCCCTGCAATCTGTTGCATGCGTATTATATCCTCTAGCTGCGTTATTGGTACTATTAATACCATTGGGGCCAACACGGCCACCTCACATTTTGACGCTCTCTTTGCCGCTTCATCAGCAGCATTATTGCCTTGAATAATGTAATCATTGCCTTTCTGGTGCGCCTGACATTTGATGATCACTAACCGTTTTGGTTTCATCATAGTCGACATCAATTCCTTAATTTGCTCACAATGCTGTATGTGTGACCCATCACTTTTCAAAAAGCCTCTCTGTTTCCATACTGCCCCAAACAGATGACAGACTCCATGCGCATACGCTGAGTCAGTAAAAATGTTCACTGATTTGCCTTCTCCCATTTTACAGGCTTCTGTCAGTGCTCTTAGTTCTGCCAACTGGGCAGAACACGGTTGTGGACAGCTGTCTGTCTTCTCTTCTCGGAATGTCTGCCATATTTGTTTGACTATGCCATACCCTGCATGATTTCCTAAATGATCTCTATATGTCTCTTCTGCATATGGTAAGGGTGTTGATTCTACGTCTGGTCTTAACTTGGTGAATGTTAGCGAGTGTGCTATAAAATCATGTTCTTCCCCTTCATCTGCCAGTGGTATTAACTCAGCTGGATTTACTGTGCTACATCTCGATAGTGATGTCTGGGTATGTTAATAACGACAAATATGACAGGTTCCTAGCTTGCGTTATAACAAACCTTCCCTGTTCTAACAGTTCCACTGTCTTGTGATGTGTGTATATTGTTATTGGGTAGCCCTAGTAACTGTAATTTGGTCCCCTATAGGGATTGACTAATCCCTGTGGAGGCTCCTGCTGTGGCTGGCCATAGCCCTGTTGACTATTCTCCCTAGGTTCCCATGTATTAGTACAATTATTTCGGTTGTGTCCTGCTTGGTGACATCCCCAGCACACACCGGGTGGACCTAGTAGGTCTGTTCTTTGGAACCTTCCTCTGGGTCTCTGTCTGCCCCTCCATGGCTGAAACTGCTGGGGCTGCTGGGTGTACACCTGGACTACAGGTTCGGTGGGTTGCTCTTGTCCCTGAGGTCTCAGCACTGGAGGTAGTTCTGGTGTGGCTCTGTATGGAACTGGTTTCCCTGTTTCGGCGCCCATTACGCCTTGTATCTTCTTTTTGATTCGTTCTGTGAGTTCCCCCAGCTGGAGCTGTGTTAACTTTCTCTGGTTCTCCTTTTCTTGCTCCTTTAGCCTTAATTCATCTTTCCGGTACTTTTCCAGCGCATGGACTAGATGATCACAGAACTCCTTGTGTGTTTTTGACGTGAGTCCCACCACATCCTCTGACCTGCTTTTCACCGGAGGGGACATGGCCTCTATCACTGCGGTTCTGAACAGAGTTGTCATCAGTGGGTCTCCCTCTGGGTCTTCTTCAGTCTCTAGTTTCCACTTCTTCAATTGCTGGTGCAGGTATGTGGCAGGATTCTCAGTCTCTCCCAGTCCACAGCTTATGAGAATGTCTTCCATCTTTGTCACCCCCAGTACCTTGGCCAACAGGGCCTTGAGGTCTCCCACCGCCAGCAGCTTCCCTGCAGTCTCTTCCTCAAAGCTTCTAATCTATTTACCTGCTCCATCATGTATGTTAGGTAATCTGCTAACTATTCCCTGCATGTCCTGCATACCCCAGGGCACATAGTGTCCTTGATTTCCTTTTATCAGGATGGGGAAATGAAATCTATCTGGGCAACCTATCTTTCTCCTATCCTTCAACTCTCGTTCTGTTGTTCTGTATTCTTCTTCTAGCACTTGCTTCCCAGTCACTAATCATTTAATCTATTGTTTGTGCTTGGTCTATCTCCCTCTGGCTCATCCAAGATTTCCTCTCCTCCTGTCTCTCATCACCAGACCTCGGGTCATCTCTTGGCTCATCTCTGGGTCCCCAGGCGGTTGTCCCCTCATCTCTGTATAGCTGTTTCTCTTTTCTGTGTGCACTTGGTTCCTTCCCTTTTCCTCTCTCTCCTTTTACTCCGGCTTCCAATGGTTTAGTCCTCTTTTCTTGTCTTTACTCTGACCCCCACACGCCTTTTTCTACCTGGTTTAGGGCTTCTTTTAGTTCTGCATAACAATCAAGTTCAATGGGCCTTCTCGATCCCCTTCTCTCTTCACTTCCCCTCTCTTCTTCCTCATCTTCTTCTTCCAACTTTATATTCTCATCCAGGTGTATCTTTGCTGATAACACAGGGAATTCCCCATGGTTATAGGGTGGGGGCATCACCTTTTCTTCCTCATTTCCTCCCCCTGTGCCCTTCTCCAACTTTCTTAGCTCCCTAACCTCTTTTAACATTGCTTCCCCTTCTGTTTTGAACAATTTTAACATGTCTATTTCTCTCTTTCTTTTCTCCTGTCTCTTTTTTGAATTTTCTCGAGGTTTGTGGTTTCTTATCAGTGTTCCCATTTCCTTACATACTGCAACATCAAATGTCCCTTCCTTAGGCCACTTAGTATAATTCTTACTGGTCCGTTTTTCCCATTTTTCTGACATCTCTTTTATTTGGTTATTCAAAAGAGGGTTTTTATTCTCTAACATTTCTACTGGAGTTACCATGGTAATCCCTTTCTCCATTTTCCCTTTTGTCTTTCCTTTTGCAGTAATTGTTTTTAGGGTTATTGTAAAATGTCTTAATTTTCACTCTTTTCTGCAATTTGTCAAAAGAGAACAATATTGTATTATTGGTTATCTAGGATATCACTGTAAGATTAAAGAAATATGTTAGGAAGCAGCTTTGGAATCAGCTTGAGATATCCTAATCACAATTGGTGTCTTACACCCTGGGAATCAAACGTAGGTATAACCAACAACTGTGTGTATTTGCATGTATGTATGTGTGCTTGAGAGTGTATTTTTATGTGTGAGAATGTAAGAATGAGTGGGTGTCTATATTTGTATGATTATGTGTGTGTGTCTATGTGTGAGTGTGTGCTGTGTATATGAGTGTGTGAGTGTGTGATGTGTGTATAAGATGTGTGTGTGATGTGTGTATGAGTGTGTATGGAACCCTAGAATGTGAAATAAATCAGTCTGAGCCTAAACATGAAACTCTTCAATTAAAAATCACTTTCACTCAGCATATACTTATACAATAAAATGTTTTTTTATTTTTTTAAATTAATTAATTAATTTATTCATTCATTCATTCATTCATTCTAAACCTGACTGCTGTAAAGTCTATTGTATAAAACGCAGCTCAGCCCACTCGGTTGATTCCCTCCCCCTTTTACAACAATACCGCCCAACCCGAATGACGTTTCAAGATGGCGGTCTTCCCGTTTTTTTTTCTTTCTTCTTCCGAGTCTCTCTTCACTTATTTCAACTCTCTCTCACAATTCTTACTCCGACTCCCCAAAGGGTTGTCTCCATTCCTACTTTTGATTATTTGGTTTTTACAAAAAGTATCTTACGTTTCCTTTAAGAGGAAAAGATGGCTTTCCTCCAAATCCGTATACACACATATACTATACATCATACTATATTCTCATTATTCTGTACTCTGGGAGGCCTAATAAGTTAACACATTGACCCGTTCTCTAAAAATGTATACTCTTTATTCTTCTGTACCTAATGTCTACAATATATCTATTAGATTAGACGTTTGTCTTCTCACTTATTTTATATACTAACTGTCATCCTCAATTCCCGACCAACAGTGTTATACACAATATCTCTCTCTGTTTCGAGCCTTTTGTCGCTCTACTTCCACACAGCACAACAATATATCACTCTCTCAACACAACACAGCGACCTTTACAAACACTCACAACACAGCAACTTTTACAAGCGTTTCACAACACGACACAGCAATTTTTACACTAAAACTACAGGCGGCAGTTTTCTTTCATAACACAGCGCTCTCAAGCCCTTCTGCTATCTACGTCCGCCTACGTCACAATACTAATATGACGCTTCACTACACATCAGCAATATTTCACTAAAACTACAGGCGGCGGTTTTCTTTCATAACACAGCGCTCTCAAGCCCTTCTGCTATCTACGTCCACCTACGTCACAGTACTAATATACACTTCTATCCAGCACTTCAAAAATATATCCGATGCACTTCCTCAACACGAACACAAAGTTTATTCACTGAACTTCAGTCTATACCAACTATATCAACTTTCTGTCAATTCACTTCCTCAACATGACAGTTTATAAATACTCTCTGGCTTATCCGTTCAGACCCATATTAATCAATTAAACTCAGCGGTAGCCATAAACTTCTGTTTATCCGTACAGACCTGAATCAATCGATAATACAGCGGTATCCATAAGCTCCTTGCCTGTGGTTCAGCCCAGTATTGATCTCTTTTCAATTCTGTGGTACTCAAGGGACTTGCACATGTGACCCACTCTTTGGGCTTTAACTTATTTACAGTTATTAACAGTTAGTGCATGCACATTTTCTGAAATCCCCAACAGCTCTAGTTCAAATCCTAAATTTGGTTTCTTTATTGATAAGACTCATGCATTTACCTACCGCTGAGTCGGGAGACCCAGAACGGACGACACAAATTTCCTATTATAAGGCAGTAACACTGCTCACCTCGTAAATATGGCCATTTAATTTATGCAATCCGTCCAGGTCCCTTTCTCAACGGCCGGTGTTAATGCGAGTCTTTGACATCAACCTGTTCGTGACACCAAGTATGTCGTAGAATTTAAGTTATAATACTTTGAAATGAAATACCGTTAACCAGAGCTGTTGATTCATTCAAAGACTTTATTCCCGCAGAATATGTAGCCGTTCAGGTTTGCAAAGCTGACCCCGTTTTTACCTCAGTCACCTGTCTTTATAGATTTCACACAGATTAACGCCTTCTATTCAACGTATTTCTGATTCCTGTCTACATACACCAATAACATTCAAGAACTACATTTCGTCATCAAGGTGTGCGCCGCCCATTGGGCTGGCGTCAATTTGTCTGATCAGGCCTTTTGTTCTGGCTGTTTACAACTTTGTTTATTACTTAATTACCCTATCTTTAATTATTCTATCCTGTTTCCTCCCGCTTTGATCCTTTGTTTTCTTCACCTATAGCAACCCCTCAATCTGACCTTACCCCTCTTTACTGCCTTCTCCAACTGTTCTAGGACCATCTGTTTTCCTGTGATCTCTTCCCTAGGTGTGGGATTACAAACCCTTATATTGTCTTTAAATTTACCATAATAGCTTGCGTTTTCTTCCTGATCGTGGTAGTGACACAACTGTGCCATGCATTTTATACTTACAAACAATTGTTTGCACAGTTGATCTTGGGACCTGTAGCTGCTTTGAAATGGCTCCAAGTGACTTTCCTGACTTGTTCAAGTCAATGATGCGCTTTTTCAGATCTGTGCTGAGCTCCTTAGACTTTCCCATTGTAGCGTTTTTGGCTGAGTGTAATGAGTGTATCAAATGAGCCCTATTTAAATGGCCTGAAATGAGTCACCAGCTGTAGTCAATCATAATCACTCATAAGAAGTTAAGAGGCCATGCCACAAAGCAAAGTTGATTGACACAACTTTCTACATCACCAAAATTCAAGGTGCTGTATGTATATTTTTAACCCAGCAGATTTTGTCACATTTTCAGAAGACCCATAATAAATTCATAAAAGAACCAAACTTCATGAATGTTTTTTGTGACAAAGAAGTATGTGCTCCAATCAATCCGTCACAGAAAAATAAGAGTTGTAGAAATGATTGAAAACTCAAGACTGCCATGACATACATGTTCTTTACAAGTGTACGTAAACTTCTGACCACAACTGTATCTGCCTCTCACCCCCTCCATTCCTCTGCAAACATAACGTCCACAGAGAGACGACCCAAGGTCCATACATGGTGCTGGTCAGCAAGACGAGATAGGACTGGGGAGTGGGAGCCCTCTGAGGAAAGCTGCTGATAAACTGCTGTAAGTGTCTGTGCTTGCTGTGAATCATGCATGAGTGCCATGCAAAATTGATGATGGCGCTCTGAAACTCTAAGCTTGAGTTGTGTACAAGTTTCTCTCCTGATAAAATAAGTAAATAAATAATAATAATTTTTAAAAAAAGTAATTTTTCCTTCGTCTAGCATTGTGACTGCCAATGGCCCCTGGTCCGAGCATTGATTACTTTTTCTCATGATGACTGATGGATAGATGATTCACTTGTACAAATGTATTTGTTGTAAGTCGCTTTGGATAAATGTAAATGTAAAATATAAGTTTGCTTGTGCGTGTGAATGTGTGTCTGCGCAACTGAATACATGAGGGTGTGTGTGCTATGTTCAGGCGCTCTTTATCTTTCTCTGTATCGCAAAGCTCTGCACAGCTGGTGTTTGTTTCCCTAGTCTGATACAGAAGATGACTTGAATATTAAGGTGCTCATACACATGTGATTCCTTGGCAAATTTGTTCTGCAGTGACAAGGTGGCAAAGAATTTGTTTTGACAATACATTTAGAAACAAATTGAAGAGTACAATATTTGTAGTTGACACTGTCAAACAAGTTCAATAAAGGTGGCTGGTTGAATCATATGGCATGTCATGTTGGCTCTCAGTTGTTAATTGCTATAGAATTGAGCAATATTGTGGTAATGAAAGCCAATGATTTTTTCTTGGTGGAAGTTTCTGTGTTGTACATTTTTCGTCTTGTGAAGATTGCTCTATTGGACCTATTGGACCTCTGTTGCACCATGTGGGAAAGAAGGACAAAACTTAAATATTGAATCCTTGAGGGAGGAAAATAACTTGTTTCTCTTCAAACAGGTGTTTTTCATCGGTCTGCCACCTCTGTCTGTCCTTCGACGGCTAGCGCTCGCTTTGGCACACTCGGTTTCACCTGAACCACCAGCCTGACTGTATCAATCATCCATATCACTTGATTGTGATATATTGGTTAAATATCACATAATACTGCATTTACCGCTACCTGTGTCTTTTACAGTGGACCTCCGCTTGTTATTTGAGGAACTGTCTCTATGAGAAACCTTTGCAGACAGTTGTAATGTCATCTCTACCTCCCCCAGAACGTGGTTCATCTAAAGGTTGTGCTTCACAGATCAGGTTGAAAGGCTGTTTATTTCAGATAAGGGCCTGGGATGTTGCCATGGTAACCTTTTATCCTGCTGGCGCAGGAGGAGCTTAGCTCCTGGCTCTGAGGCTGCAGGCACACAGGTGCCCCAGTCAGTGCAGCTGCCTTTCCCTGCAGATAAAGAGCTGTTTATTGTTTTCCCTATTTTCACCCAACAAGCACGTCAATCTTCCTCGCCCTTTCACTGCTCTCGCTCCTCTCTTCCCATTTTTTCTTCTTGACCTTTGATCAGGGATTGGATTTGTGGGAGAATGACAGACACAGGAAGTGCTTGGAGGAACAGGAGGGTCTGGGGCTGTCCACAGGGCTCTCTGTTTCACTGGTCCTGCGTCATTCCATTCACAGAGACAGGCTTTTAGCCTTGGGTCTCATCAAGACCAGCAAAACAGCCCAGTCATACTGATAGAGGGAGGAGAGAGGGGGTGTGGAGGTTCAAGTTTAAAGGTCTAGTGATAGAGCCAATGGCACAATAGCATGATGTATTATCCAATCAATCACAATGGTGACATTCACTGTTCCCTCCAGCTGGAGAATGATCTCTAACCCATTTCCTATGGTATGACCTGGAGAGAGAGAGAGAGAGAGACAGACAGATAGACAGATACATATAGTTTTCAGGAACTGTGTAAAAATGTACTGGGAGAAACAGTGCAGGTTCAGGGTTTAGATAGAACAAAACTCCTCTCAGATATCAGGTTCAAATCCAGCCCATGCCCTGCTGACATACCCTCTCCTCCTGTCTTTCTCTAATATCTCTAACCAATAAAAAACTGAAAAATACAAGAGTGGGTACCACACTCCAAAAAAATAACCTTTAAAAAGAAAACAGTGTAACCGGCTATGAGAGTAATACTTGTTGGACGTCCCATCCACCACCCTTAATGACTGATGTAATTTAGCTTGGATCTCTGCTAGGGAAATCTGCCATAGCTCCCTCTATCGCTGACCCACTGCCCCTGCCTGAGTCTATTGATTTATCCTCTGTCCCGCAGGATTACCACGACCTCGCTCCCATTTTTAGCAAACATCTCGCCTTATCCCTGCCGCCTCATTGTCCTCCCCAGTGGTCGGCTTTACAATCCCTCCTGACCTGAACGTGAGGCGACCTGTCCGCAAGTATCATCTGACCATTCTTTGTGGGGAAAAACTATGGTTCCCTGCGACCCTGCATAGACTTCCGTGGCTTAAATAATATCACTGTCAAGAATAAATACCCCCTGCCATTAATCAGCTCTGCATTCGCCCCTCTCCATGGAGCCTCCGTCTTTTCTAAACTGGACCTGCGTAACGCCTACCATCTAGTCAGCATCCGCGAGGGTGTGTTTTATAATCAATAACACTTGGTGCAAACCAGAGAGTGTTCATACCCTTAAGACTTTCTGCTCCCCAGACTTCTGGAGTCAGAGCTGCACTCACCGCGAGAGATACAGCCTTCAAATCCGGTGACATCACCAATGACAAGAAAGCCCACTACGACCTCCGCAGAGTGATCAAGGTAGCCAAACGGGAATACAGCAATAAGATAGAGTCACAACTATGCAGCAACAACTCACGCAGCATGTGGCAAGGGCTACACACCATCTCAGACTTCAAAGGGAGACGTGGCTGCGCAGCTAGTATAGCTAGCTCTCTCCCGAACGAGATGAATAGCTTCTACGCCCGCTTCGAGAACTCCAACGCCATCCCACCAGAGAGGACACACACCGCGGACAGCACTGCCAGCACCCTGGTCATCACCGAAGCAGACGTGAACAGGCAGTTCGGGCGCGTCAACATCCGCAAAGCGGCCGGACCAGACAGCATCCCAGGACGGGTGTGTTCATATTCAACCTCTCCCTCTCCACAGGAATAGTCCCCTCCTGCTTCAAGTCACCCACCATTGTCCCAGTGCCGAAGAAGAACAAGGTAGCATGCCTAAACGACTGGCGCCCTGTTGCTCTCACTCCCATCGTGAGCAAATGCTTTGAGAGGCATGTCAAGGGCCAGATCTGCAGCATGCTCCCTCCCACCCTGGATCCTCATCAATTTGCCTACAAGCAAAACAGATCCACTGACGACGCCATTGCCACCGCACTCCACTCCACTCCGCCCTCACCCACCTGGAGAAGAGGAACACCTACGTGAGAATGCTGTTCGTTGACTACAGTTCAGCATTCAACACTATTGTCCCCTCCAGGCTCGACACCAAGCTGAGAAACCTAGGCCTCAACCCCGGTCTATGCGACTGGATACTGGACTTCCTGTCGGACCGACGACAGGTGGTGAGAATGGGCTCAAAGACCTCCACCCCCCGACCCTCAACACAGTCCCCTCCTGTACTCCCTGTACACCCACGACTGCGTGGCCACTCATGGCTCCAATTCTGTGATCAACGGTGATGAGACGGCCTACAGGAGAGAGGTCGACCGCCTGGCCCAGTACAGCCAGGAGAACAACCTCTCTCTCAACACCGACAAGACCAAGGAGCTGGTGGTGGACTTCAGGAAGAAAGGCCGGGAACAGGACCCTATCACCATCAACGGGGTCAACAGCTTTAAGTTCCTTGGCATCCATATCTCAGACGACCTCATCTGGGACGAGCACACCAATCAGGTGGTGAAAAAGGCACAGCAGCGCCTCTTTCACCTCAGGCGGCTGAGGAAGGTTGGCATGGGGCCCAAGATCCTGCGGACCTTCTACAGGGGCACTACTGAGAGCATCCTGACGTGATGCATCACTGCCTGGCACGGCAACTGCACCGCCCTCAACCGTAAGGCGCTGCAGAAAGTGGTGCGGACAGCTGAGCGCATCAGTGGATGTGAGTTTCCCTCCATCCAGGACATATACAGCAAAAGATGTGTCAGCAAAGCCCTGAGGATCATCAGAGACCCCAGCCACCCCAACCACAGCCTGTTTGAACTGTTGCTGTCCAAAAGACGAAGCCTCCTCCGGAGCCTCACGGCCAAAACTCAGAGGCTCACCAACAACTACTTCCCCCAGGCCATCAGGCTCATGAACAAACTCATGACTTTACCCCCAGCACACCGTCACTTTAAACAACCACCTCTTACACCAACGGCACAGTGCAATAATAATGACATTCCACTGACCCACTTTACTTTTTTTTACTTTTTATTATTTATACTGCAATTGTGTAATGTCTGTCATTGTCTTATGTGTCTCCAACAATCGTCACTGTCCAACTGTCTCACTTATCTTATTGTCTTGTCCTATTTCATTGCACTACTGCGTATTGTATTATTTGTATTATTGTATTATTTGTATTTTGTATGCTGCATTGCCATGGAACCTAGCCAAAGAATTTTACTCCCTGCACTCGTGTATGAGACGTAACAATAAACTTGAAACCTGTCTGACCTGTACGCTCAAAACTCCTTTATTAATGCATTCTCTGGTTTTTCCCCCTTCCTCTGCTCTCTCAGGTACCAGCCCCCCTTGCTTCCTGCGCAGGAGGAGGAAATTATGGTTCCGTCCGTCTAGGCCCACATGTGTCGTTGCCGGAGGACCTAGAGGCATGCCTGCACTGCCCTGCTCCGTGCAGCCACACGGTCCCAGAAGCAGGCAAACCGCCATGCACCACACCACTGCTGGATGTGCGCCGTCGGGGCCGCGGTGTCCAATACCTGGTGGACTGGGAGTTTTACGGTCCCGAGGAGTGCACGTGGGTCCCCCGCGCCCAGATCTTGGACCCGGGCCTTATCCAGGATTTTCAGCGCTCCAACCTTGTCTACCTGCCTTACCCCATTTGCGATTCCCCCCTGCTTGTCCCATTCCCTCCTTGTCCCTTATTGTAAACCCTATTATTTTATATTTGTGTCCTGACTCTGTGTCCGCACTTCGGTTCATTAGATCTGACCATAACAAAATCAGTTTTGTTCTCAAGAATTCAAAGAAACCAGATGCAGTCAGTCCCACACGATGATGATATCACTATATCTCAGAAAAAAAAGATACCCATGATATTTTGAGTAGAAATTGATTTACAATAAAAATGCATCACATATGTGTGGGGGGACATGCAGCGTTCGGCCTGTAGAGGGAGCTACAGGACCGTGGCCAGGGTGACGTCGGCGAGGCTCCGTTGCACACCTGTTGCAAATGAAGCCTCGTTGACTAGATGGTTTAAGATGTGTGTGCCTCGGCGTTCGAGGAGGAAGGAGGACGACTGGAAAGTCGCCGAGTGGTTGGGTTTCTACGAATGGAAATATATATATTACGAACATTTTATGAAAAAAACGGGATTTTCCCAGACCACACCACCTCGACTCCGCCTCTGTGTCACGAACTTGTTACAGTGGCGCCCAACCTGGGACACAGCGAAGGCGGAGGAAAAGAGAATGGAGGCGTTAAGCGTGGCTATCGAAAGGATAGACCTTATACTGGAGCAGCAGACCCACCTCCAGCAGGAACACCAGACCGCAGTGAGGGAGATGGTGACGGCAAGGGCTGAGGACCGTACCCTCCTCCTGGAGCTCGTCGGGGCCCTGACGATGGAGGAGGGGAGCCGGCCCTTTGCCTACACCCAGCGGCTGCGGGACAGCGCGCGGCGGTGGCTGGACCCAGGGAACAGCTCGGCGGAGGAGGTCGGGGACCGGGTGGGGTTGGAGCAATTCCCCACGGGGCTCCCGGCCCGAACCGCCGCCGGGGTCCAGTACCACCGGCCCCAGGATCTCGCGGCCGCCGTTACCTTGGCGGAGGACCATCTCTCCCTCCCGCCGCAGGAGCCATGGAAGGAGCCATGGTGACGGAGGAGGAGAGACCGGCGCCCGCCCCGAGGACGAGATGGCAGGGGCAGGCATGTCGAGAACCAGCCCTGGCCCCACAGGAAGCACCCCGAGCGACAGGGGGGGTGTGTTGGCGATGCGGACGGCCAGGCCATGTACAGGCGGAGTGCCCAGTGAGGGAGGTGGGGCAGGTCGTCCGCATCGGCGACATACCGGGCCCTCCCCCCGGACCAGGAGCGGCGTATCGTGTTCCGGTAAGGATACAACATGATACGCACCAGGCCTTCTTGGATTCGGGCTGCATGCAGTCCATGATCCAGGAGCGCCTGGTTCGACCGGGGGCATTGTTAAGGGCATCGAGGGTGTTGGTGAAGTGTGTGCATGGGGACATTCACGAATATCCTGTGGTCGCGATCGAGATTCATTTTGAAGGGAAAAAGCATAGTGTACAGGCGGCGGTTAGCCCGCGCCTCACGCATCCCCTTATTCTGGGTGTAGATTGGGAGGGGTTTCCTCAAGCGGTAAGAAGGGCTACCGGGGTGCGTGCACGACAGAGAGGGAGGTGTGAGGCGGGTAATGTGCTCTGTGCTGAGGCGGCGCCTCGCGACACTGCCGAGGAGCCGGAGCTGGTGGGGGGGTCTCAACCCGAGATTCCCCCGCCGAACTATCCGTTGCTAGGTGACTTCCCCCTCGAGCAGTCTCGAGGGGCTAGATCCCCTGTTGTTTGCGGTACGGGAAGTCCCCCAAGCTTCCACCGGGTTTTCCCCGTTTGAATTACTCTACGGGCGTAAGCCCCGGGGTGTCCTAGACCTTCTTAAAGAAAATTGGGAGCGACAGTAAAAATGAGATTCAATACGTCCTGGACTTGCGCACAAAGCTCCACGCCCTATCTCACGCGAGCATTTGCTGCAAGCCCAGGAGCGTCAAAAGCGACTGTATGACAGGGGAACTAACCTGCGAGAATTTACACCGGGAGATAAGGTGCTCGTACTGTTACCCACCTCCAGCACGAAATTACTAGCGAAGTGGCAAGGGCCGTTTGTGGTCACACGTCGCATGGGGGACGTGGATTACGAGGTAGTACGCTCGGACCGGAGGGATAGCTTGCAGGTGTATCACGTAAATCTCCTAAAAAAATTGAACGACGTGGTCACTGTTGCTCTGGCTACAATAATTCCCGAGAGAGATGAGTTCGGTCCGGAAGTCCCAAAATCAAAAGTTAGCACTCCGGTCGGTATTGATAACCATCTCTCTGCTAGCCAGGCCATGGACGTTGCAGATTTGCAAGCTAAGTTCGCGGACGTGTTCTCTCCCCTGCCCGGTCGGACTACGCTTATCGACCACCACATAGAAACGCAGCCGGGTTTAACGGTGCGCACGCGTCCCTATAGGTTGCCGGTACACAAACGAGACATTGTGTGCAGGGAATTGGAAGCCATGCTGGAGCTGGGTGTGGTCGAGGAGTCCCGCAGTGACTGGTGTAGCCCCATCGTGCTTGTCAACAAGCCGGATGGGGCTATACGGTTCTGTGTGGATTATAGACGGGTTAATGCGGTCTCCAAGTTCGATGCCTACCCGATGCCCCGGGTTTATGAGCTCTTGGACCAGATTGGCACGGCCAAGTATTTCACGACGTTGGATTGCACGAAGGGATACTGGCAGATTCCACTCTCGCCGGTATCCCGGGAGAAAACTGCATTCTCCACTCCGCTCGGGCTATTCCAGTTCACGGTGCTCCCTTTCGGGTTGTTCGGAGCCCCAGCCACTTTTCAGCGCCTCATGGACCGCATTCTGCGGCCGCACTCTGCCTATGCTGCGGCCTACCTGGATGACATTGTCATTCACAGTGACACCTGGGCGCAGCATGTGCAGAGTGTGGCTGCTGTTCTGCGGTCCCTGAGGCAGGCGGGGCTGACGGCCAACCCGAAGAAGTGCGTGATCGAGGGAGATCCGGTATCTGGGCTATCACTTGGGTCGGGGGGAGGTGCGGCCGCAGATTGAAAGAACTGCGGCCATCGCAGCCTCTCCGCGGCCCAAGACGAAGAAGGAGGTGAGGGCCTTCCTGGGGCTGGCTGGCTATTACCGGCAGTTCGTGCCGGGGTTTTCAGAGCTGGCCAGTCCCTTGACGGACCTCACCCGGAAGGGTGCCCCGGATCCGGTCCAATGGTCGGGCCAGTGCCAGGGGTCGTTCGAGGCCCTTAAGGGAGCTCTTTGTGGAGAAACGGTCCTGTATGCGCCTGATTTTAACCTCCCTTTCTCCCTACAGACGGACGCGTCGGATAGAGGGCTGGGAGCAGTGCTGACCCAGCGCGTGGAGGGGGCTGACTGGCCGGTGCTGTACCTGAGCCGCAAGCTGTCGGAGAGGGAGGGCCAGTACAGCACGGTGGAGAAAGAGTGCCTGGCCATCAAGTGGGTGGTCGGCGCCCTCCGCTACTATCTGCTGGGTCGCGCTTTCACCCTCTACTCCGACCATGCTCCCCTCCAGTGGCTCCACCGCATGAAGGATGTGAACGCGAGGATCACCCGGTGGTATCTCGCGTTGCAGCCCTTCAACTTTTCGGTCGTGCACAGACCGGGGGCGCAGATGGTCGTGGCAGACTTCCTCTCCCGTGCAGGGGGGGGAGAGTAGGTTGTCGGCCGTCGTGTCCCCGGCCTGTGTCGGGCGGTGGGGGTATGTGGGGGGACATGCAGCGTTCGGCCTGTAGAGGGAGCTACAGGACCGTGGCCAGGGTGACGTCGGCGAGGCTCCATTGCACACCTGTTGCAAATGAAGCCTCGTTGACTAGATGGTTTAAGATGTGTGTGCCTCGGCGTTCGAGGAGGAAGGAGGACGACTGGAAAGTCGCTGAGTGGTTGGGTTTCTACGAATGGAAATATATATATTACGAACATTTTAGGAATAAACGGGATTTTCCCAGACCACACCACCTCGACTCCGCCTCTGTGTCACGAACTTGTTACAATATGACTTTAGTTAAATGAACACCAACACATCTGTAAGAAAAGTAGTTCAGAATATAGTTGTTGGAACATACAAGGAGGAATAGAGATATTTTATGCACCAAGAAATCGGTCATATATGAAGCTAGCTTTAGTTCAGACAGGACACTTTAAGTTGAACGGTGCAGCTGTCCGTCAGCCCCGACAGGACAGCTGGTTCACACGGATGCAAAAATATCTTCAAAAAAGAAGGCTTAAGAGCAGTTTTACACCCCACCATAGTTAAACAGTGTGTACTGGCTATGAGAGTACATTTTGTGGAGTTGTCCCACCCATCACCCCAGCCTCCACCTGCTCAGTCGCTCTGTATTTAGCCTACCTACGAGGGGTTTGATAAGTCCTAGGCTCCCTGCCATATTGTTATTTGTATGTTATGGTCGTTTAAACTCCAGGCAGGGAGCTACACAGATTATGCCAAGCATAAATGTATTACCATTCTCATTGAATAAATGGTAAAAATGACGTGAGTGTCATGACTGAAATGGAAACAAATGCAGTAACATTTACATTTGACATTTAGCAGACGCTTTTATCTAAAGCGCCTTACAACCCGCCTTACAAGTACATTTGTCTAAAGTAAGTGAATCATCTACACTCACCAGCCACTTTATTAGGTACACCTTGCTAGTACCGGGTTGGACCCCCTTTTGCCTTCAGAACTGCCTTAATTCTTTGTGGCATAGATTCAACAAGGTGCTGGAAACATTTCTCAGAGATTTTGGTCCATATTGACATGATAGCATCATTGCTGCAGATTTGTCGGCTGCACATCCATGATGCAAATCTCCCGTTCCACCACATCTAAAAGGTGCTCTATTGGATTGAGATCTGGTGACTGTGGAGGCCATTGGAGTACAGTGAACTCATTGTCAAGTTCAAGGAACCAGTTTGAGATGATGTGAGCTTTGTGACATGGCGCGTTATCCTGCTGGAAGTTGCCATCAGAGGATGGGTACACTGTGGTCATAAAGGGATGGACATGGTCAGCAACAATACTCAGGTAGGCTGTGGTGTTTAAACGATGCTCAATTGGTACTAAGGGGCCCAAAGTGTGCCAAGAAAATATCCCCCACACCATTACACCACCACCACCAACCTTTGAGTTACTGTTGCCTTTCTATCATCTCGAACCAGTCTGCCCATTCTCCTCTGACCTCTGGCATCAACAAGGCATTTTCACCCAGAGAACTGCTGCTCACTGGATATTTTCTCTTTTTCGGACCATTCTCTATAAACCCTAGAGATGGTTGTGCGTGAAAATCCCAGTAGATCAGCAGTTTCTGAAATACTCAGACCAGCCCGTCTGGCACCAACAACCATGCCATTTTCAAAGTCACTTAAATCACCTTTGTTCCCCATTCTGATGCTTGGTTTAAACTTCAGCAGGTCGTCTTGACCATGTCTACATGCCTAAATGCATTGAGTTGGTGCCATGTGATTGGCTGATGAGATATTTGCGTTAACAAGCAGTTGAACAGGTGTACCTAATTAAGTGGCCGGTGAGTGTATACATCAGTCATCATACGCAAAAATCTAAGCTATGACCAGATGCCATTGGCAATCACAATGCTAGAAGAAGGAAGGATTACTTTTTAAATGTTTTATTATTAACAGTAGAGGAACTATAGAGAGGGGTAGTGGGGGGTGAAGAGGTCTTTAGGAGGGACAGTCAAGATGTAGCCTGAAGGTCTTCAGTCTATGGTAGAAGATAGGTAGTGACTCTGCAGTCCTGACAGCAGTGGGAAGCTCGTTCTACCACCGGGGCGCCAAGACAGTGAAAAGTGACTGAACAGCGTGACTGCTGCATCCTCGTAGAGGCGGAAGAACGGAGTGATCGGGCAGGGTTTTGGGGGCTGACCATTGCTTGCAAGTAGGGAGGGGCTGTTCCCTTTACCGCCCGGTAGGCGAGCACCAGGGTCTTAAATCTGATGCGAGCTGCTATCGGGAGCCAGTGAGGGGTGTGGAGGAGGGGGGTGACATGAGAGAATTTGGGGAGATTGAACACCAGACGGGCAGCAGCATTCTGGATGAGCTGCAGAGGTCTGATGGTGGAGGCAGGGAGCCCGGCCAAGAGTGCGTTGCAGTAGTCAAGGTGGGAGATCACAAGTGCCTGGACCAAGAGTTGTGCTGCTTCTCTCATGAGGAATGGACTTATCCTGCGGATGTCATAGAGGAAGAATCTACAGGAGCGCACTGTCGCTGTGATGGTCATGGTTGTCAAGGATCACCCCAAGATTCTTGGCTGTCTGGGAGGAGGTCACAGGAGAGTTCTCAACTGTGATGGAGAAGCCTTGGAGAGGGCAGGTTTTCCCAGGAAGGAAGAGCAGCTCAGTCTTGTTAAGGTTGAGCTTGAGGTGGTGGGCTGACATCCAAGCAGAATAGTCTGCAACACACGCAGACACACGTGTCGCCACCTGTGAGTCAGAGGGGGGGAAAGAGAGAAAGAGTTGAGTGTTATTAGCGTAGCAGTGGTCGGAGAAACCATGTGAGGAAATGACAGAGTGAGGAAAATGTGGAGAACAAGTTCAAGTTCAAGTTTATTTGTTACGTCTCAAACACAAGTGCAGGGAGTAAGACTCTTGGGCTCGGTTCCTTGACAATGCAGCATACAATACAAATAATACAAATACGCAGTAGTGCAATGAGGTAGGACAAGATAAGTGACAGTGCAAGATAAGTGAGACAAGACAATAAGTGACATAATACAATCTAAGTGAGACGGTTGGACAGTGACGATTGTTGGGGACACAAGACAATAGACATGACACTATTACAGTATAAATAGTAGAGTAAAAAAGTAAAGTGGTTCAGTGGAATGTCATTATTATTGCACTGTGCTGTTGGTGTAAGAGGTGTTGTTAAAGTGACTATGTGCTGGTAGAGTCCATTCTGTGGGTGTGCTGGGGGTAAAGTCATGGGTTCGGGGTAGACTTGTTCATGAGCCTGATGGCCTGGGGGAAGTAGCTGTTGGAGAGCCTCTGAATTTTCGCCCTGAGGCTCCGGAGGAGGCTCCGTATTTTGGACGGCAACAGTTCAAACAGGCTGCTGGGTCTCTGATGATGCCCGAACCGCCTGCGCACATCTGCTTCGGTGATGACCAGGGCGCTGGCAGTGCTGTCCGCGGTGTGTGTCCTCTCTGGTGGGATGGCATTGGAGTTCTCGAAGCAGGCGTAGAAGCTATTCAGCTCGTCCGGGAGAGAGCTAGCTACAGTAGCTGTGCAGCCAGGTCTCCCTTTGAAGTCTGAGATGGTGTGTAGCCCTTGCCACATGCTGCGTGGGTTGTTGCTGCATAGTTGTGACTCTATCTTATTGCTGTATTCCCGTTTGGCTACCTTGATCACTCTGCGGAGGTCGTAGCGGGCTTTTTTTGTCGCTGGTGGTGTCACCGGATTTGAAGGCTGTATCTCTCGCAGTGAGTGCAGCTCTGACTGCACTGTTTATCCACGGTTTCCGATTTGGAAACAGCCGGACAGTCTTTGTGGGGACAACTTCCTGAATTCCAGGTTGTATGAATCCCATGACTCCTTGCGCGTACCATGTAGGTCGTCATTTATCTCGCGGTAGATTTCCCAGTCCGCGTTGTCCAGGTAGTCTTGTAGAACAACCTCTGTCTCCTTGGACCAAACCTAGACCGTTCTCACGGTGGGTGGAGCGAGTTTCAGCTTGTGTCTGTTGGCGGGCAGAAGCAGGATGGAGGAGTGGTCTGATTTGCCGAACGGAGGTCGAAGGAGGGGTTTGTAGGCATGACGGAAGGGGGTGTAGCAGTGGTCAAGAATACTTCCGGCACGTGTGTTTACATCGATGTGTTGGTAAAGTTTGGGAATTGCTTGTTTCAGCGATGCCTGTTTGAAATCGCCCACCACAATGAGAGCGGCCTCTGGGTGCTTGTTTTCTGTGTTATTGACAAAGTCATAAAGTTCGCTAAGCGCTGTACTTGTGTTAGCTGATGGTCTAATGTACACCGCTATTGCCACAACGACAGTGAATTCACGGGGTAGCCAGTGAAGGCGACACAACAACGCTCGGTATTCTATCTCCAGGGAGCAGAAAGTCTTTAGGGTATGAACACTCTCTGGTTTGCACCAAGTGTTATTGATCATAAAACACACCGCACCTCCTTGGGTCAGAGGCAGAGGATTGAATTTTGGAATGGTAGTAAGAAGCTTTAGCAGCTGATGCAGAAGAGGTGTAGTTGAGGAGGAGAGAGAGATAAGGTTTTACGTCATCAGGGAGGCTGGTTTTACTCCAAGGAGCACATAGGATCATGCTGGCCTTGTGGTCAGTGGACAGAGAGAGTCAAAGGATGAGGAAAGAGTGGACAGGAGGGTGGAGGAGGCTGCATCAGTAGATGGGAGAAGGATTCAACAGAGGGTAGGGAGGATAAGATAGAGGAATACAGAGGTGAGGGAGAGGGTTCGCAGGTTGCGACGAGTGGATACAGTATGGGTAGAGTCTGATTGGGAGATGATTTGAGGGGAAGGGAGAAGGATTCAAAATGATGGTCAGAAACTGGAAGAGGGGTAACAGTAAGGTTGGAGGTATGGGAGGATCTGGTGAAGACAAGGTCGAGCTGATTATGAGTTGGAGGAGAGTGGGGAAGGGTAAGGTTGAACAAGGAGAGAAGGTTAAGAAGGCCAGACGAGTGAAACTTCTCTGACTGGATGTTCACCCAGTGGTGTGAGCAGTGTGCCGTCCTCAGGAAAGAAGCTGAGAAGGACATCCATCTCTTCCAAGAAGTCACCAAGCTGACCTGGGGGACGATAGATAACAACAATGTGAAGTTTGACAGGGAAGGTGACAGAAACAGCATGGAATTCGAAGGTGGATATGGACAGGTGTGACAGGGGAAGGACATTATATGATCACTTCGAAGATCCCTGTGCCACCCCCTCGACCAGAGAGTCTAGGGGAGTGAGAAAAGGAGGAGGCATCATAGAGGGCGGCCGGAGTAGTTGTGTTTTCCCTCCCACTGGCAATTGACAGTGATTGGCTTCAAACACAGTGTATTCTCAACAGAAACTAGCACCCTAGGCTTCTGGCAGGATAACTACAGCAACACACTGAGTTTAAACAAGATTAATTTAATTTACTAGTGTTGAGACAGATGTTCATCACTAAAGTCAAAATGTACTTTGTAGTAACAATACCATTGTCAATTGTAACCCTACCCTGTAGTTACTTCTATACCTACATTGGGCCCCAAAGCTTAAAATTGAAGAGGTCTCTTCCAGTTAGTTCAAACTCAATACCTTTGGATGCAGTTCACAATAAGCACACAGCATTTCTGTTCCAAGTATCTCAAGGTCTGAGGCAGATGTTTTGTGTTCCCTGTGTTTTGTTATACTTGTCTTCCCATGTAAAGACATTTAAGCTTTTCCAGCAAACACAACAGCCAGATGTTAAGATAAGATAACAAAGCGGTCTTTAGAAAACATAAATACTGTATCCTGCCTCCCTAAACTATCTCTAACATGTTGAATTTGCTGAGAGATTCATTTGTTTATATGAAAGTAATAAGATATCATAACGGTTCAGTAATTTCTTTGGAAATTGTTCAACCTGGCATGTTTCTGTGAGACATTTTGTTTTTGGGAGATTACAAGCTGTTCAAAGACTATGACAACATACTAAGGTATGTTGGTTTGGAAGGCTCATGTTTTTCCACAGCAGTACATGGTATTGTAGTTAATTCCCATTTTTGGCACAGATAGTATATCTGCTGCTGAAAAACATCTCTTCATTGCCAGAAGCTGTTTATTTTTGGTGAGAGCTGTTACCCAAAATGGATATTCAGCTACTGCGGTGTCCATGTTGTCCTAACCTGGACAGTTTAAAGACTAAACTTTAAAACATTATTACATAAACACAGAAAAAGAACCCACCCACACACATAATGTGATGGGGTTTGTTTGATGCAATGTAATGGCAGGAAGGTATACTAAGAGCAGAGCCGTTGGAGGGGGGTGGGGATTTTGACCCATGCTCACTGACCACCATGACACTGACTAAGTAGTATGAAATTAGGTCATAGTGCAGTGTGTGCTTTTCTGACATGACATCTTACTGATGGCACTACTCCTGTGATGACAAACAGTGGCTTCGACAACACTTTTAGTGGGTCTGCTCTACGTGACACATTGCACAGTAAGTTAAAGTGCTTTTCAAAGAACAGAAATATATATACGTATTTGCTATTATCTTCATGGATAAGGCTATGCCCTCAAACAATACAACAATGTAGAAAAAACATTTACAATAATAGTCAGTGTATCAGTGTATTGCACCTTTATAAACAAAAAAGAAATTGTGTTGCAGTGATAAAATGTCCTTATTCAGGTAATCATTTAGCTTTCAGTACACACAGACAATGGTGTCAGAAAATATTGCATACAGCAGGGAAACACAGTGGAGAGGGTCTAGAGTGTGGGTGTCCCTGTGAAAGGTTAACGCTTGGCTCAGAGCTTTCATTTCCTGTTCTGTTTCATCTGAACAAACAAGGCGGGTGACCTGACCACCTAAAACCAAACAGAGAGGGAGAGGGAAAGAGGACAAGCAGACCACGTGACGGTGAAAAGCCTGCAGGCTGCTGTGCTGGAAAGGCAAACATCCCCCCTTATTGATGCTGCCGCTTCAGCACAACACCAGTTCTGGGAAATGGAGGCTGTCCGTACTGTACCCTAAGTACTCCCATTCAGAATCAGAATCAGAATCAGAATTATTTTATTTGGCCAAGTATATTTGCACATACAGGAAATTGACTTGACAAGAAATTTACAAAATAGCAAAGTATGAACAAAAACAACAAATTTACAAATTTACAAAAAAGAGCAGCAGAACAATACATCTTGTAGGCACAAGAGGCTGTGAAATGGTTATGGGGTATGTACACTATAAATGAGAATCATTTTAAATAATTATAAATTACACTGTCAGTGCGTTGTTTGTGTGACAGGGGGGGGGGGGGGGTCAGAGAGAGGCAGGGGGCTTGGTTGTGAGCCCCAATGCCATGGGGAAGAAATTGTTCAGGTGGCGCGATGTTTTAGTCTTGATTGACCGGAACCTTTTGCCGGATGGAAGTCCCTGGAAGAGCTGATGACCAGGATGGGAAGGATCAGTGATGATCTTTCCTGCTCTCTTACTGGTCCTGGAGTGGAACAGGTCCAGGAGAGATGGCAGGTTGCAGCCGATGACCTTCTCGGCTGACCGAATGATCCGCTGCAATCTGCCTTTGTCCTTGGCAGTGGAGGCAGCAAACCAGACGGTGATTGATGAGCTGAGGATGGACTCAACCATCACTTTCTGCGGCATGTTGAATTTCTTTAGATTAGATTAGATTAGATTAGATTCAACTTTATTGTCATTGTGCAGAGTACAAGTACAGAGACAACGAAATGCAGTTAGCGTCTAACCAGAAGTGCAAAATAGCAGAAAGTGCAATGAACAGTATTTACAGGTAGTGCAATATATGATCAGTAGTAGTGCAGTATAATATAGTATAGTATAAGCAGTATGTATAGCAGTGCAGTATAGCAGTATGTGAGTAGCAGTAGCATTATAGCAGAATAAATAGTTACAGTATGAGCAGTGTAGCAGCATATGAGCTGTATAGGTAATGCAGTCTAGCAGTATATATGTATTAACAGTAACATGAGGTAGATGCAGAATAAATATAAATATGGAATGCCGTATAAACAGTATAAACAAGTATCTACAGTATGTGCAGTAGTATTAAAGAAAATATAGGATATGTGCATTATGTGCATTATGAACAGTATGAACAGTATGGACAGGTATGTACAGAAGAGCAGTGGTATTGAGTAAGAGTAAGAGCAGGGGAGGGGAGTAATAGTGCAATAGTGCAATTGTCCGGGTGGGGGGGGGGGGGGGGGGGGTTGCGGGGGTAGTAGGTTGTCAGGTAGGTGTAGTGTTCGTGTTCAGCAGGGTGACAGCCGCAGGGAAGAAGCTGCCTCTGAACCTACTGGTTCGGGTGCGGAGAGACCTGTAGCGCCTCCCGGAGGGGAGTGGGGTGAAAAGTCTATGGTTGGGGTGAGAGATGTCCTTGACGATGCTGCGTGCCTTACGCAAGCATCGTTTGCCCTGGACAGCCTCGATGGAGGGGAGTGAGGAACCGGTGATGCGTTGGGCAGTTTTCACCACCCTCTGCAGTGCTTTCCGGTCCGATGCCGAGCAGTTGCCATACCATACTGTGACACAGTTGGTAAGGATACTCTCGATGGTGCAGCGGTAGAAGTTCACCAGGATCTGAGGAGATAGATGGACCTTCTTTAGTCTCCTCAGGAAGAAGAGACGCTGGTGAGCCTTCTTTATCAGGGTGGAGGTGTTGAGGGTCCAGGAGAGGTCCTCAGAGATGTGGACACCCAGAAACTTGAAGCTGGTGACTCGCTCCACCTCAGTCCCGTTGATGAGGATGGGGGTGTGTGCGCCAGCTTTAGACTTCCTGAAGTCCACAATGAGTTCTTTGGTCTTCTTGGTGTTGAGAGCCAGGTTATTGTCGTTGCACCACACTGTTAGGTGCTGGACCTCCTCCCTGTAGGCCGACTCATCGTTGTTGCTGATGAGACCGATCACCGTTGTGTCGTCTGCAAACTTAACAATGGTGTTTGAGCCATGTACAGGTGTGCAGTCGTAGGTGAAGAGGGAGTAAAGGAGGGGGCTCAGCACACAGCCTTGTGGAACGCCGGTGTTCAGGGTGAGGGTTGAGGAGGTGTGGTTGTGAAGCCTAACAGACTGCGGCCTGTTGGTCAGGAAGTCTAGAATCCAGTTGCAGAGGGAGGGGTTGATGCCCAGTTGCCTGAGTTTGGAGATCAGTTTGGAGGGGATGATGGTGTTGAATGCTGAATTCTTCAGCTGCCGTAGGAAGAACATCCTCTGCTGGGCCTTCTTGATGGTGGAGGTGATGTTCTCCGCCCACCTGAGGTCCTTTGAAATGATTGTCCCCAGGAATCTGAATGACTCCACAATGTTAACTGGGGAGTCACACATAATGAGGGGGGCGGTTGGGGCTGGGCTTCTCCTGAAGTCTACTACCATCTCTACAGTTTTTAGGGCGTTCAGTTCCAAGTAGTTCTGGCTGCACCAGGAAGCCAGGCTGTCAACTTCCTCCCTGTAGGCGGCCTCATCACCATTGGAGAGTAATCCAATGAGGGTAGTGTCATCCGCGAACTTCAGGAGTTTGACAGAAGGGTGGCTAGAAGTGCAGCTGTTGGTGTAGAGGGAGAAGAGTAGAGGAGAGAGCACACAGCCTTGTGGGGCTCCGGTGCTGATGGTCCGGGGCTCCGAGACAAGCTTGCCCAGCCGTACCTGCTGCTTCCTGTCTGTCAGAAAGTCAGTGATCCACCTGCAGGTGGGGTCAGGCACGCTCAGCTGGGATAGCTTATCCTGGAGGAGAGCTGGGGCGATAGTGTTAAATGCAGAGCTAAAGTCCACAAACAGGATCCTGGCGTAGGTGCCGGGGGAGTCTAGGTGCTGTAGGATGAAGTGAAGTTCCATGTTGACTGCGTCGTCTACAGACCTGTTGGCTCTATAGGCAAACTGCAGTGGGTCAAGGAGGGGGTTGGTGATGGCCTTGAGGTGGGTGAGCACGAGGCGCTCAAAGGTCTTCATTACCACAGAGGTCAGGGCGACTGGTCTGTAGTCATTAAGGCCTGTGATCCTCTGCTTTTTGGGAACTGGGATGATGGTGGATGTTTTGAAGCAGGCAGGTACCATGCATTCAGCCAGTGAGGTGTTGAAGATGTCCATAAACACTGGAGACAGCTGGTCTGCACAGTGCTTCAGTGTGGAGGGGGAGACAGCATCTGGTCCAGCTGCCTTGCAGGGGTTCTGTTTCTTTAACAGTTTGTTAACATCTCTCTCCTGGATGGAGAGAAGTGCGACAGGGGGGAGGGGGCTGTAGAGGTTAGTGTCTCTGTCCAGGCTGGGAAGGAGAGGTGTGATAGCTGTGGGGGAGGGTTGGTTTTGTGGGTCAGAGTCAGGGCTGCTCCATTGTCTGTCGAATCTACAGTAGAAGTCGTTCAGGTCATTTGTAAGTCTGAGGTCATCCATAGAGTGGGGGGATTTGGTTTTGCAGTCTGTGATCACTCGAAGGCCTTTCCAGACTGACAAGGAGTCGTTGGCTGCAAACTGTTGTTCTAGCTTCTTTGAGTACTGTCATCTGGCCTCCTTAATCTCCTTGCCAAACGTGTACTTAGCTATTCTCTCTCTCCATCTCCCTCTCTTTATGTTTTGCTTACAAGTCCTCTTCTTGCTCTCATCCATGTGCGCAGTCTGAGAGAGAGAGAGAGAGAGAGAGAGAAAAACAGGAAGGCAAAAAAAAAAAACAGTAAGAGGAAGAGAGTCAGAAAAAAACAAAGGGATAGAATTAAGAGATAGACAGGGTGCTAGGGCAAAAGCAGTCTCGACCAGAAGTGCTTAAGACATGGTGTGCATTCTCCCAGGAGGCCTGTCTGTGCAGTCTATAAATGGAAATAGCAGAAAAACACCAGGCTTCCCTCGCTCACCCAGGACTAGGTTATGCCTTATGACAGTGTCTACTTTCTTTATCCTAAAAATGCAACTCCAATGTAATCTAGTCCACATTTGCTGCAAGTATCACTATTCAAATTAGTTCATACTATAAGTGACATGACCTACTTTGATTGGTTCTCTGGTTTTCATCCTGGTAATGCCTATCCCTGTTGTAGACGTGCCCTAGATTGTCTCGTTGTGCTGTGGCGTTCACCGCATATCTAGGACAGCCCATATCTGACAACAATGACACCTAATGCAATAAAGGTCTTTGTATCTTTGTGAATGCACATAATGTATAACATGTCCTAATGTGTTCAAAACTTTAATAAAGACCTGCAAATAATATATCAGAAGATTCAACCTTCGCTAAGGAGAAGATATGTTGATACTGAGATGTTATGCTATTGTTATCATAGCACAATCTGATAGTTCATTGAAGTCATGGTGTAGTTGTCATGTCAAGTAGTTGTCATGTCTCTGTGTTGTATTTGTTTTAAAATGTAAATGTGATCTAGAAACGTAAACAATATATGTAAACAATAAAATTCACATATCTTGGTATCACCTGCGTAAGAAGCACTGGCCCTATATTAACAAAACATTTAATTAAAACAGAAACAGTCTGTCTGGTGTGAATGGCGGCTCTCTCTTCCCCCCGTTGAACAGGTGACTGTGCTGAGTCCATGCCTGCCCATACCTGTGTGATTGCATCAGCCTCAACATAGCCTTAGGGCCTGAGGGCTTTGGGGCGTCCATCACTGGCACCACACCACCTGCTAACCTCATCCCCCACCCAATCTGCCCACCTGCTCCAATGGTGAGCAGACACACCCTGCTCTCCCTCCCTCCATTCTGCAGCTAATGACAAGCTAGCCTAGGCCAGGACCACAGAAAAGACACAGAGACAGAGCTCCAGCATTCCTGGCCATAACACAAGGAGGAATCGACAGCACTGCAGGCCTTTTGTTTAGCTGCCGGTAACTCCTGTGTTTTGTTTGGTCGTTTACCTCTTCCATCTCTCTCCTCTTTCAGGGTTAATTCTAGAATGTGTCCTTTGAGGCAGTAGTGATTTTATCTGAGGAAAGAAAGACAACAAATCTGAGAAATACGTGGTTTTGAGTGTCTTGGTAAAAACATACAGAGGCCCTTTGGCTATTGTTGTAAGGTTTAATGAACATTTCAGGAGGGATTATGAAAAGAAGAGTGAGAGAGGCAAGGAGCCACACCTCTGCTGTAAGGACTAAGTCTGTGCTCATCTTTGTCATCATTGTTTTGGTCATGATACAACAGTATGTGTTTATCTGGAGCTCATGTCCTCTTTCCCTTAGTGACAAAAAAATATTTGATTCTGGATGTTTCCTGGTCTGTGATTTCTGATTTCCAGGTTTGTTATAATATAAAAATATATAATTTAAGATTGGCAAAACCTAGCTAGAAAATAATATGTAGGTCTATGCTTTTTTTTCACATCCGCATCTAAGAAACTTTATTTTCATACTCCAAACTTAATTTCAAGAAGATTGTTACCTAAGAGAAATCATTTTACTTTAATCTGTACAGGATTTTTGGGTAATTACTGCATCCTACATATCCCTCTATCAGTGGCAGAAAGGAGTATGTAATGTAATGTTGGGTTAAGTAATGATAACAGCTATAACTTGGTCTGCATTTCTCTCTGGGTCTTTATTTGTTTTCCCTACGGTCTAAGGTGAGTAATACTGGCTCAGCGTTGAGTAAACAGCCTGGTTGTTCTTGTGCTTAAACAAGGCCCACATAACAACCTGCTGCTTGAGGTGGAGGTCTGTTTTTCCCTGCGGCATATCGGTCACCCTGAGCCAACTATGAATCCTTACAGTCAAAACATATTGACCAGGTGACAGATTCTACACAACCACAAGTCAAACACTCCATGGGCTGCAAAGCTACACAGGTTGAACCTGAACTAACATGATGTCACTGACAGATAATTAACTTAACAAATTGAACTTGTTTCACAAAAATGTTGTCAAGAATGTTCTTCAGAGGCGAACTACACTACTCATGTAGACACAAGACTATGAGGAGGGAAGGAAAAGGTTCTGATCAGGGCTAAGGTATTTCTTTGATTCATCTTGACACTTTGCTTTCAGTAATTTGTAAAAGACTGCTGACCCAGTAAGGCACCACTGCACCATCATAACTCACAAAGAATGGGAGAAAATCAACAGAGGTCGTTCAGCAGGGTTTCAGACACTCAAGAAGCACGTGGAGAGGATTGTGCTGGCCTTGATGTCAGTGGACAGAGAGAGTCAAAGGATGAGGAAAGAGTGGACAGGAGGGTGGAGGAGGCTGCATCAGTAGATGCCCTCAAACAGTAGGGAAAAGGATTCAGCAGAGGGTAGGGAGGATAAAACAGAGGAAGAGACAGTGGTAAGGGAGAGGGTACGCAGGTTGCAACAGTGTGGGTAGAGTTTGACTGGGAGGGGGTGGATTTGAGGGGAAGGGAGAAGGATACAAAATGATGATCAGAAACTGGAAGAGGGGTAACAGTAAGGTTGGAGGTATGGGAGGATCTGGTGAAGACAAGGTCAAGCTGATTGCCTGCCTTATGAGTCAGAGGAGAGTGGGAAAGGGTAAGGTCGAACGAGGAGAGAAGGTTAAGAAGGCCAGACGAGTGAAATATCTCTGACTGGATGTTGAAGTCACCCAGTAGTGTGAGCGGTGTGCCGTCCTCAGGAAAGAAGCTGAGAAAGACATCCATCTCTTCCAAGAAGTCACCAAGCTGACCTGGGGGGACAATAGATAACAACAATGTGAAGCTTGACAGGGAAGGTGACAGAAACAGCATTGAATTCGAAGGTGGATGTGGACAGGTGTGACAGGGAAGGACATTATGTGACCACTTAGGTGAAACGAGGACCCCTATGCCACCCCCTCAACCAGAGAGTCTAGGGCAGGGGTGCCCAACCTTTTTTGACCCAAGATCTACTTTTCAAGTCGCCAACCTCCCGAGATCTACCAGTCCAGTGTCAACATCGATAACCCACACACATCGTTTCCAGCCTGCAGTAACTAACCTCACAACACTTTTTCTTGTTGTCACACAACCACTAGACATCACATCACAAACCCTCCCTCTCTCAAACACACACACACAGACAAATTCCTCTCACACAGTTGCCAGTTTGCATAGTGTGCTGTAGCACAAACCCGCTCTCTCTGCTCCTCTCTCTCTCTCTCACACACACGCCAATCTGCATGATGAGCAATAGCCATAACTGACCTTAATATGAACCAAACAGAAAAATAAACCAGATACAAAACAGGTAGATCTCTGTGTTACGACTCCAGATGAAAACTCGTCTACGTCTAGGGGCGGTAGAGGAGTCGCAACAAAAAGGTAGTACATCAGACTTATTGTAGGAATTAAACAACCACAAACCACAATTCAACTATGTACAGTTATTTATTTCCTCAGGGAAAACACAACACAAGACACACGCCAAGGAGAAAAGGGAACTACGAGCGGTGCCAAAGCAAAGAAATCATAAACAAAAGTGATGTCCTAAACTAGTGCAATAGTAAGCTATACTATCAGGGCTATGCTAAAGTGCTATGCTACACTAGATTAGGACATACATGGGGCGGCACCCACTCCTAACCTGGTGAATTGTAACAAAGGTGAGCCTGAGTGTTGGAAATGTAAACCCATGGGTCTCTTACCTACTCACCTTACCCCTATGGCGTACAATTAACAGACAGACAAATTATGAGAAAAACAATAAGTAAACAATGACGTAAATATAAGATAGATGTAAACAAGTACGTCGGAGGTTTCGATCAACCAGGCAACAGTGAGTCGACAGCAAACACAAGACTACGGTGAAAATGGGTTGACTCCCGAGGGGAAGTCCAGCGGAGCTTTTAAAGGACACGGACAGCCCTCTGATTGGTCAGGAACAGTGATGAGTGATGGGGACGAATGGCCAATTGCTGACGGACACCTGAATGTAGAGTGATAGGGTAAGGGAAAAACAGAAGGAAACACAAAACACAACAAGGATACACACACATGTAGGAGTGGGAACGTAACACTCTGAGTTTGAAAAAAGGAAATCACTTCCTACCTTAGTGGGAGACCTGGCACTGGGAGGAGGAGGCTAGCTTCTCGTAGTCAGGAGTGTAGGAGCTGGTTGCAAGGCGTAGGCAGGCTGCAAGGT
Source organism: Argentina silus (assembly GCF_951799395.1). Taxonomy (NCBI): domain Eukaryota; kingdom Metazoa; phylum Chordata; class Actinopteri; order Argentiniformes; family Argentinidae; genus Argentina; species Argentina silus. Next base: position 18,278,781 of record NC_139654.1, read on the forward strand.
GGTCATCAGTCATTGTTGATCTGTACTTGGACTTGATGATTTTCATGTGCGAGAAAGCAGACTCGCACAAATAAGTTGATCCAAAAAGAGCTGTCAGGTTCAAGGCACATCTTCTGAGATTGGGATACTTCTCCTCCACCAGTAGTTTCCAGAACACTACATGCTCTCCAGGTTGAGCGGATGTTGATCTGGCTTTGATCTCAATGTCATTTTGCAATGTCAAAATCTCATCCTCAAGAGCGGAGCTTTCCAAGTCGAAAAGTGATTTGACTTTGTCGGCAATGTCACCAACATCAATACTTGCACCAAATGGATAACACATATAGCTGGCTACAGGCTCGATGGATGCAAAGTCAGTAAAACGCCTCTCAAACTCTGACGAGATGCTCTGAACATGCTCCTCATAACGTGCACTGTCAAGCTGTATCACACCTTTACCTTGACGTTGTAGTTCTGCTTGCATGTGAGGGAAGTTGCGCAGGTTACCACGCTGCAGCCTGCTTGACATCAGCTGTAGCTTGCTTTTAAACGTGTTCACTGAACTCATCATGTTGACTACATCTTTATCCTTACCCTGCAGCTCTAAATTCAATTCATTGAGCTCGCCAGTGAGATCAGTGAGGAAAGATAAATCTAAAAGCCACTGGTGGTCCTCTAGCTTTGTATGGTAATCCACATGTTTTGAAAGCTTCAGGAAGTCCTTGATTTCAGGCAACAGCTCCGTAAATCTGGCCAAAAATGTACCTCTGCTTAACCACCTAACATCCGTGTGAAGCAGCAGGTCTGTGTGCTCAGCATCATTCTCCTCCAAGTGAGCACGGAAAAGCCTTCTCTGCAGACTCCTGGCCCGAACTGAACACACAATCTTCATTGCAATATCCATCACTTCTTTCATATTTGAAATCTTTCCACACAACGCTTGCTGGTGAATTATACAATGATAATTCAGGATATCTGGGAAAGATTCACTTTCTTTGCACAGTGCAATGAACCCACTGGTGCGGCCCATCATAGCAGGCGCCCCATCAGTTGTGATGGAGATCAGCTTGAAGAGCGGCAGTTTTGTCTCGCTAACAAATCCCATGAAAGCATTAAACATATCCTCACCTCTGGTGTGTCCTTTTAATGGCAAAATGGTGAGTAGCTCTTCCTTGGCGCTCATGTCTTCAAAAACCATCCTGATGAAAACACACAATTGTGCCACATCCACCATATCAGTCGACTCGTCAAATTGGAGGGAAAATGCTCCTCCACATCCACAGCCATTCCCTCACATCGCCTTGTAGTCGTATTGCGGGAGAGTTGCACTTCTTTAATAGCCTTCACGATCTCTGTTTTATTTTTAAAGTCGTCAAAAAGGCTATCCGCTGCCTCGAGAAAGGCTTCCTTCACAATATCGCCGTCTTTGAATGGCTTCTTGTGTTTAGCAAGGACGTGACTGACGCGATAGGAAGCAATAGTTGCGGCCTTACCCTGGGTCTTCGGTTTGGTGAAGATTGACTGCCGTGCTGCTAGCTGTGCTTTCAAATCCTGCACTTTTGTGGCGCGTAAAGGCGTTTTTGCAGGGAAATCCCTCTCTTAGCTCCCGTGTACCGTTTTAAAATGCCGCTCCAGATTCCCTTTCTTTGCCAACGCCACCGTTGCATTGCAGATCAAACAAACAAAAGGCTTTGAATGAGAATAAACAAAAAAATAATCTTCCTCCCATTCAGGGTGAAAATGGTAGGTCTTGGCTCGTTTCACCTCAGACATGTTAAAGTTTAGGAGTGCGTAACCGCTCTGATCGCTAGCTGCTAGCTACTGTTGACAGCTGTCAACTTCCTATCATGCATGTCACGCGCTACCGTAGGTTAACCGTGACCTACTTTTTTATTTTTTTTAATACTTTTGTGGACGTGTTTAAGAGACTGATAGGGTGCGCAGGCAAGGACTCATGATAGGCTGTAGTGTACATTTAATACAAAATATAACACACACACACACACCCACAAAACATATCCAACGACGCATAACTACAACAAAACAAAACATACAGTTACACATAAAAAAAACTTTTATTTTTTTCATTTTTTCCTACACCCCTCGCGATCGACTTGGGATCAGTCCGCAGTCTACCAGTAGACCGCGATCGACTGTTTGGGCACTCCTGGTCTAGGGGAATGAAAAAAGGAGTAGGCATCAGAGAGGGCTGCCGGAGTAGCTGTGTTATCCGGTGTAATCCATGTCTCTGTGAGAGCCAGGAAGTGGAGGGACATGAAGCAGGCATAGGCTGAGATAGCCTCTGCTTTCCGGACCGCTGACTGGCAGTTCCAAAGTACTCCCGCGACAGTGAGGTTGTGGTCAGTTTGGCATAGTGGGTAGACTAGATTTGATGCGTTGCGAAGGGGAGTATAACGTCTGTGTGTCCTCCTGAGGGATGAAATAACAGGAATGGGGAGAAAGCACATTGTGGTGTAGACGGATTTTGGTGGCACCAGCCTTGATTTCAATGTGTATAACTATTTACAGTTGAATGAGCCTGGCAGACATCCTGATGAAATCGCACCCTCACTATTTGTCAATTCCTTTGCGATTGTAATGTATCTCACACCTTGTCCTTTGTTGGGAATGATATTTAAGGAGAGGGACAGTGAGATATTCTTTGAGTTCACCCGAGTTAGGCCCACGGCCACCGGTCTCCCGTGTTGTTGGAACTTAGTCAAATGTTGCTTTGAAACTGTTAAATTGGTTAATTTGTACTTTATTCTCATTCTTAAAGGTTCTGTTAAAACAGCACGATATAATCGTGACCATAATCATGTTATCACAGAGTTTACCATTAATGTCTAATGTTCACATGCATAGTTAGCAACACGTAGACTCGAGTCATCACATCAGGTATTTGATCATGTGTAAACTCCTCACGATTTCTTCTGACTTAAAAGCATGGTCACAGCATATTGGGTATTCTTAATGGAATGTGGGAACAGATATGGTCGATTGTCTGTCACACCGGGATGAGCAAAGCATTATCAGCCATTATTAACCATGAAATATCTTTTGGAGTCAGATATAACGTAATGTTAACGTGTTGTGGCGCCCGCCCCGTGCCTAAGCCCATGCGCGAGTGTGGGAAGGTGGTAAATGGAGTGTATATCTCGCCTCGCTTTGTCTCTGCTGTCCCTCTCTTGCCCCGTGTTGTCTTTGGCAGGACCATGTATGGAGTTCCTGCGCCCCAAGGGGCCACAGCTGCAACCCGTGGAGATAATCACCGTATGCCCATACATGGAGTTCCTGCTCGTCAAGGCACAGCTGAAGGGCATCAGCAGGAGCAGCAGAGACCGTACAAAAGGAGCCAACGGAGCACCCAGTGGAGGGGAGTTGCTACGGCGAACCAAGGAGCAGTTGATGAGAGAGAGAGAGAGAGAGAGAGAGAGAGAGAGAGAGAGAGAGAGAGAGAGAGAGAGAGAGAGAGAGAGAGAGAGAGAGAGAGAGAGAGAGAGAGAGAGAGAGAGAGAGAGAGAGAGAGAGAGAGAGAGAGAGAGAGAGAGAGAGAGACCATTGTCCAGTGTATGACCCCTGACCATAGGAGAGCCCCATTTGAAGCCCGACCCCGAGAGCCCGCTACGTTGCCAACCTTCGCCTGTCTGACTACCCCGCTGCCGCCCCGACCTGGAACGTAAGAGGACCACCCACCGTGTACCGAACCCCCCTGCTATCTTCACGACACGACGCCTTCTCACCCCCACCCTCTCTCTATCATTTCCCTCTCCCCGCTAACCGAATAAATATCTTTGATTATAATTCTGGTGTGGACCTCTCTGCTTACACTGTGTTTGGGTCCGTGACGCGCCCGCACACCCCGGCGGCCGTCACAGTTGGTGGAGAATGCGGGCATAGCGACCCGGGACCCAAACGCAGTGAACCGCAGAGACACCAGGGGGCCAAGCACCGGGAAACCAGTCCAGACCCCGCCATTGCCACTGGTACGGATTTCCAGGCGCTGATAGCGCAGCTCGTGGACCTCAATGTCAAGCAGCAAGCCCGCCATGAGGAGCTCGTCGCTGGCCAAGGGCCAGCACAAGTCCGCCACTCCGGCCCAATTCCTGGTCAAACAAACGGGGGACGACGACGTGGAGGCGTACCTCCAGATGTTCGAGAGGACAGCACAGAGGGAAGGCTGGGCCCCCGATCAATGGACAGGCCTGGTGGCGCCATTTCTGTCAGGCATGGCCCAAAGTTGCTATCAGGACCTCTGCGCGGACGGGCTTGTGCCATACCCAACCTTGAAGACGGAGATCGTCAAGCGGCTCGGCCACACCCTTTTGACCCGGGCCCAACAGCTCCACGAGTGGACCTTCGACCCGGCCGCTTTCCCCCGGGCCCAGATGCACGAACTGACTCGGGTGGCCAACAAGTGGTTGGTATCTGACCCCCCTTCCCTGGGGCCGGTGGAGAGGGTGGTCATGGACCGATACATGAGGGCACTGCCCCACGAGGCCCGGAGGTATGCGTGCCAGAACAACCCCCAGTGCGCCGAGCAGCTGGTATCCCTGGTGGAAGGCTACCAGGCCGCCCAGGGCGTGATGAGGGTGGCCCGGACACCGAAAAGAATCCCGCCCCTGTTACCGACAAGTCGCCCGGAGGCGACGGCCGACCGGAGACGCTGTTTCTCCTGTGGTGAGGTGGGTCATCTGTCCTGGGCCCCACGCCCAGGAGGCGTCCATACACTCGGCGAGCTACCCCGGACGGCCCTGCGGGCTCCTGACGGCCTGTTGGGCTCAGCCGACGGGAACACCCCCGATCACCCCGGTGCGCATCAACGGGCAGGACGCCACGGCGCTCGCCCGGCCCCAGTACACCCAACGGCCCTACCTACCCGAAACCCTCGCCGTAACCTGTATCCATGGGGAGACCCGGCATTACCCCACTGCCCACGTCCGGCTCCAAACCACCCGGGGCGTCTTCCAGGGGACGGTCGGAGTCGTCCCGGAGCTGCCCGTGGAGGTGCTGATCGGGAGGGACACTCCCCTATTCCAGGAACTGTGGAGCCACATGACCCGAGAAGACCCGGCCCGGGGGGCCCACCGAGGGAAGAGAACCCCACGACCGCCCAAACTGTGCGCCGTGAACGAGGAGGGAGCGGGAGACTCCACGGACCCCATCTCCGAGGGCGCCGGCAGCGCCGCCGCAGAACGGGCCTTCGCGGAGACCCAAGCCGTCGTCACGGACAGCGACTCACCCTCCCCTGACGATGGCGCCGACTTAATGGGGATGTTCCTGGAGGATTCCGACGCCGCCCCACTGCCCGCCCGCCTGAAGGGGAGGTTCGGGACAGCTCAGATGGAGGACCGCAACCAAGCCAGCGTGCTGCAGCAGGTGAGCGTGGTTGATGGGCAGCGGATGGACGGGGTAAGGGACTTGCCAAACCCCCATTTTGCCATTAAGAACAGTCTAATGTATCGTATGAACGTGACTAACGGGGCCAGACAGGAACAGCTGGTGGTGCCCAAAGCCTATATTCCCTCAGTTCTCCAGATGGCCCACACCCACCTCCTGGGAGCGCACCTGGGGGTAGCGAAAACCCTGGATCGGATTCAGGCACGGTTCTACTGGCCCGGAGTGAAGAAAGCGGTGGAGACTCACTGTCGGCAGTGCCCCGAGTGCCAAATGGTGGCGCCCCGTCCCCATGTACGAAGCCCCTTAATCCCCCTCCCTATTATCTCTGTTCCTTTCAGCCGCATTGCGATGGACCTGGTCGGGCCCCTCCCCAAGAGCAGCAGTGGGTACCAGTACATCTTGGTGATAGTGGACTACGCAACCCGGTACCCCGAGGCCATTCCCCTCCGCACTATGGCCACCAAGGGTATCGCCAAGGAGCTGGTGGTAATGTTCACGCGGGTCGGCATCCCCAACGAGATCTTAACTGACCAGGGCACCCCATTTATGTCCAAGATTATGAAGGATGTGTGTCGACTCCTGCGCATAACGCAAATTCGCACTTCAGTATACCACCCCCAAACAGACGGCTTAGTGGAAAGGTTCAATCAGACACTAAAACAGATGGTAAAAAAGGTGATGGAGTTGGATGGGAGGAATTGGGACCAGCTCCTCCCCTTCCTGATGTTTTCCATACGGGAGGTGCCCCAGGCTTCCACGGGGTTCTCACCCTTCGAGCTGCTGTACGGGAGACGGCCCCGCGGACTGCTAGACCTGGCTAAGGAGGCCTGGGAGCGCCAGCCATCCCCCCACCGCACGATGGTCGAGCACGTGGAGGAGCTCCGGGAATGGATGGCCACCCTGTGGCCCCTGGTAAGGGAACACATGGAGGCGGCCCAGACCGCACAGGCCCGAACCTACAACAGGGGGACGCAGCCGAGGGAGTTTGTGACGGGAGACAAGGTCCTTGTCCTGGTACCTACCTCCGAGTGCAAGTTCCTGGCAAAGTGGAACGGGCCGTACGAGGTGATGGAGAAGGTAGGACCAGTCAACTACCGGGTAAGACAGCCGGGAAGGCGGCAGCCCACCAAGATTTATCATGTGAATTTATTAAAGAAATGGGTGGCCCCCGCCGCCATGCTGTCTGTGTCAAACCCCCTCTCCACACAGAAACCCAAGTCGGAGGACGTGCCATTCGGGGAGCAGCTGACCGAACGACAACGACACGACCTGACCGAGGTGGTCGCCAGGCACCGCGACGTCTTCTCCACCGCCGGGCGCACCACCCTGATCACCCACCCCATCATAACAACCCCAGGGAAAACGGTAAAACTCAGGCCCTACCGTATCCCCGAGGCCCGAAGGACGGCCATAAACCAGGAGGTGCAGGCGATGCTGGAGGCTGGCATCATAGAGCGGTCGCGGAGCACCTGGAGCAGCCCCATCGTGCTGGTGCCCAAGCCCGACGGGAGCATTCAGTTCTGTAATGACTTTCGCCAGCTCAACGCGATCTCACAGTTTGATGCCTACCCAATGCCACGGGTCGACGAGCTGATCGAGAGGCTGGGCAGGGCCCGGTACATCACCACCCTGGACCTCACTAAAGGGTATTGGCAGGTGCCCCTCGCACCTGAGGCAAGAGAGAAAACGGCGTTCTCCACCCCGGACGGACTATTTCAGTTCGTGCAGCTACCGTTCGGGCTTCACGGGGCGCCGGCCACGTTCCAGAGGCTCATGGATCACGTGCTCCGTCCCCACCGCGAATATGCGGCCGCCTACATCGACGACATCATCATCCACGGAGAGGAGTGGGGGGCCCACCTGAAACAGATGGAGGCTGTGCTGCAAGCCCTACGAGAGGCGGGGCTCACCGCAAACCCAGCCAAGTGTCGGCTCGGCCTCCAAGAAGCAAACTACCTGGGGTTCACGATCGGGAGAGGGTGTGTCAAGCCCCAGGTAGGGAAAGTCGAGGCGATCCGCGGGTGGCCCCGCCCCCAGACAAAGAAACAGGTACAGGTTTTCGTAGGGCTTGCCAGCTATTATCGGCGCTTTGTTCCCCACTTCTCTTCCCTGGCAGGACCCCTCACCGACCTCACCCGCGCGCGCATGCCGGATCGGGTCAAATGGACGCCGGAGGCGGAACAGGCGTTCGCAGGGCTGAAGGAGGCACTCTGCACGGACCCAGTGTTGGTGACCCCGGACTTCCAACAACCGTTAGTGGTACAGACGGACGCATCGGAGACCGGGGTGGGTGCCGTCCTTTCCCAGCTAAGAGAAGGCGAGGAACATCCCATCATGTATATCAGCCGTAAATTGTTCCCAAGAGAGAAAAATTACTCAACTATAGAGAAAGAATGCCTGGCCATTAAATGGGCACTGGAGTCCCTCCGGTATTACCTACTGGGGCGGCAGTTCACCCTGGTCACCGATCACGCACCACTGGTCTGGATGGCGAGGAACAAAGACAGCAACGCCCGGGTCACCCGCTGGTTCCTCTCCCTTCAGCCCTACTCCTTCGACGTGGTCCACCGAGCCGGGGCCGCGCATGGGAACGCCGACGCCCTCTCACGGCGGGACGCACTAGGAGGCTGGGCCGCCCCTCCCGCGAGGTCGGAGCTCAGGAGGGGGATATGTGGCGCCCGCCCGGGAAGGTGGTAAATGTGTATATGAGTGTATATCTCGCCTCGCTTTGTCTCTGCTGTTTCTGCTGTCCCTCTCTTGCCCCGTGTTGTCTTTGGCAGGACCATGTATGGAGTTCCTGCGCCCCAAGGGGCCACAGCTGCAACCCGTGGAGATAATCACCGTATGCCCATACATGGAGTTCCTGCTCGTCAAGGCACAGCTGAAGGGCATCAGCAGGAGCAGCAGAGACCGTACAAAAGGAGCCAACAGAGCACCCAGTGGAGGGGAGTTGCTACGGCGAACCAAGGAGCAGTTGATGAGAGAGAGAATAAGCCAAGTCACCATTGTCCAGTGTATGACCCCTGACCATAGGAGAGCCCCATTTGAAGCCCGACCCCGAGAACGTCCGAGAGCCCGCTACGTTGCCAACCTTCGCCTGTCTGACTACCCCGCTGCCGCCCCGACCTGGAACGTAAGAGGACCACCCACCGTGTACCGAACCCCCCTGCTATCTTCACGACACGACGCCTTCTCACCCCCACCCTCTCTCTATCATTTCCCTCTCCCCGCTAACCGAATAAATATCTTTGATTATAATTCTGGTGTGGACCTCTCTGCTTACACTGTGTTTGGGTCCGTGACGCGCCCGCACACCCCGGCGGCCGTCACAGTGTGTTAGTTGGTCATGTGACCACTTGTGTTGAGTTTGCTTCATCATGTCTTATGTTTGACCCGTCCTCTATTCTTCAGTGTTTTATTTTCATACTCTTCAGTGGTAGTTACAGGTATAGAGTTAGAGGGTTTGCAAGGCAATACGAGATGCAGGTAGCACTAAATACACTCAAGAGTAGCAAAAACAAAAAAACAAATACTTCTCTCAGGCCTTCCTCGATGGACTCCCGCAAGATTGACTCCTTGTAATGACTGTTGACCAAGGCAGAGGACTCAATCGCACGACTCGGAACAAAAGCTTAATCCAAAAGAATAATGCTTTAATTCCAGAAAAGAGTTCGGGACACACAGGTAGACAATTAGTAGGGAGGCAGATATCCAAAAAGGGGTAGACAAGGCAGGGTATGGTATTCGGGTAGTCAGTCAAATAGGAGGCAGATAATCCAACAGGGAATAGGCAAAAGACAAACTAACAACGATCAAAAACCAGGTAGACAAGAAATCACTAAGAAAATCACTGGGACGTTTTGACACTAAGGCACAAAGACGAACTGGCAACGAGACAGGAGAAACACACAGACTAAATACACAGGGAATGATGATGAGGAACAGGTGAATCCTATCAGGCCGGGGTAAACGATCACACAGGCGGGAAACACACAAGGGCAGGTAGTGAAGTGTTTGGAACGAGAGATAAGGTGAGAGACACAAAAATAATCAGTGACCAAAAATAATTAAACAAACATGAAACAAAGACAAACAAACTTACGAACAAGACATAACACTCCTTCATCTTTGTGTCAGGAGGCTGTCGCTCTTAGACAGTCAAGACAGAAGTACAGATTCTGTAATTGCTGATAACCCAGCAGTTGCAGCCCCTCCCACCCAACGATCGGTTAACAACCAGCTAGTCTAGAGACAGAGTTCCCCACTAAAGTCCAAATGTACTGTATTTGCTGCCAGCCACTGCTGCCAGCCACTTAAGTAGTTAACAAAGTTTTCAGCCCCTCCCATGGCAATTGACAGCAAATGGCTTCAAGAGATACAGGATAGAACAACAGCAACACACTGAGTTTAAACAAGATTAATTTAACTTAATTAGTCTAGAGACAGAGTTCACCACTGAAGTCCAAATGTACTTTGCCTCTTTGTCACTACAGCACATGGCAGCTAGGATTCCTGAAAACTAGGAGCAAAGATGGCGTCACCCCAGCAGTGACTCAGAGACAGAGAGTGTGCCCTGGCTGAACTTCCTGTTTCAGTCTGCGGCAGATATAGGGTTTCTCCAGCCTAGCCACACAGGAAGTGAGTCACACTTATTCACCAGCTATCTGAAGACTGCAGACTCCGCCTGCCCCCGAGTGACAGGCCGTGGAGGAGGCCCACTCCCCCCATGCCTCCCAATCCCTGTCCCCTCCTTTAGGGTAGTGTACCGTTTCAGAGCTCTTCCCTGCGGTTTTGAAAACACTCCACTGAAATCTCATCATGTCCCTTAGAATTCCTGACATACATTCTCCATCAAAAAACTGCAGTGTGTTAGACAGCTCTGGAACTGTGGCCCTAAAGGTGAAAAAATAGTCCTGGCTCACTGTAGTACAGCACTTTCCCTCATCCTTGTTATTGCCATTGCTTGCCCAACTGTGACGATGGGAGCATTTCCAGTAGCAATTTGCAATCACTTAAGACTCTAAAGGCAACACAGTTAAAGCAATTATCCCTTTGTGCAGTTTTTCTGATTTTAAGAGAGACTCAAATACAGAAAGTGCAAATATACTGTACAAGCTTATGCAACACAATTCATTCTAAAGCCAGAAACAGCTTTCACTGGGTAACTCCTGCCTTTTATTAAACAAATACAGTAGACCTATATGTTCTGCATTTCATAAATATTCCCATATGTACTGTGAGCTGCTTACTGAAAATTGGGGCTTCAAAATGAATAAGTAAAGAACAGAAATAACATTGAGAGAGGAATTGGAAGCTAGCTTGGAATTGGCCTTGATTTTCTGTTATCCTTCTATACTTCCTAACATCCTTTCTAACATACTTCCAGACCTGCATAGCTATTGACTCCATGGAAAAATGGATCTGAGAAGTGGAAATGTAATCCCAAAGGCCTGAACAGCCAGGAAGGGGGCTGGCATCTGATGAGAGGCAGGGAGGCGCTTCTACAGAACCTACCCACATCCTACAGTCGCACACACCCCAGAACCATTCAGGCTAATGGAAATGCACACATTTAACTGAATTAAAGGCAAAATCACACAGTATAATTAAAAACACAGTTGAGATAATTTTCCTCAAAAATATGCCAATATAAATAGAAGTAATAGTTTGATGTTACATAGAGTATGATCTATTTTGAGTGGTACTGTCGTAGAATTTAAATCATAGTATTTTGAAATAAAATACCGTTACCCAGAGCTGTTGATTCATTCAGAGACTCTATTCACAGAGAACGAAGCTGGGTCTGGTTTGCAAAGTTGAACCCCTTTCACTTCCGTTACCTGTCCTTTTATAAACATCACACAGGTCAACGCCCTTCATTCAAATTCCTGTCTACTTACACCAATGATATTTAAGAACTACATTTCGTCATCCAGGGGCTACTCCCACCTGACGTGGTGTCGGTCCGTCTGTGGAGAGATCAATTGACCTAGGCTGTTTACAACTGTGTTTATTACTCATCTATCCTGTTTCTGCAGCTTTGATCTATTGTACTCCATTGTGTTCATACCCACTAGTCAACCCCCACTTATCTGATCTCACCCCTTCTGAGTTCCAGGACCATCTGGTGTCCTTGTGACCTTTTCCCCTAGGTGTGGGATTACAACCCTTATATTGTCTTTAAATTTATCATATACTCCCCCCTTTGGGACTTAATAGTCCCACATCCTATATTAATAAGTTGTAAATGATATACTAATAAAACAGGTAAGTGATTTTAAGACAATCTACATAGGCAACTCACAGAAGTAAACATAACCTGTATGGCATCATCAATATGACATTCTATTAGCTCCTGGGGACACGCCTCCTTTACAGGTGGGGGCGAAAAACCCCAGCCTCATACATGGGAAAATTCCCCCACGGTTCTCACCTTATCCAATCATCATTGAGCAACCACTTTACAGGTCTGCAAATGAGCACCCGTCCCCATGAGCAACAACTTAACTACATTTAAATGACTACACAAATTGTTAAAAATGTAAAACATCACACAACACATCAACCTATAATGGGACTTTATGTCCAACACAGGGGACCATTCCCTGTCTCTGAACCATGGCCATCCCATTGTGCCTCTATGCATACATTCAACATGGTCATTCTATCAGTACTATACACAATAATTGTTACACATAACACTTTAAAACACATCTGTGGGGGGACATGCAGCGTTCGGCCTGTAGAGGGAGCTACAGGACCGTGGCCAGGGTTGTGTCGGCGAGGCTTCGTTGCACACCTGTTGCAAATAAAGCCTCGTTGACTAGTGCTTAACATGTGTGTGCCTCTGCTTTTTCAGGAGGTGGGCTGGGAACGACAGGGGTTTCTTCCGAGACAGACGACTGAAAAGTCGCAAGAACTTTGAGACGGGCTGAAAAGCCGATAGAGTGAATGTACGTGCTAATAAACGGGACAAAATCCCTCACTACGATACTGCGTCTGCCTCTGTGTACAACGAACTGTGTTACATTGGCGCCCAAACTGGGACACAGAAATGGAGACGCTGACGACGGCCATATCAAGGATGGTGCTCATACTAAAGCAGCAGACCATCCTGCAACAGAGCCAGCAGGCCGCGGTGGGGGAGATGACAGCGGCGAGGGCTGAGGACCGTGCCCTCCTCCAGGACCTCGCCAGGGCCATCAAGCCGGCGCCGGAGACCGGGTCGGCACAAGGTCCCCCCAAGATCCATCTCCAGAAAATGGGGGACCAGGACGACCCGGAGGCGTTCCTCGCGGTGTTTGAGGGGACGGCGAGGATCTCGGGGTGGCCGGACGGAGAGTGGGCCTAACATCTGCTGCCCCTCCTGTCAGAGGAGGCGCAGCTCGCGGCCCACAGCCTACCAGCGGCCGCCCAACGGGACTACCCGTCCCTGGCCCGGGCAATTCGGGACCGCCTGGGCCTCACACCGGAGGAGCACCGTCGCCGGTTCCGGGCCCTGACTATGGAGGAGGGGAGCCGGCCCTTCGCCTACGCCCAGCGGCTGCGGGACAGCGCGTGGCGGTGGCTGGACCCAAGGAACAGCTCGGCGGAGGAGGTCGGGGACCGGGTAGTTCTGGAACAGTAACTCACGGGGCTCCCGGCCCGAACCGCTGCCTGGGTCCAATACCACCGCCCCCAGGATCTCGAGGCCACCGTGGGATTAGCTGAGGACCATCTCTCCCTCCCACCGCGGGATCTGCGACGACCAACCCCGGCCCCGCGCCAGGGGGCGGGGGGCCGGCGCCCAGGAGGAGCCGAGGGACCGGAAGGGGAAAGGCCGGCGCCCGCCCCGAGGACGAGATGGCAGGGGCGCACCCATCCGGAGCCAGCCCTGGCCCCACAGGTAGCACCCCGAGCGACAGGGGGGGTGTGTTGGCGATGCGGACGGCCGGGCCATGTGCAGGCCGAGTGCCCGGTGATGGAGGTGGGGCAGGTCGTCCACATCGGCGACATACCGGGCCCTCCCCCCAGACCAGGAGCGGCGTATCGTGTTCCGGTAAGGATACAGCATGATACGCACCAGGCGTTCTTGGATTCGGGCTGCATGCAGTCCATGATCCAGGAGCGCCTGGTTCGACCGGGGGCATTGTTGAAGGCGTCGAGGGTGTTGGTGAAGTGTGTGCATGGGGACGTTCACGAATATCCTGTGGTCGCTATCAAAATTCATTATGAGGGAAAAAAACATAGTGTACAGGCGGCGGTTAGCCCACGCCTCACGCATCCCCTGATTCTAGGTGTAGATTGGGAGGGGTTTCCTCAAGCGGTAAAGAGGGCTACCGGGGTGCGTGCACCACAGCGAGGGAGGTGTGAGGCGTGTAATGTGCTCTGCGCTGAGGCGGCGCCTCACGACATTGCCGGGGAGCCGGAGCCGGCGGGGGGGTCTCACCCCGAGATTTCCCCGCCGAACTATCCGCTGCTAGGCGACTTCCCCCTCGAGCAGTCTCGTGACGAGACCCTAAGATCGGCCTATGACCAAGTGATAGCAATTGATGGTACTTTGGTACGGCCAGACACAGTGCGCACCCACCCCTATTTTGCGATTATCAGCGACAGGTTATATAGAGTAAGTCGTGACTCACATAGTCAGGAGGAAGTAACCCAGTTGTTGGTTCCCCGCAGCCGCCGCGAAATGTTCTTCCAGGCGGCTCATTTCAACCCCATGGCGGGCCATTTAGGGTATGATAAGACACTGAACCGTATAATGGTTCGATTTTATTGGCCGGGAATTCGGGCAGAGGTGCGTAGGTGGTGCGCTTCTTGTCGCGAATGTCAGTTGGTAAATCCCCCGGCCATTCAACGGGCCCCCTTGCGGCCCTTACCATTGGTCGAGAACCCATTCGACCGCATTGCGATGGATATTATCGGGCCATTTGATCGGTGTACACAGGGATATCGATTTGTGTTGGTCTTGATAGATTACGCAACCCGATGCCCCGAGGCAATACCGCTGCGCAATATCTCCGCCAGGAGTGTAGCGCAGGCATTGTTTCAAGTAATCTCCCGCGTGGGAATCCCGAAAGAGATTCTCACCGATCAGGGCACTAATTTTATGTCACGCACCCTCAAAGAACTGTATGGCTTGTTGAACATCAAGGCGGTTCGAACCAGTGTCTACCACCCGGCCACTGATGGCCTTTGTGAGAGGTTCAATCGGACCTTGAAGTCAATCATCCGGAAGTTTGTACACGAGGACAGTCGGAATTGGCATAAATGGCTAGATCCCCTGTTGTTTGCGGTACGGGAAGTCCCCCAAGCTTCCACCGGGTTTTCCCCGTTTGAATTACTCTACGGGCGTAAGCCCCGGGGTGTCCTAGACCTTCTTAAAGAAAATTGGGAGGAAGGGTCTAGCGACAGTAAAAGTGAGATTCATTACGTCCTGGACTTGCGCACAAAGCTCCACGCCCTAGGGGTTATCTCACGCGAGCATTTGCTGCAAGCCCAGGAGCGTCAAAAGCGCCTATACGACAGGGGAACTACCCTACGAGAATTTACACCAGGAGACAAGGTGCTCGTACTGTTACCCACCTCCAGCACGAAATTACTCGCGAAGTGGCAAGGGCCGTTTGTGGTCACACGTCGCATGGGGGACGTGGATTATGAGGTAGTACGCTCGGACCGGGGGGATAGCTTGCAGGTGTATCACGTCAATCTCCTAAAAAAATGGAACGACGTGGTCACTGTTGCTCTGGCTACAATAATTCCAGAGAGAGAGGAGTTCGGTCCGGAAGTCCCAAAATCGAAAGTTAGCACTCCGGTCGGTATTGATAACCATCTCTCTGCTAGCCAGGCCACGAATGCTGCATGTCCCCCCACAACATCATTGTCCATTCAAATTGTCAATATTCCCAAAGGGAATATAGTCCTTGTATGGCCAGGGTTTCGTCTTCCTTGATGATTGTGGCCATGTTCCTCCCCTGAAGGTGTAGCTTTTAGCGCTTGCTAGTCCTGGCTGGGAGTCTAGACGATCTCGTCATCATCGGATGAGGGGGCAGAAGACTCACTGCTGCCTCCCCAGTCGAGAACAGGATATAGGTCTAGTTGGCCTCCCATTCTGTTGAGTGCCATTGGAGCTATCCCTCTGGTTACACTCATCTGCTTAATTGTGCCCTGTATAAAAAGGATCTCAAAACAGGCATTATACAACAAAATAACAGTCCTAACACTACAATCACAACCATTATTCCCATTCTCGCCAACATTCCTCCCCATGATCCTAGGATGTTGTCAAACCAGTCTAGTTTCCCAAAGTCTGTGCCCTCATTTCTTCGGTGCTCCTGTACGATCTCACCCATTCCGTCGTCTTCTTCTCTGGTTTGCCTGAGTTCTTGCCTCGGGACCCTGGTGCCGGGGTTCAAGTGGTACCAGGTTAGACTCCCTCGGACTTGTATTGCAGTGGGGGTGGCTCTCACTACCTCGTACAATCCCTCTCTCCTTGGCTCGTTCCACTTCCTTCTGAAGACTTTGATGTACACCTGGTCTCCTGGAGTTCTAGGATTGGGCAGGGGTGTCTCCGGCTCCAGCTGCTTGTTTTTTTCCTGTGAACATATAACTTTGTTTATCTCAGTTAATCAATTAATATATTGTTTCAATTCTATCTGGCGTTGTTCAAGTGGTGGTCCTTTGTAAGGTCCTCTTATTGTTAGCACTGGCATGGGTCAACCCGTAAGCATTTCATGCGGTGTTAAATGCGTGTTTCTGTTAGTCTGCATGCGATAATTCATTAATACAAGTGGCAAGGCATTTACACAATTAAGCTTTGCGCTGGCACATATCTTATTCAGCTTTGTTTTGAGGGTACCATTTATTCTTTCTACCATTCCTTGTGATTGTGAATGGTAGACACAACCCAATCTTTGCTTTATTCTTAACTGCTGTATGACTTGTTTCACAGTTTTCTGAATAAATGCTGCACCGTTATCTGAGCTAATCTCATTAGTTACTCCAAGTTAGAAATGTAACCACTGTTCCTTGCTTCTACCCATCTGCTGAACCTATTTATAACAACAAGCATGTATCTCTTTCCAATGACCTTTTTTATCATGTCTCCATAGTCCATTACCAAATTTGTAATTTAAATGTTTTTAATTAATTAATTTATAAGTTTAAATGCATTTTCTACCATTGCCTGTACATAGGGTGCCCAATACCCTTGGATTTTTATCTTTCTCACAACTTCCCCCCTTGCGCAATGGTCAAAACCATGCGCACCAGTGATCAAAATCCCCAGTAGCACCATAGGCGCCACTATAGTACCCTCATATGATCTCCACAATCCTGTAGAGTCTACCTTCGCCCCCCTTCGGAGCCACATGGATTGCTCAAACGGCCCTGCCATCTGTCACGCCTGAGGGTTCTGTCTGGTGACTCTGGCGCCCCCCTCTGGCCACACAGGTCAGTGCCTCCCAATCTGCCGGGATTCACCCTCATCCGCTTCACCTGTGTGTTCCCTCATGTCCTTGTCCGAGATTCTCTCCGTTGTTTGCTAGTACCCAGTCTGTCTGTCTGTTAGCTTCGCTATTGTCGCCTGTCCCTGTGTTCCCCGTTAATATTACCTTCCGCTTATTAAGTGAGTACCTTTGTTACGGAGCTGGTTTTTTCTCCGCCTTTGTTTTATCGTTTTGATCCCAGTGTTTGTTTGTTCCTGTGTCCCTACCCGTTCTTATTAAAGATTACCCAGTTCTCGTACACTTCACGCTGTGGTCTGAGTATCTCTCCGCTTTTGGGTCCACCACACTACCACCCAGCCCTAACAGAATCTCGGACCAACATGGACCCAGCGGAGATACTCAGGCTGCGGGAGGACGCCGCAGCACAGCGTGAAGTGTTAGCTCAGCATGAGCTAGGGATGCAGCAGGTGGCCGAGAGCCTCCGCCAACTCACCGCCATGGTCCACTCCATGTCGGAGGCTCGGGAAGCCGCCGCTGCACCCACACCAACACCGCCTGCTCCAGCTCCCCAGATCCCAGCACGGGAGCCCCGCCTACCACCGCCTGAACGCTACGGCGGACATCCGGAGGGCTGCAGAGAGTTCCTCACCCAGTGTTCCCTGGTTTTCAGTCTGCAGCCCTCATCCTTTCCCACAGAGCGCTCCAGGGTTGCCTACATCATCACCCTGTTGACGGGCCGCGCCCTCTCTTGGGCTACGGCCAAGTGGGAGCGCCAGACACCGGCGTGCTCCGACGTCACGCTGTTCACCCGGGAGATACGGAAGGTTTTCGACACCTCCCGGGCGGCGTCGGGGCAGGAGGCCGGTCGTCGCCTCACGGCCTGTCGGCAGGGTGAGCGCTCCATGGCGGACTACGCCATGGAGTTCAGGACCCTGGCTAGGGAGGCAGGTTGGGAGGAGAGCGCGCTGGTCGTCCTTTTCGCCTGTGTGAGGGGCGCTGGACCGTCCAGAGCCCGGACCGGGATGGCCTCCGTTAGCTGGATGAGTGGGACACCCCATCCAGCCGCCAGGCTCGCGTCCATCAGGTTCCCCGCTGCTCCAGAGTCGACCAGGGCGAGGACCCTCTGTTGGCCGGAGCCCCACTGCACTGCGCTCCGGAGAAAGGTGCGGGGGTCTCCAGGCATGGAGGGTGGATCCCGTCCCGCTCTCCAGACAGTTCGACCCGGTGGACCTTATCCTCGCCCCTGTGTCCTGGGGCGGGAGCCAGACCCCGGGGGGAGCCCGCCAGGGAGACTCTACGTACCTGGGTTCACGCGTCCCCCCTCACGGGTCACCCAGGGGCCGCCAGGACCTTGGAGTTCATCCGGAGGAGGTTCTGGTGGCCCACGGCAGAGGGGGGTGCGCGCGCAGCAAGATCCCCATCCCCAAGCGTCCCTGGTCCCACATTTCCCTGGATTTTATTTCGGGCCTTCCCCCTTCCGACCGGTTCACCACTATCCTGGTGGTGGTGGACCGGTTCTCTAAGGCGGCCCACTTCATCCCCCTTCCCAAGCTGCCCTCGGCCCGGGAGACCGCGGACCTGATGATGCAGCATATCTTCAGGATCCACGGTCTCCCCCAGGACATGGTGTCGGATCGGGGTCCCCAGTTCGCCTCCAGGTTCTGGAAGGCGTTCGCCAACAGCCTCGGCGCCTCCGTCAGCCTCTCCTCCGGTTTCCATCCCCAGTCCAACGGGCAGACGGAGCGCGTCAACCAGGATCTGGAGGGCGTGCTGAGGTGCTACGTCTCCGGGAACCCTGCGACCTGGAGCCGGCGACTGTCCTGGGCCGAGTACGCTCACAACACCCTCCTCTGCTCCTCCACTGGCCTGTCCCCTTTCCAGTGTCAGTACGGATACCAACCCCCCCTGTTCCCTGAGCAAGAGGCGGAGGTGCCCTCGGTCCAGGCCCAGGTCAGCCGGTGTCGCAGGACCTGGAGACGGGTGCGGGCGGCGCACAAGAAGGCCTCGGCCAAATCCCAGCTCCAAGCCAACCGCAAGCGTCGCCCGGCCCCGGTCTTTCGCCTGTCGCTGAGGGCGAGTCTAGTATGGCCTTTCCCCGGCCTGAACATCACTCCCAGAGTTACCCAGGTTATAGCGGGCTAGGCCCAAAGCCTGAGAAGGGTCCTAACACAACGGGTAAGGCTACAGGTCGCGCTGAGTATATGCTATGGGTGTGTACTCCGGAGGAAAAGCCGAAGGATGAGGAGGCAAGGAACACCTTCGTTATTAGAAAAGGGCCACCCGAGATGGAGACGAAGGCACAGGCCGGGCCTAGTGAAAAGAGGGCATCCACCAAGAAGGAGAAATTACCCTTGAACACCCAGGAGATGGAGCCAAAAACGATGAAGGACAAGGCTACAGATACCGCACCGGTAAGCATTAGACGCGAGTTAAGGCCACGTCGACCCGGTGGACCACGACGACACAGTGGGCTGGTCTATACAACTGATTCTGACACCGAGTCGGCTGACTCCGGGTCTGCCTCTGATACCTCTGAATATAGGCCGGAGGCTAAGCCCAGCAGGCACACCTACTATCGGCCGAGATCTGTGATGGACAAACGTATGGGTCGCAAAACTCCCGGAAGGACCACTAAAAGCCAGGGGGTTCGAGAAAAGAAGGTGGTTACACCACCACCCCCGCCAATATCACCAACCTCCTCGGATACGTCGGAGGAGCATTTAGCCAACAACCTCCAATACCACCCAGCGGAAGATGAGGCAATGGAGTATATAGAACTACCACCCGGCTGGGTGGTATTGGACAAAGTAAACTCCCTTCCCGGTTCACCTGTCCAAAGCTGTTGGACCCTAGACACTCCTGTCTCAACTGACTCCCCTGGTATGCCTTTTGCCTCTCTCCTCTCGCCTGTCTCCCCCTATTGACCTCCGACGACTAACCGATGTCATTCAAGAGCCAGGGACCGACCCGGTCCCGCTTGAACAGATGGAGGAAGAAGGTAAAACTGAGTATATGTCAGTGATTGTTATATCAGAGGAGGACCCAATGCAAAACCCCACTTTAGAAGCGGAGACCATACAGGAGGCTATGCTACAGACCCCCCCTCCAGAAATATATTGCGAGATCGATCTCACTGATCTCTACGAGTTTTTCCTGCCACAGCTGGAGATGCCAGTCCTGGCCATGGAAGAAAGGATGGAGCCGTTCATCAGCCCTGCCTTCCCGGATCAGTAAAATGATAAGTTGATGCAAAACATATGTAACCACATAATTGCTTAAAGAGGATAAAATGATTCATAAATAGTGTAACTGCATAAATTACCTACAAATGATGAGTAGAAATCAAAGATAATGAAATTGAAGTGATAAGTTGATTCAAACATGTGTAAACCGCTTAAACTGCTTAGACATAACTAGAATGTGAGTATATGACCCTGTGTCACTATATCTGCTTAGGCCTCGTTGTAATGACGGCCCGCTAACAAAGAAAGTGCTAAAAATATAAGAATAACCATGTTTGACTGTGTGATCTTGCTCAGAATTAATCACTGAAGTAAGACACTATATTACTGAAAAGCTGTAGTCATGGGTGCAAAGTGTAACCACTGTAGGAAAGGAGATGTGGAGTAAGGCCCGCCGGGAGGGGCAGGTCAGGTGGTGGAAAGTCCCCAACTGAAAAGTACCATGGCGTCCAAAATTAAGTGTGAACATGTTAAGAAATGTGTAATACTAATGATATGAAGAATAGAACGATTTACTGGTTCTAGGTCCTTTAAAATGATTGATTACTATATGGTTATACGGTTAGAGAATGTGTTGATGTGATAGGGCCTAAAAGCCATACTTGCTGAGGGACAGAAAATGGCCTAACCACAGTGTTGCGAAACCTGGTATCATAGCAACCCCCCTTCCTCTTTTTATTTTTATAGTCTCTGGAGAAAATGCACTGCAGGCCTGCTATGCAAAAACAGAGATACACACTATACAAAACAGAGACACACAATGTTCTGACATAGACACACATACACAAGGTAGGGAGGTACCTTAGCCAGGGTATAAAACAAGCTTTTCGGGGCATTTCGCTGGTCATTCCCCGCTGCGGAGCATATGAACCTGAAGCATCGGAGCAGGAGAGAGTGTGTTGGAGACCCGGAGCTCATACTCTGATCAAATTCTGACTCACGAATTGCAACCGCTGAACAGCTATTGAAGACGAGTTTTCTTGACAGTACTTGGACAACATTTTAGTGACTAGACCCCACTCTGAAAACTCCACAGTTCCTCTCTCAGCACGGGGCTCCTCCCTTAGCTGTTGAGGCTGTGGCAGTGAGGAAGACTGGGGGCTATTATTATAGGTTTTCACAAATTCCTGGATCACATTTAGACATATTATTATAGGATTGATACTTGGACACATGATTTCAGGATCTTCAAGATTTCAGGTTCATCCAGAATTCCGGATACTCGAGATTTCAGGATCATCCAGAATTCAGGATTCTTCAATCAATCAAAGAAAAATAATTTTAGTAGATTTTCTAGGTTTTACTCGTCAGGGGCAAAGCTGAGGCCCCCCGCGGGGAATCAGAGCGTCTTGGCTGGGTAGAGGAAACTTGAGCTCACCACCACAACCACGGCGGAAAGAGGAAACGGGCCTGCTCCACGAAGTGGAACTGGAGCCTCTCTAAATTTCACTGACGAACAGTAAAACAGGCAGAGTAGGGATAGAGGTATGGCTTTATTTACTTTTAGGATTTTTACCATGTTTCTATATTTTATCTGATTAACATTTTAGAACACTGTCTGTAACCCCATTTTATGATATTTTAGCTATGCTGTAATGCTTTGAACCATTATTAAAGATCATATCCTGCATTCAAAGCAACAATGTCATGAAATTTAATGGTTTATTATTTTTACTTTAAATTGTATAACTCAGTATAAGTCATATATTTCCTCCTGGTAATGTGAAAGGTTATAGGTTACTGTGCATGTGTTATCATAGGATCTGAATGGTTATATCTGACCCATTATTATTACCTCCTTTGGGTATATTATACATACCGATAAATCTTTTATCCGCAACCACACCAACTTGCACTCGTTAAGGTTAGAGCAGTCGTTCAACCATAGAGATTGCCCACTTCTGTGTACGGTTTTATAGGGGTGAATTTTCAGTACATTTGAAGTGGGTGAAGGAAGCTTATATGGAGGAACTATGGGATTCTTAGACTGTTAACAGCGGAGTGAATCTAACCGCCACCGACCTACACCGGACCTAAGGTCCAGACCTGTTATTAGAGGGTTGGTACCGGAGCCCTGTAAGGGGCTTTGAGTTCTTTTTATTATTTTTATATTTTTAATTCGAACTCATCTGCCGGGAGACACGCCCGGGCCAGAGGGTGTGGCTCTCGACCCGGGACCTTCCCCTCCGGGTCAAGTCTCAGAAGCTGTCCCCCCGCTTCGTGGGCCCCTTCCCGACCTTCCATGTCTCCCTCCTCAAGCCGGTCGTCCCCTGGCCCCCCCACCTCGTCTCATCGAGGGACAGCCAGCCTACACTGTGGACAGGATTTTGGGGTGTAGAAGGGTGGGGAGGGGGCTACAGTACCTGGTGGATTGGGAGGGGTATGGCCCGGAGGAACGGACTTGGGTGCCCCGGCGGAGTATACTGGACCCTGCCCTGATTACGGACTTCCACCGCCTGCATCCCGGGGCACCTAAGTAACGGCTGGTGCCGTTCGTCGGGGGGGGGTACTGTCACGCCTGAGGGTTATGTCTGGTGACTCTGGCGCCCCCCTCTGGCCACACGGGTCAGTGCCTCCCAATCTGCCGGGATTCACCCTCATCCGCTTCACCTGTGTGTTCTGTCCCCTGTTTGCTATTTAGCCTGTGTGTTCCCTCATGTCCTTGTCCGAGATTCTCTCCGTTGTTTGCTAGTACCCAGTCTGTCTGTCTGTTAGCTTCGCTATTGTCGCCTGTCCCTGTGTTCCCCGTTAATATTACCTTCCGCTTATTAAGTGAGTACCTTTGTTACGGAGCTGGTTTTTTCTCCGCCTTTGTTTTATCGTTTTGATCCCAGTGTTTGTTTGTTCCTGTGTCCCTACCCGTTCTTATTAAAGATTACCCAGTTCTCGTACACTTCACGCTGTGGTCTGAGTATCTCTCCGCTTTTGGGTCCACCACACTACCACCCAGCCCTAACAGAATCTCGGACCAACATGGACCCAGCGGAGATACTCAGGCTGCGGGAGGACGCCGCAGCACAGCGTGAAGTGTTAGCTCAGCATGAGCTAGGGATGCAGCAGGTGGCCGAGAGCCTCCGCCAACTCACCGCCATGGTCCACTCCATGTCGGAGGCTCGGGAAGCCGCCGCTGCACCCACACCAACACCGCCTGCTCCAGCTCCCCAGATCCCAGCACGGGAGCCCCGCCTACCACCGCCTGAACGCTACGGCGGACATCCGGAGGGCTGCAGAGAGTTCCTCACCCAGTGTTCCCTGGTTTTCAGTCTGCAGCCCTCATCCTTTCCCACAGAGCGCTCCAGGGTTGCCTACATCATCACCCTGTTGACGGGCCGCGCCCTCTCTTGGGCTACGGCCAAGTGGGAGCGCCAGACACCGGCGTGCTCCGACGTCACGCTGTTCACCCGGGAGATACGGAAGGTTTTCGACACCTCCCGGGCGGCGTCGGGGCAGGAGGCCGGTCGTCGCCTCACGGCCTGTCGGCAGGGTGAGCGCTCCATGGCGGACTACGCCATGGAGTTCAGGACCCTGGCTAGGGAGGCAGGTTGGGAGGAGAGCGCGCTGGTCGTCCTTTTCGCCTGTGTGAGGGGCGCTGGACCGTCCAGAGCCCGGACCGGGATGGCCTCCGTTAGCTGGATGAGTGGGACACCCCATCCAGCCGCCAGGCTCGCGTCCATCAGGTTCCCCGCTGCTCCAGAGTCGACCAGGGCGAGGACCCTCTGTTGGCCGGAGCCCCACTGCACTGCGCTCCGGAGAAAGGTGCGGGGGTCTCCAGGCATGGAGGGTGGATCCCGTCCCGCTCTCCAGACAGTTCGACCCGGTGGACCTTATCCTCGCCCCTGTGTCCTGGGGCGGGAGCCAGACCCCGGGGGGAGCCCGCCAGGGAGACTCTACGTACCTGGGTTCACGCGTCCCCCCTCACGGGTCACCCAGGGGCCGCCAGGACCTTGGAGTTCATCCGGAGGAGGTTCTGGTGGCCCACGGCAGAGGGGGGTGCGCGCGCAGCAAGAACCCCCGTCGGGCCCCGGCGGGTCTCCTCCGCCCCCTTCCCATCCCCAAGCGTCCCTGGTCCCACATTTCCCTGGATTTTATTTCGGGCCTTCCCCCTTCCGACCGGTTCACCACTATCCTGGTGGTGGTGGACCGGTTCTCTAAGGCGGCCCACTTCATCCCCCTTCCCAAGCTGCCCTCGGCCCGGGAGACCGCGGACCTGATGATGCAGCATATCTTCAGGATCCACGGTCTCCCCCAGGACATGGTGTCGGATCGGGGTCCCCAGTTCGCCTCCAGGTTCTGGAAGGCGTTCGCCAACAGCCTCGGCGCCTCCGTCAGCCTCTCCTCCGGTTTCCATCCCCAGTCCAACGGGCAGACGGAGCGCGTCAACCAGGATCTGGAGGGCGTGCTGAGGTGCTACGTCTCCGGGAACCCTGCGACCTGGAGCCGGCGACTGTCCTGGGCCGAGTACGCTCACAACACCCTCCTCTGCTCCTCCACTGGCCTGTCCCCTTTCCAGTGTCAGTACGGATACCAACCCCCCCTGTTCCCTGAGCAAGAGGCGGAGGTGCCCTCGGTCCAGGCCCAGGTCAGCCGGTGTCGCAGGACCTGGAGACGGGTGCGGGCGGCGCACAAGAAGGCCTCGGCCAAATCCCAGCTCCAAGCCAACCGCAAGCGTCGCCCGGCCCCGGTCTTTCGCCTGTCGCTGAGGGCGAGTCTAGTATGGCCTTTCCCCGGCCTGAACATCACTCCCAGAGTTACCCAGGTTATAGCGGGCTAGGCCCAAAGCCTGAGAAGGGTCCTAACACAACGGGTAAGGCTACAGGTCGCGCTGAGTATATGCTATGGGTGTGTACTCCGGAGGAAAAGCCGAAGGATGAGGAGGCAAGGAACACCTTCGTTATTAGAAAAGGGCCACCCGAGATGGAGACGAAGGCACAGGCCGGGCCTAGTGAAAAGAGGGCATCCACCAAGAAGGAGAAATTACCCTTGAACACCCAGGAGATGGAGCCAAAAACGATGAAGGACAAGGCTACAGATACCGCACCGGTAAGCATTAGACGCGAGTTAAGGCCACGTCGACCCGGTGGACCACGACGACACAGTGGGCTGGTCTATACAACTGATTCTGACACCGAGTCGGCTGACTCCGGGTCTGCCTCTGATACCTCTGAATATAGGCCGGAGGCTAAGCCCAGCAGGCACACCTACTATCGGCCGAGATCTGTGATGGACAAACGTATGGGTCGCAAAACTCCCGGAAGGACCACTAAAAGCCAGGGGGTTCGAGAAAAGAAGGTGGTTACACCACCACCCCCGCCAATATCACCAACCTCCTCGGATACGTCGGAGGAGCATTTAGCCAACAACCTCCAATACCACCCAGCGGAAGATGAGGCAATGGAGTATATAGAACTACCACCCGGCTGGGTGGTATTGGACAAAGTAAACTCCCTTCCCGGTTCACCTGTCCAAAGCTGTTGGACCCTAGACACTCCTGTCTCAACTGACTCCCCTGGTATGCCTTTTGCCTCTCTCCTCTCGCCTGTCTCCCCCTATTGACCTCCGACGACTAACCGATGTCATTCAAGAGCCAGGGACCGACCCGGTCCCGCTTGAACAGATGGAGGAAGAAGGTAAAACTGAGTATATGTCAGTGATTGTTATATCAGAGGAGGACCCAATGCAAAACCCCACTTTAGAAGCGGAGACCATACAGGAGGCTATGCTACAGACCCCCCCTCCAGAAATATATTGCGAGATCGATCTCACTGATCTCTACGAGTTTTTCCTGCCACAGCTGGAGATGCCAGTCCTGGCCATGGAAGAAAGGATGGAGCCGTTCATCAGCCCTGCCTTCCCGGATCAGTAAAATGATAAGTTGATGCAAAACATATGTAACCACATAATTGCTTAAAGAGGATAAAATGATTCATAAATAGTGTAACTGCATAAATTACCTACAAATGATGAGTAGAAATCAAAGATAATGAAATTGAAGTGATAAGTTGATTCAAACATGTGTAAACCGCTTAAACTGCTTAGACATAACTAGAATGTGAGTATATGACCCTGTGTCACTATATCTGCTTAGGCCTCGTTGTAATGACGGCCCGCTAACAAAGAAAGTGCTAAAAATATAAGAATAACCATGTTTGACTGTGTGATCTTGCTCAGAATTAATCACTGAAGTAAGACACTATATTACTGAAAAGCTGTAGTCATGGGTGCAAAGTGTAACCACTGTAGGAAAGGAGATGTGGAGTAAGGCCCGCCGGGAGGGGCAGGTCAGGTGGTGGAAAGTCCCCAACTGAAAAGTACCATGGCGTCCAAAATTAAGTGTGAACATGTTAAGAAATGTGTAATACTAATGATATGAAGAATAGAACGATTTACTGGTTCTAGGTCCTTTAAAATGATTGATTACTATATGGTTATACGGTTAGAGAATGTGTTGATGTGATAGGGCCTAAAAGCCATACTTGCTGAGGGACAGAAAATGGCCTAACCACAGTGTTGCGAAACCTGGTATCATAGCAACCCCCCTTCCTCTTTTTATTTTTATAGTCTCTGGAGAAAATGCACTGCAGGCCTGCTATGCAAAAACAGAGATACACACTATACAAAACAGAGACACACAATGTTCTGACATAGACACACATACACAAGGTAGGGAGGTACCTTAGCCAGGGTATAAAACAAGCTTTTCGGGGCATTTCGCTGGTCATTCCCCGCTGCGGAGCATATGAACCTGAAGCATCGGAGCAGGAGAGAGTGTGTTGGAGACCCGGAGCTCATACTCTGATCAAATTCTGACTCACGAATTGCAACCGCTGAACAGCTATTGAAGACGAGTTTTCTTGACAGTACTTGGACAACATTTTAGTGACTAGACCCCACTCTGAAAACTCCACAGTTCCTCTCTCAGCACGGGGCTCCTCCCTTAGCTGTTGAGGCTGTGGCAGTGAGGAAGACTGGGGGCTATTATTATAGGTTTTCACAAATTCCTGGATCACATTTAGACATATTATTATAGGATTGATACTTGGACACATGATTTCAGGATCTTCAAGATTTCAGGTTCATCCAGAATTCCGGATACTCGAGATTTCAGGATCATCCAGAATTCAGGATTCTTCAATCAATCAAAGAAAAATAATTTTAGTAGATTTTCTAGGTTTTACTCGTCAGGGGCAAAGCTGAGGCCCCCCGCGGGGAATCAGAGCGTCTTGGCTGGGTAGAGGAAACTTGAGCTCACCACCACAACCACGGCGGAAAGAGGAAACGGGCCTGCTCCACGAAGTGGAACTGGAGCCTCTCTAAATTTCACTGACGAACAGTAAAACAGGCAGAGTAGGGATAGAGGTATGGCTTTATTTACTTTTAGGATTTTTACCATGTTTCTATATTTTATCTGATTAACATTTTAGAACACTGTCTGTAACCCCATTTTATGATATTTTAGCTATGCTGTAATGCTTTGAACCATTATTAAAGATCATATCCTGCATTCAAAGCAACAATGTCATGAAATTTAATGGTTTATTATTTTTACTTTAAATTGTATAACTCAGTATAAGTCATATATTTCCTCCTGGTAATGTGAAAGGTTATAGGTTACTGTGCATGTGTTATCATAGGATCTGAATGGTTATATCTGACCCATTATTATTACCTCCTTTGGGTATATTATACATACCGATAAATCTTTTATCCGCAACCACACCAACTTGCACTCGTTAAGGTTAGAGCAGTCGTTCAACCATAGAGATTGCCCACTTCTGTGTACGGTTTTATAGGGGTGAATTTTCAGTACATTTGAAGTGGGTGAAGGAAGCTTATATGGAGGAACTATGGGATTCTTAGACTGTTAACAGCGGAGTGAATCTAACCGCCACCGACCTACACCGGACCTAAGGTCCAGACCTGTTATTAGAGGGTTGGTACCGGAGCCCTGTAAGGGGCTTTGAGTTCTTTTTATTATTTTTATATTTTTAATTCGAACTCATCTGCCGGGAGACACGCCCGGGCCAGAGGGTGTGGCTCTCGACCCGGGACCTTCCCCTCCGGGTCAAGTCTCAGAAGCTGTCCCCCCGCTTCGTGGGCCCCTTCCCGACCTTCCATGTCTCCCTCCTCAAGCCGGTCGTCCCCTGGCCCCCCCACCTCGTCTCATCGAGGGACAGCCAGCCTACACTGTGGACAGGATTTTGGGGTGTAGAAGGGTGGGGAGGGGGCTACAGTACCTGGTGGATTGGGAGGGGTATGGCCCGGAGGAACGGACTTGGGTGCCCCGGCGGAGTATACTGGACCCTGCCCTGATTACGGACTTCCACCGCCTGCATCCCGGGGCACCTAAGTAACGGCTGGTGCCGTTCGTCGGGGGGGGGTACTGTCACGCCTGAGGGTTATGTCTGGTGACTCTGGCGCCCCCCTCTGGCCACACGGGTCAGTGCCTCCCAATCTGCCGGGATTCACCCTCATCCGCTTCACCTGTGTGTTCTGTCCCCTGTTTGCTATTTAGCCTGTGTGTTCCCTCATGTCCTTGTCCGAGATTCTCTCCGTTGTTTGCTAGTACCCAGTCTGTCTGTCTGTTAGCTTCGCTATTGTCGCCTGTCCCTGTGTTCCCCGTTAATATTACCTTCCGCTTATTAAGTGAGTACCTTTGTTACGGAGCTGGTTTTTTCTCCGCCTTTGTTTTATCGTTTTGATCCCAGTGTTTGTTTGTTCCTGTGTCCCTACCCGTTCTTATTAAAGATTACCCAGTTCTCGTACACTTCACGCTGTGGTCTGAGTATCTCTCCGCTTTTGGGTCCACCACACTACCACCCAGCCCTAACAGCCATCTGTTGCATGCGTATTATATCCTCTAACTGCGTTATTGGTTCTATTAATTGATTATCTGACTTTTCTTTCATCTGACCCTGTCGTTTAACCAATATGGCTACTTCCTGTGGTATATATTATTTTATTAATTCCTTGCCTGCAGAATGTTTTACCAATGGGTTACTTGTTTCTTTCCAATTACTTTTTAATGCGGTTCTCATCATTGGTCCCAAGACTCTTGCTCTATACCCTTTATTTACCATTAATGACACATGATGAGCAGCATTAGGTATATTATACCATTTTTGTACAAATTCTGATTCATCTATTTGTATAGCTGCTCCCTGTTTTCCCCCTATAATATATTGTGACATTAATGGGACAACCCGATTTTTGGTTTGCTCCTGCCAAACTTGTTCTTGGCAGGAGTTGCAATTTAAGTCAAATCGTGGTCTCCTTGCATCTGGCAATTGGGCTTCAATATATTTTCTCCATCTTAACCAATTTTGCTCTATTTCATAATTTATTTCCCCTAACCAGTAATCATTTGCGCTAGCAGTTATTGGTATTTGTTATTGCCATATTATCTACATATACACCTTCTGGGGAACACCATATTTTCATCCCCAGCATGCATAATGCATCCCTCCCCAAGAGATTCACCGGTGACCGGTCAGAGGTCAGTATGGGCAGGGTTGTGGCTCTGTCTCCTATCTTCTATTTGAACCTACAGCATTGGTTCTTGATCAGCTTCTGTGGTTAATACTGGAAGCTAGTAACCATAATTTAGTCCCCTATATGGGTTGGCCGGTCCTTGTGGAGGCCTCTGCTGCTGCTGACCATAGCCCTGTTTACTATTCTCCCTCGACTTCGGATTCGTACAATCCCTTTGGAAATGTCCTGGTGTTTGACATCTCCAGCACACGTCAGATGGACCTTTTGGGTTTGTTCTTTGGAACCGTCATTGGGGTCTCTTTCTGCCCTTCCCTGGCTTACACTGCTGGGGCTGCTGGGTATACACCTGAACTACAGGTACGGTGGGTTGCTCTTGTCCCTGAGGTCTCAGCACTCGAAGTGGTTCTGGTATGGCTCTGTATGGAACTGGTTTCTTGGTTTCGGCGCCCATTACGCCTTGTGCCTTCTTTTTGTTTCGTTCTGTGAGTTCCCCCAGCTGGAGCTGTGTTAACTTTCTCTGGTCCTCCTTTTCTTGCTCCTTTAGCCTTGACTCATCCTTGTGTGTTTTGGACGTGAGTCCCACCACATCCTCTAACCTGCTTTTCACCGGAGGGGACATGGCATCTATCACTGCGGTTCTGAACAGAGTTGTCATCAGTGGGTCTCCCTCTGGGCTACTTCAGTCTCCAGTTTCCACTTCTTTGGTTGCTGGTGCAGGTATGTGGCAGGATCCTCAGTCTCTCCCAGTGGGTCTCCCTTCAGGGTTTTAATATCCAGCCTGTGTGGATATTCTTCTCTCAGGGTTGTCCACATCTCATTTCTGGTCTGGTCAAATGACATCCCATCGGCTCTGGTATTGCCCTGTGCTCCTCCCAGTCCACAGCTTATGAGGATGTCTTCCATCTTTGCCACCCCCAGTACCTTGGCCAACAGGGCTTTGAGGTCTCCCACCGCCAGCAGTTTCCCTGCAGTCTCTTCCTCAAAGCTTCTAATCCATGTACCTGCTCCATCATGTATGTCTGGTAATCTGTTAACTATTCCCTGCATGTCCTGTATACCCCAGGGCACATTGTGTCCTTGATTTCCTTTTATCAGGATGGGGCAAAGATATCTATCTGGGCGACCTATCTTTCCCCTACCCCTCAACTCTCGTTCAGTAGTCCTGGATTCTTCCTTATGTCTTCAACTATTCCACTATCAGCTTCCAAGTCACTGAGTATTTCATCTATTGTTTGTGCTTGGTCTATCTCCCTCTGGCTTATCCCAGACCTCCTCTCCTCCTGTTCCTCATCACCGGACCTCGGGTCATCTCTTGGGTCATCTCTGGGTGTGCTGTATAGCTGTTTCTCTGGTCGGCGTGCGCTTGGTTTCGTCCTCTTCTCTGTCTTGTCCACCCGCCTTTGTCTACCTGGTGTAGGGTTTCTTTTAGTTCTGCATAACAATCAAGCTCTAGGGGGCGATTTGATCCCCTTCTCACTTCACTTCCCTTCTCTTCTTTTAACATTGCTTCCCCTTCTGTTTTGAACAGTTTCAACATGTCTATTTCTCTCTTTCTTTTCTCCTGTCTCTTTTTTTAATTTTCTTGAGGTTTGTGGTTTCTTATCAGTGTTCCCATTTCCTTACATACTGCAACATCAAATGTCCCTTCCTTAGGCCACTTAGTATAATTCTTACTGGTTCGTTTTTCCCATTTTTCTGACATCTCTTTTATTTGGTTATTTAAAAGAGTGTTTTTATTCTCTAATACTTCTACTGGAGTTACCATGGTAATCCCTTTCTCCATTTTTCCTTTTGCAGTAATTATTTTTAGGGTTATTGTAAAATGTCTTAATTTTCACTCTTTTCTGTAATTTGTCAAAAGAGAACAATATTGTATTATTGGTTATCTAGGATATCACTTTAAAATTAAAGAAATAAGTTAAGAAACAGCTTTGGAATCAGCTTCAGATATCCTAATCACAATTGATGTCTTACACCCTGGGAATCAAATATAGGTATAACCAACAACTGGTGTACTTGCATGTATGTATGTGCGCTTGAGAGTATATTTGTATGTATGACAATGTATGAATGAGTGTGTGTCTATATTGGTATAATTATGTGTATGTGTCTATGTGTGTGAGTGTGTTGTGTATGTATGAGTGTAGTATGTGATGTGTGTATGTCTATGTGTGTGTATATGAGTGTAGTATGTGATGTGTGTGTGTGTGTGTCTATGTGTGTGAGTGTGATGTGTGTGTGAGTAGGGATGAGGGGGAGGGGTATGTGTGTGTAGAGTGGGTGTGAATGTGAGGTGTGTGTGTGTGACCCTAGAATGTGAATTAAATCAGTGTGAGCTTAGACATGAATCTCTTCAATTAAAAATCACTTTCACTCAGCATATACTTATACAATAAAATATTCTTATTTTATCTTATTTATTTATTTCATTATCTATTTATTCATTCATTTATTCATCCTAAACCTAACTGCTGTGGAGTCTATTGTTATAATACGCACTCAACCCACTCAGTTGGTTCCCTCCCCCTTTTATAACAATACCGCCCAACTCGGATGACGTTTCAAGATGGCGGTCCTCCCGTTTTTCTGTCAACGTCTCCCCACTTTATTACAACTGTCTCTCACAATTCTTACTTTTAATTATTTAGTTTTTAGAAGAAGTAACTTACGTTTCCTTTAAGAGGCACCGATGGCTTTCTTCCAATTCCGTATACACAGATGTACTATATATCACACTGTATTCTCATTATTCTGTACTCTGGGAGGCCTAAAAAGTTCACACATTGACCTGTTCTCTAAAAATATATACTCTTTATTCTTCTATATTTAATTTCTATAATATATCTAATTGATTTATGTCTCTCTCTCTTATGTTATATACTAACTGTAGTCCTCAATTCCCGACCAACAGTGTTTATACAGAATATCACTCTCTCCACACAACACAGCGCTTTTCACAAACACTCACAACATAGCAATTTTACAAACATTTTCACAACACAACACAGCGTTCCTACACTAAAACTACAAGCGGCACTTCTACAAAACTACAAGCGGCACTTCTACAAGCGGCCATCTACGTCCGTTACGTCACAATACTAATATACACCGCAATATTTCCCTTAAACTACAGGCGGCAGTTTTCTTTCATAACACAGCGCTAACAAGTACTTCTGTTATCTACGTCCGCCTATTTAATACTTCTATCCAGCACTTCAACAATGTATCCGATACACTTCCTCAACACGAACACAGAACTTAGTCACTTAGCTTCGGCCTATACTATCAACTTTCTGTCAATACACCTCCTCAACATGACAGCTAACCTTTCTGTCAATACACTTCCTCAACATGACAGTTAAACTTATTTACAGTACTAACAGTTACGCATGCACATTTTCTGAAATCCTCAACAGCTCTAGTTCAAATCCTAAATTTGGTTTCTTTGTTGGTAAGATTCATGCACGTGTCTTACCGTAGAGGCCGGAAATCCAGAACGATTTATACACATTTTCTATACTAAAAGCAGGAATTCTGCTTACCTTTTTTGAGCTCATTAAATTTGCATAAATCGTCCGGTCTCCTCCTCAACGATAGTTCACGATGCGAGCCTTATTTATCCAATCCTGTTCGTGACGCCAATTATGTCGTAGAATTTAAATCATAGTATTTTGAAATAAAATACCGTTACCCAGAGCTGTTGATTCATTCAGAGACTTTATTCACAGAGAACGAAGCCGGGTCAGGTTTGCAAAGTTGAACCCCTTTCACTTCCGTTACCTGTCCTTTTATAAACATCACACAGGTCAACGCCCTTCATTCAAATTCCTGTCTACTTACACCAATGATATTTAAGAACAACATTTCGTCATCCAGGGGCTACTCCCACCTGACGTGGCGTCGGTCAGTCTGTGGAGAGATCAATTGACCTAGGCTGTTTACAACTGTGTTTATTACTCATCTATCCTGTTTCTGCAGCTTTGATCTATTGTACTCCATTGTGTTCATACCCTCTAGTCAACCCCCACTTATCTGATCTCACCCCTTCTGAGATGTTCCAGGACCATCTGGTGTCCTTGTGACCTTTTCCCCTAGGTGTGGGATTACAACCCTTATATTGTCTTTAAATTTACCATAGTACTTGGATGTAATACAGTGCCCTGTGTAAGTAATGGGACAGTGAACCATTTTCTCTTATTTTGGCTCTACACTTCAGAAGTTTGGATTTTGAAGTTAGTTTGGAACACTTTTTATAAATAGTCCCCCTGTTCTAGGGTACCCAAAAGTAATGGGACAATTGGCTTGACAGGTGTTTCTGGTAAGTCAGGTGTGTTCCGTCACATCATTTGTGCAGGCATAAAAGAGCTGTCAATATCAAGTATTGATTCTAGGCTTTGCATTTGCCTTTGGAGTTTGCTATTGGTGTCTGTTAACATGAGGACCAAAGAGGTGTCAATTAAAGTCAAGGAAGCCATTATTAAGCTGAAAAATCTGAAAGAAAAATATCAGAAACATAGCCAAAACCTTAGGCTTGCCAAAATCAACAATTTGGAACATCATTAAAAAAAAAAAGAAAGCCACTAGTGAGCTCAGCAATAGCAAACGGGCTGGTAGG
This sequence comes from Argentina silus, assembly GCF_951799395.1. Classification (NCBI taxonomy): domain Eukaryota; kingdom Metazoa; phylum Chordata; class Actinopteri; order Argentiniformes; family Argentinidae; genus Argentina; species Argentina silus. The sequence goes on from NC_139654.1 coordinate 18,312,935, forward strand.
CCAAGGCAGACTTCCACAGTGGATGACCAAATAATGCTCACCATAATATAGAAAACACTTTCCAGGAGGTAGGCGTGAATGTGTCAGAGACTACCATCCGCAGAATACTTCACGAGCCAAACTACAGATGCTTCACTGCAAGGAAAAAAAGAGGATGGTTTTCTAAAAAGTACCTTAAAAGCCTGCAGAGGGAAAAGGGTCTTGTAGACAGATAAGATGAATATTATCATGAACCAGAGTGATTGCAAGAGGGAAGTTTGGAGAAAAAAGGATCTGCCCAAGATTTACAGCATACCACCTCATCTGTGAAACACGGTGCAGGGGTATTAGGTTTGGGCATGTATAGCTGCTTCACTGACCCACTTGTCTTTATTGATGAATGTAACTGCTGATGGCAGCAGCAGAATTAATTCTGAAGTGGGTAGAAACGTCTTGTCTGCTTGAGTGCAAGCAAATGCCTCCAAATTCATTACAGTAAGACAATGATCCAAAACATACTCCAATAGCAACTAGAGAGTTTTTCAGGGCCAAAATCTTGACCTCAAAACAAACAACAACTGAAGATGGCTGCAGTACAGGCCTGGCTTAATTTGAACATTTCATAAATCTGTCCTGTTACTTTTGGCTACCCTGAAATACTACTGTGCATAAAAAGTGGTGTAATTTCTGAATGGTGAAACCAATATTTACACCAATACCATCAAATCAAAGCTGAAAATCTCTACTTTAACCGTATGGTAATTGTTTGATTTCAAATCAAACAAGTCAAAAGAGTCAAAAGAAGAGAACATGCTTCACTGGCCCATTACTTCGCAGGACACTGTATGTCTGCCTGACATTTCTTTATGTACTGTAATCTACCACCTAAATCCAACCTCCCCAATAATAATAATGAAAAAACAACAAATTTAAAACAAGGAAAACAGGAAAAAGCATGGCTGCCAGAATCACATCATATCTGGCAGTAGCCGCATGGAACAGATAGCAGTGCAGGCAGACTATGTTAAATGTATCTAATGAGTCAGAGCATGCATGATCTCATGCAGCTTACTTCCATTCTTAATCTCTGTACATGACATTAGTGTGTGTGTGTGCGTGCGTGTGTGTGTGCATGCACATAATGCACTTATGCAGGCTATTATTTCCTGAGCTTCTTGAAAGCCCTCCCCTTCTCTCTGACGGTGTGACTTCACCAGGGGATCAATAAGTATTCTGAGACTTGCTGTGTGACCGTGGTTCACATTGACACTGTTTTCTAAATTAGGCCCTGCATGCACAGGAGGGAAGTGAGTCCTGCACCCATTCTTCTCCTTCACCCCAGGGCCATCATGCAGACAGGAAAGGCCACAGAGACATTTGACTTGACACACTCTCCAGTGGGTTAAGTAGGTTAAGGGCACACAACTACTCACAGAAATACCAGCTTCAAACCTGTTTAACTCATTTGCTTCTGGATTAAATTGCAATTACATCACAATTGACCATAATGGCATTAGAATATGGTTGGAGGTTGCTCAAATACCAATTTTGCAAGAGTGAGACATATTTTACAGATATTATCAATAGTCTATGCTTATATTGCATCGTCATGGAAACTGAAATCATATACGTAGGATGTACTGAAGTATTTCATATGATCTTAGAAAGGAAATTATGTACAGTAGCTGCTAGAACTGTAGACAGAGAATTCATATCACCTGCTTTAACTGAGTTTCGTAAAGTCTAATCCATATTACGTTAAACCCTCTATGTTCCTCCAGTGCTCGTGTTCATCTTTCCCATAAACACAGGTTTCTCATGAAGAGATTCTTTAGCCTGACTAACAGTGCAGGTAAATGCTGCATATATTTTTCCTGGCTGTTTGGCTTGCTGGAAGGGAACCATGGGGAGGATTGTGTTCTGGAGTACTGAGAGAGTGACGGGGAGGCAGCGATAGGGGGTCGCTGGTGGGTTATTACATGGCCCTGGGGTGCTGATTTAAACAACGGCTTGTCTGAGCTCAAACACTGTTATTGTGCTGCAGCTGCATGCGACACAAAGGGCGAGAGAGGGGCCTGGACACTGCCATCCCTCCTTCTCAATAAACAGCACAAACAATACCTAATGGGAGAGCCCAGTGAGTTTTTCTTCTTTTGGCTCTATACTCCAAACGTTTGGATTTGAAATCAAACAATTACGATGAGGTTAAAATAGAGATAAAGTAGAGATTCTTAGCTTTTATTTGAGGGTATTCGTGTACCCTCTTTCACCATTTAGAAATGCCAAAATGTTTTATAAATAGTCCCCCTATTTCAGGGAACCAAAAGTAATGGGACAATTGGCTTGACAGGTGTTTCTGGTAAGTCAGGTGTGTTCCATCACATCATTTGTGCAGGCATAAAAGAGCTGTCAATATCTAGGCATTGCATTTTGCCTTTGAAATTTGCTATTGGTGTCTGTCAACATGAGGACCAAAGAGGTGTCAATGAAAGTCAAGGAAGCCATTATTAGGCTGGAAAATCTGAAAAAAACAAACAGAAACATAGCCAAAACCGTTAGCTTGCCAAAATCAACAGTTTGGAACATCATTAAAAAGAAAGAAAAGCATTGGTGAGCTCAGCATTCGCAAACAGGCTGGTAGGCCAAGCAAAGATTTCTACAGTGGTAGACCGAAGAATGCTCACCATAATTAAGAAAATCCCCAAAACAACTGTCCCACAGATCAGTAACACTCTCCAGGGGGGAGGTGATAATCAGAGACCATCCACAGAAAGGATGGTCATGTTTGCTAAAAAACACATAAAAAGCCTGCAGAGGAAAAAGGTATTGTGGACAGATAAGATCAATATTATCAAGTACCAGAGTGATTGCGAGTGGAAAGTTTGGAGAAAAAAGGATCTGTCCAAGATTGACAGCATACCACCTCATCTGTGAAACGTGGTGGAGGGGGTGCTATGGTTTGGTATAGCTGCCACTCGAACTGGCTAACTTGTCTTAATGATGTTACTGCTGATGGCAGCAGCAGAATGTATACTGAAGTGTACAGAAACATCTTGTCTGCTCGAGTGCAAGCAAATGCCTCAGGCTAGGACTGGGATGTTAGTACTCGCATAGTTTGAGCAGGTTAAAGATGCATCATTAGTGTCTCTCCATAGTCTACGCAACCTTGCGAGGTTGTCACTAAAGGGGCTTCCCCGTTGTGTGTGCTGGGTGCGCAACTAGCTCCTGGCTGCAGAGCAGATTTGTAACTTGCGTGGCTATACCTCACACAGCCCTTGGGTTAGGCACCCTTTCTGGATTTTTTGGCAGCACACATTAGGACTGGATTGGATTTCCCACATACTCAGTGATTGATAACTGTGGCATTGGCCAACGTTACACATTAATTCAACAAGAAAAAGGACCCCTCATCATTGCAAATTACTGTAGATGGTTCCATATTTGGATGGCTCAGAAACTTATTTTGTGTTGACAAGCTTAAAAGCAGATTCAAGACTGTATGTAGCCTAGTGATCTTCCTTTACGTTATAGCCTCGACAAATATGTCTGTGTAATAATGTCCTTGGACACAGAGGCGGACTCAACAGGTATGGATCTCCCTCCGCCCGATCACGCACTTTTTCAGGTTGGCCGTCAGCCCCACCTGCCTCAGGGACCGCAGAACAGCAGCCACACGCTGCATATGCTGCGCCCAGGTGTCACTGTAAATGACAATGTCATCCAGATAGGCAGCAGCATAGGCATAGGAGTGCGGCCGCAGAATGCGGTCCATGAGGCGCTGAAAAGTGGCTGGGGCTCAGAACAACCCGAAAAGGAGCACCGTGAACTGATACAACCCAAGCGGAGTGGAGAATGCAGTCTTCTCCCGGGATACCAGCGAGAGGGGAATCTGCCAGTATCCCTTCGTGCAATCCAATGTCGTAAAAAACCTGGCCGTGCCAAGCCGGTCCAAGAGCTCGTCAACCCGGGGCATCGGGTAGGCATCAAATTTGGAGACCGCATTAACCCTTCTATAATCCACACAGAACCGTATAGACCCATCCGGCTTGTTGACAAGCACGATGGGGCTACACCAGTCACTGCGGGACTCCTCAACCACACCCAGCTCCAGCATGGCTTCCAATTCCTTGCACACAATGTCTCGTTTGTTTACCGGCAACCAATAGGGACGCGTGCGCACCGTTAAACCCGGCTGCGTTTCTATATGGTGGTCGATAAGTGTAGTCCGACCGGGCAGGGGAGAGAACACGTCAGTGAACCTAGCTTGCAAATCTGCAACGTCCGTGGCCTGGCTAGCAGAGAGGTGGTTATCCAGACCGACCGGAGTGCTAATTTTTTATTTTGGGACTTCCGGTCCGAGCTCATCTCTCTCTGGAATTATTGTAGCCAGAGCAACAGTGACCACGTTGTTCCTTTTTTTAGGAGATTTACGTGATACACCTGCAAGCTATCCCCCCGGTCCAAGCGTACTACCTCATAATCCACGTCCCACGTGCGACGTGTGACCACAAACGGCCCTTGCCACTTCGCGAGTAATTTCGTGCTGGAGGTGGGTAACAGTACGAGCACCTTGTCTCCCGGTGAAAATTCTCGCAGGTTCGTTCCCCTGTCGTAGAGGCGCTTTTGACGCTCTTGGGCTTGCTGCAAATGCTCGCGTGAGATAACCCCTTGGGCGTGGAGCTTTGTGGGCAAGTCCAGGACATACTGAATCTCACCCTTCCACCCGATTTTTTTTAAGAAGGTCTAGGACACCCCGGGGCATACGCCCGTAGAGCAATTCAAACGGGGAAAACCCGGTGGAAGCTTGGGGAACTTCCCGTAAAGCAAACAGCAGGGGATCTAGCCATTTATGCCAATTCCGACTGTCAAACTCGTGCACAAGCTCACAAAGGCCATCCATGGCGGGGTGGTAAACACTGGTTCGAATCGCCTTGATGTTCAACAACCCGTACAGTTCCTTGAGGGTGCGTGACATAAAATTGGTGCCCTGGTCGGTGAGAATCTCTTTCGGGATTCCCACCTGGGAGATTACTTGAAACAATGCCTGCGCTACACTCCTGGCAGAAATATTGCGCAGCGGTATTGCCTCGGGGTATCGGGTTGCGTAATCTATCAATACCAACACAAATCGATATCCCTGTGTACACCGATCAAATGGGCCGATAATATCCATGGCAATGCGGTCGAATGGGTTCTCGACCAATGGTAAGGGCCGCAACGGGGCCCGGGTAATGGCTGGGGGATTTACCAACTGACATTCGCGACAGGAAGCGCACCACCTACGCACCTCTGCCCGAATTCCCGGCCAATAAAATCGAGCCATTATACGGTTTAGAGTCTTATCATAACCTAAATGGCCCGCCAAGGGGTTGAAATGAGCCGCCTGGAAGACCATTTCCCGGTGGCTACGGGGAACCAACAACTGGGTTACTTCCTCCTGACTATGCGAGTCACGACTCACTCGGTATAACCTGTCGCTGATGATCGCAAAATAGGGGTGGGCGTGCACTGTGTCTGGCCGTATCAAAGTACCATCAATCGCTATCACTTGGTCATAGGCCGGTCGTAGGGTCTCGTCCGAGACTGCTCGAGGGGGAAGTCACCTTGCAGCGGGTAGTTCGGTGGGGAAATCTCGGGTTGAGACCCCCCCGCCGGCTCCGGCTCCTCGGCAGTTTCGCGAAGCGCCGCCTCAGCACAGAGCACATCTCACACCGCCCTCTCTGTCGTGCACGCACCCCGGTAGCCCGCTTTACCGCTTGAGGAAACCCCCCCCAATCTACACCCAGAACAAGGGGATGCGTGAGGCGCAGGCTAACCGCCGCCTGTACACTATGCTTTTTTTCCTCATAATGAATTTCGATAGCGACCACAGGATATTCGTGAATGTCCCTATCCACACATTTCACCAACACTCTCGATGCCTTTAACAATGCCCCTGGTCGAACCAGGCACTCCTGGATCATGGACTGCATGCAGCCCGAATCCAAGAACGCCTGGTGCGTATCCTGTATCCTTACCGGAACACAATACGCCTCTCCTGGTCCGGGGGGAGGGCCCGGTATGTTGCCGATGCGGACGACCTGCCCCACCTCCATCACTGGGCAATCCGCCTGGACGTGGCCCGGCCGCCCGCAGCGCCAACACACCCCCCCTGACGCTCGGGGTGCTTCCTGTGGGGCCAGGGCTGGTTCTCGACGTGCCTGCCCCTGCCATCTCGTCCTCGGGGCGAGCGTCGGCCTTTCCTCGTCCGGCGCCACGGCTCCTTCTGGGCACGGGGGTGCCCAGAAGGAGGGGTTGGTCGCCGGGGTTGGTCGCCGGGGCTCCCGCGGCGGGAGGGAAAGATGGTCCTCCGCCAAGGTAACGGCGGCCGCGAGATCCTGGGGCCGGTGGTACTGGACCCAGGCAGCGATCCGGGCCGGGAGCCCCGTGAGGAACTGCTCCATCACCACCCGGTCCCCGACCTCCTCCACCGAGCTGTTCCCTGGGTCCAGCCACCGCCACGCGCTGTCCTACAGCCGCTGGGCGTAGGCAAAGGGCCGGGTCCCCTCCTCCATCGTCAGGGCCCGGAACCGGCGACGGTGTTCCTCCGGGGTGAGGCCCAGGCGGTCTCGAATCGCCCGGGCTAGGGAGGGATAATCCCGCTGGGCGGCCGCTGGCAGGCTGTGGGCAGCGAGCTGCGCCTCGCCTGACAGGAGGGGCAGCAGGTGGTACGCCCACTCGCCGTCCGGCCACCCCGAGATCCTCGCCGTCCCCTCGAACACCGCCAGGAACGCCTCCGGGTCGTCCAGGTCCCCCATCTTCTGGAGGTGGACCTTGGGGGGACCTTGTGCCGACCCGGGCGCCGGTCCCGCTTTGATGGCCCCGACGAGCTCCCGGAGGAGGGCACGGTCCTCAGCCCTCGCCGTCGCCATCTCTCCCACCGCGGACTGCTGGGCCTGCTGCTCCAGGATGAGGGCCATCCTTGCGATGGCCGCGCTTAATGTCTCCATTTTCCTTTACTGTCCGCCTTTCCTCTGTGCCCCACATTGGGCGCCAATGTAATAATGTCCTTGGACACAGAGGCGAACTCAACAGGTATGGTGAGGGAAAACCCTGTTTATTTTCTTAGTGTACACTAATCGCTCCTATATGTCAGGACCTTGTCGACTTTTCAGTCACCGCTTTCCAGCAGCCTCCCTGAAAGCAGAGGCGCACACATCTTAAACCATTTCGTTAACGAGGCTTCATTCGCAACAGGTGCGCAACAAAGCCTCGCTTCCGCACCTTGGCCACGGCCCTGTACCACCCTCTACAGGCCGAACGCTGCAAAGTCTGTCAGTACATAAAGCCTTATTTGAATAACTGAATGTGAACCCTTGGGTCAAATTACATTTAGTCTGAGGCTGCTAATTTCCCCAATGGCGTTTCCCTGTATATCTTAGTCTAGAGCTACAGTCATGAGAAAAAGTTAGGACACCCTATGAAAACCTTTGTCTTTTTCAACATATTCAAACATATGGACATTTGATATTCATTTGAACAATATTGAAAAATTGAGGTAATATAACTAAACAAATACAACTGAAACAAATTATTTAAAAAATGATTGGTAAAATGTAATTAATAGAAATGCAATCTTCTTGTGAGGAAAAAGTTAGGAGACCCCCACATTTAGTTCCACTTAAAATGCCTAAAATTATAATCAAGAGCACCACATCAGGTGCAAATGATTAGAACATCGTTACAGAGGATTTAAACCTCAGACATTTAGTTTGGTTTGCTCTTGATTGTTGAAGTGAGTTGCATCACCATGGCGAGATCAAAAGAGCTCTCTGAGGCCTTCAGAAGAAAAATTGTAGATGCATATGAGTCTGGGAAGGGATATAAAAAGATCTCCAAACAATTTGAAATTAGCCATTCCACTGTCCGGAAAATAATTTACAAGTGGAGAACATTTAAAACCACCACCAACATGGCCAGGTCAGGCCGCCCAAGCAAGTTCAGCCCAAGAGCTGACCGAAAGATGCTTAAAGAAGTCTCCAACAATCCCAGAATGTCATCACGGGACCTACAGGTATCTCTTGCCACAATTGATGTCAAAGTATATGCATCCACCATAAGAAAGAGACTGAACAAGTTTGCATTACATGGGAGATGTGCAAGGAGGAAACCCCTGCTGTCAAAAAAAAACATCAGGGCAAGACTAAAGTTTGCCAGAGAACACCTAGAGAAAGACCAGAACTTCTGGAACAATGTGCTTTGGACAGATGAATCCAAAGTTGAACTATTTGGGCACAGTAAGAGTAGACATGTTTGGCACAAAACCAAGACAGCATTTGAGAACAAGAACCTCATACCAACTGTGAAGCATGGGGGTGGAAATGTCATGGTTTGGGGCTGCTTTTACTGCAGCAGGGCCTGGTCAGCTCACCATCATAGAATCCACTATGAATTCTGTATTGTATCAGAGGGTGCTTGAGGAAAATGTGAGACCATCTGTTCGAAAGTTGAAGCTGAAGCGGATGTGGACCATGCAACATGACAATGACCCAAAACATTCCAGTAAATCTACCAAGGAATGGCTCAAGAAAAAGAAATTGAGAGTTCTGGAATGGCCAAGTCAAAGCCTGGATCTTAATCCTATTGAGATGCTGTGGATTGATTTGAAACTGGCTGTGCATGTAAGACACCCCTCGAACATCACACAGCTGAAAGAATTCTGCAAGGAGGAGTGGGAAAAATGTTCTCCCAATCGATGTCAGAGACTTGTAGACAGTTATAAGAAACGTCTAATTGAGGTTATTTCAGCCAAGGGGGGCAATACTAGCTATTAGGGCATAGGGTGTCCTAACTTTTTCCTCAGTAGGAATTGGCATTATTGTTAATTTTTCGTTAAATAAATGATTACAAAGTTACATTTTCATTGTTTTTTGTTCAATTACATCCCCTTTATCTATAGATATTGTTAGAAAGAAGATAAAATATTGATATGTCCATATTTTTAAGAGAATAACTTAATATTTTGGGGGGTGTCCTAACTTTTTCTCATGACTGTAGCTACATGTTTTGTAGCCTATTTTCCTGATTCTAGCTCAGGAAAGACCACAATAACTCTGCCTTGGATCTTTATTGGAGCTTTTAGCTATCTTTCAAGCTTTGCAAAGGGACGCTTATTAGTGAAATATGATTTGTGAAATATTGATTGAAATATGTTTGATTAAGCAGGGTGTAGGAGTCGAAGGGAACAAAGGAACCGGAGAGTTCTTTGCAGTGAAAAGCCCAAATGTTTATTTTCACCTAGCACAACTAGCATCAACCCCCCAGTGAAAACCCACATAAAAAAATGCGTGACCAACTGCGACCAAGTCGTAAGAGGCACTAGCCCATATAACACAATACAAACATGCTGGTGAATTATGTCAGTGTCTCTAAGTAGTGTCTGCTACATACGTCCCCCCAGAATTCACCAGAACTGGCAATGTCAACGTGGAGGGGCCCGGATCACCCGTCCGAAATGGCTCCGTAAAACTGGAGCGGGGACCGGGGGGCCCACAGGAGGCTCCTTAGGAGCTTTGTGGCGGTCTGGGGGAAAGGCTGGAGGACGACCCCGCCGCAGGGGTTGAGCCAACGCAACGGGTTGGTCCAGATCCAGGTGGGCTGGCTTGAGGCGGTCCACTGAAATGTAGTCCGGCTTAGAACCGATGTCCACCAGGAAAGCCTTGTCCCCGGCCTCCAGGACATGAAATGGACCTTCATAGAGAGGGTGAAATGGTCCTTGGTGGTCGTCATGGCGGATGAACACATACTCCGCAGGCTGGGCGGGACATGCGACTGCGGGAGACCGTGCTGCGATGTGGGCACAGGTGCGAAAACCTTGGTGCTGTCTTGGAGTGTGGCTCGCTGTTTGGCTGCCGACCAGGGATGAAATACCCTGGAACTCGCAGCGGCTGCCCATAAACCAGCTCGGCGGATGAGGACTAAAGGTCATCCTTGGGGGCGGTCCTGAGACCCAACATGACCCATGGGAGCCTGTCGACCCAACTGTCGTCCTTAAGGCTGGTCCGAAGCATGCCCTTCATGGAGCGATGAAACCGTTCACACAACCCGTTAGCCTGTGGGTGATATGCAGTGGAGCTTCACACCCAGGCCTCCAGCGATCGCGTTCCAGAGCTCAGACGTGAACTGTGGTCCTCGGTCAGAGGAGACATCAGATGGGGCGCCAAACCGGGCGACCCAAGTGCCAATGAATGCTCGAGCCACCTCGGCGGACATAGTTGCTGATAGTGGGACGGCCTCTGGCCATTGGGTGGTTCTGTCAGCCATCGTGAGGAGGTAGGTGAACCCGTGGGAGGGTGGCAGGGGCCCCACCAGGTCCACGTTAACATGGTCAAACCTCCTTTCGGGCACCAAAAAATGTGGCAGTGGAGCTTTTGTATGGCTATGCACCTTAGAGCGTTGGCATACCACACAGGTATTAGCCCAGTCCCGAATGTCTTTTTTGAGCCTGTGCCAGATGAAGCTGCCACAAGCTTTTGAGACAGTTTCCTACCTGGGTGGGAAAGGCTGTGAATGGCGTCGAAAACCTGCCGTCTCCACCCGTCCGGCACGATGGGCCGTGGCACAGGAGCATGGTACCGGTGTCGTCAAACACAACGTCCTCCAACTGGATTCCCGTGACAGCCGTCCTGAAAGCCTGAACATCCAGGTCGGAGGCTTGATCGACGGGTGTAGTCGATGCTAAGGTGGACGGCACTGGCGATCAGCAATGTGGTTGTCCTTACCCGCAACATGTTGGATGTCTGTGGTAAATTCCGAGATGAAGGACAAGTGGCGCTGCTGACGGGCAGACCACGGCTCAGAAACCTTCGCCATATGCGAAAGTGGTCCACGAAAGCTGTGAATGGCTGGGCCTCCAACAGGAAACGGAAGTGTCGAACGGCGAGGTAGAGGCCGAGGAGCTCCCGATCGAAGGTAGAAAGGGAGCGGCTGCCAGGCGCTGTTTACCAACTGCTCATGCACAGCACCGACTGCATAGTCCGAAGTGTCCATGGTGATAGCAATCGGTGCATTAGGTAAGGGATGCGCCAGCATGGTCGCATTAGCCAAAGCTTTCTTGGTGTCTGTGCTCTGTCCCTCTATACCCACTATTGTCAAAGTGGGGTACGTGGATCGATCTAGGGGGTACGCGAAATAAATCTGTGATTTACCTTCCCAAACAGTCCTGCTGAATAGCCGACTGCAGTCTCAGTACCAAAAATAAATGCATGCACCCTATTCAACCGAATAATATAATCACAATGTCTAATATGTAAGGGATAATGTTCATAGAATATCAATTAGGCTACAAAATAACCGACAGGGGGTACATGACTGTTAAAAGTTTGGGAACCACTGCTCTATGCGGACCAGTCGACGGCGTGCTTGACGGACTTGCCTTTGAGAGCCTCGTAAAGGGGCTGCATGAGCTGAGCTGCTCGGGGAACAAAGAACTCAAAAACTCCTGCAGGGCCTTCACCGTGAGTTGACGAGGGAAATCCGTCACGGTGTCCACCTTCGACGGCATTGTCCTTTGTGATGCAGTGTCCGAGGAAGTCGATGGAAGTCAGCCTGAACTGGCACTTGGCCGGATTGATAATCAGGCCGTGCTGGTTGAGCCGCTCAAAGAGAGTTCGTAGATGAACAGGAATGGCAGGTCTTGTAGCACGGTGTCGAGATGTGATGTTCAACCCCGTGCTTGGTGGCGGAAGACAAGAAAGTGGGCTCTGTGAGGTCCGGGGATTCACCAAGGAGGTGGGAAAACACATCAGAAGTCGAGAGCACGCTAGATAGCTTTGTCGTACCCGAACCACTAAGTGCACATGCGAGCAAACTAAAACTTTGTCCTCTGAAACACAGCGCCACACTCCGCGTCCCGAAAGTACGGATGGGGCTGCCGTTGGCGGCTTCAAGGGCGGGGCTTTGGCCATCACCCTGTATGTCCATGCGTGATGCGGGCAGGACACTCACCTGAGCCCCCGTGCCACAAAGGAAACGTCGTCCAGAGTCAGTGATAAACAATATGCTACCTGAATGACTGACGCTCATGGCAGCTAATGAGCGCCGGCCCTGGCGTTTCCCGATGCACTGAAGTTGCATGGGGGGGGCACTTCCTATCTTTGGGGACATACTGCGCGTGGTAGTAGCACAGGCCCGTGGGTTGCTGTCGTTGCCGGCAACGGCTACTGTGTCCCCAGGCAGCGATGAGTTGACGTGGGTGTGGTCTAGAATCAGCCTCCTTAGCTACTAAAGATTGCCGTGCTCTGACTGTGTTTCTTCTTCCCTGCGGCTGTCACCCTGCTGAACTTGAACACTACACCAACCTGACAACCTACTACCCCCGCAACCCCCCCCCCCACCCGGACAATTGCACTATTGCACTATACTCCCCTCCCCTGCTCTTACTCAATACCACTGCTCTTCTGTACATACCTGTTCATACTGTTCATACTGTTCATAATGCACATAATGCACATATCCTATATTTTCCTTAATACTACTGCACATACTGTACATACTTGTTTATACTGTTTATACGGCATTCCATATTTATATTTATTCTGCATCTACCTCATGTTACTGTTAATACATATACTGCTAGACTGCATTACCCATACAGCTCATATGCTACTACACTGCTCATACTGTAACTATTTATTCTGCTATAATGCTACTGCTACTCACATACTGCTATACTGCACTGCTATATTATACTGCTTATATTATACTATATCATACTGCACTACTACTGATCATATATTGCACTACCTGTAAATACTGTTCATTGCACTTTCTGCTATTTTGCACTTCTGGTTAGACGCTAACTGCATTTCGTTGTCTCTGTACTTGTACTCTGCACAATGACAATAAAGTTGAATCTAATCTAATCTAATCTGTGTTAGCTAACGCTGCCCGAACCTGCAATTGGTAGTGTTCTGGAATTCTATGCTAAAATACTTTGTAAAAAAATGCCAAAGACTAGAGCTGATTAAAAAAAAGATGACTTTTATTACAAGTTACAAACGCCGAGGTGGTTCGCGAAGCATCCTCTCGTTTGCCCCTCAGCACACCATATTTATACAGTTTCCAATCCTTATCAAATTTCGGTTCCATTCCTCATATGTAAATCATTTACACCTTCTGGCTGTTCGCCACCAATATCTTTTACCTGGTTCCTACACCCCCTCACGGTTTGGTTTCTCCTCCCATTTCTAAAGTCAGTCATCAGGGTGTAACAACATTGGGGCCGAGCCCATTGTGATTATCTAAAAAATATTACATCAACTCCACTCCTGGTACTGCTCCTGCTCTTAACCTCTGGGTACCTCTTGGTAGTACATTTACATTACATTTATGGCATTTAGCAGATGCCTTTATCCAAAGCGACTTACAACAAATTTGTTTAAGTAAGTGAATCATCTATCCATCAGTCATCATAAGAAAAAGTAATCAATACTCGGACCAGGGGCCATAGGCAGTCACAATGCTAGAAGAAGGACATTTATTTTATTTTATTTTTTTTAACAGGAGAGAAACTTGTACAGGGGGGTAGTGGGTACGAAGAGGTCTCTAGGGTATGGGGTAGGGTTAGTATAGGGGGGGTAGTGGGGGTGAAGAGGTCTTTAGGAGGGACCATTAAGATGGAGCCTGAAGAGATGGGTCTTCAATCTACGGCGGAAGATTGGTCGTGACTCTGCAGTCATGACAGCAGTGGGAAGCTCGTTCAACCACCGGGACGCCAGGACAGTAAAAAGCTGTGACCGAATAGTGCGGCTGCTGCATCCACGTAGAGGCGGCAGTGCCAGGCGACCAGCCGAGGTGGAAGAGCGGAGTGATCAGGCAGGGGTATGGGGGCTGACCACTACTTGCAAGTAGGGAGGGGCTGTTCCCTTTGCCGCCCGGTAGGCGAGCACCAGGGTCTTGAATTTGATGCGAGCTGCTACTGGGAGCCAGTGAAGCGTTCGGAGGAGGTACTACTCCCTCCATACAATACTTATCACATGATTATACATTATTTTGAGATACAACTCAAGGGTCAGGTCAGATGGTTCCCAGCATTACATGGCCCTTAACGAAGACAGTTTATGATCAAATGTATCTGGTTGGACAGTATCTTGTTTTGGTTGGACAGTCTTCAAAAATTAATTAAGGAGACCTTGAGTGCTTACTGGTGCCGGACAGTAAGCACTTCAAAGACCATCTTTTGCACACGACTCTTGCATTCAGCACACCTCCTGGCTGTTCGCCACCAATATCTTTTACCTGGTTCCTACACCCCCTCATGGTTTGGTTTCCGCTCCCATTTCTAAAGTCAGTCATCAGGGTGTAACAATATTGGTGTCGAGCCCATCGTGATTATCTTAAAAATATTACATCAACTCCACTCCTGCTCTTAACCTCTGGGTACCTCTTGGTACTACTCCCTCCATACAATAATTATCACATGATTATACATTATTTTGAGATACAACTCAAGGGTCAGGTCAGATGGTTCCCAGCATTACACAGCCCGCCAGCAGTTTATGATGAAACGTATTTGGTTGGACAGTATCTTGTTTTGGTTGGACAGTCTTCAAAATTAATTAAGGAGACCTTGAGTGCTTACTGGCGTTGGACAGTAAGCACTTTTGCATTCAGCACGCTTCCGCATTAAAAAAAAAAAACAGTTCAGTGAAAATACAGTACAGTATTCTAAGTTAACTTTTCCTACAATCTATTAGGTACTAATCATCTAACATTCTTTTTTCCATCTACACTCTATGATTTATGTAATACATTATTGGGCATGCTAGCATATTTTTGTACACTACGGAAATTTACCATGTATTCCCCCCTTTGGTACTTTACAAGTCCCACATTACACACACATAATTGTTCTGTCAGAAAATAAAATGTGAAATCAGAATGTCCGTGTACATGTGAACACATGAGCACATAACACGATTGCAGGCAGGGGCAAAAAACCTGGGCCTTTCAATACAGCCTTACTGATCGCCAGGAAAATTCCCCTGCGGTTCTCATACCATCCAACCAATCCTGAGTAACCACTGTTTCAAGTCTGCAATCCGGCACACACCCTCATGAGTGACCAATTATTTTACACATAGTCATACAAAAATTAGAAAGAAAAGAAAGAAATAAACAACTTGTAATGAGGCCTTTAACTGACAATGGAAAGGATCATCTGTTGTGTCCCTGAATCTGCAACCTTCTTCTTATTACCTCAATTACACAACTCTAATATTGGCAGTAAACAGATAATAAGAAAACAGCCACTGTCAAAATATCAAAGATGCAATACTCGTTACAAATGTGATGTAAGCATGTTTTTAGCAGTATTTCTTACACACTAGCATCTTGCCCACCAGTTGCGGCGGTTGTGTGTTTATAAGGCTATGTTATTTAATCATTCAATAAATTTTGCTTTCATAATTTCCAACCTGGCTTTAAGAGCCACAGATTTCTTTTCTTCCCAAATTTTACATCCACCATTCCATAATGAAACAACACTCAATGTTCCTGAGCACAGGTAGATTTCATGTCGTCCACTAAAGTTCTTTGGGTTCAATGAGTGGAGAAAGTAGGCTGAAGCAGGGCTAGGGAATTTTGCCCAGCACTGCAGGACGACCTGCCTCTGCAGTTTGTAGTCCGTCCATGGTATTTTGTGGCCTTGGTATTTTAGTTTCTTCAATGTCCTCAATCTTTGTAAGGTCACGAAAGTGTCACGAAAGTCAATAGAGAATATAGTATTCACCTTCTGTCAAAAGGTGATGACGTCACATGAATTTAATCATCAAAAATAATACTTGAAAATTATAAGTCCCGCTCCTTTGGGCGGATGTGGTGGGTGTTGATGCTTGCACAATGAGACGTTGGTGAGAGGACAAGGTGTTCTGCTGTTTGTGAAATTAGATTTAGGAACTTGACAGTTTTTTGAGGATGTGGTCACCCCCATAGGATATAGAACCGTTAGAACGGTTGGATTAGGGGCCTTTTCTCTTTCTAGGAAACCAGGGGCCCTGAACTGGCTGAAGACCAACCAAGGGTCAGCTAAAGTTTGTCACTGATAAGTGCTGTGTGATGTGTTGTGATGACTTCATGCCGCATACATACATCTAGACACACATACTATAAACGTTTATTGCATATGAGGCTTAAAATAAAAGCTCAATACTGAGGGTTAAAATGTGCAATTAAAAAAAAGGCAATTAAAAAATGGTTAGGCTGCTACTCTAGTGGTAGTAATGTGTTCAATAATGAAGAATAAAATGGCGAATTAAAAAATGGTTACATTTTTAAAAATGTTTAGTTTCAAACATGGGTATGACACATGTCGCGGGCGTGTCACTGATAAGATCACGTGTTTCCCGGGCAAAAGGTGTATATATATGACCCTGAGAGCTGGTCACAACTGATCAAAGACTTGTGACAGCTGCATCAGATCGATCTCTCTCCACCATGGAAGATGTACGGAAGTTTTTTTTTCCTATGTGTTTCCCATCCTGTGGGTGTAAGGGAGGGTTTCTGTGAGAGAGGTAATCTTTAATCTTTCCAGATCAAACAATTGACTCTTCAAAGCTTCATTTGTCACCTCGTCGTGAACGTCAAATAGCACGTGTTTCTCCATATCGCCACTGGAGGGATGCTCCAGGTATGTTAAATAAATCAATCAATAAATCAACAAATTATTAAATTCATAATTAAATAAAAACTAGCTGTAACCTGCTTCTCTTCTTTTTACAATGGAACCAGAGGGTTACAACGATGAAGATTCTGGACCCCACGACACCTTCATGCTCTTCCATTCGCCAGCCAGCGACAGCGGGGCCTATTTGCCGACGTCACCACGGCCTTCTCTCTACAGTGAGGGTGCACAGCTGCGAGGTCTGAACCATCTAGAGGAGAATCGTCAAGGTTTTTATGATGTTGATGATGAAGATGTTCAAATGTCTCCCACCCTCAGTCAAGATGAGCATGTTGATAGTGGTCGCATTGATGCTGTTCTCTCAGCTTATTGTGAAGGTATCGATGTTGGTATGGATATAACTACAGTGTCTGATGAAGGTGGTTCAGAGACCGATTCTGTGAATAGTCTAGATTTTGAGCGTGCAAACGGCTCGGTTGTTACGTGTGAGATCCAGAAATATAGCTCACCCTAATGATCGGCGTAGTAGCCTTAGACAGATACGAAGGCGTACAGGCCTATTGAGACGTATCGTAAAAAATTATTACAATAAAAAAAAAAGAAAATGAATCTGACAGGGTTAATCATCATGATATTCCTCTTGACCTCATGCAAATGGTCAATGATCTTAATACGTCTAGTGTTGTTAGAGAGTTTGATCATGTAAATCCTCCGATACAACCCTTAGAGGGGCTTCCCGTTGTCCCTACAAACAGGCCGCAGGAGCACTACTTCCTCCCGTCCGTGGAGGCGCTAGATGATATACTCGACGCTTATAGATATCCTTTATCTGACACGCTTCCGCCGCCTGCCTGTATGCAGGAAGGGGCAGAATCGCCCGAGGGTGCTATGGAGGCCAGTCATGATTTGGACATGGATTGGAGTCCCATTCCTCTTTCACAGATAACTGACTATGAGACCGCATGTTGGAGTCCTATTCCTCTTTCACAGATAACTGACTATGAGACCCCATGGATTCCTGCAGATAATGTATGTTGTCAAGCCCTCAACGATGTTGAAACTCAACACGGGAGTGGTGGGGGTGATGGAGATGGTGAAATTAATGATATTGTAATGGGTAATAACAACCAGCAATTACCAGAGGGGGATGAAGCCGGCGTGTCTGTACCGCTCAATAATGTAGGTAACGGGGAGGATCTTGCGGAGCGTATGGAAATTGACCGAGTCTCTTTTGACACGCATGATGGCATGCAGGTAATAAACAGAGATAGCTTCAATAATGTTGAGGTGAGAACATTTTTAAATTTCCCAATGCCGAATAGGTCACATACCAACCCAAATTTCGGGGAGTTTTACCAGGCTGTAGTAAACGGTTTTCAGAACCGAATGTCTGCGATAATCGAAAGAGTTGGTGTAAACCCTCGTGATATTATTCAGCTCAATTTACGAGCTGATAGTTTACAAGATGATGTCTCAATGACAGTGCGATACGGTGATGAGGGGGTAGAACTCATTGTAAACTTTGTGAGGGCTCCAGGGGGGTCGGGTAGGCGGAAGATTAATACATTATTTATTACGGAGACCCTCCAAAAAAAAAGCAAACATTTATTTGTAATTCCAAATCAGAACCAAGCATGCTTCGGAATAAACCTAGCTCTACTTGCAAATCCCGGTTTAACCTTTGAAGAGGCTATGCGCGAGGGTTACAATATTCATATCGAGGCCGGGCTCGGGCCTAATGATAGGACCACATTCGCGGATGTGATCAAATTTGAACAGCTGTTAAACTGTAAAATCGTTATTTTTTACAGAGCCTCAGATAGAGATAATCTGATTACGTTCCAAACTGAAACAGAGTCAGAGACAATCCGTTACATGCTTTTACACGACAATCATTTTTACGGAATAAAAAATGTTAAAGGATTCCTTGGCTGTGCATACCTCTGTGTTCACTGTCACACGGGGTATAGCCGAGAAGGTGGACACTTCTGCGAAAAAGCTTGCAACGTCTGTCTTTCAGACTGTAAACAACAAGCTGCATTTCAAAAAATCCGTTGTAATGATTGCAATCGTAACTGTTCAAATAGTGTATGTTATAGGATGCATAAAGTGTGCAGATGGCGCCCAAAAGCTGAAAAGATGGCGAGCAATTGTCAAATAAATAAAAAATGCCTTAAATGTGGATTTACATACCGTATAAACCTCACAGACTCTAAACCCCATGTCTGTACAATTCAAGTTTGTAACATCTGTAAACAACCCCTTCAGACCGCTAAACCGCCACCTTCATCATCTGTTCAGACTTCTGAAGAAGTGTCTGAGTGCGTAGATATTCATCAATGTTACATGCAACCTAAACCTCGTGCAGCAGAGGAGGAGATTAATCAGAAGCTGGTATTTTATGATTTTGAATCAAGCCAGACAACTGGAACACATATCCCTGTCTATGTGGCTACACAATCCTTGCAAGGGGATAGATGGGGTGCACAGGGCCCTGATTGTGCTCTAATGTTTTTAATGTATTACCGTAAAAAAAAATTCAAAGGCACAGTGTTCTTAGCACATTATAGCAAAGGTTATGACAGTTATCTAATTTTAGATGCTTATGTAAAACAGGGGATGACACCGTTCGTCATAGCCCAAGGGAGTAAAATCATACTCATTATAGATAGACAATTCCGGCTCAAATTCATTGACACATATTCCTTCACCCCCATCCCCTTAAGACAGTTTCCAAAAGCGCTCGGTTGTAAAACGGAAGCAAAAAAGGGATATTTCCCTCATAAAATGACCGATTATTCAAACATGTTAAATAACTACAAAGGTCGGTACCCTGCTGCTGAAATGTACGGGTGTGATGAGATGTCTGTAGATCAGAGAAACAGTTTCTTTAAGTGGTATAACACAGTAAAAGATCAGGAATTTGACTTTTTAACCGAGGCTTCAGGCTCGGTTATAAAGGCTTATTGTCAGAATGATGTGGAGATTTTAGCCGAAGGTGCCACCAATTTCCGCAATGAATTTATAAAGACAACTCGATGCGACCCTTTTGAGAGCGTGACAATTGCGTCAGCAGCTTTAGCTGTTTTTCAAAACAACTTCTTAATCAAAAACACAATCGCATTACCCGATGCTAACAACTACAGACGACAATTCAAGGCATATTCCCATGCTTCGATACAGTGGCTTGAGTATCTAGCGTCTTCACGCGGCATTGACATTGAACATGCATTAACACCGCAAGGTGAACGTTGTTTTGGTCCTCTTCATGTCGATGGATTTGCCGTGATAAAGGGTGTGAAAACAGCATTAGAATTCTATGGCTGTTATTTTCATGGTTGTCCGACTTGTTATAACCCTCATGACATATCACCGCTTACAGGATCAGAGTTTGGGGTGATGTACTCTAACACCATGAAAAGGCTAACTCGGTTAGAAACAGAGTTTAAGCTGAAAACAGAGGTTATATGGGAACATACATGGAATTCGATGAAACAACAGCAACCTTCTGTTAAATTGTTCCTAGAGAGATACCATGCTAAAGTTCACCCGCCGAGGCGTTTGTTTTTCTCTGTGCTACCTATGAAAAATGACGAAGGTAAACTGCTTTTTACACTCTGTCGAACATGTGGGATTGAGAATAATCAAGCAACGGCGTGCATGCACTCACAGGAAAAGAGAGCGCTTCAAGGTGTATGGGTTAGTATTGAGTTAATAGAAGCACAAAAAAGAGGCTACATTATAGCTGAAATTTATGAGGTCTGGCAATTTGAACAGAGATCCGATAAATTGTTTAAAGATTACATCTACACATTCCTTAAGCAGAAGCAGGAGGCCTCTGGGTATCCTGATGAGGTTACAGACGAGGTTAGTAAACAGGCTTACATAAACGATTATATAGAGAACCAAGGTATCCAACTTGACCCTCATAAAATTGAGTACAACGCAGCCAAGCGTCAGATCGCAAAACTTTTACTTAATTCCCTCTGGGGAAAAATGGCTCAAAGATCTAATCAACTTACAACCAGCATAGTGAAAGAACCCAGAGAGTTCTTTCAGTACCTCTTTAGCAGTAAGTATGATATAAGCCAGTTCCATTTCATAAATAATGATGTTGCAATCATTCAATGGCGTCATAATTCCAGGTGTGTCTTACCACCCGGTGAATCAAATATTTTTTTAGCTGCGTTTACGACAGCATATGCGAGAGGTGAATTATACAAACACTTACATTTATTGCAAGAGCGAGTCCTATACTATGACACCGACTCAATCGTTTACCTCTCTACCCCTGAGGATCTTTATACCCCTCCGAGAGGCAATTATTTAGGTGATATGACATCGGAATTAGCGGCTGATGATTATATTTGTGCGTGGACAGCAGCGGGGCCAAAATCCTACGGCTTTCTCACCCAGCAAGGAAAGGTGTGTTTGAAAGTCAAAGGTTTTATCCAGAATTATGAAAATTGTAAAAAACTTAACTTTAATAATTTGACTGATCTGGTAGAAGACTATATTATAGATCCTAACACGCGACGCGAGATCCCTGCCCGTTACAATAGAATTAAACGTGATATCAAAGCTTTTTCGCTCACTAATAAACAACAAGTGATCAACTTGTCAGTTGTTTTTGATAAGAGACGCCTTCTCCCCTCAGGTAGAACACTGCCGTTTGGTTACTGAGTTGTTATTACCTGTTATCACCTGTTATTACCTAGGTTCACAATAGACTGTGTTCACAATATTACCGGGTGTTTTCTATAGTTCTGTAGGAACATTATTTGAAAAAATGTATTCTACAATGTATTCTACGATGTATCCTAATGGTGTTTTATTGAAATTGAAAAATGTATATCTCATTAAATTCTTATTCATACGTCACCCCGCCTCATCATTTTTACATATTCCAGGCTGGATAAAATCAGGGTTCACCGTTAACCATGCTGTTAGTCTGCTATAGCTTACCCTTGAGAATGGAGGTGACTGTCGACCTGGCATTCCAAATGCCATGTAGCATGCTAATAGTGGGGCCTAGTGGCTCAGGTAAAACTTTTTTTGTAAAACAATTACTTGAAAACATGGAGAGTACATTTTCAAAAGTGCCGGCTCGTATAATCTGGGCATACTCTTCATACCAGCCATTGTATGACGAACTCAGTCAAAATGTCAATATCGAATTCATAGAAGGTATTCCCGCAAACTTTAATGATGAAAATCTTTTCCCTTGGAACCAGCACAATCTTTTAGTAGTAGATGATTCCATGGATGTGGGAGGCAATCATGATGAATTAATGAAAGCGTTCACAGAATATCGACATCATAAAAAATTGAGCGTATTTTATCTGCTTCAGAATTTGTTTAATCAAGGGAAACATTCGCGCACGATTAGTTTAAACACTAATTACATGGTGCTGTTTAAATCACCACGTGATGAAATGCAGATCCGGGTTTTAGTTCAACAAATGTATCCCGGCCTGAAAAAATTATTTTTAGAAAGTTATGAAGATGCTACAAGGGAACCGTTTACATATTTAATCGTTGACCTACGTCCTAATTGCCCAGAAGCCTTAAGACTAAGAAGCGGGATACTTCCAGGAGAGTGGCCGACGGTCTATCAACCTAGAAAGTGACAAGAGACTTTTTAAATAAATAAACAATGTCTCAACGGATAAAAAGAAACCTTCCCATTTTAAAAGCTTTGCTCGCTCTAAAACCCTAGGAGAGAAGAAGCTTTCTATGTCGGGGGTCGGAAGATCTCATACTCGCACTGTGTGAGATTGCATTAAACATATTGAAGGGAAACATCCCTCTCACACCTGACCAGTTCACTAAATTAAAAAAACTGAAAAAATTTATCAAGCTTTTTGCCGAGCGTAAAACTGGATTTAAGCACAAGCGGAAAGTGCTGACGCAATCTGGTGGCTTCCTGCTACCATTATTAGCCACTGCAATTCCGTTTATAACTAGTCTGTTCTCTCGTCAGAGATAGCCATAGACACTCTGGTTATGGCTGCGTTTAATAAAATGTACATGATTTCTCCACAACAGTTGGATAATTTAACCCAAAAGAGCTCACAGAGCATTGGTGAGCGAGCCCAACATGTCTTGCAAAACAATATGGAACGAGTTCTGAAACAGTACAAGTGTTGACTCGCATACTAAAGCCAAGCAGTTCAATGATTTACTCGATAAATATCTAACCTTGCTCCGCAAGGGGTAGACTCGAGATCGCGAAATCGTTTTTAAACTATCTGACAAGCCCTCTGAGAAATCAAGTGAAGCTGATGAAGGCTACATAAGAGTGGAGGAGGGGGAAGAAGCTTCTGACAACCTGGAGGATGAGATTTTGGAGAATATAGGTTCTCGCAATCGAAAAAATGCAGCCTACATTCTGCAGAAGCTTCGTCAATCAAACCTTCTAAGATGGAATCGTTCAGGCGAGATAATTGTCCAGGATAACCCTATTAAAGGATCTCATATTTTTGATTTGATGAAGACGCTGTCAAACCGACGGTTCCATTCCGGAACTCTACCACGCGGATGGGATGTATTTTTAAATACAATTTCTGAATTAAATATTCCAATCACAACGGTTACGAACACACATGCTCGCCAGCAATTATGGCTTAAACCCTCCAAAACCTCGAGTGAATCAATTCCTCAGATACGTCACAGCAAGAGAAACCGTGGAGAAAAAAATAAAAAATCTCCATTGTCAACATCATTATTAGACATGTCTTACGACAGGACCCCTTCTAAAACACCTAAGGATATATTACAGATGGCTACATCAGCAGACTCTGAATGGTCAACGCCCACCGAATGGCAGCTCTCTACACCCATCCCTCCTAGATGGCTAGATTTCAATCGAAAAAAATGAATTCAAGCAGACTGTATGATCTTTTAATCAATAAATGAGTTATTGAAATTAATATATGACCGAAAGAGTATTCATTCATGACAATTATAACACTTTTTAAACAGTTTTAAAGAGCATGCATTCTGATTATACGTTTTAACAGTCTTCACCCGTGAAATACATTTAGCATATTTCTTGACAAACTTGCTGACCATAACATCATTCTTTTTTAAATGATCAGAATACAATCGCATTGTTTCTTGAAAGGAGAGTCCTTTAAACCGATGACAGAGGAAGAATACTACATGGGCTCCACAAGTCGTTGAATAATCATCTTGAACCTTCTGTTTGTTATAGCGTATTTCATGAGCATTCCTTGATAGAAAACGCATAAACGCTTCAGGGTAGAATCTGTGATCTGGAGGATTCGCATATGAGTCAAAAAATGGTGCCTTGTCAGGTTCAGCTTCAATAATCATCCCCACCCAATGTTCACCCTCCCTGTTCTGATCGTGCGTGTTAACGACTAGGTAGCTCGGTCGTCTATCTATCTTGGAGGGTAGTAAATCACTAGGCCAAACACCTGCAAAAGCATCACCTAAAATTGGCTTTAATATAGACTCCAGCTGATGGTTATCCATCCTTTTTCAGGTTTAAAGGTTTCCACTTTTTTAATAGTCGATCAGGACTTGTCGCTTTGAGTTTATCTCTATGACACTGTCATAGCAGGCATACACTATCAGGGTCATTGTCTGGGGTAGGGCTACTCTGAATCTTAAATCCAGACGACAGGTACCATGCACCGAGGGTGAGAGAGCCTCGCTGTCTAATTCATCATCCCTCGACAAATTGAACAGGAACAATGAGTAACCGTTTTCAAAGTTGTCACGGTTAATGCAGAGCGGAGAGTCTCTGATATGTCGGTTTGTACCCAAATATAAGTTGTAAAATTCTCGAACACTCTGATGTGTATCAAAGTGGGGTTGGTAGGGTTTTGCGGGGATAAAGCGTGAATTTACACTGAGACTGAGATATTCAAGATCCGAGTGATGGAATCTGAACGGGTTCTTTTCCCATGCTCCAACGAAAGCTCGATGATCAACTAATCCCGCTACTATATATTTAGGGAGCCTCCCTAAATATAAATTGTCTTGCGAGCACACCCGTGAGCCTCTAGGGATTGTATAATTCTTAACGACTACCCGGCTTATAGGGTATAGCGCATTGGATTTCATCAGAGGAGCCGAATGTCCTAACATGACATCGGGTGAAACCTGTACTTTTTTCGCAAAAATACTTGCAGATAGGATTTTTAATGCATACTCCTGGTCTGCAGCTGACACCAGTGTAAAAGCACTTTTGGCTTTCACCAGTTTCAAACGGACATCCACATTGTTTAACAAGAGTCTTTCCGAGAAAAATATGTCACTGTGTAGAGGCCCGATTAGTTCGAATGCGCGTGAACCTCGACAGAAGCTGCGATAGATACAGAATCCAAATCTGCACCTTCATCTTTGTACCAGAGCCTTGCTGAAAACTGGCTCTCCAAGGTTTCTTTTGAAAAGTTGAGCAGAGTTTCAATAATAGATCTGTAAGGATGTGTTGCGGACGATGAGCTAATGAGAACATCATTCAGACTGACATCTACCTGTGAGAATATAGTATTTAATGGGTATTGTATTATTCCACAATTATCAGCGCCTGCAAGATCTGTTCCATCTGCCTTGGTAATCTTGAGTCGTTGATAGAGCAATGTTGAGTTTAGATCTAGATAGGCACTTCCACTTCCGGATATCTGAAAATCCAGAACCTCTTGATCCACAATAGAGTTTAGAGGATGGATCTCCACGTAACTGCTTTTTCTATAGACAATTGGGTCATGGGCGGTGCAAAAAGGTCAAGTTCCGATTTGGTGCACTCAGCTGAGAGATGATGTACAAGAGACATTCTTCTTATTCTTATTCTTATTATTTTTAGAATATATTTCCGTCACTTAGTCTTTTAGCCTTTCTGGGTTTTTTTGATATGCGTTTCTTAGAGGTGCGATGCTCTAACAATGCCACAGATCTTTTTCTTCTTCTTCCTCTGGCAAGGCGTCCTATTCCTGATCCTTCCTGAGACTGGCTGGCTCGATTGGCGATATGACTGGTTACGGCCCCCACAACGTCTGATGCTATCCCCTTCGCTGCTGATTTCAAATGTGGTTTAACAATATTTGCCCCTCGCTTAAGAAACGGTAGGACAAATCTGAACGCCCGACTTAAGATAGACCCTAACCCTCGGCCATATTGCACAGGAGCACCTACAAACCCACTTAGACTGCCACGACCTGTTTGGTTTACGTAATAATTCACAAATCTTTGTGAATCCATTTTTTATTTTTTTTTGCTTTGTTCTATAGATTCAGATGAGAGACTTTGGTTTAAAGTGCAGCTTGCAAATTGTCTTCCCGTATGTGAATCGAATCAGCTTGTTTAAATCCGTTTTTAGCTCAATCTGTATATCCTGTATGCGCTGTTTATTAACAGGAACGTAGTGTAGCTTGCTTTCGGAGAGAGTGATTACATCACCGTAAGATCCTTCTTTTTTAACGATTCTTAGAAGGGGAACAACATCGTCTCCAACATGCTGTGCTTCCACGATATTCGTATAGACGAAAAAATTATACTGCCCTGCATTAATATCGCTGGGATATTTACTCATGGGATTTCCACCCGATCGTGTCCATTCGTCAGGCTCAAATCCTAGCATGTAGGCTAGTGGAGCCATGAACCTGAGAGAATATTTATCAGGTCCTAATACAGAAATTCTTTTATGTATAGAACTGTAATATAAAAGTAGATCTGTTTTTTGTTTCTTAAATATGGCATTTATCTCCTTCACTATCGCATCGACACTGTCATAATAGCCTGTAGGGATTTTCTGGTAGATTGGAGGGTCCCGCGGTCTCGAATGGTCTTTCAGGTCATAGGTATCTTCTAAACTTATAATATTATTCCATGTATGACAGTACATTATCTCTGCTAACGCCACCTCATAAGGTCCATGTAACTCTATAGGCTGAGAAAGCGTTATCGTATAATTTGAACTGTTATTGCTAGGGTAAACGTTGTGACATGCATTTGAAGGGAGCGTCACATAGAAAGATTCTCGCTCCTCCATCCTTGCTTCTTCTAGTTTGGCTTCTTCTTGTTTTTCTTCTTCCCAAGCTCTATGACCTCTTTAGCAGGCAGCCATGAGTCAAACTGACTAGGCCAACCTTGCCAGTGGACTAAAACCATCTTCCGTCCATTTTGAATTTTCTTGTCTAAAATCCTTTCTACCCGAAAGACTGTGTCGGGGGTGATTCTCACTTTCTGCAGTTCTGCCTCATAGAATGTGCCAGTAAGAATTTCACCTTTTATATCCCTTAATTTATAAACGGTCGGGAGTCTAGGGATACATTCATTAACTATAAAGTATTCATCAGTGAATGATTGTTCGTACATTTTATCGAATATCCCCCTGTATTTGGAAATCCGCACAATGTCACCCTCTTTGAATTTAAACACTGGGGGCTTACTGTTCAGAGGTAAAGTCCCGTATAAATTCTCAAAGACTTGCATGCTATTGGAGGGTGTTACCTCAACAGGTTTCATTTTGATACTGCTATGATAACTATTATTATAGCTATCAAGCAAATCCGGAATCACATCAATATATCTGCGGGTGTTCTTAGCTGTGAAAAACCTCCACATCTTCGTCTTCAGCGTACGGTTAAAACGTTCCACGACTGACGCCTTCAAATCACTACCCGTTGCAAAGTGTTGAATATTATGTTTCTTCATTAGTTTTTCAAAGATACGGTTAAAAAATTATTTTCCTGCATCCGTTTGAATTTTAACAGGTATACCGCTCTCCTCTAAGACTGCAGCAAAGGCCTCTGCAACTACGACGGCCGTCTTGTTTTTTAAAGAGCGTGCAAAAGCTTTTTTTGAAAATACATCTATTACTGTAAGCAGAAATTTAAAGTTATCATTGTCTTTAGACAGTGCACTCATATCGCAAAGATCCGCTTGAAATTGATACATAGGACGTGGCGCAAAAACACGATTTCTAGCATAGGTTTTTCTAGCCGTTTTGTGTAAGGTATACGCCTCCTGACCAGACAGCCACTCTCGTACTTGATCAGTGCTAACTTTTTCAGCCGTCTGCTCTTCGACGGCTTTTTGAAGTTTTTCTACCCCTCCAAATGATCCCGGGTGTGCAGGGTCATAATATATTCTCTTCATTACACGCTCAGACTTTTTTGAGGTCATGACGACTAGTAAGCATGCAAGATCTGAGTACAATGATGATTTTGCATAATTATTTATTGATTACATGTCATTACATTTGAATGATTAATACATGTTTTTAATACAACCCCACAGAAGTGTGTAAGGCATTTAGGGCCCTATCAACATCAAATGGTAGACCATTATATAGGTATACAACACCATGAGATGACTAAATTTGAAGCTATGCATAGACACTTCTCTAATAATTCCACCTAATGTTTTTTCAAATTTCTCCACATCAGATGCATTTGAACCAATATACACCAATTCCTTCCAACGGTTAAAAGACACACAACCTCTCACAATTTCCAATGACCTCTCAAAACGGACAACTTGTTCAATGTCAACATCGCTACATGTTTGAAATAAAGATTCATCATTAACACGATTAGCAATAGCACGTTTTACAAGAGAGCTGACCCCAGGATGACCTGAAGCGGAATTTAAAAAGTTAAAGAATAGTCTGAAAGCATTCCCCATTTTTGATCAGTTTAGACTAGTTCAAAAGAGGGTGTGAACTATTTCAACACTCTTCCAGTAGGATATGAGTTCATCTGTCATATGATCCCGGTCCTTGTCAGCCCCCACATACGCATCAACGATCTCTTTAAGCTTCCCCTGGATGTTTTCTTCATACTTCAGACCGTATAGAAAGGCCTTGGCTGCTCCTTGAACACGGCCGGTTGCTATCTCACCTAATCCAACCGTCTCCAGAGCAACCATAAGAGTCGGGAGAAATTTCCATGTCCACAGGGCGGTCATCAGCGCCTCAAAGTTGCTGTAAAAGTAATCACGCTCTAGAGGGTACAGACAAGCATGCTGATGTTGGCTTGGATGACCGGTTTTACACCCATAACATTCGTTTTTTATCTGATCCTCTATCACCAATGTTAACACAATGGCAACGCTGGCCTTCACCGTGTCCAGAAAAACATCACCACCCTGACGCTGAGATTGAAGCCGGTTCTCTAGAATTTCTTTAACCACAACAACCATCGGCTCATACAAGGGAGGGTTCAGGGGTGTCCCCTGAGCAGTGATGCAAGCTTCCGCACAGGGTTCGTTCTGAACCACAGGGGATCCCGCTACTTGCAGGCGAGGCGAAGTCGGAGGTGTAGGATAGGCGTTGAGGACAGAACGATCTTCAGCCACGGGGGCAGCAAAATCTGAAGCCTGACACCCAGGGGTGTACAGACAGGGTACTTTGTCCGATGTTGGCTTGTCGGTATATGGCCTATATCTTTTGACGGGGAATTCAAGAGGCCAGTACGGAGTATTTGACATGTCGCTGTCGGGCGAGTCGGGAGAGTAGGTGACAAGGCTAATAGTCTCCTCGGAATCGCTCTGATGTTCTAGGGCTTTCCACCTCGTGAGGTCGTCCGTCTGGGCATTCCGATAGTCTTCAAGAACCGGTTTATACAAATCATCGTAGCCGCCAGATTCCTGAGAAAGGCTCGGAAGATATCTGAGAAGCTTAGACTCTTCGTCCTGAGATTCTAGGGGTTTACATTCCCCAGCTGTAGAGTAGCCTTCGTCTTCACTTGATGAAGGCAAATCGTTGACTGTGAAAAAATCAGCCATGTTGAAGTAATGTCGCACAAACTCGTTTTTCCAAACTTCTTATATAGATTGAAGGTGAGGGGGGGGGAAGGGCTTGTGTCTAGTAGGCGTGTCTAGTAGCCATTGGTAGTAGAGGTGTCTAGCATGATTTACTATGATTCAACACCGTCTGTTTCAAGCATGTCTTCTGGAAAAAGATTACGTCTGTATGGCTCAGAGTCAGACAGAGATCTAGGGGTTAAACACCTGGTCGGGCCTGAGATCCGTTTACCAGAGCACGTGTTCAGACGTTTTGCCAGCTGGATGAGTCTCAGTCTCTGACTTTCCTGCTTGAAAAACTCGGTGATAGCTTTCAGCAGATTTGTCAACCTTGAGAAGTCTACCACTTTGATTGCCAGTTTAATCGGCCAGTAGCGCTCTTTCTCCATCACCGTCTTTGGTCTTTCAGAAGACTCTGCCTCTGTCTGGAATCGCACCAACAGCCATATGTGAGATCTTGAACAGTCAACAAGAAAAGCTTCCTGCAGGGAACGACTCGGTACTCTGGGATCCACGTTCATCTGGATAGAGGGTTTCATACCCTCCAGGGGCGCATTTTGCTCGTCGTGCACAGAATGCATGTAGCGGATGAATTCCAAGATGTGACCCTTCAATCTTTCGAATTCTGATGAATAGATTCTCAGAAGATTCTCAGATTCTTTTTCGAAAGTGTATATGTCCACATAGGGGAATGCACCTCCTGATGCAAACTCTACACGCACTACACGACCGCCGTCCAATTCCCACATCATACTTGTAGACGACATTTTAGACACTGTCATATAGTGACAACTACTACAGATCTCACACAGGGTCATATATATACACCTTTTGCCCGGGAAACACATGATCTTATCAGTGACACGCCCGCGACATGTGTCATACCCATGTTTGAAACTAAACATTTTTAAAAATTTAACCATTTTTTAATTCGCCATTTTATTCTTCATTATTGAACACTTATTTTTATTCTTCATTATTGAACACATTACTACCACTAGAGTAGCAGCCTAACCATTTTTTAATTGCCTTTTTTTTAATTGCACATTTTAACCCTCAGTATTGAGCTTTTATTTTAAGCCTCATATGCAATAAACGTTTATAGTATGTGTGTCTAGATGTATGTATGCGGCATGAAGTCATCACGACACATCACACAGCACTTATCAGTGACAAACTTTAGCTGACCCTTGGTTGGTCTTCAGCCAGTTCAGGGCCCCTGGTTTCCTAGAAAGAGAAAAGGCCCCTAATCCAACCGTTCTAACGGTTCTATATCCTATGGGGGTGACCACATCCTCAAAAAACTGTCAAGTTCCTAAATCTAATTTCACAAACAGCAGAACACCTTGTCCTCTCACCAACGTCTCATTGTGCAAGCATCAACACCCACCACATCCGCCCAAAGGGGCGGGACCTATAATTTTCAAGTATTATTTTTGATGATTAAATTCATGTGACGTCATCACCTTTTGACAGAAGGTGAATACTATATTCTCTGTCAATTCTTGGGTAATATCCCAGAGGTGTGGGTTAGGTACAACTCGTAGCCTTTTGAGTGGTGATGCACTACACGAGGCAATCTCCTTCTACCACCGACTGGACTTTTTTTTTTTGCCGAGTCTGCTTCCATAATGGGTTTTTCCATTTGTACCAATCATTTTGCATAGCCTGCTCCCATAATGGATTTTCCTTGCCTTCTCTGTCGTCATCTATTTCTGTGTTAACCTGTGTGTTGGCAGTTGTTCTGATTTTTGTTGTGTCTGGTTCAGCACTTCCACCCTTTCAGATGGTTTTCCATCTTCTAGCAAAGGCACATTGCTAGAAGGCACCGATGCCGTTCGCCATTGTGAGAGCTCCGCAGAGGATGTGCGTTTTTTTAGCTTTTATGTGTTTTCTAAATTCTCTCATTGTGAGAAACTCACTGGCACTGATATCCTACGACAAGGACACACTTCTACATGTAAATTACAACTTAAGACCAAGTATTTCGGATAATTATTCTATCGACACGGCGTGGCCGGCGGAGATCAGAAGGACCCCCCACGATAACAACAATGGGAGCGCGCCAAAAAAGAAGAGGAAACACCGGGGAAAGCGGGCAGGCATTCGGAATCGGCTGAGAGCTCAGGCCCACCGTCCACCTCTGCCTAGCATACTTCTTGCTAATGTCCAGTCTCTGGAGAACAAGATGGATGATCTCAGGGCGAGGATTACTTTCCAGCGAGACGTAAGAGACTGTAACATCCTTTGTCTAACAGAGACATGGCTTACCTCGTTGGTACCGGACCGAGTCATCTAGATAGATAGATAGATAGATAGATAGATAGATAGAAACTTTATTTATCCCAGGGGGAAATTCAGGTTCCAAGTAGCGTACAGACATAGGGGTATCACACATAACATACACATACAACATTAGCAGTATTGTATACAGGCGAGGTGCAGTTGTAAATGTCTTTGCAGTTAGGTGAGGTGCAAAAAGGTAAGGCAGACAGTGCAATTATAGCATTAAATACTAAAAGCTAAATACGGGCTACATAAATATGGACTATTTTTAAAGTGCATTTAGTCCAGGCTGGTGGAGGGAGGTAGGGGCTGTGTATGAGGCCTAGCATAGCCAGTAAACATTGTAGTTAATGAGGTGAAACTGTGACATGATACATGATAGTGATGTGATACAGAGGGTGGAGGTTATGCAGAGAAGTCCATCTCTTTGCCCTTGATTGACATATTGTAAAGTTGTATGGCTCTGGGGACAAATTATTTAGTCAGTCTGTCAGTTTTGCTTGTCAGTGCTCGTAGCCTCCAGCTGATCAAGCTCTTCTGCTGGATGATGGTGTGGTACAGTGGGTGACCTTCATTGTCCATGATGGTGAGCAGTTTGCTCAGAGTTCTTTTTTCCATTACTGAAGTGATGCTCTCCAGTTCAGCTCCCACAACAGAGCCAGCTTTCCTGACCAGCCTGTCCAGTCGCCCGGCATCCCTCTTCTTAGTGCTTCCTCCCCAGCACACCACTGCATAGAAGAGAACGCTGGTGACCACAGACTAGTAAAACATCCCTAGGAGTTTGCTGCAGACATTGAAGGACCGCAGCCTCCTCAGGAAGTACAGCCGGCTCTGTCCTTTCTTGTAAATCGCATCAGTGTTGGCTGACCAGTCCAGTTTATTGTCCAGGTGGACCCCCAGATACTTATATGTGCTGACCATCTCCACATTGACTCCTTCAATGGAGACTGGTAGCAGAGCGGGCTTAGACCTACGGAAATCCACCACCATCTCCTTGGTCTTTGTAGTGTTGAGTTGTAGGTGGTTGAGTTTGCACCATTGCACAAAGTCCTCCACCAGGCTCCTGTACTCCCCCTCCTGCCCATCTCTGATACACCCCACAATTGCAGTATCGTCCGAAAACTTCTGCATGTGCCATGACTCTTTGTTGTAGCAGAAGTCAGACGTGTACAGGGTGAACAGGACAGGAGAGAGCACAGTTCCCTGTGGTGCTCTGGTGTTGCATACCACAGTGTCCGAGAGGCAGTCCTTCAGTCTGACGAACTGTGGCCGCTCTGTCAGGTAGTCAGTGATCCAGGATACCAGGTGGGCGTCCACACCCATCTGCAGGAGCTTGTCTCCCAATCTGAGGGGTTGGATGGTGTTGAAAGCACTGGAAAAATCAAAGAACATGATTCTCACAGCGCTTTTCCCTTTGTCCAGGTGAGAATGCGTCCTGTGCAGTAGATATGTGATGGCATCGTCTACTCCAACCTTCTCCTGGTATGCAAACTGTAGTGGGTCCAGTGCATGGCTAACCTGGGGTCTGAGTGTATGTAGAAGCAGTCTCTCCATTGTTTTCATAATGTGTGAGGTGAGTGCGACAGGCCTGAAGTCATTGAGTTCTTTTGCGTGTGGCTTCTTTGGGACAGGGATAAGACATGATGTCTTCCACAGTGTTGGGGCCCTACCAAGACGTAGACTCAGGTCAAATAAGTACCTCAGCGGCTCTCCCAGTTCGGCAGCGCAGGTCTTGAGCAGTCTGGGACACACTTTGTCTGGACCCGCTGCCTTCCTGGGGTTAAGTCGCTTTAGTCCCGATCTCACCTGGTCTGCCGTGATTGTAGGGGGGAGGGGCTGGGAGGGAGGGAGGGGGGGGTGGGTGGTGGGGTGGCTCTTTGTCCCTGGGCGCTCCAGTAGACAGTGGCTGATGGCTGGTGATTGAGGTCGGTGACGCCTTTGATGATGGGGGGTGTTGGGAGATGGGGGGCTGTGTGAGATGGGGGAGAGGTGTAGAATGGCCCTGCACGCTGACAGAGACAGCTCCTGGAGAGGGGGTGGGGTAGGCCACCGCAGCTGGGTGGTCGAACCTGTTGTAGAACTGGTTCAGTTCATTGGCCCGGTCTCGACCTCCCTCAACACAGCTACTGCTCTTCCTCATGCCCGTCATCATCTTCATCCCATCCCACACCTCTCGCACGTTGTTCGGATCTGATCTGCCCTTCCGAACTTTGGACCATTGTTATACTCAGTTTAAGAATGGGTACAAAGCTGTTTCCCACCCTCCCTTTGGGAAATCAGATCACTGCGCCATTCTGTTGATGCCTGTTTACAAACAGAGGATCCAACAGGTAGCGGTCGTGAAAAGGGAGGGAAAGCGGTAGTCCGACCAATCAGAGGCCGCGCTACAAGACGCGCTGAGTGACGTCGACTGGGATATGTTTCAATCAAGTTCCAGCGATGTCAGCGAGTTTACAGAGACTGTCTTGGACTTTATCTCTACATTAGCCGATAACATCGTACCAACGACAACGGTAAAGATCTACCCCAACCAGAAACCCTGGGTCGACAGCTCCATCCGTGCCGCTCTGAGGGCTCGCACCGCCGCTTACAACTCCGGGCTGGCATCCGGCAGCATGGAGGAGTATAAAGCGGAGTCCTACAAACTGCGGAGGGCGGTGAAAGCCGCCAAGAGGAGATACGCAGACAGAATGCAGGCGCAGATGGAGAGCAACGACACCAGGGGACTATGGCGAGGACTACGGTCTATTACGGATTACCGGCACACACCCTCCTCAACCGGGAGTGCAGATGCCTCCCTAGCTGAAGACCTGAACTCTTTTTATGCACGGTTTGAGGCTGGCAACACCACCGCTAGCGCGCCGGCTAACAACAACAACGTCAGAGTGCTGGCTAGCGCGGCTGACGGGAGTTCACACGCTGGGGCAGAGCAAGCACTCTCCGTGACGGAACACGACGTGAGGAGGGCTCTGCTGAAGGTGAATACAAGGAAAGCTGCTGGCCCAGATGGCATACCTGGGAGAATACTTAAGACCTGTGCTAACCAGCTAGCTCCTGTGTTCACCACCATATTCAACCTCTCACTGGCTAATTCAGTAGTTCCCACCTGTTTTAAAAGATCATCTATCGTCCCTGTGCCCAAGATCACCTCCCCAGCCTGCTTGAATGACTACAGACCCGTGGCTCTAACCTCAGTGGTCATGAAGTGCTTCGAGAGGCTGATTAAGGATTACATCTGCTCCTCCCTCCCTCCGACCCTGGACCCACTGCAGTTCGCATATAGACCAAACAGATCTACAGACGATGCAGTTTCCCAGGTCCTCCACACCACTCTCTCCCACCTGGACAGGCAGAAGGGGGGCTATGTGAGAATGCTGTTTATAGACTATAGCTCAGCGTTCAACACCATAGTCCCCACCAGACTGGCTGATAAGATGATTGGTCTAGGACTGAACATTCCCCTGTGTGCCTGGATCCTGGACTTTCTGACGGCCAGGCCACAGGTGGTCAGGGTGGGTAGACACACCTCCAGCTCACTCACACTGAGCACAGGGTCCCCCCAGGGCTGTGTCCTTAGTCCCCTCCTCTACTCCCTGTACACCCACGACTGTGTGGCTAAGTCCAGCGAAAACTCCATCATCAAGTTTGCGGACGACACGGTCGTGGTGGGGCTGATCTCAGATAACAATGAGAAAGGCTACCTGGACGAGGTGGCGGACCTGTCACTCTGGTGTCAGGAGAACAGTCTCATCCTGAATGTCTCCAAGACAAAAGAGCTGATTGTGGACTTCGGGAGAGCACAACAACTAAGGGCCTACACACCGCTGGACATCGGAGGGACTGCTGTGGACAGGGTGAGCAGTTTTAAATACCTGGGAGTCCACATCTCAGAAGACCTGACCTGGACTACCCACATCAGTTCTCTGGTGGGAAAGGCAAGGCAGCGCCTGTTCCATCTCAGGCAACTGAGGAAATTCAGAGTCTCCCGGAGGATCCTTCAGTCCTTCTACTCTGGAGCTGTGGAGAGCATCCTGGCTGGCAACATCACCGTCTGGTACGGTAACAGCACGGCCCAGGACAGGCGAACTCTGCAAAGGGTGGTACGCCTGGCAGAAAAGACCATGGGAGCTCCAACCCCCCCTCTCCATGTCCTGTACACCAGGAGGTGTAGGACCAGAGCATACAGGATTATGAAGGACCCTCACCACCCGAAACATGGACTGTTCCAGCTGCTGCGGTCAGGAAAACGCCTCCGCTGTCATGCAGCAAAAACAGAGAGGCTAAGACTGAGTTTCTTCCCCCATGCCATCAGAATCATCAACGATGACCCCACCAGTGCCCCCCTCAAGTCACTCACACATGCACTGTCATTCTAACACATATGCACACACATAATCATCCATCTGCTATTTATATTGCTTACTGGCTATACTGTTCATATTGTTTATACTGTTTATACTGTCCATTTTTTAGTACTTCTATTTTTATTTTATTGTATTTTAAAACTTATTGTGTTGTTGCACTACTCTGTGGCACTGTCACTTTTGCATTTCACTGTATACTTGTATGCACGTGACAAATAAAGAAATCTTGAATCTTGAATCTTGAGTCCTTCTCTGTTTTCCGGGCGGATAGAACGGAGGAGTCCGGCAAATCCAGGGGTGGTGGAGTTTGTTTCATGACCAACAACAACTGGTGTAACCCTAACAACGTAACAACGCTTTCTCAGTCCTGCTCGGCTGACCTGGAGCATCTGACCATCTCATGCCGCCCATTCTACCTTCCCCGGGAGTTCAGCTCAATCATTATCACAGCCGTCTATATTCCACCACAGGCCAACACAGAGGCAGCGCTATCGACCCTACATGATACGCTGTGCCGGCATCAGAGCAACCACCCTGAGGCGGCGATGATAGTAACAGGTGATTTCAATCGGGCTAACCTTAAAAAAGTTATGCCTAACTTCCGTCAACACATCAAGTGTGCCACCAGGGGAGATAGAACTTTGGACCATTGTTATACTCAGTTTAAGAATGGGTACAAAGCTGTTTCCCACCCTCCCTTTGGGAAATCGGATCACTGCGCCATTCTGTTGATGCCTGTTTACAAACAGAGGATCCAACAGGTAGCGGTCGTGAAGAGGGAGGGAAAGCGGTGGTCCGACCAATCAGAGGCCGCGTTACAAGACCGCCAAGAGGAGATATGCAGACAGAATGCAGGCGCAGATGGAGAACAACGACACCAGGGGCCTATGGCGAGGACTACGATCTATTACAGATTACCGGCACACACCCCCCTCAACCGGAAGTGCAGATGCCTCCCTAGCCGAAGACCTGAACTCTTTTTATGCACGGTTTGAGGCTGGCAACACCACCGCTAGCGCGCCGGCTAACAACAACAACAACAACGTCAGAGTGCTGGCTAGCGCGGCTGATGGGAGTTCACACGCTGGGGCAGAGCAAGCACTCTCCGTGACGGAACACGACGTGAGGAGGGCTCTGCTGAAGGTGAATACAAGGAAAGCTGCTGGCCCAGATGGCATACCTGGGAGAGTACTTAAGACCTGTGCTAACCAGCTAGCTCCTGTGTTCACCACTATATTCAACTCTCACTGGCTAATTCAGTAGTTCCCACCTGTTTTAAAAGGTCCTCTATCGTCCCTGTGCCCAAGATCACCTCCCCAGCCTGCTTGAATGACTACAGACCCGTGGCTCTAACCTCAGTGGTCATGAAGTGCTTTGAGAGGCTGATTAAGGATTACATCTGCTCCTCCCTCCCTCCGACCCTGGACCCACTGCAGTTCGCATATAGACCAAACAGATCTACAGACGATGCAGTTTCCCAGGTCCTCCACACCACTCTCTCTCACCTTGACAGACAGAAGGGGGGCTATGTGAGAATGCTGTTTATAGACTACAGCTCAGCGTTCAATACCATAGTCCCCACCAGACTGGCTGATAAGATGATTGGTCTAGGACTGAACATTCCCCTGTGTGCCTGGATCCTGGACTTTCTGACAGCCAGGCCACAGGTGGGTAGACACACCTCCAGCTCACTCACACTGAGCACAGGGTCCCCCCAGGGCTGTGTCCTTAGTCCCCTCCTCTACTCCCTGTACACCCACGACTGTGTGGCTAAGTCCAGTGAAAACTCCATCGTTAAGTTTGCGGACGACACGGTCGTGGTGGGGCTGATCTCAGACAACAATGAGAAAGGCTACCTGGACGAGGTGGCGGACCTGTCACTCTGGTGTCAGGAGAACAGCCTCATCCTGAATGTCTCCAAGACAAAAGAGCTGATTGTGGACTTCGGGAGAGCACAACATCTAAGGGCCTACACACCGCTGGACATCGGTGGGACTGCTGTGGACAGGGTGAGCAGTTTTAAATACCTGGGAGTCCACATCTCAGAAGACCTGACCTGGACTACCCACATCAGTTCTCTGGTGGGAAAGGCAAGGCAGCGCCTGTTCCATCTCAGGCAGTTGAGGAAATTCAGAGTCTCCCGGAGGATCCTTCAGTCCTTCTACTCTGGAGCTGTGGAGAGCATACTGACTGGCAACATCACCGTCTGGTACGGTAACAGCACAGCCCAGGACAGGCGAGCTCTGCAAAGGGTGGTACGCCTGGCAGAAAAAACCATGGGAGCTCCAACCCCCCCTCTCCAT
This sequence comes from Argentina silus, assembly GCF_951799395.1. NCBI lineage: Eukaryota > Metazoa > Chordata > Actinopteri > Argentiniformes > Argentinidae > Argentina > Argentina silus. Next base: position 18,351,304 of record NC_139654.1, read on the forward strand.
GTCCTGTACACCAGGAGGTGTAGGACCAGAGCCTACAGGATTATGAAGGACCCTCACCACCCGAAACATGGACTGTTCCAGCCGCTGCGGTCAGGAAAACGCTTCCGCTGTCATGCAGCAAGAACAGAGAGGCTAAGGCTGAGTTTCTTCCCCCACGCCATCAGAATCATCAACGATGACCCCACCAGTGCCCCCCTCAAGTCACTCACACACGCACTGTCATCATAACACATATGCACACACATAATCATCCATCTGCTATTTATATTGCTTACTGCTTATTCTGTTCATATTGTTTATACTGTTTATATTGTCCATACTGTATATTTTTTAGTACTTCTATTTTTATTTTATTCTATTTTTAAACTTATTGTATTGTTGCACTACTCTGTGGCACTGTCACTTTTGCATTTCACTGTATACTTGCACGTGACAAATAAAGAATCTTGAATCTTTTGGTCCTGATTGATCAATGAATCCGCAGCGTGGTTCAAAATATGCATCTAAATTCCAAGTCATTGACCATTCCCTATTTGGTAATACTCCTGCCATCATTGCTGCCATACACTGCCCCGTTGTAACCCTAGACCCTTCTGCCACATCCTGACCATTTATCAGGCTTGGAATAGTATGTTTTGGGTTTGTTTTAATTCCAGCTAGGTGATGAGTGCGTGTTTCTGTTAGCCTGCATGCGGTAGCTCATAAATGCAAGTGGCAGAGCATCCACCCAGTTAATATGATATGTGCTTTGTGCTGGCACATATCTTGTTCATCTTTGTTTTGAGGGTTCCATTTATTCTTTCTACCATCCCTTGTGACAGTCTTAACTGTTGTATGACTTGTTTCACAGTTTTCTGAATAAATGCTGCACCGTTATCTGAGCTAATCTCATTAGGTATTCCAAATCTGGGTATTACTTCTCTTGTTAGGAATTTGACCACTGTTCCTGCCCCTAAGTCTACTGATGGCGTTGTTTCTACCCATCTGCTGAGTCTATCTATGACAACAAGCATGTATCTTTTCCCATTTACAATTTTTTTTATCATACTACATAGTCCATTACTAAATGTTTGAATGGCCCATCTAGAACCAGTATGTGCCCTAAGGGTGTTGTGATTCCCTTTCTTACATTGTTTTGCGCGCATACTGTGCATTCTGCTAATGCGTTGTCTACCATTGCCAGTAAATAGGGTGACCAATACCCTTGAAGTTTTATTTTTCTCACAACTTCCCCCCTTGCGCAATAGTCAAAACCATGAGCATCAGTGATCAAAATCCCCAGCAGCACCGTGCTACTATTGTTCCCTCATGAGATCTCCAAAGTCCTGTAGAGTCGGCTTTTGCCCCCCTTTGAAGCCACATGGATTGCTCATATGGCCCCGCATTCTGTTACATGCGTATGATGTCTTCCGGCTGCGGTATTGGTTCTACCAATACCATTGGGGCCAATACAGCCAGCGCACATTTTGATGCTCCTTTTGCCGCTTCATCAGCAGCATTGTTTCCCTGGATAATGTAATCATTGCCTTTCCGGTGTGCCTGACATTTAATGATGGCTAATCGCTTTGGTTTCATCATGGCCAACATTAATTCTTTGATCTGTTCAAAATGTTGTATGGGTGATCCATCACTTTTCAAAAATCCTCTCTGTTTCCATACTGCTCCAAACAGATGACAAACATACGCTGAGTCAGTAAAAACATTCACTGATTTGCCTTTTTCCAATCTACAGGCTTCCGTCAGCACTTTTAGTTCTGCCAGTTGGGCAGAACATGGTTGTTGACAACTGTCTATGTTTTCTTCTTTGAATGACTGTCCTATTTGTCTAACTATGCCATACCCTGCATGATTCCCTAGGTGATCTCTATAGCATGAACCATCTACAAAATATGTCTGTAACAAGTTCGTGACACAGAGGCGGAGTCGAGGTGGTGTGGTCTGGGAAAATCCCGTTTATTTTATAAAATGTTCGTACTCTTTCCATAAAGTTAGTAAAAACCAAACACTCTGCGACTTTCCAGTCGCCCTCCTTTTCCTCGAACGCCGAGGCACACACATCTTAAACCATCTAGTCAAAGAGGCTTCATTTGCAACAGGTGTGCAACGGAGCCTCGTCGACGTCACCCTGGCCACGGTCCTGTAGCTCCCTCTACAGGCCGAACGCTGCATGTCCCCCCACATACCCCCACCGGCCGACAACCTACTCCCCCCCCCCTGCACGGGAGAGGAAGTCTGCCACGACCATCTGCGCCCCCGGTCTGTGCACGACCGAAAAGTTGAAGGGCTGCAACGCGAGATACCACCGGGTGATCCTCGCGTTCACATCCTTCATGCGGTGGAGCCACTGGAGGGGAGCATGGTCGGAGTAGAGGGTGAAAGCGCGACCCAGCAGATAGTAGCGGAGGGCGCCGACCGCCCACTTGATGGCCAGGCACTCCTTCTCCACCGTGCTGTACCGGCCCTCCCTCTCCGATAGTTTGCGGCTCAGGTACAGCACCGGCCGGTCAGCCCCCTCCACCCGCTGGGTCAGCACTGCTCCCAGGCCTCTATCCGACGCGTCCGTCTGTAGGGAGAAAGGGAGGTTAAAATCAGGCGCATATAGGACCGTTTCTCCACAAAGAGCTCCCTTAAGGGCCTCGAACGACCCGTGGCACTGGCCCGACCATTGGACCGGATCCGGGGCACCCTCCCGGGTGAGGTCCGTCAAGGGACTGGCCAGCTCTGAAAACCCCGGCACGAACTGCCGGTAATAGCCAGCCAGCCCCAGGAAGGCCCTCATCTCCTTCTTCGTCTTGGGCCGCGGAGAGGCGGCGATGGCCGCAGTCTTTTCAATCTGCGGCCGGATCTCCCTCCGCCCGATAACGCACTTCTTCGGGTTGGCCGTCAGCCCCGCCTGCCTCAGGGACCGCAGAACAGCAGCCACACTCTGCACATGCTGCGTCCAGGTGTCACTGTGAATGACAATGTCATCCAGGTAGGCCGCAGCATAGGCAGAGTGCGGCCGCAGAATGCGGTCCATGAGGCGCTGAAAAGTGGCTGGGGCTCCGAACAACCCGAAAGGGAGCACCGTGAACTGGAATAGCCCGAGCGGAGTGGAGAATGCAGTTTTCTGCCGGGATACCGGCGAGAGTGGAATCTGCCAGTATCCCTTCGTGCAATCCAATGTCGTAAAAAACCTGGCCGTGCCAAGCCAGTCCAAGAGCTCGTCAACCCGGGGCATCGGGTAGGCATCGAATTTGGAGACCGCATTAACCCTTCTATAATCCACACAGAACTGTATAGACCCATCCGGCTTGTTGACAAGCACGATGGGGCTACACGAGTCACTGCGGGACTCCTCGACCACACCCAGCTCCAGCATGGCTTCCAATTCCTTGCACACAATGTCTCATTTGTGTACCGGCAGCCTATAGGGACGCGTGCGCACCGTTAAACCCGGCTGCGTTTCTATATGGTGGTCGATAAGCGTAATCCGACCAGGCAGGGGAGAGAACACGTCAGTGAACCTAGCTTGCAAATCTGCACCGTCTGTGGCCTGGCTAGCAGAGAGGTGCTCATCAATACCGACTGGAGTGCTAATTTTTTATTTTTGGACTTCCGATCCGAACTCATCTCCCTCTGGAATTATTGTAGCCAGAGCAACAGTGACCACGACGTTCCATTTTTTAAGGAGATTTACGTGATACACCTGCAAGCTATCCCCCCGGTCCGAGCGTACTACCTCATAATCCACGTCCCCCATGCGACGTGTGACCACAAACGGCCCTTGCCACTTCGCGAGTAATTTCGTGCTGGAGGTGGGTAACAGTAAGAGCACCTTGTCTCCCGGTGAAAATCCTCGCAGGTTAGAATGAAAGGAAGAAGAGCACCGTCAACACCTTGCCCTATCATAGGGGTCAGCACAAACACTCGGAGATGGGTTAGGGAAATGGATGATATTGAAACACAAGGAATAAGAACACACTTTTGGCTAGAAAGAACATATAGAGATGAGGAGGGAGAGGAGTGTCTCCAAGATCAGGAACTAATAGAGTAAAAACTGTGGAGAATAACAAGGTGGATAAACCTAGCAGAAATACCCTGGATAAGAATACTTAAAGCTGTGTGGCAAGTGAAACATTTGTGTCAATGTGGGGGGACATGCAGCGTTCGGCCTGTAGAGGGAGCTACAGGACCGTGGCAAGGATTACGGAAGCGAGGCGTCGTTGCGCACCTGGTGCGAATGAAGCCTCGTGAACGAAATGGTTTAACCTTTAAGAACGTAGGTTTTTTTTTTACCGTTGTATTCAACTGGGTGGGTTTTTTTAGGCCGTTTCACGAGTGTTCTATAGTAGCATTCTATAGTCATTGTTAGAGCAGCCGACTGGGGATATGCAGAGCTAGCATGGACTGATTTGCTGTCTTTTCAATTTAATCATTAATTTTCATCCAAAATATGTTACAATATTTATTTAGCAAATATTGTAACGATGACTGCTCGTCTGGTTCAACTTCATTTAGCGCAGGTTCGTCAGCAGCATCTTCAGCATCCACGTCCAAAAATATCTTCCTTATTTCCTCGTCGGTAAGCTGACGTCTTTTTGTTCGCCCGGACATGTTCCCTTTCTATACTTTATTCTACGTTTTTATTATTACCTTAGATTACGTTCGCTACTTGTGTTTATTCTGCATCACTGAATGAATGAATGAGATGCCGGGTATGTTGCAGCCGCTATGTGTTTCAAACTGTGGATGCGCTGATATTGCGCAAATAAAGTTGCAATTATAATGGGACAAGTTGGAGGTGTCTGCGCAGTTATTGTGCATGAATGATACGGAGGATGTAGCAAGTGACGTTTCCAAGTAAACAAAATGATAACGACAAGATCATATGGAGAGAGTCAATTATTGACGGAAGGAGAACAATGTTAGCTTGTGTTAGCAATCGAGCCATAGTGCTTGTGACAACTATCGTTAATTTGGGCCGTGGTCTTACATTAAAGTGAGGGACCCACACATATGGGGAAGGCGGCTGTGGATATCCCTCTGCTGTCACCCATTCACTCTCAATTTCCTTTATCTTTACTTCAATTAATGTTCCCCACAGTTGAATTTGGCACTCTGTTTCTGTTTTTATTGAATAGGCAGAAAAGAACAGCAAATGAGGTTGCTGTCCTATCAAATGGTCTATTACTGTGTATTTTATTTCCTTTTTGTTATCTTTTTTTCCTTAAAATCTATTTCCCATGTACTTTCTCATAGCCAGTTTATTATTTGATCCAAAAAGTGTAGGGAGTGTACTTCTCTCAGCTGTGTTTCTTTGCGTACCTTTTTAAAATATTCTGCGGGGCGTGGTAACACTATTTGCCGTTTTATCCCCTTCTCGTATTCTTTAAATATCCTACCCTTTATTTTGCTTTCTTGCCAAATTAACTCTTGTCCCAACCGTATCTCTACCCAGTTTGTAAATCTCACTCCTTCTATTAGCTGGGTATTTCTGGAGCCCTTATTTACCGGTATTGTACACTGCAGCAATTGTTTTTAGTGCGATCGTAAAATTTCCTATTTTCCACTCTTTTCTGTGTTTTGCCTCTCAGAGTGGCTAAGAACAACATAAGCTTTGCTTTGTTACCTATCCCCCTTTGTGGTTGAGACTGACCGCATCCTCTTCTACCAGGTCACACTTAAGTGACGGTCCAGGACGGTGCACGGCCCTTCTCTCCCATCCAGGTGGACTACACTACCTTATTTATCTATTTTACCGTTGTCTTCTTAAGTCAATTTTCACTGTGTCTTCTGCAGCTTTTATCCAAATCTGGTGTTCTTTTTTCAATTGATGTCTTAAAAAGTTTCAAAAAACTTTTTATCTGGTGTTCTTATTTCAATTGATGTCTTAACACGTGTCAAATGCTTCCTCTAAGATAAAACGATGGCTTCCTACCAATATCTTCTCCACCTGACTCTGGATTCTTGTTATTTTGTACTCTGGGAGACGTGTGTCATAAATTGTGCACTTCGCCACTTCACCTAAAAATGTTTACCTTTTGTTCTTCCATGTGTGATACCCGCGGTCTTATTGTTAAATTAGACTGTGGGGGGACATGCAGCGTTCGGCCTGTAGAGGGAGCTACAGGACCGTGGCCGGGGTTGTGTCGGCGAGACTTTTGTTGCACACCTGCTGCGAATTAAGTCTCGCCGGCGAATGTTTAAGATGTGTGTGCTTCTGCCATTTCAGTAGGAGAGGTGAGCTGGGAACGGAGAGAGAGAGAGAGAGAGAGAGAAAGAACACGAACACGAACGAACCTACCGACCTACGAACCTTGGGACGAGGCTGGAAAGCCCCTTAAGAGGTTCACTAAAGACTTTATGAATAAACGGGAGCAATCCCTAATCCCTACACTGCGTCTGCCTCTGTGTATCATCGGACATTGTTACATTGGCGCCCAACCTGGGACACAGAAGAAGGCAAGATGGACGCGCTAACAGCGGCAATATCAAGGATAACGCTCGTCCTCGAGCAACAGACGGCCCTGCAGCAGACCCAGCAGGCGACACTGGAGGAGCTGACGGCGGCGAGGGCCCTCCGCCAGGACTTCCCCAGGGCCGGCGGGCCGGCGCCGGGGACCGGAGCGGCACCAGGTCCCCCCAAGGTCCAGCTGCAGAAGATGGGGGACCTGGACGACCCAGAGGCGTTCCTCGCGGTGTTCGAGGGGACGGCGAGGATCTCGGGGTGGCCGGACCGAGAGTGGGCCTACCATCTGCTGCCCACAGTTTGCCGGCGGCCGCCCAACGGGATTACCAGTCCCTGGCCCGGGCGATTCGGGACCGCCTGGGCCTGACACCGGAGGAACACCGGCGCCGGTTCCGGGCCATGACCATGGAGGAGGGGTGCCGGCCCTTCGCCTTCGCCCAGCGGCTGGGGGACAGCGCATGGCGGTGGCTGGACCCCGAGAACAACTCGGCGGTGGAGGTCGGGAACCGGGTGGTAATGGAGCAGTTCCTCGCGGGGCTCCCGGCCCGCACCGCCGCAGAGAGCACCTCGAGCGACAGGGGCGGTGTGTTGGCGGTGCGGACGGCCGGGCCACGTGCAGGCCGAGTGTCGGGCGATGGACGTGGGGCAGGTCGTCCGCATCGGCGACATACCGGGCCCTCCCCCCGGACCAGGAGCGGCGTATCGTATTCCGGTAAGGAAACAACGTGATACGCACCAGGCGTTCTTGGATTCGGGCTGTATGCAGTCCATGATCCAGGAGCGCCTGGTTCGGCCGGGGGCACTGTTGAAGGCATCGAGGGTGCGGGTGAGGTGTGTGCATGGGGACATTCACGAATATCCGCTGGTCGCTATCGAAATTCATTTTGAGGGGAAAAACCATAGTGTACAGGCGGCGGTTAGCCCACGCCTCACGCATCCCCTGATTCTAGGTGTGGATTGGGAGGGGTTTCCTCAAGCGGTAAAGAGGGCTACCGGGATGCGTGCACGACAGCTAGGGAGGTGTGTGGCGTGTAATGTGCTCTGTGCCGAGGCGGCGCCTCGCGACACTGCCGGGGAGCCGGAGCCGGCGGGGGCGCCTCACCCCGAGACTTCCTCGCCGAACTATCCGCTGCTAGGCGACTTCCCCCTCGAGCAGTCTCGTGACGAGACCCTAAGATCAGCCTTTGACCAAGTGATAGCAATTGATGGTACTTTGATACGGCCAGACACAGTGCGCGCCCACCCCTATTTTGCGATTATCAGCGACAGGTTATATCGAGTAAGTCGTGACTCACATAGTCAGGAGGAAGTAACCCAGTTGCTGGTTCCCCGCAGCCGCCGCGAAATGGTCTTCCAGGCGGCTCATTTCAACCCCATGGCGGGCCATCTAGGGTATGACAAAACACTGCACCGTATAATGGCTCGATTTTATTGGCCGGGGATTCGGGCAGAGGTGCGTAGGTGGTGTGCGTCCTGTCGGGAATGTCAGTTAGTAAATCCCCCGGCCATTCCACGGGCCCCCTTGCGGCCCTTACCATTCGTCGAGAACCCATTCGACCGCATTGCGATGGATATTATCGGGCCATTTGAGCGGAGCACACAGGGTTATCGATTTGTGTTGGTCTTGATAGATTACGCCACCCGATACCCCGAGGCAATACCTCTGCGCAATATCTCTGCCAGGAGTGTAGCGCAAGCATTGTTTCAAGTCATCTCCCGCGTGGGAATCCCGAAAGAGATTCTCACCGATCAGGGCACTAATTTTATGTCACGCACCCTCAAGGAACTGTATGGCTTGTTGAACATCAAGGCGATTCGAACCAGTGTTTACCACCCGGCCACGGACGGCCTTTGTGAGCGGTTCAATCGGACCTTGAAGTCAATGATCCGGAAGTTTGTCCACGAGGATAGTCGGAATTGGCATAAATGGCTAGATCCCCTGTTGTTTGCGGTGCGGGAAGTTCCCCAAGCTTCCACCGGGTTTTCCCCGTTTGAATTACTCTACGGGCGTAAGCCCCGGGGTGTCCTAGACCTGTTTAAAGAAAATTGGGAGGAAGGGTCTAGCGACAGTAAGAGTGAGATCCAGTACGTCCTCGACTTGCGCACAAAGCTCCACGCCCTAGGGGCTATCTCACGTGAGCATTTGCTGCAAGCCCAGGAGCGTCAGAAACGCCTGTATGACAGGGGGGCTACCTTACGAGAGTTTACACCGGGAGACAAGGTGCTCTTACTGTTACCCACCTCCAGCACGAAATTACTCGCGAAGTGGCAAGGGCCGTTTGTGGTCACACGGCGCATGGGGGACGTGGATTATGAGGTTATACGCTCGGACCGGGGGGATAGCTTGCAGGTGTATCACGTCAATCTCCTAAAAAAATGGAACGACGTGGTCACTGTTGCTCTGGCTACGATAGTTCCAGAGAGAGAGGAGTTCGGTCCGGAAGTCCCAAAATCGAAAGGTAGCACTCCGGTCGATATTGATAACCATCTCTCTGCTAGCCAGGCCGCGGACGTTGCAGATTTGCAGCTTAAGTTCGCCGACGTGTTCTCTCCCCTGCCCGGTCGGACTACGCTCATCGACCACCATATAGAAACGCAGCCGGGTTTAACGGTGCGCACACGTCCCTATAGGTTGCCGGTGCACAAACGAGACGTTGTGTGCCGGGAGTTGGAAGCCATGCTGGAGCTGGGTGTGGTCGAGGAGTCCCGCAGTGATTGGTGTAGCCCCATCGTGCTTGTCAACAAGCCAGATGGGACTATACGGTTCTGTGTGGATTATAGACGGGTTAATGCGGTCTCCAAGTTCGATGCATATCCGATGCCCCGGGTCGACGAGCTCTTGGACCGGCTTGGTACGGCCAGGTACTTCACGACATTGGATTGCACGAAGGGATACTGGCAGATTCCACTCTCGCCGGTGTCACGGGAGTAAACGGCATTCTCCACTCCGCTCGGGTTATTCCAGTTCACCGTGCTCCCTTTCGGGTTGTTCGGAGCCCCAGCCACTTTTCAGCGCCTCATGGACCGTATTCTGCGGCCGCACGCCGCCTATGCTGCGGCCTACCTAGACGACATTGTCATCCACAGTGACACCTGGCCGCAGCATGTGCGGAGTGTGGCTGCTGTTCTGCGGTCCCTGAGGCAGGCGGGGCTAACGGCCAACCCGAAAAAGTGCGTGATCGGGCGGAGGGAGATCCGGTATCTGGGGTACCACTTGGGACGGGGGGAGGTGCGACCGCAGATTGAAAAGACTGCGGCCATCGCCGCCTCTCCCCGGCCCAAGACAAAGAAGGAGGTGAGGGCCTTCCTGGGGCTGGCGGGATATTACCGCCAGTTCGTACCTGGGTTTTCAGAGCTGGCCAGTCCCTTGACGGACCTCACCCGGAAGGGTGCCCCGGATCCGGTCCAATGGTCGGGCCAGTGCCAGGGGTCGTTCGAGGCCCTTAAGGGGGCTCTTTGTGGAGAAACGGTCCTGTATGCGCCTGATTTTAACCTCCCTTTCTCCCTACAGACGGACGCGTCGGATAGAGGGCTGGGAGCAGTGCTGACCCAGCGCGTGGAGGGGGCCGACCGGCCGGTGCTGTACCTGAGCCGCAAGCTGTCGGAGAGGGAGGGCCGGTACAGCACCGTGGAGAAGGAGTGCCTGGCCATCAAGTGGCCGGTCGGCACCCTCCGCTACTACCTGCTGGGTCGCGCCTTCACCCTCTACTCCGACCATGCCCCCCTCCAGTGGCTCCACCGCATGAAGGATGTAAACGCGAGGATCACCCGGTGGTACCTCGCGTTGCAGCCCTTCAACTTTTCCGTCGTGCACAGACCGGGGGCGCAGATGGTCGTGGCAGACTTCCTCTCCCGTGCAGGGGGGGGGGAGCAGGTCGTCGGCCGTCGGGTCCCCGGCCTGTGTCGGGCGGTGGGGGTATGTGGGGGGACATGCAGCGTTCGGCCTGTAGAGGGAGCTACAGGACCGTGGCCGGGGTTGTGTCGGCGAGACTTTTGTTGCACACCTGCTGCGAATTAAGTCTCGCCGGCGAATGTTTAAGATGTGTGTGCTTCTGCCATTTCAGTAGGAGAGGTGAGCTGGGAACGGCGAGAGAGAGAGAGAGAGAGAAAGAACACGAACACGAACGAACCTACCGACCTACGAACCTTGGGACGAGGCTGGAAAGCCCCTTAAGAGGTTCACTAAAGACTTTATGAATAAACGGGAGCAATCCCTAATCCCTACACTGCGTCTGCCTCTGTGTATCATCGGACATTGTTACATAGACATTTGTCCTTTTCCTTGGTTCTGATTATATTTTTTTCCAGCGCGGAACTGGCCGCGTCCTCCCTACCAGGTCACACTCAAGTGACGGTCCAGAGGAGGTGCGCACCCTTTCCCCCCAGAGACAGAAGCCCTACCCCACACTCCTCTTGAGTGACCAGTAAATTCAGCCTTTCCATGGGCGGGACTGGCTGCATCCTCTCTGCCAGGTCACACTCAAGTGACGATCCAGGAGAGATGCGCAGCCCTTGGCAACCCTAACCTACACTTCTATTGAGTGACCCGTAAATTCAGCCCTTATCCAGATACACTTCCTCAACACCAGACAAGCGGTATTATACAGAATTTCTGCCAACCTATTCAGCCCTCTGTTGACACACTTCCACAACACAACAAAGCGCTATCCGTAGGACTTGCACATGTGATCCTACCTAGGGCTTTATGGTGGTACCCCCAAGACTTAATTACAGTTAGTGCATGCACATTTTCTGAAATCCCCAACAGCTCTAGTTCAAATTCTAAATTTGGTTCTTTTGATTGGTAAGACCCGTGCTAGTGCCCTACCGTCGAGTCCGGAGACCCAGAGCGACACACACATTATCTAAAATAAAGCAGGAATACTGCTTACCTTGTTCTGCGGCCACTATTTGTGCAGTTCGTCCAGTCCATCCTCGACGACCGTCCACTGTGCCCGGGCCTCTTTTCAATCCTGTTTGTGACGCCAAGATTATGTTGTGGAATTCTATGCTAAAATACTTTGAAATGAAATGCCAAAGGCTAGAGCTGATGGTTTCTACAGAGATTTTTATTTAAAGTAACAAAAGCCGAGGTGGTTTGCGAAGCATCCTCCCATTTGCCCCTCAGCACACCATATTTATACAGTTTCCAATCCTTATCAAATTTTGGTTCCATCCCTCATATGTAAATCATTTACACCTCCTGGCTGTTCGCCACCAATATCTTTTACCTGGTTCCTACACCCCCTCATGGTTTGGTTTCCGCTCCCATTTCTAAAGTCAGTCATCAGGGTGTAACAATATTGGTGGCGAGCCCATCGTGATTATCTTAAAAATATTACATCAACTCCACTCCTGCTCTTAACCTCTGGGTACCTCTTGGTACTACTCCCTCCATACAATAATTATCACATGATTATACATTATTTTGAGATACAACTCAAGGGTCAGGTCAGATGGTTCCCAGCATTACACAGCCCGCCAGCAGTTTATGATGAAACGTATCTGGTTGGACAGTCTTCAAAAATCAATTAAGGAGACCTTGAGTGCTTACTGGCGTTGGACAGTAAGCACTTCAAAGACCATCTTTTGCACACGACTCTTGCATTCAGCACGCTTCCGCATAAAAAAAAAAAAAACAGTTCAGTGAAAATACAGTACAGTATTCTAAGTTAACTTTTCCTACAATCTATTAGAAAAATGTATGTTTGATGATTAGTACCTATCACAGGATCTACACTCACCTTATGATTTATGTAGTACATTCTTTGGCATCCTTATGATTATGTGACACATTCATTCTTATTTTTGTACACAACGGAAATTTACCATAGTAGCTGTTGCAGGAGTAGTTAATTAAAAAAGGAAACATGGCTTGTGATTCCCTAAGAGATTTAGCATGTTGTCCATCAGCTCCGAAGGCTTGGAGTCACCAAGGCCGTGCAGAGAGAGAAGCTGATGGGCACGTTCGGATTCAGTACATCCAAAAGTCTCTTGGAGTTAAGTTTTCAACGCCGCATATTTGTCGTGCTCAGGAGGGTCTTCGAGAATACTCACGACCCTGGCTACTGTTGTGCTTCCGAGAGCGGAGACCACATAGTAGTATTTGGTGTCGTCCATGACAATTCCTCAGAGTGCGAATTGTGCTTCAGTCTGGGCAAACCAGGATGTAGATTGCCGTTCCCAAAACTCGTCATGGTTGGAAACCACCAAAAATATCTTGGAAATTGTCGAAAAACGAGTCAGGATCACCACTGTAGGAGTCGAAGGGAATAAAGGAACCAGAGACTTGTTTGCAGTGAAAAGTCCAAATGCAAAGTGTGAAGTGCTGCCAAAAGCCACCACAAAGTGGTGACAAGTGCTGTGAAGGATGTTTGAAAAGAGAATGGTTTGCCTTGTCAGCTTGTCTTATCAGATAGATTGGCAAAATCGAGTTTATTTGCTCATGAATTACAGAAATGAAGAGTGGAAATGGTTTAAATATCAGGTTATTTTAAGGTTGTTTGTCTTTGTTTTATGTTATTTCATTTATTGTTTCCTGTTTATTTTTGTGTTACTCACCTTGTCTCTCGTTTCAGACACTTCACCACCTGCCCTTGTGTGTTTCCCGCCTGTGTGATCGTCTACCCCGCCCTGATTGGCTTCACCTGTTTCTCATGTTTGTTTTTATCGTGTTTTGTTTTGCTTGTTTTATCACTTTCTGCACGCGATCAGAGTTTGATGTGCAGGTTGTCAATTATGTGCGCCGATATGAAACATTGGACATTACTTTACTTACTGTGAATTTTGCTATGCGTTCTACAACTGGCTTGGGCGGGTTGGATTTCACCAGCAGATCCACACATCACCAACCCAGGTACACTCAACTATACCCGGGCTGACCTTCTGAAGCTACGACATGCTTCCTGGAAAAAAACTGTATCACCACTGCTGGATCTAATCCCCGACCATCTGTTAAGGAAACACATTTGGAGGAAAAGGAGATAAAGAGGAGGAATTAGGAACCGGTTGCGGAGACGAGGAAGTAAGCTCCCATTACCGGTTTTTACTCAAATGTGCACTCACTACGAAACAAAATGGATGAACTGTCTGCGCTGATCAAATTTGATTCTGACTACAGGAACACAAGCATGTTTTGTTTTACTGAAACATGGTTGTCTGAGGACATTACAGTGAGTTTAGATGGATTTACATTCATACGTTTTGACCGGGACACCAGCAAAACAGGAAAATCAACAATATGTCTCCAAGCCCCGCCCTCCCCTTGGTTTCTCAAATCATAATATGTAATATGACTCTCTGCCAAAATATGACTCTAATATGACTCTCTGACTCTCGCTGAGCAGCTGAACACCTTCTACACCAGGTTCAACAGGACTGACCTCGAGGAGGACTGGATCCCAACCAATAACAGCTACGCCCATGCACCAATCAGTGTGGAGGAGCGGAAGGTCTTTTCCATCCTCTCCAAGTTACACCCGAGGAAAGCTCCTGGACCAGATGGGCTCAAGGGCCGCGTAGTGAAAGAGTGCGCGGCTCAGCTGGGCGGTGTGGTGGCACAGCTTTTTCAGCTGTTCCTGAATGCCAGCTTTGTCCCCAGGACATGGAAGGAGACAACCATCATCCCTGTTTCCAAAAAGCCCAATGCCAAAGCCATGAATGATTTCAGGCCTGTGGCACTCACCTCCATCCTCTGCAAATGCTGTGGTGGAATACCACGTTAAAATACTTTGAAATAAAATGCCAAAGACTAGAGCTGATGGTTTATTCAGAGACTTTTATTCACAAGTAACAAAAGCCGATCTGGTTCGCAAAGTAGATCATGTTGTTCTCCCTAGCCACCATCTTTATACTTTCAAAGTTAGGTTTCCTCCCTCCTATGCAAATCATTCACCCTTCCTGGCTGTATCCAGCAATAACATTCGGTTCCTATATCTCGTCACAGCCTGGTTTCCCCTCCCATTTCTGGTGATGAGCTCATTGTGTTTATTACTGCGATCCTGGTTCTTGATGACCTTTTTTTCACCTACCAACTGCCCTTGTTTATTAATATCTCCATAAAAAGTCACTCCGTCTATCCCTTATCCTGTTTTCTCACGAAATAAGTGTATCTGGTTTCTATAACCCACTATTAGCTTCTTTGTTCTGTCTCACATGGAATGTTTAAATCATTCCTGCACTTCTTATCTACTATATCCTGGCTTCTCATGCCCCCATGTAACCTCTAAGAACCTCTTTCCTTCACTCCCCTCACAAATCAACCTCTGGCCATCTGCGTTCTTATTCTCTCTCTAACTCAACCTTTCTTTTGTGGAATTAGGAATCTTTATTTTCTAAAGAAATTTACCATAATGCATGGAGAGGGTGGTTGCTGGGGAGCTTACCACCATGGTGGGCGAGAGTCTGGACCCGTTCCAGTTTGCCTACAAGGCGAAACAGGGAGTTAAGTGTTACACTATGAACGTCGGCGGAACCAAAAAAAAAACGGCGCTCAGGGGTATGATAAGCCCGAAGGCGTATTTAATAATAATAATAAGGGAAAGGGGTTGGGGAGAGAAGGAGGGGGGTAATCCAATAGAGTGGTCGTGGGTCGGTCCAGGGTTCGGCAGGCAGGCGGGTAGTCAGATGAGCGGAGGTCGGGAAGCCGGGAGGTCCAGTAGTCGGGGAGGGGGCTAGGTCCGTGGAAGGGTCGATGAGGGGAAACACCAGGGAGGACGGGGTATCTGGATGTGGACACAAGGGAACGCTGTGACAACACAAACAAACACAGGATACTCAAGAGAGGTAATCTAGGGCTAGAAGCGTAAGGAATACTCGAAGGGTTACCGTGGGACGCAGTACGATCTGGCACTGGAGTGAAGATCAGGCAGGGTTTATGTAGTGTGCTGATTGGCAATCGTGTCCAGGTGCGCTGTTGACTGGGGAGACGCTCTAGTGATGACCGCCGCGGCCTCGAGGTGGTGCCAGAGGGTCGGTTGGGAGGGGGAACCGTAACATTAAGGATGCCAGCCTAACTCTTTTGGATACAGTGGCAAGGCACCTCGACTCACCAAAATCATATGTCAGGATTTTATTTATGGACTTTTCATCTGCTTTTAATACAGGAAACACAAACACACTTCTGCACCACCTCGAAGGACTACAGGTCAACACAACACTGGTTTTATGGATTAAGGATTTAATCCAACATGTCAGAGTGAACAGTCTTAAATCCAACAACATTGTGTATATGGAGAAGAGGATGAGTATTTAAAACAAATGAAATCACCTGCAACAGCAACGGACTGTCACTTTTTAAGTATGTTGATGACATGGCCTTGGTGGCCTGCATGACAGATGAGCGCTCCCTGTGCACATACAGGCAGTATGTGCACACCATGGTCCTCTGGTTCCAGGAGAGCTCCCTGGAACTGAACATTAGTAAAACCAAAGAGCTGTGTTGCGGGGGGCACCGGGCACCTAACACCCCACACCCTCTCTCTGGACCACTCAGGCTGGAGGGGCAGGAGGTGGAACAGGTCGAGATCTTTAAATATCTGGAGAGATCGACCACCGCCTGGCCTTCACACAACATGTGGATGGGGTCTATAAAAAGGCCCAACAGCGCATGTTTCTCCTGAGAAGGTTGAAAGGTTTTAATGTCAGAAAGGACATTTTAACAGTAGTATACTGGTCACTCATCGAATCAGTTCTCACATTCAACATTGCATCCTGGTGCATTCCTCACACTGAAAAGCAAGAAAAAACTCACAAGAATCATCAAGCACGTAACCAAAATCACCGGCACCACTCACACCCAACTCTCAGATCTTTACAGTCACGTAGAAAAAAGAAAGGCAGACTCCATCACTAAGGACCCTTCACACCCCTTTCAGATACTCCCATCTGGTCAAAAAAACTACCTATAAAAACTCTTTCATTCCTATCCATTTTAAATAAGGCCAAATACACTGTCATTACTTTTTAATGCAGCTCTGCACACCTACTCTTATTTATTTATGGAACTGTTTTTTAATGTAATTTTATGTGAGTCTTTCATGGATGTTTTTTTATGTTGTTCTTGAGCCTCTAATCTAAGGCAATTTTCTGTAATTTTTATGTCATAGACAATTACGTTTTTTTTTAATTTGAATTGAATTTAATCATTCTTCCCCGTGCATTTAGTCTGTGTGTTCCCCTGTCTCTGTGCCAGTTCGTCTTTGTACCTTCGTGTCATACGTCCCAGCATTTCCTAGTGATAAGTATTCCTGGTTTTTGATCTACGAGTGGGTTTCTGACTTTACCCCTTATCGGATTATCTGCCTGCCTTTTTTGAACTGCCTACCTGTGTACCGAACCCTGCTTTGCCTACCCCCTTCCTGGATTATCTGCCTACCCATTGACTGCCTACCTGTGTACCAAACCTTTTTTGAAAGTAAAGACGATTCTATTGGATTTAAGTTTTGTCTCTGAGTCGTGCATTTGAGTCCTCTGCCTAAATACTCCAGTCATTACAACGAGGACCAAGCAATGGGACCAACTACTATCTACTCCCATACCGTCATCACGCATTCTCTCACAGCGAAGAGAAGCAAGGGAAATGTTTTAGTGCAGTCTGACATGAATAAGCGCGAGTCTGCTTTAATTATGTTGCAATGTATTGATTACAGAATGAAGCTAGGAATTTTCATGCAAGATGTTGGGTTTCAGTGGGTTAGTGGGTTTCCGCTCCTTTGAACATCATGCTATACTGTTAAGATCCCAACCTCCTGTACTTGTTATAACCATATATAGACCCCCCAAACAGTGTCCTATCTTCCTGGATGAATTCTCTGAATTGTTGTCCATTGTCAGTACAAATTATGACAACATTATGCTATTGGGTGATTTTAATCTACATGTGGATAACGTGGCCGACTCTAGAGCTGCTGGGTTCCTAAAAATGTTGAGTTCTATGGACTTCATTCAACATGTTAATGAGCCGACACACAACCACGGTCACACGCTAGATCTAATTATTACTCATGGCCTAAGGGTTGATGCATCCTCTGTAATTGACTTGGCACTCTCAGACCATTACTGTATCTTTTTCACTGCATTACTATCATCGTCTAGCTTTACTACTGAGCAGGTTGTTACAAAACGCTATCTTGGAAGTTGCTGAAACTTTTGTTAATCATTTTAATGACATACCCCCACAGATCCTTCCGTCCTCTTGTGATGATCTAGTCAACAATTTTAATAATAAGTTAAAGACTACCATTGACACTGTAGCACCAGCCAAACTTAAGAAGACTAAATCTAAACAGAAACCACCATGGAGAACAGGGGATATTATTAACTTGAAGAAAAACTGTAGGAGAGCTGAACGTCAATGGAGAAAAACTAAGCTGCAAGTCCATTTTGACATTTTTAAACACCTCGCTAACTTCAACAGAGCAATTAGAAATGCAAGACAAATACAAACTCATTTATAATAATCTTAATAATCCTAGAATACTTTTCTCAACTATTGACAGCCTCATAAATCCAGCCCCAAAAAAACACGCTTTATTCTCCTCAGTATCTAAAAGCAAAGAATTTGCCAAATTTTTCAGGGACAAGAAATCAGGCTGGACCTCAAACATGTTTTACAGAATGTGCGTGAGCCCCTGTCTTCGGACACTCAGACCCAAGATGGCGCCGAGTATGGCTGCCGTGCTTTGGGCTCCTGAACGACAATGCAGCTTTTTGCTTATTTTATTGTTATTTTGTGTTATTTTACCTTCTAAAGTAGCCTGCTACCTTAGATATGACAGAGATGCACTACTGCACGTGAGAGAACTGATGACTACGTACCCAAAACCGGAGTTTTTTCACTGGGACCCGCTGCTCACTCCAGACGCTGGCCAAACAATAACAATGGCCGGGTCACAACAGAAGCACCGCCGGCGTCGTCGACTGAGAGGTCGCAGGGCTGGCGTGCTGATGAAGCTGAGACGCCGCGTAAACAAACCTCAGCATTCTGCAAGCGAACGTCCAGTCACTAGACAACAAGCTCTGCGAGCAAAGAGCAAGGATGGCCTTCCAGAGAGAAACAAGAGACTGTAACATCATTTGTTTGACTGAAACCTGGCTTACGGAAAACACACCGGACCAGGCGATTGTTGCTCTGGGGTTCTCTGTTTGCCGCGCGGACAGGTCAGCAGAACTTCCTGGACAAAGCAAAGGAGGTGGGGTGTGTTTTATGATCAATAACACTTGGTGCAAACCAGAGAGTGTTCATACACTTAAGACTTTCTGCTCCTCGGACTTAGAATACCTCGCACTGTTGTGTCGCCCTCACTGGCTACCCCGCGAATTCACTGCCATTGTAGCAATAGCGGTGTACATTAGACCATCAGCTAACACAAGTACAGCACTCAGCGAACTTTATGACTTCGTCAATAACACAGAAATCAAGACCTACATGGGTACGCGCAAGGAGTCATGGGATTCATACAACACAGAATACAGGAAGTTGTCCACACAAAGACTGTCCGGCTGTTTCCAAATCCTAAACCGTGGATAAATAGCGCAGTCAGAGCTGCACTCACCGCGAGAGATACAGCCTTCAAATCCGGTGACATCACCAATGACAAGAGTCACAACTATGCAGCAACAACTCACGCAGCATGTGGCAAGGGCTACACACCATCTCAGACTTAAAAGGGAGACCTGGCTGCGTAGCTACTGTAGCTAGCTCTCTCCCGGACGAGCCGAATAGCTTCTACGGCCGCTTCGAGAACCCCAACGCCATCCCACCAGAGAGGATACACACTGCGGACAGTTCTGCCAGCGCCTTGGTCATCACCGAAGCAGACGTGTGCAGGCAGTTCGGGCGCATTAACATCCGCAAAGCGGCCGGACCAGACGGCATCCTAGGCCGAGTGATCAGAGTGTGCGCAGCGCAACTGGCTGGTGTGTTCACGGACATATTCAACCTCTCCTTCTCCACAGGAATAGTCCCGTCCTGCTTCAAGTCATCCACCATTGTCCCAGTGCCGAAGAAGAACAAGGTAGCATGCCCAAACGACTGGCACCCTGTTGCTCTCACTCCCATCGTGAGCAAATGCTTTGAGAGGCATGTCAAGGCCCAGATCTGCAGCATGCTCCCTCCCACCCTGGACCCTCACCAATTTGCCTACAGGCAAAACAGATCCACTGACGACGCCATCGCCACCGCACTCCACTCCGCCTTCACCCACCTGGAGAAGAGGAACACGTGAGGATGCTGTTCGTTGATTATAGTTCAGCATTCAACACTATTGTCCCCTCCAGGCTCGACACCAAGCTGAGGAACCTAGGCCTCAACCCCGGCCTATGCGACTGGATACTGGACTTCCTGTCGGACCGACAACAGGTGGTGAGAATGGGCTCAAAGACCTCCACCCCCCTGACCCTCAACACAGGAGCCCCCCAGGGCTGTGTCCTGAGTCCCCTCCTCTACTCCCTGTACACCCACTACTGCGTGGCCACTCATGGCTCTAACTCTGTGATCAAATTCGCTGATGACACCACAGTGATTTGCCTGATCACAGACGGCGATGAGACGACCTACAGGAGAGAGGTCGACCGCCTGGCCCAATACAGCCAGGAGAACAACCTCTCTCTCAATACCGACAAGACCAAGGAGCTTGTGGTGGACTTCAGGAAGAAAGGCAGGAACAGGACCCTATCACCATCAATGGGTCCGCAGTAGAGAGGGTCAACAGCTTCAAGTTTTTTGGCGTCCATATCTCCGACAACCTCACCTGGGACGAGCACACCAATCAGGTGGTGAAAAAGGCACAGCAGCGCCTCTTCCACCTCAGGCGGCTGAGGAAGGTTGGCATGGGGCCCAAGATCCTGCGGACCTTCTACAGGGGCACTACCAAGAGCATCCTGACGGGATGCATCACTGCCTGGCACGGCAACTGCACCGCCCTCAACCGCAACGCGCTGCAGAAGGTGGTGCGGACAGCTGAGCGCATCAGTGGATGTGACTTTCCCTCCACCCAGGACAGCAAGCGATGTGTCAGCAAAGCCCGGAGGATCATCAGAGACCTCAGCCACCCCAATCACGGCCTGTTTGAACTGTTGCCGTCCAAAAGACAGAGCCTCCTCCGAAGCCTCAGGGCCAAAACTCAGAGGCTCTCCAACAGCTACTTCCCCCAGGCCATCAGGCTCATGAACAAGTCTACCCTGAACCCATGACTTTACCCCCAGCACACCCACAGAATGGACTCTACTAGCACACAGTCACTTTAACAACACCTCTTACACCAACGGCACAGTGCAATAATAATGACATTCCACTGAACCACTTTACTTTTTTACTCTACTATTTATACTGCAATTGTGTCTTGTCTATTGTCTTGTGTCCCCAACAATCGTCACTGTCCAACCGTCTCACTTATATCGTACTATGTCACTTATTGTCTTGTCCTTACCTCATTGCACTACTGCATATTTGTATTATTTGTATATTGTATGCTGCATTGCCAAGGAACCAAGCCCAAGAATTGTACTCCCTGCACTCGTGTATGAGACGTAACAAATAAACTTGAAACTACCCCTCTGCCATCACTATGAATGGTGGCTATTGATAAAGATATGCTGAGGAAAGGAGTTATGGAACTAAAACCCTCTACCTGCTCACTTGACCCCATCCCCACCACCTTTTTTAAGACTGTGTTTAATTGCCTGGAGGATGAAGTTCTAGCGATTGCAAATTACTCCCTGCTCACTGGTACTTTCCCCGAGGCACTGAAAAATGCTGTTGTAAAACCCCTCCTAAAGAAAAATAACCTGGATCCTTTAGTACTAAATAACTTCAGGCCAATTTCAAACCTTTCCTTTTTAAGTAAAATTCTTGAGAAACTAGTATTCAGACAGCTAAATTACCTTCATTTCAGCGGTACACTTGAGAAATTTCAATCTGGTTTTCGTCCCCAGCATAGTACTGAGACAGCACTAGTTAAGGTCGTAAATGACTTAAGAATGAATATGGATGACAATAAACTCACAATATTAGTACTCTTAGATTTAAGCGCTGCATTTGATACAGTTGATCATGACATCCCTACTAACAGATGACAAAATTGTGTTGGTCTCTCTGGCTCCGTTTTAGACTAGTTTAGGACTTACAGCGGGTGAAATAAGTATTGAACACGTCACCATTTTTCTCAGTACATATATTTTCAAAGGTGCTATTGACATGACATTTTCACCAGATGTTGGTAACAACCCAAGTAATCCATACATACAAAGAAACCAAGTTGTGTAATAATGTGAAATGACACAGGGAAAAAGTATTGAACACATGAAGAAAGGGAGGTGCAAAAAGGCATGGAAAGCCAAGACAACAATTGAAATCTATCAGTAATTAAAAAGCAATCCAGCCCCTTGTCAGTGCAAATTAATATCAGCTGGTTCAGTCCCAACTGATGGCCTACAAAAAGGTGTCATTGCCAAGGTGTCACACAAGACACGTCTCATAATGGGTAAAAGCAAAGAGCTGTCTCAAGACCTTCGCAACCTAATTGTTACAAGACATAACGATGGCATTGGTTACAGGCGCATTTCTAAGCTTCTGAATGTTCCAGTGAGTAGTGATGGGCAAATGAAGCTTTTGTGAAGCACTGAACCACTTGAGCCAATTGTTTCGAAAATGGGTTCATTACTCGAAGCTTCAGTTACAGTGACCTCTCCTGGCGAAGTGCAAGGCTGCAGGCTAGTTGGTGGACAGGAGGCTTTTAATTACACGCACGCACGCATGAACACACACACACACACACACACCTCAATGAGCAGTGTTGGAGAAACTACTTTACTTTTGTAGAAAAGATCTTTTGTTCTGAAGCATCTTTGCTTTGATCACCCTTGGATTTAAAGTATTGTAACGACCCTGTGTAAGGCCCGTTAGCAACTCCGCCAAGGGTGTTACTGCTCTTGGTGTTGTGGCTAGCGCAGCCGGTTTGTAAGCGAAAGATTGCGAGTTCGATACCCGCTTAAGGCAAGCTGCTCTACCCCGCCGTTCGCTACAGTATCTTTGCTTTGATGAAATTCTTTGATGCACACACACACTAAGACTGAATATCATGTTCTATTTACAAATAAAGATTGATGAATGTGTGTATTGTGTTATTGAGGAGAGAGTGCTGGGGAAAATATGGCATAGTTTGGGTGTGTTTGTGTAACTATGGCAGGGGGTGATTATGTGGGATGGGGAACACTCAGAGAATACAAACGCAATACCAACAACTCAACAGCAACAACGCACCTACTACGACAATCCACGAATTGTGCATTGTTTAGAGCGGTTATAAAGTGTGGAGGCACTCAAATTCAAAACTGTCGCAACCTATCACCTGTCAGAATCGAGACGAGGCAGTGCCAGTGAATCACCTGATTGGACCGCGAACCAGTCAGGTGATTCATTCAGGCAACGAAGCAGTTGCTGCTTCGGACGTCATATGTCACATGATTTTTTTCGCACCAAAGCAAGCTTTGAAGCAGTGGTTCGATGGAATTGTTGTTCAGTGTTTGAAGCACGTATCGAAGCTTCAGTGTCGCACTGCCATCACTACCAGTGAGCACTGTTGGGGCCATAATACGGAAGTGGAAAGACAATCATTTCACCATAAATTTGCCTTGATCAGGTGCTCCTGACAGAGGAGTGAAACATTTCTGACAGAGGAGTGAAAAGAATAATCAGAAGAGTTGTCCAAGAGCCAAGGACCACTTGTGGAGAGCTTCATAAAAGACCTGGAATTAGCAGGTACTGTTGTCTCAAAGAAAACAGTAAGTAATGCACTCCACCGCCATGGCCTGTATGCACGCTCACCACGCAAGACTCCATTGCTGAAAAAAAAGCATGTTGAAGCTCGTTTAAAGTTTGCTGCACAACATTTGGAAAAGCCAGTGAAATACTGGGAGAATATAGTGTTGTCAGATGAGAGCAAAATTGAACTGTTTGGATGCCATAATACACACCATGTTTGGAGGAGAAATGGCACTGCACATCACCCTAAAAACACCATACCAACAGTGAAGTTTGGAGGTGGGAACATCATGGTGTGGGGCTGCTTTTCAGCAAATGGTACTGGCAAACTTCACATAATTGAAGGAAGGATGAATGGGCAAATTTACCGAGACATTCTTGACCAAAATCTGCTGCCATCTACCAGGATGATGAAGATGAAATGAGGGAGGACATTTCAGCAAGACAATGATCCCAAACACACAGCCAAGGAAACTCTCAATTGGTTTCAAAGAAAGAAAATAAAGCTGCTAGAATGGCCCAGCCAATCACCTGACTTAAATCCCATTGAAAATCTATGGAAAGAACTGAAGATCAAGATTCATAGAAGAGGCCCACGGAACTTTCAAGATTTGAAGACTGTTTGTGTGGAAGAATGGGCCAAAATCACACCAGAGCAATGCATGTGACTAGTTTCTCCATACAGGAGGCGTCTTGAAGCTGTCATTACCAACAAAGTATTAAATAAATATCAGTAAGCGTGTTCAAAACTTTTTCCCTGTGTCATTTCACATTATTACACATAACTTAATTTCTGAACTTATTTGTTTTGGTTTCTTTGTATGTATGGATTACTTCAATAGTACCTTTGGAAACATATTTACTGAGAAAAATGGTGACATGTTCAATACTTATTTCACCTGCTGTATCTGTCCGGCAGAGCTTTTTCGGTCTCCCTTGGTGAACACTCCTCAGCTAACACTAACATAACGTGTGGGGTCCCTCAAGGCTCCATTTTGGGACCTGTGTTGTTGCAGTCTCTATATGCTGCCTCTAGGAAACATTATCAGAGAATATGGAATTCATTTTCATAGCTATGCCGATGATACACAACTTTATCCTTTATCACCAAATGACATCAGCCCTATTGATAAACTAGTTCAGTGCATTGATCATATCAACTCATGGATGTCCCATAACTTCCTGCAATTAAACAAAGTTAATTATCGGAACAAAGGTCGAACGAGAGAAGCTATGCACTAGCTTAAAGTCTCTAGCACAAAACACCAATCCCCTCGCAAAAAATCTTGGTGTACTTCTAGACCCTGATTTGAATTTTGAATCACACATCAGTAATATCACTAAAAACGCTTTTTATCACCTTAGAAATATTGCCAAAGTGCAACCATTTCTCTCCCAGGCAGATACTGAGAGACATATGCATGCATTTATCACTAACAGGTTAGATTACTGCAATGCTCTCTTCTCTGCTCGACCTAAACAAGCTACAGATCATTCAGAATGCAGCAGCACGTGTATTGACCAAGACCAGACGAAGAACACACTTAAAGTCTCTTCATTGGTTGCCTGTCAGTTTTAGATTTGATTTCAAGATCCTTTTACTGGTATTCAAATCACTAAATGGTCTTGCGCCTGAATACCTGTCAGATATGCTTTCAGTTTACAGTCCATCGAGACCTCTCAGGTCCTCTGACACTGGTCTTTTAGTCATACCCGGGGCGAGGACAAAGAAATGCGGGGAGGCAGCTTTTAGTGTATAGTCTATTCCTCGCCTCTGGAATAACCTCATGACCTTAGGGTGTCACAATCCATGAACACTTTTAAAAGAAACCTCAAGACACACCTTTTTAGCTTAGCTTTCTCTTAATCCATTTGCACTTCTATTTTTGTTTTCTTTTTATTTACCCTCTTAATCCATTATTATTTCTATTTCTATTCTATTCTCTATGTATGTACAGTACCAGTCAAAGGTTTGGACACACCTTCTCATTCAAAGGTTTTTCTTTATTTTTTATTATTTTCTACATTGTAGATTAATATTGAAGACATCAAAACTATGAAGGAACACATATGGAATTATGTAGTAAACAAAAAAGTGTTAAACAAACCAGAATATGTTTTATATTTTAGATTCTTCAAAGTAGCCACCTTTTGCTTTGATGACAGCTTTGCACACTTTTGGCAAGGTGTGTGTATTTATGTATTTAAAATGTTACTGTTAAGCACCTTGTATTGCAATTTTGTATGAAAGGCGCTATATAAATGAAGCTTGATTGATATTCCGAACATAACACACTATCAATACAAATAAGGGGAAACATTTTTCTCAAAATGTTCTAACACACAACAAAAGTGCAGTAGAAGAAAATAAAAACATTTGTGCAAGAAAAAAAAGGAATGTCTCCCATGTATTACGGTTCCATCTGGACACAGAGACCGCCTCATGAACTTACACGCACAACAAGTGCATCTTATTATTTCATTATGACCTTTCTATTTAAGTTGTGTGTTTTGGATTCCCAGTGTGGTAGCTTGACTCTCATCTGAGGTATGTTCTCTCATGGTCCTCAAAGCCGTGTGTTTATAAGAGATTTTCTAGTGTCCTAAGTTGTTTAAGTTAATTATGTTTATTATTTTCTAAATTCGTTCCTGTCTAATCTCTGGAATATACCAAGTAAAGTGGCTTTGCCTTTCACTGCATTCCCTCGTCTGGTCTCCTCTCTGCGCCTGGGTCCTACACTTCACATCCTCACACCATGGCCATAACCACTGATTTACAAAGCCATTGTCCACATTGTGCCTCTATTCAAATGTATTTGATACAAATTTCCCTCTGTCACTCTCCTGTTAATCCCAAAACAACCCTCAAAAACTTGGACTGCTTTCAAATAATACTGCAAAATAAAACAAAGTTTAAAAGGAATGAAAGGCTATACTATAAAAGCACTCAAACATTCAAACTATATTGCCTATAGGAGAGATGAGATCGAGGGAACAGGAGGAAGGAGTATTGTAGAACTTTATTGCACGTTTTCTGATGCTTCACAGTCATGGAACCGTGGCAAAATTTCTAGGATTGTACTCGATATATGAATATTATACATATTAGAATTAGTGTGTGTATGTACATATTACAATTGATCAACGATGCCTCCTGGTGGTTGTTTTGCCGACAGTCAATGTGTAATGATGATTTTCGGATGTTGAAGAATGTAGTCACCGGTGATGTAACAAAGTAGATACGCCGAATAAAAGTTGAATCAGGATAGTTTAATTCAGATCGATCTGGGCTCACAATGGAAGATACATGGTCAATGCACAGTTACACAAGAGAGCAACGAAGTGGGGGTCATTTTATACAGTAAGATAAACAATTCTGGAGGCCTCCCCTCGTATATCTTACGTGGCATGGCTCCAGTAAGTCTGGGAACCAAGGGGCCCTATACCATGTTCCACATCTGGTTATTATCTCAACAGAATCTTAAGTAAGTTGCACCCCAGCTAAAGTTCATCATAACAATCCATCTTTTTCTTCGTTTTTCTTTGGAGCATATAAGTTCCCCGGCCTATATGGTTTACACTATTCCAGGTGGCTGCGAAGTCGTACTCCGGACTTTTCACTACTTGAACCTGACTTGGGTTCTTCCTGTTTATCAACAGAGTACAGATTCGCAGTCATCTGGACCACACACACATGACCAAACATCTCACTCCACAATTGACTAGGAGCAAGTAAAAGATCATGGCATGTCTAACTAATGCATAATACAGATATATGTCTATTTGGGCAAAACCTCATGTATATATAGAGGGCAAAATCCCACATAGAAATAACTAGAGGTAGATTACATAATTGAATAACACGTTTCAAGTTTTGGCCAACACAATATCAAGGCTTTTCACTAAAAACAGTCATAAGAAAAATAAAAATGAACATTATTTCTTCATATAAAGTACACGGTTACATGATTATCTCTACATTTATGTAAACATAACACGATATATGACCAAGATCTCATGACCAAGATGGCGGCGCGCATGCATCGCAACGCTCGGTGTCTCTCCAGAGTTTGCGAATTAGTCGACATTTGCTTGTTTATCTTAAGTATTCTCGCTAAAAACAGTTTAGCGTACATATCGTACAGCCGACAAGAACTTCTGGACATCGGTTCCGGCACTCCAGTCATCTTTATCGACGATATACCCGAGATAACCAAAACAGCGGGTCCAGCTAACTCCGCTACACCGACCGGAAGAGGCCCCAGACCGGCTCGGAAACGAAAACACAGGCGAGGGAGCCGAGGTGGGCTGAGAGCTAGGCTAAAGCTAACTCCACACCGACTCTCACTACCTAGCCTTTTCCTTGCAAATGTTCGTTCCCTGGCAAACAAGATGGATGAACTGCGGCTGCGGATCATCACCCATAAATGGATTAAGGAATGTAACGTCAACGTCAGAGGAGACAGGACATTGGACCAAGTATACACCAGCATGGCTGATGCGTACAAAGCCGTTCCCCTCCCCCACCTAGGTCAATCAGACCACCTCTCATTGTTCCTACTGCCCAAGTACTCAGCACTCATCAAACGAGTGAAACCTACAGTGAGGACAGTCAAGGTCTGGCCAGAGGGAGCGGACTCAGCGCTCCAGCAGCGTTTTGGAAACACTGACTGGGGTGTGTTTGCCACTCAGGCCACCCATGACTCCCACACGGACATTGATTCATATGCCTCCTCTGTTTTGGATTACATCAATTCTAACATCAACAGTGTCACCACACTCAAGCGGATCACCACTTTCCCTAATCAGAAGCCATGGATGAACAGTGAGGTCCGACTCCTGCTGAAGGCACGCGACATTGCCTTCAGATCAGGGGATGCTCGGGCCTATAGCTCATCCAGGGCTAATCTGCAGAGGGGCATCAAAAAGGCCAAGCACAACCACAAGCTGAGGATAGAGGATCACTTCAGGAACAACTCTGACCCCCGACGCATGTGGCAGGGCATCCAGGCCATCACAGACTATAAACCAACTAACACATCAACCCTCTCCGTTGACGCCTCCCTCCCTGATGAGCTGAACCACTTCTATGGCCGCTTTGACAGGGACAACAAGGAGGTGGCCATCAAGGCTGTGCTCCCTGCGGATCACCAGCCCCTCACTCTATCTCCCACTGACGTGTGTGCGGCACTGAGCAGGACTAACGCACGCAAGGCTGCTGGTCCTGATGGGATCCCCGGACGCGTCCTCAGGGCCTGCGCTGTGCAGCTGACTAAGGTTTGGACTGACATATTCAACCTGTCCCTAGCCCAAGCAGCTGTCCCCGCGTGCTTCAAAACCACCTCCATCGTGCCGGTGCCAAAACACTCCACTGCAACGAGCTTAAATGACTTCCGACCAGTGGCACTCACGCCCATCATCATGAAGTGCTTCGAGAGGCTGGTCTTAGCTCAACTCAAGACCTGCCTACCACCCACACTGGACCCCTTTCAATTCGCCTACCGGCAGAACAGGAGTACAGAGGATGCCATTTCAACGGCACTTCACTCCGCCCTGTCCCACCTCGACAAGACTAACTCTTATGTGAGAATGCTGTTTATTGACTTCAGTTCAGCATTCAACACCATCATCCCCTCCAAACTGATCTCCAAACTCAGGCAACTGGGCATCAACTCCTCCCTCTGCAACTGGATTCTGGACTTCCTAACCAACAGGCCGCAGTCTGTTAGGCTTCACAACCACACCTCCTCAACCCTCACCCTGAACACCGGCGTTCCACAAGGCTGTGTGCTGAGCCCCCTCCTTTACTCCCTCTTCACCTACGACTGCACACCTGTACATGGCTCAAACACCATTGTTAAGTTTGCAGACGACACAACGGTAATCAGTCTCATCAGCAACAACGATGAGTCGGCCTACAGGGAGGAGGTCCAGCACCTAACAGTGTGGTGCAACGAAAATAACCTGGCTCTCAACACCAGGAAGACCAAAGAGCTCATTGTGGACTTCAGGAAGTCTAAAGCTGGCGCACACACCCCCATCCTCATCAACGGGACTGAGGTGGAGCGAGTCACCAGCTTCAAGTTTCTGGGTGTCCACATCTCTGAGGACCTCTCCTGGACCCTCAACACCTCCACCCTGATAAAGAAGGCTCACCAGCGTTTCTTCTTCCTGAGGAGACTAAAGAAGGTACATCTGTCTCCTCAGATCCTGGTGAACTTCTACCGCTGCACCATTGAGAGTATCCTTACCAACTGTGTCACAGTGTGGTATGGCAACTGCTCGGCATCTGACCAGAAAGCACTGCAGAGGGTGGTGAAAACTGCCCAACGCATCACCGGTTCCTCACTCCCCTCCATCGAAGCTGTCCAGGGCAAACGATGCTTGCGTAAGGCACGCAGCATCGTCAAGGACATTTCTCACCCCAACCACAGACTTTTCACCCCACTCCCCTCCGGGAGGCGCTACAGGTCTCTCCGCACCCGAACCAGCAGGTTCAGAGGCAGCTTCTTCCCTGCGGCTGTCACCCTGCTGAACTCGAACACTGCACCTACCTGACAACCTACTACCCCTGCAACCCCTGCAACCCCCCCCCCCCCACCCGGACAATTGCACTGTCACTCCCCTCCCCTGCTCTTACTCAATACCACTGCTCTTCTGTACATATCTGTCCATACTGTTCATACTGTTCATAATGCATAATAATGCACATATCTTTATATTTTTCTTAATACTACTGTTAATACTCTGCACATACTGTTCATACGGCATTCCATATTTATATTTATTCTGCTATCTACCTCATGTACTGTTAATACATATATACTGCTAGACTGCATTACTATACAGTTCATATGCTGCTACACTGTTCATACTGTAACTTATTTATTCTGCTATAATGCTAATGCTTACTCATATACTGCTCACACTGCACTACTTATATTATACTGCACTACTTACTGCTCATATATTGCACTACCTGTAAATACTGTTCATTGCACTTTCTGCTATTTTGCACTTCTGGTTAGACGCTAACTGCATTTCGTTGTCTCTGTACTTGTACTCTGCACAATGACAATAAAGTTGAATCTAATCTAATCTAATCTAATATAGAGGTAGATGACTATATTTTCACACTCTGGGATATTTTCCATACTATTCTTCATCAGAGGAGCCTAAATGCGTCTCCTTGGTAGCAAAGGGCGCTATCTGACTCTGGATGTAGTCGAGATCTTTATGCGTTGATTCGTGGCATCTTCACTTTTTTCACAGTCCTCTCCACTACTCCACGTCAGACGGTGGGTTCACAGGCGCCGCCTTAAGACATGCCGCATGAATCCACTGCGGTTGATTCTTCACTTTAACTGCAGTTCGAGTCGTCAGGAGAACCTGTGTTGGTCCACCATATCGAGGTTCGCCCTGTAGAATTACTGGTTTCAGACTACATAATCGCCCGGCTTAAAGTTGTGAATAGGCTTATCCCCTGGAGAGGGAAGGGCCTCTATGACCTGTTGGGAATATTTGGAAACAAAATCATACACGTGTTTAACATAATTTTGTTGCATTTCCTGTAATTGGCTTAAATCAACAGCTGGCTTCTCGTTCATCACTGCTCCTAATGGAAAAGGGCAGGCCATTAGAATTTCGTGAGGACTCAATCCAGTAGTAGCATTGTGCATGGCCCTCATTGACAAAAGTACTAATGGTAACGCATCCAGCCAATTCATCTGTCGAGCTTGGTGCACTTTCATTAGTTTGTCTTTGATAGTGTCACGAGGCTGTCCGACCAGCAGATGGCGACAGAGAGCACTTCCAGGGGGACCAAGAGGAAGTAACCGGGAGATGCCCATATTTGGTCCTTCCTGCCCGAGGGACTCACCTGGAACTGATGACCGGAGTGATTGTGTTTTGTGTTTATGTTTCTCACCTGTGTTTAGTCGTTAGCCCTTATTAGTTGGAGTATTTAAAGACCTCTGTTAGCAGTGCCTCTTTGCTGAGTTTTGAATGTTTATTCCCGAGACAGTTTTTCCGTGTATTGTAAAGATCCCTAAGTTTTCGAGTAAAAGCCTTGGACCTCCCTCAACTGCCTCTGACTCTGCATTTTTGTGGTTTGCCTGGTTACCATCAGCTTTGGCTAAGGTGAATAGAGCCTCTGGTGGTCAACTCTAAATCTGCCGTGACAGCAAAACTCAGCCTTCAACATGAACCCCGCGGAGTCACCAGCACCCTCCTCAGAGGCCGAGCAAATCCGAACGGCACTGACGAACCAACGAGCGATGTTGGGTGCGCACCAGGACCAAGTGGCTGCAAGCCATTTCTGACCCAGTGCTCACTGATTTTCAAGCTCCAGCCCTATTCCTTTGCCACAGAAGCCTCCAAGATCGCCTATATCATCACCTTGCTGTCTGATCGGGCCCTACACTGGGCCACAGCCCTAGTGGAGAAGGAATCCCCGATCTGCGACAGTCTGGATGTGTTCACCCATGCTCTCCGTCAAGTCTTCGACCGTCCCGTAAGTGGGCGTGAGGCCGCCAGACGACTCCTAGACCTACGTCAGGGATCACAGACGGTGGTCGACTATGCCATTCAGTTCAGAACCCTAGCTGAGGAGACTGGATGGGAAGAAGAGGCCATGATCTCAACCTTTTACCATGGACTGGCAGAAGAGATCAAGGATGAGCTGTCTACTCGAGACTGGGGCGATGGCCTGGAGGCACTTATCACCCTTGCCATCCGTATTGACAACCGCCGACTGGAGAGCCTAAGAGAACGAGGTGGCAAGAGCCTGGCATCCAGTGGCCTGTATCCACCAATCCTGTCACCCGCAGTTCCTCAGACACCTCCGGAAACTCCATGGATGGCGGAGGAGCCTATGCAACTGGGAAGAGCTCGTCTGTCTCAGCAGGAACGTGAGAGACGTTGGCGAGAGGGAAGATGTCTCTATTGTGGGGCTGCCGACCACCTCTGTCTCCAATGCCCAGGGCTGCAGGGAAAAGCCAGGGCTCCTCAGGGAGCTGGGAAACCCTGAGGAGCGGAGCCATACTCCCGTCCAGGTCAGTGTCTGGTCTGCATTTGCATGTGATACTTAGATGGGGGGGATCCTCAGACCAGGTAAGCACCGGTTAATGCCCTTGTTGATTCTGGAGCCGCAGAGAACTTTTTAGACTTGTCGTGGGCCTTGAAATTGCAATTACCCATTGAGTTAAACCCTTCTCCACGAATAGTGCAGGCTATTGATGGGAAACCTATTGGCACTGGCAGACTAACCTACCGTACTAAACCTGTTCAGCTACGTATTGAGGACCACTGTGAGACTATCCAATTTCAGTTACTTGACTCACCAATGGATCCTATGATTCTGGGCTATCCCTGGTTGTGTAAGCATGAACCTCAGTTCTCTTGGTCCACAGGCTCTTTAACTCTCTGGGGTCCTAACTGTGTCCTCTCTTGTGTCAGAGCTCAGAAGGTGTGTTACGCTTAAATAGAGGAATTCCCTGTGTCCAGAGTAGCGTGGACCCCAGACCCCGTTTAGAGATACCGGGATTACCAGAGCAATACAGAGATCTGACTATGGTTTTCAGCAAGGCCAAAGCCTCAGTGCTACCACCACATCGACCCTATGACTGTGCCATCGATCTGCTTCCTGGCACTATGCCACCTAGGGGCAGACTATATTCCCTCTCTGCCCCTGAGAAACTGGCCATGGAAGAGTACATCAGGGATGCACTTAAGACTGGCTTTATCAGGCCGTCTAGATCTCCTGCAGCGGCAAGTTTCTTTTTCATAGGAAAGAAGGACGGTGGACTCGTCCTTGCATAGACTACAGAGGCCTTAACAAGATTACCATCAAAGATCGGTATCCTCTTCCCTTGATGTCGTCCGCCTTTGAACAGCTGCGCAACGCTACCATCTTCACTAAGCTGGACCTGCGTAGCGCCTACAACCTGGTGCGTATGAGGGAAGGGGATGAATGGAAGACCGCATTCATCACCCCTAGTGGCCACTACGAATACCTGGTGATGCCCTTTGGGTTGGCCAACAGTCCAGCGGTGTTTCAAGCATTTATAAATTATGTTTTGCGAGACATGTTAAACCAATTTGTGTTTGTTTATTTGGACGATATCTTAATCTTTTCTTGTTCCCAGAGTCTCCATGTCCAACACGTTCGAGAGGTCCTGAAAAGACTATACGAAAACAGCCTGTTCATGAAATGGGAGAAATGGGAGTTCCATGTCACTCAGGCCTCCTTCCTGGGGTTTGTCATATCTCAGGAGGGGGTTCACATGGATCCCACCAAGGTGCAGGCCATTTTGGACTGGGCTCAACCAGCAACCCTAAAGCAGGTACAACGTTTTTTGGGCTTTGCTAACTTTTATCGCCGCTTCATTAGGAGCTTCAGTTCGGTGGCGGCGCCACTCACTGCACTTACCAAGGGGTCCCCAGTAAGGATCAAATGGACAGCAGAGGCACAGATAGCATTCGACACCTTAAAGAAGCACTTTGTGACTGCTCCAATTCTATGCCATCCAGACCCGGCCCAGCCGTTTGTGGTGTAAGTGGATGCTTCTGATGTCGGAGTGGGAGCAATTCTTTCACAGAGGTCAGTGGAAGATGGAAGACTTCACCCATGTGCCTTTTTCTCACGCCGCTTGACCTCATCTGAAAGGAATTATGCGGTAGGAGACAAGGAGCTATTGGCTGTCAAGTTGGCACTTGAGGAATGGCGCCACTGGTTGGAGGGGGCGGAAGAACCTGTCCTATATCCAAGAGGCAAAACGACTGAACCCGCGGCAAGCAAGGTGGGCACTATTCTTTAGCCGTTTTTTAACTTTGTGCTCTCTTACAGACCCGGGTCGAAGAACACAAAGGCAGATGCCCTCTCCCGCCAGTTTGACCTCTCTGAAAAGGATCTAACTCCAGAGCCCATCCTTCCAGCCTCCTGCATCATGGCGCCAGTACAGTTTGCCGTTGAGGACACGGTCCGCCTGGCCCTTGAATCCGAGACTTGCCCCCCTGAGGCCCCTGAAGGCTGTCTCTTTGTACCAAGCTCAACCAGGTCACGGGTCTTACAATGGGGCCATTCCACACGTTTGACAGGCCATGCAGGCGTGCAGCGCACCTTTGAGTTTATTCGGCGAAGGTTCTGGTGGCCTAAGATGCGAAGGGATGTCAAGACCTTTGTGAATGCATGTCCAGTCTGCGCACAGCACAAATCCAGTAACCAACGACCTGCAGGTCTCCTACTGCCGCTGCCCATCCCAAAGCGATCATGGTCCCATGTCTCCATGGATTTTGTAACAGGCCTGCCAACCTCCAGGGGAAATAAGGTAATTCTTGTGGTGGTAGACCGGTTCTCAAAGGCAGCACATGTCATGGCACTTCCTAAGCTGCCATCTGCTCGTGAGACCGCCGATCTCGTCCTCCAGCATGTGGTGAAGATTCATGGTGTTCCTTCAGATATCGTCTCTGACCGTGGACCTCAGTTTGCCTCTCGTTTTTGGAAGGCCTTTTGGTCTCTCTTTGATGCCTCGGTCAGCCTCTCTTCGGGATTTCACCCACAGTCGAATGGCCAGACTGAGCGTGTGAATCAGGATCTGGAGAAATATTTAAGATGTTTTGTGTCCTCTAACCCAGACAGATGGAGCCAATTTCTGATGTGGGCAGAGCTGTCATACAACACTCTCCAGCGGTCATCAACTGGTATGTCTCTATTCGAATGTCAATTTGGCTTTAAACCTCCTCTGTTCCCCAGTCAGCAGGACTCTGAAGCGGTCCCATCTGCTGAGGCATTCGTGTCCCGCTGCAGGAGAGTCTGGAAAACGGGCTCGCATTGCCTTAAGCCAGTCAACATCTCGCCACCAGAGGCAGGCCAACCGACACAGGAGACCGGTTCCACAGTTTAGACCTGGTCAACGAGTATGGTTGTCCGCCAAGGATCTCCCATTGAAAGTGGATTCTCGGAAGCTTGCTCCACGTTATATTGGACCATTCTGCATCATTCGAAGAGTGAATCCAGTCACTTACCAGCTGGAGCTCCCAAGATCCATGAAGGTGAATCCGGTGTTTCATGTATCCTTATTGAAGCCAGTGCTTACCTCTCCTCTGTGCCCCCCCCCTCCCCCACCCCGTCTCATAGGTGGAGGTCTGGCTTATTCCATCAAGCGGCTGTTGGACTCAAGACGTGTTGGACGGGGACTACAATACCTTGTAGACTGGGAAGGGTATGGCCCAGAAGAGAGGAGTTGGGTTCCTTCACGACACGTCCTGCATCGAGGCCTTGTTCAAGACTTCGAAGTCAACCAGATCGCCCTGGGCCGCCGGGAGTCGGCCGTAGAGGAGGGGGTCCTGTCACGAGGCTGTCCAACCAGCAGATGGCGACAGAGCACTTCCAGGGGGACCAAGAGGAAGTAACCGGGAGATGCCCATATTTGGTCCTTCCTGCCCGAGGGACTCACCTGGAACTGATGACCGGAGTGATTGTGTTTTGTGTTTATGTTTCTCACCTGTGTTTAGTCGTTAGCCCTTATTAGTTGGAGTATTTAAAGACCTCTGTTAGCAGTGCCTCTTTGCTGAGTTTTGAATGTTTATTCCCGAGACAGTTTTTCCGTGTATTGTAAAGATCCCTAAGTTTTCGAGTAAAAGCCTTGGACCTCCCTCAACTGCCTCTGACTCTGCATTTTTGTGGTTTGCCTGGTTACCATCAGCTTTGGCTAAGGTGAATAGAGCCTCTGGTGGTCAACTCTAAATCTACCGTGACAGTCCTGTTCGTTCTTTCCACTTGACCTGAACTTTGTGGATTGTAAGGAATATGAAATGTCCATTTAATTCCTAATGCGGTAGTTAACAATTTAGTTACCCTGGAGGTAAATGGTGTTCCATTGTCTGAGTCAATGCCCATTGGAATACCAAAACGAGGAATCACATGTTCCATTAAACACTTCACGACCGTTTGTGCGTTTTCTTTTCTTGTCGCAAATGCTTCTGTCCATTTTGAAAATCTGTCGACTATCACCAAAAGATATGAAAAACCTCTACATTTCGGCATGTGCGTAAAGTCAATTTGCAATTGCTGAAATGGTCCCTCAGGTTTTGGTAAATGTTCATGTTTTGATGGATTAATATTAGGATTACATTGCGCACAGGTAAAACATCTGCGAATGAACTGTAACTTGTTTCTCCTATTCCTATTGTGAAAAACATTTTTAAAATGTACTCAGTTACCCCTTTGTAACCTGTGTATCGGCCCATGTATAAGAGATCAAAGGATCGTACGCAAGTTTTGGCAATGCTATGCGATCACCCCCGAATCTCCATAAACCCTTGTCATCTTTCAGACATCCTTTCTTTTCCCACAATCTGATTTCATTGTCTTCCGCTTGGTTTTGAAAGGATAGCAAATCATTGTTAGTAAACGGTGGGTCCGTCTGTAACACTGCCATCAAAGTATTTTCCTCCATCCATGGTGGAAAAATTCCGCTCAATGCTGCATCTTGAGCATACTTATCTGCTAAGTTGTTTCCCTTAGCTATGTCTGGATCTTCTCTCGAATGTCCTTTACATTTAACAATGGCAATGTGAGCCGGCCCCATCATAGCTTCCAATAAGTCTTTTACAAGTTTAGCATGTTGAATCGGTTTTCCGGCTGTGGTTATAAAGCCTTGATTCTCCCAAATCTTGATAAAATCATGTGCTACAGAAAAGGCATACTTTGAATCAGTATATATAGTTACTGATTTATCTTTAGCATACAGTGGGGGAAATAATTATTTGATCCCCTGCTGATTTTGATAGTTTGCCCGATTACAAAGAAATGAGCGGTCTATAATTTTTATGGTACTTTTATTTTAACAAATAGAGACAGAATATCAACAAAGAAGTCCAGAAAAAACACATTATATAAAGTTATAAATTCATTTGCATTTGATCGAAGGAAATAAGTATTTGATCCCCAAGCAAAACATGACTTAGTACTTGGTGGAGAAACCCTTGTTGGCAAGCACAGAAGTCAGACGTTTCTTGTAGTTGGTCACCAGGTTTGCACACATCTCAGGAGGGATTTTGGTCCACTCCTCTTTACAGATCCTCTCCAAATCCTGAAGGTTTCAAGGCTTTTGCTTGGCAACTCGAAGCTTCAGCTCCCTCCACAAATTTTCTATAGGATTAATGTCTGGAGACTAGCTAGGCCACTCCATGACCTTAGTGTGCTTCTTCTTGAGCCACTCCTTTGTTGCCTTGGCTGTATGTTTTGGGTCATTGTCATGCTGGAAGACCCATCCTCAGTGCTCTGGCTGAGGGAAGGAGGTTCTCGTCCAAGATCTTACGGTACTTGGCCCCTCAATGCAGTGAAGTCGTCCTGTACCCTTAGCAGAGAAACAACCCCAAAGCATAATGTTTCCACCTCCGTGTTTGGCGGTGGGGATGGTGTTCTTGGGATTGTAGCATTCAGCATTTCTCTCCCTCCAAACACGACGAGTCGAATTTATGCCAAAGAGTTCAATTTTGGTCTCATCTGACCACATCACCTTCTCCCAAGCCTTCTCTGAATCATTTAGGTGTTCATTGGCAAACTTCAGATGGGCCTGTACATGTGCCTTCTTGAGCAGGGGGACCTTGCGGGCACTGCAGGATTTCAATCCGTTACGGTGTAGTGTGTTACCAATGGTTTTCTTGGTGACTGTGGTCCCAGCTGCCTTGAGATCATTACCAAGCTCCTCATGTGTAGTTCTGGGCTGATCCCTCACCCCTCTCATGATCATCCTTACCCCACGAGGCGAGATCTTGCATGGAGCTCCAGGCCGAGGGCGATTGATGGTTATTTTGTATTTCTTCCATTTTCTAATAATTGCACCAACAGTTGTCTCCTTCTCTCCAAGCTTCTTGCTGATGGTCTTGTAGCCCATTCCAGCCTTGTGCAGGTCTACAACTCTTACCCTGATATCCTTTGAATGTTCTTTGGTCTTGCCCATGGTGGTGGAGAGGTTGGAATGGAAGAGATTGATTCTATTGACAGGTGTCTTTTATACCCATAACAAGCAGAGATTAGGAGTACTTTCTTAAAGTGACAGGATTAATCTGTGTGCCTCATGGGCATATAACCGGTTTGTCTGAGCCAGAATTCTTGCTGGTTTGTAGGGGATCAAATACTTATTTCCTTCGATCAAATGCAAATGAATTTATAACTTTATATAATGTTTTTTTTCTGGACTTCTTTGTTGATATTCTGTCTCTATTTGTTAAAATAAAAGTACCATAAAAATTATAGACCGCTCATTTCTTTGTAAACGGGCAAACTAACAAAATCAGCAGGGGATCAAATAATTATTTCCCCCACTGTATATACACGCTCTAGTCAATGCAATCAATTCAGCTGTTTGTGCTGATAAAACTGGTAATCTGTATGCTTCAATCTAATCTGTATGCTTCAATACAGTTCCCATCGTTGTCCACAATGGCATATGCTGCCAGTGTAGTTCTATCATCTGGTCGCATCGAAGAACCATCACAATATAAAGTCAAATCACTGTACTCTAAAGCTATCTGCTCAAAATCAGCTTGTACGCTAGATGTGGAATTTATAACTTCCATGCAATCATGCGTAATGTCATCACTTTCGTGCTCAATTTCATCTCCATGTAATAATGTTTTCAGATGTATGGCAGGGTTAGTATGTGTTATAGCAGAAATAGTTAAATTTTGGGTGCCAGTCAAAATGTGTTCATAATTGCACCTCCTTTGACTTGTCATGTGTTGTGTAGTAATCTTTTGTAAGATGATAGTTACCGTATGTGATGTATGTAATATCATTGGATATGCCAAAACAATGGTTTGTGATTTTTCAACCATGATGGCCGCTGCGGCAACAGCCCGCAAGCATGGCGCCACACCTTGAATTATCAATGGCAGAACTTTGCTATAATATGCGACAGGTCACATGGCTCCG
Source organism: Argentina silus (assembly GCF_951799395.1). Classification (NCBI taxonomy): domain Eukaryota; kingdom Metazoa; phylum Chordata; class Actinopteri; order Argentiniformes; family Argentinidae; genus Argentina; species Argentina silus. The sequence goes on from NC_139654.1 coordinate 18,390,457, forward strand.
CCGTGTGTCTGTGCCAGTACTGCAGAAGCTACATCTCCGTTGTCTGCAACATACAAATGAAATGTCAGTTTGTAGTCCGGCAGCCCCAATGCTGGACTATGACACAACAAGTACTTAATGTGTCGAAATGCCTGTTTCATTTCTTCATTCCAAAGTACAGTGTCTGGCGTGTCCTTCAGAGTCGCCTTTCTTAAGATAGCATCATACACAGCATATTCTGCTAGCCAACTTCGGCAATAGTTCACCAAACCTAGAAATGACAACATGGCAGTCTTAGTTCTTGGCCTTTCAATGTCTTTGATTGCTTGAACTGACAACATGGCAGTCTTAGTTCTTGGCCTTTCAATGTCTTTGACTGCTTGAACTTTGATTGCTTGTCCGGTGATAAAAAACCACATCCATTTTTCAGTATATATCCAAGATAGCTGACACTCTCTCTGCAAAATTGCAGTTTTGATAGTGATGGGCGGTGTCCCCCATCCGCTAGGTGTTTCAGCAGTGCAATTGAGTCATTTATGCACTCCTCCTGATTTCGCGAGGCAATAAGGATGTCATCTACGTATTGGATCAGACACGAGGAGCATGGAAGTCCTAATTTGGATAAATGTTCATTAACATGTTTACCGTAAACTGTACTACTGTCCACAAAGCCCATTGGCATTATTTTCCATATGTACTGTTGCTTAAGAAATGTGAATGCAAATAAATCTTGTGTATTTTCGTGGACAGGGATTGAGAAGTAGGCGGAGCTTAAATCAACAACAGTGTAGAATTTAGAATTAGCTGGCAAAGCTGTTAAAATCGAATTGGTGTCTGGTACAATTGGTGAAAGAGGAATCACAGCTTCATTAACTTTTCTCAAATCTTGTGTAAATCTGTATTTGCTAGTTCCTGTTTTCAAAATAGGGTTAATTGGTGAGTTATTTGGTGATGACTGTCTTGCAATCACGCCTTGTTGTAATAAACTTTCAATAACAGGTTTAATTCCTTCTTCCTTCTCTTTTGATAAAGGATATTGTTTAGTGTAAACTGGGTATTTGTTTGGATCAATCTTCGCTTTATATGGTTTCACATTCATAAATCCTACATGATTTGCATGTAATGCCCATAATGTTGACGGGACTTCGCTCAACACACAGGGGGGGCGTAGTTCGACCTTGCTCTCCTTCCCTGTCTCTGTCTTTGGTTTCTGATTATTCTGTAAATCCTTTATGAAAAAGTGTGTTGGCTCAGTTCCATACGACAGAATTCTTGTTCCTCTCTTCCTGTTCTGGTGGTAAAATCACATATTGATTAAAATCATTAATTAGATTATCAATATCGCTAAAGTCATTTCTAACTGCACAAACGAAAGTTTCAATATCATTTGAAATGCTCTTCCAAATTAACAACAATCCATATGGTGATATAAACATGTTCTGTGGAGTTTCCTGCATCTTGTCTTTATCAATCACTTTATCTGAAAAGGGCATATTTACAGATTTCAAATTCAACATCCTAGTTGCTGCTGCTGCACTGCATGAAGCCAATTTCTTGATACCCTCTATTGTAAACATTTTCTGTACAAAATCCGTCTCTGTTAGTGTAGTCATAATCTTGTAGGAATTCAGATTACTATTTGAAAATAATTGATATGCTCTGCTTGATGGTATTTGAATTTCAACACCCTCCGGTGAACAGAAAATACTCGCATTCAATTTACTCAACAAATCTCTTCCTAACAATGACAATGGTGTCGTTGAGCTGACTAGGAATGAATGTTGCAGTTTCAATTCATCTAAATCAATTTGTAATGGAATAGACATGGGATCAGTATGCACAGTTCCTCCAATTCCTATAGACTGTACATTTCGGTCGCTCAAAGGACAATCTTTCTGTCTCAGACATGACAGAGTGGCTCCCGTGTCTCCTAAAAATCTAATCCTTTTCCCATCTACATTTAAACTTAATTGTGGAATCTCAGATGGTTTATCTGTAATGTGATATTGTGGAGCATTAATGATACATTTAGTTTCTGTCATGTCCGACTCAAACCGTCATGGTCTCCACAACAGATTTGCGGGTGTGTCTCATGTTTGGTCGAGGTGCATAAATTGGCTGTGCTGACGTCACTGCTGTGGGCATGTTACTTCTCCCCATTCGTGTCGTATTCCAGTTTCCCCTCTGCGGAGAAAATCCCCTTCTCGCTATGACTTGCTGCCTTGCAGAGCACTCACGGACCCAATGTCCTTCTCTATTACAATAGAGGCACACATTATTTCGTGTTATACCCCTTCCTTGACCATTTCCGTGATAGTTTCCTTGTCTACGCTGATTTTCCATATGAGGTGCAAATTGTGTGTTCCTATATGGTAGTGTTTGCGCTTGATTCACAAATGGTGTACAGTCATGAGAAAAAATTAGGACACCCTATGAAAACCTTTGTCTTCTTCAACATATTCAAACATATGGACATTTGATATTCATTTGAACAATATTGAAAAATTGAGGTAATATAACTAAACAAATACAACTGAAACAAATTATTTAAAAAATGGTTGGTAAAATGTAATTAATAGAAATGCAATCTTCTTGTGAGGAAAAAGTTAGGACACCCCCACATTTAGTTCCACTTAAAATGCCTACAATTATAATAAAGAGCACCACATCAGGTGCAAATGATTAGAACAGCGTTACAGAGGATTTTGGAGGAGCCTGTCCTATTTAAACCTCAGATATTTAGTTTGGTTTGCTCTTGATTGTTGAAGTGAGTTGCATCACCATGGCGAGATCAAAAGAGCTCTCTGAGGCCTTCAGAAGAAAAATTGTAGATGCATATGAGTCTGGGAAGGGATATAAAAAGATCTCCAAACTATTCGAAATTGGCCATTCCACTGTCCGGAAAATAATAAGTGGAGAACATTTAAAACCACCACCAACATGGCCAGGTCAGGCCGCCCAAGCAAGTTCAGCCTAAGAGCTGACCGAAAGATGCTTAAAGAAGTCTCCAACAATCCCAGAATGTCATCACGAGACCTACAGGTATCTCTTGCCACAATTGATGTCAAAGTACATGCATCCACCATAAGAAAGAGACTGAACAAGTTTGCATTACATGGGAGGTGTGCAAGGAGGAAACCCCTGCTGTCAAAAAAAAACATCAGGGCAAGACTAAAGTTTGCCAGAGAACACCTAGAGAAAGACCAGAACGTCTGGAACAATGTGCTTTGGACAGATGAATCCAAAGTTGAACTATTTGGGCACAGTAAGAGTAGACATGTTTGGCGCAAAACCAAGACAGCATTTGAGAACAAGAACCTCATACCAACTGTGAAGCATGGGGGTGGAAATGTCATGGTTTGGGGCTGCTTTTCTGCAGCAGGGCCTGGTCAGCTCACCATCATAGAATCCACTATGAATTGTGTATTGTATCAGAGGGTGCTTGAGGAAAATGTGAGACCATCTGTTCGAAAGTTGAAGCTGAAGCAGATGTGGACCATGCAACATGACAATGACCCAAAACATTCCAGTAAATCTACCAAGGAATGGCTCAAGAAAAATAAATTGAGAGTTCTGGAATGGTCAAGTCAAAGCCCGGATCTTAATCTTATTGAGATGCTGTGGATTGATTTGAAACTGGCTGTGCATGCAAGACACCCCTCGAACATCACACAGCTGAAAGAATTCTGCAAGGAGGAGTGGGAAAAACTTTCTCCCAATTGATGTCAGAGACCTGTAGACAGTTATAAGAAACGTCTAATTGAGGTTATTTCAGCCAAGGGGGGCAATACTAGCTATTAGGGCATAGGGTGTCCTAACTTTTTCCTCAGTAGGAATTGGCATTATTGTTAATTTTTCGTTAAATAAATGATTACAAAGTTACATTTTCATAGTTTTTTGTTCAATTACATCCCCTTCATCTATAGACATTGTTAGAAAGAAGATAACATATTGATATGTCCATATTTTTAAGAGAATAACTTAATATTTTGGGGGGTGTCCTAACTTTTTCTCATGACTGTATACTGTGACATTTGAACTACATCTGTTTTCGGTTTCTGAGTCACAAATAATCCCACGGCTTCTAGTTCTCTTATTTTCTTCAGTAATTTCACTGGTTTCAATGAGTACACGTCTGGTGTAGACAATTTCAATGTATGGGCAGATTCAGCATCCATCCCATTTAAAAACATACTTATGAAGAATGTAGTTATTTCTAACTTCACGTCTTCCTTCCAAGTCTTTTGGAATCGTGTCGCAAATTCAGACATTGTTTCATTTGATTTGTGTTTGCAATTTAAAATCTGTGATATCACGTTCTTGGCTGGCGTGTTCCTTTAAGAACTCTGTCAGCTGTTCAATATGCCTGTCCTTGTAACCCTTGCTAAGCCATGGATATTTATCATCCAGGTCTCTTCCCTCTTTTGGTCCGTCGTTATCATACTCTAGTGTATCACATGATTCTATTAAAGTTACCATTTTGATATTAGGCATGAGCGTGCTTAGAATGTATCTCACATCTTTTCCGCTCATCCTCCCATGTAATAATGCTGTGCGCCACCAATTAATGAAACCTCGTGGATTAGACAATGGTTTCGGTGCATCTTTTATAATTTGTGATAATTCACTCAATGTTAACGGCTTGTCTAATACGATCCTCTAGAACAAGTAGGGGTGCCAACACTTCATCACCGCTATTCACTTCCTTTTCACTTCTCAATTTCTGTATCTGTTGTTCGGCGTGTTCATCTAATATGGCCCGTATTATCCTGTAAATATCATATACTTCCTTGTCAGAAATATTAGATAACACACCATTTATGTCTAGATTATTTATTAATTCAGGATCTAACTGTAACAATGTCCTTGGACACAGAGACGGACTCAGTAGTTGCGATAAGGGAAAACCCTGTTTATTCACACTGTTACTCTTTATCATTCGTAATCATGAAATCCCTGGTCGACTTTCCAGTCCCAGCTTTTCAGCCGCCCCCTGAAAGCAGAGGCACACACATCTTAAAACATTTCGTTAACGAGGCTTCATTCGCAACAGGTGCGCAACAAAGCCTCGCTTCCGTAACCCTGGCCACGGTCCTGTAGCTCCCTCTACAGGCCGAATGCTGCATGTCCCCCCACACCAGGGGTCGGCAACCTTTTGTTTGTAAAGGGCCATTTTTGGTCAGAAATCGGGTGTGGCTAGCTGTCTGGGGCCGCATATTTTAATTTGTTTGTAATAGGCTATTTAGCTACTTTAGCAATTAAATAGCCTGTATAGGCATATACAACAATTTGAGTTTATGCAATGAATATATGCAATTGCAATAAAACATAGGCTATAAAACAAGCATCTTTTTTTTTTATCTAACAAGACATGAGGAAGGAAAGCAGGAAAAAACAACTAACAGGTTTTTAAGTTGAAAATCAGTAGCCCTAGCCCTGCATTTTCAGTCCATGTTTGTGCAAATGAAATGAATAAGTGCATCATAGAAAATATCTGCCTAACCCTGTTTTTGAAAATGAAACATCATCTTTAAAATAACAACACTGGTAAACATTTCAAACAATTAAATTTTGACTGTCCAGTTCAGTAGAAACTTACTATTTCCTGAGCTGCCACAAAACTGGCAGCAGTAGTGGAGTTTGGAGATGTCATCCATTTTTTGAAAGTACATTTGCTCTGCTCTGCCCTCTTCATCAACTCTGAAACCGCTCTTTTTCTTGCCTCCCCAGCTGGATATTTCTCCGCGAATGCCGTGTGCTTCTGGAAATGTCGCATATTAAACATTCGGGTAAGCCAGCAACAGTTGTGGTACACCCATAAAGATCTGTCCACGCACTGTTAAATTCTCTGTTTTCCTCGAATATCTTTCTCTTCTTTGGATCCATAGCTAGGCGATCTAAGCAAGCTACCGATCATACGCTACTGCGCTCAGAAAATAGGCGCCAGGATAGTCTCGCGATGCACATTTCATGTTGAAAAAAACATTTTTCATGCCATATACAAGCAATATATTTTTACAAATTGATAATGTATGGTTGATTTTTGGCCTACAACAATCATAGGAAAATGAATCCCATAAATATTAATTTCGAGTTATTTCCTTCTTTTTTTTTTATGCCAAATGGCCGCAAGGGCGGCGCCAAAGGGCCGCGGGTTGCCGACCCCTGCCCCACACTAATACGATGCTTTTTTTCTTTTGATATTTTTCCACCGCTGTCGAAAAAGTGGTTATCTCACTTACAATGCTATTATGATGAGCGTCAACGTCCTCTTTTTTCTTCAACAAAGCAAATAACTTTCTATATTCACTCTCTACACTTTCTCGAACGTATTTCAATTGTTCATTGTTTATGCGTGTTCTATTCCCACTGTGTTTTCTTTCTATATTCTGAAAGTATTTGTTGCAATTGCGTATCCACAGTTCACTACAGTCTTTACGCCATCTTTTAAGTTCGAAAGTATCTGTCTTAATTTTGAGAATGATATTTGTAGCGTAAATCTTTGGCGTTGATGTTTTACTCTTATTTCCATGCGATGTCTCTGCTTCTAGAAATAGCCAATCATAGATGTCGTCATCATCATTAACATTTGCGCTATACGCAGGCGGATCTAATGATGTTATCTTTGGATATTTATTGCTTACAGTTTGAATCATCAACTTTGTTGGTTCGGTTTTCTTAATAGACATTGCTGATATCTTTTCATCTTTAGATTCAATAACGTTTTGTTCCATTTCCAAATTAATTAATCTATTCGTTTTATTTTTCATTGTGATAAATCACTCAAATACGGTTCTACGTAAAACAATCCTAGTTTTGTTATCATCCACTCCCGTGGTGTCATTTGATCAACATGTTTTATTGGTATCTGTTTCAAATGTGGATTTGTCTTCAATAATTTCATCATCGCTTTTCTCTCTTTGCGTGTAGATCACGCTCATTTTTGTGTTTAATTTTGACCGTTTTGCATTCTGGTATCTTACTGGATTGATTCCCCATTGTTACGACTCAGTTGGGTCTAGGGTAAAGGGAAGGAATCTTGAGCGCGTTGGTGTGAAATAAAAGAGACCAGACCAGGAGGGATTGAACTGAAATAGTAGTATATTGTAAATAGTGGGGGGGGGGGTGTACGGGCAGTGTACACACAACACAACAGACACACACAACACTAGCAACCCACAGGCCAAGGGGACATGGATGTTGCCAAAGAAAAGAAAGTAACAAAACTCTAGGAGGGTTAGGAGAGGCTACTAACTGATCCTAACTACACATCCAAACTCAAAATACCTCTCTGACTAACTAACTACTCTAAACCAAGGACATAAAAATGTACATGGTTGGCAACCACCCCTTTCCTAGTGTTTCTATACAACAGTTCCACCTACGTGAGAGTATAGAGGCCTCTGTCTTACCTGCCCCAGGGCCTGGACCATACAAACAACGACCATACAAACAACTACCACACACACACACACACAGGGGAAACAAGTGTCAGTGGGGGATACATTAGTGATGGCAGTTTGACACTGAAGCTTCGATACGTGCTTCAAACACTGACCAACAATTTTATCGAAGCACTGCTTCAAAGCTTGCTTTGGTGCGAAAAAAATCACGTGACATATGACGTCCGAAGCAGCAACTGCTTCGTTGCCTGAATGAATCACCTGACTGGTTCGCGGTCCAATCAGGTGATTCACTGGCACTGCCTCGTCTCGATTCTGACAGGTGATAGGTTGCGACAGTTTTGAATTTGAGTGCCTCAACACTTTATAACCGCTCTAAACAATGCACAATTTGTGGATTGTCGTAGTAGGTGCGTTGTTGCTGTTGAGTTGTTGGTATTGCGTTTGTATTCTCTGAGTGTTCCCCATCCCACATAATCACCCCCTGCCATAGTTACACAAACACACCCAACCTATGCCATATTTTCCCCAGCACTCTCTCCTCAATAACACAATACACACATTCATCAATCTTTATTTGTAAATAGAACATGATATTCAGTCTTAGTGTGTGTGTGCATCAAAGAATTTCATCAAAGCAAAGATACTGTATCAACGGCGGGGTAGAGCAGCTTGTTTTAAGCGGGTATCGAACTCGCAATCTTTCGCTTACAAACCGGACGCGCTAGCCACAACACCAAGAGAGGTAACTCCCTTGGCGGAGTTGCTAACGGGCCTTTCACAGGGTCGTTACAATACTTTAAATCCAAGGGTGATCAAAGCAAAGATGCTTCAGAACAAAAGATCTTTTCTACAAAAGTAAAGTAGTTTCTCCAACACTGCTCATTGAGGTGTGTGTGTGTGTGTTCGTGCGTGTAATTAAAAGCCTCCTGTCCACCAACTAGTCTGCCTAATTTGACTGCAGCCTTGCACTTCGCCAGGAGAGGTCACTGTAACTGAAGCTTCGAGTAATGAACCCATTTTCGAAACAATTGGCTCAAGTGGTTCAGTGCTTCACAAAAGCTTCATTTGCCCATCACTAGGATACATACATCAAGGTGTACAACAAAGCATGAGCTCAGGAAGAGAGCGACTGGCATGAAACACACAGCTTAAGTACTAAATGAAGGGAGTTGATTGGGGTTGGACTGGGATGGCAGGTGATTAGGAGGATTGGCAGCAGGTGCAGCAAATGGGAGTGGTGATGTCGCCCTATAAAAAAAGAGGAAAAACAGAACAGACAAACCTACGTGGAACGTAACACCCATGATTCAAACATATACAGTATTAGTATTTTAATATCTCAATCCAACCTTCAATTGAATTTATTCCACAATAGCCTTTTAAACTTCGATTTTGTTTCGTATTAGGTTTCAAACGCTGTGATTCAATATCTATGTTCTGACTATCTTTCTTTATCACGCTATTACTTTCTGTATCCTTCTATTTTCTAACTTACTGGTACACTTGCACATCATTTCATTCTCAGATAGGTACGCTACAAGAAATTACGGATGGCTTTAAATCCGTCTTCTCTCGCTTCTTCCTCCGACCTAAGATTTTATAATTGACCTAGTCAATGACTTGTCGGGGAAGAAACATTTACACATATCACAACTACGGATGGCTTTAAATCCGTTCATCCAAGGCCTCTCCCCATATAATTGCCTACAATAACTTGTCCCGGGGAAAGACACAAAAAAGATCCTATCTTCTGTGTATTTATAGCCAGAATCCAATTCTGCTATTTCTCTTAAGATATAATCATACCTTATGTATCAGTCAGCATCCAATTCTGCTGATCACTCTCAGGATCCAATCCTGGCTGCGTACCTATTTATTCACTGTCTTATCCCCATTCTGTTTGCCATTTAAGCTTTATTTTTACCTTTTCAAATCTTTTCAACAATAGCGCTTCTCAACATATTCATTTAGCTTCCATCTTGCTAAAAACAACCATCGCGTCAATACTACGTGACCGCAACGTCACAATTGCGACTCTCTCTTCAAACAACTTTCTGTCACAACATATCCTCTTGGGAACCAAGGAAAAAAAGTGTCTTCCAATTTCTTTTTTTGCGACTTTTTCAAATGTATGTTTATTTTTAATTTTACATAATGTCCACTGTAGTGGACCACAGGACCATTTAAGTGTGAAAAGACAGCCAAACCTTGAAGATAAAACATTTAACAGATTATGGCTGTAGAGTGATATTAAGCCAAGAATACATTCAATTTGATTAAAAAACTAAATTATTTATCATTCTGGATTGTTTCACTTGCTTGTTAGTTGCAAGGACGGTAGTATATCTTCTATTAAAACTGAACGCATTGTCGTTGTGTGTCTGTCCGTACCTCGAACTTAGAGTGTGTTTATTTGAACAGTGAACTGTAGAACTAAAGTAAACAGATATATTTATTTTTATTATGATTTAGTTATTTGTCATTCATCTAGTTTTTTTTCTTCATTGCTATTCAATTCTTCTTTTGCATGTTTAATTTTTAGTGGTGATAATCCTGGAAGCATTTTCTCTTTTTGGTAATGCAGAGAAACATCTTGCATTTGGTACACCTCATGTACAGTACGTCTTGCTTTTGCAGCCCTTATTTCTGCATCTTTCTGCATGCTTAATATCCACCATCTCTGGCATGTGCATGGCTCCTAGTCTGCGCACAGATGGCTCTGGTTGTGTGATCCTCATTTTGTTGGTGGCTCATACTCTTCTTCACTGTCTTCACTGCTGTCGTCAAGTTCTGGCCTATCCAACAGCTCTTCAGCCAGGTGCAATTTGAAGTCCAGGTACTGTTGGGTGTTCTTCGCTGGTCGGTTAAGCCCTTTGCTGTCAGACCTTTGCTTGTATTGGATCCAGGAGTTTGTGATGGCAACATCAAAGAAGTCTTCCTCTTCTTGTTCACCATCTTCTTCTATCCCATGTTCAACCTCATCCTCTCTCATCATCTGACAGCTCCAACTCTGAATCTCCCTCAACTATCTGGTAAAGAATCCTCTCTGCTTCAGTTCTGTCTCCTCCAACAATGTTGACTCATTAAGTACATTAAGATGGTCTTGATGTCCACTATAATTGACATTCATAATAGGGCTATTATTTCAAAACACAAATAATTTAACTGCTATCAGAACTAAATATATAATTCCTGACATGTTAATAAACAAGAACATACAGTATATGATTATCATAGCAAAACAAACTACAGATAAACAATATTTGATTTACCTCTGCTCTTTCCATAAAATGTGCTTGCTGGTATGCCGGGCATTTTGGAGGAAAAGGAAGAGGCGGTTCCCAGAATCCCAGCCTATCATATCACTGTCATGACACCAGGATGTCCTCTTTACGATACAGCAGGAGAGAATATAGTATTCACATTCTGTCAAAAGGTGATGACGTCACATGAATTTAATCATCAAAAATAATACTTGAAAATTATAAGTCCCGCCCCTTTGGGGTGATGGGGTTTGTGTTGATGATTGTGCAATGAGATGTAGGGGCGAGGTCTCTTATAACTCCCGCCTGTTTGGGGTGATGGGGTTTGTGTTGATGGTTGTGCAATGAGATGTAGGTGAGAGGTCAAGGTGTTCTGCTCTTTGTGAAATTAGAAATTAACCAGGGGCCCTGAGAGCTGGTCACAACGGATCAAAGACTTGATCAGCGGCATCAGAACTGAACTGGCTGAACCCCAAGCAAGGGGCTAGTGATGACTATGTGTGGTGATGCCTTCATGCTGCATACAGGCCTCTAAGTCAAAATTGCATATGAGGCTTAAAATAAAAGTTCAATACAGAGGGTTAAAATGTGCAATTAAAAAAAAAGGCCATTAAAAAATGGTTAGGCTGCTACTCTAGGGGTAGTAATGTGTTCAATAATGAAGGGTTAGGGTTAATAAAAAGGGGGATTAAAAAATGGTTCAATTTTTTAAAATGACAGGTCGCGGGCGTGTCACTGATAAGATCACGTGTTTCCCGGGCAAAAGGTGTATATATATATGAGCCTGTGTGAGATCTGTAGTAGTTGTGGCTATATGACAGTGTCTAAAATGGCGTCTACAAGTATGATGTGGGAAATGGAAGACGGTCGTGTAGTGCGTGTAGAGTTTGCATCAGGAGGTGCATTCCCCTATGTGGACATATACACTTTCGAAAAAGAATCTGAGAATATTTTGAGAATATATTCATCAGAATTCGAAAGATTGAAGGGTCACATCATGGAATTCATCTGCTACATGCATTCTGTACACGACAAGCAAAATGCGACCTTGGAGGGTATGAAACCCTCTATCCAGATGAACGTGGATCCCAGAGTACCGAGCCGTTCCCTGCAGGAAGCTTTTCTTGTTGACTGTTCAAGATCTCACATATGGCTGTTGGTGCGATTCCAGACAGAGGCAGAGTCTTCTGAAAGACCAAAGACGGTGATGGAGAAAGAGCGCTACTGGCCTATTAAACTGGCATTCAAAGTGGTAGACTTCTCAAGGTTGACAAATCTCTTGAAAACTATCACCGAGTTTTTCAATCAGGAAAGTCAGAGACTGAGACTCATCCAGCTGTCAAAACGTCTGAACACGTGCTCGGGTAAACGGATCTCAGGCCCGTCCAGGCGTTTAACCCCTAGATCTCTGTCTGACTCTGAGCCCTCCAGACGTAATTTTTTTCCAATCTTTTCAATGCTTGAAACAGACGGTGTTGAATCATAGTAAATCATGCTAGACACCTCTACCACCAATGGCTACTAGACACGTCTACTAGACACGCCTACTAGACACGTCTACTAGACACGCCTACTAGACACGCCTACTAGACACACCCCCCTTCAATCTATATAAGAAGTTTGGAAAAACGAGTTTGTGCGACATTACTTATTACTTCAACATGGCTGATTTTTTCACAGTCAACGATTTGCCTTTATCAAGTGATGACGAAGGCTACTCTGCCGCTGCGGAATGTAAACCCCTAGAATCTCAAGATGAAGAGTCTAAGCTTCTCAGCTATCTTCCGAGCCTTTCTCAGGAATCTGGCGGCTACGATGATTTGTATAAACCGATTCTTGAAGACTTCCGGAATGCCCAGACGGACGACCTCACAAGGTGGAAAGCCCTAGAGCATCAGAGCGATTCCGAGGAGCCTATTAGCCCTGTCACCTACTCACCCGTCTCGCCCGGCAGCGACGTGTCAAATACTCTGTTCGAGCCTCTTGAATTCCCCGTCAGAAGATATAGGCCGTATACCGGCAAGCCAACATCCGACAAAGCACCCGGTCTGCACACCCCTGGGGGCCCGGCTTCAGATTTTGATGCCCCCGCGGCTGAAGATCGTTCTGTCCTCAACGTCTATCCAACACCTCCGACTTCGCCACGCCTGCAAGTAGAGGGATCCGCTGGGGTTCAGAACGAACCCGGTGCGGAAGCTAGCCTCACTGCTCAGGGGACCCCTCAGAACCCTCCCTTGAATGATCCGATGGTTGTAGAGGTTAAAGAAATTCTAGAGAACCGGCTTCAATCTCAGCGTCGGGGTGGTGATGTTTTTCTGGACACAGTGAAGGCCGGCGTTGCCATTGTGTTAACATTGGTGATAGATGATCAGATAAAAAACGAATGTTATGGGTGTAAAACCGGTCATCCAAGCCAACGTCAGCATGCTTGTCTGTACCCTCTAGAGAGTGATTACTTTTACAGCAACTTTGAGGCGCTGATGACCGCCCTGTGGACGTGGAAATTTCTCCCGACTCTTATGGTTGCTCTGGAGACGGTTGGATTAGGGGGGACAGCAACCGGCCGTGTTCAAGGAGCAGCCGAGGCCTTTCTATACGGTCTGAAGTATGAAGAAAACATCCAGGGGAAACTTAAAGAAATCGTTGATGCGTATGTGGGGGTTAACAAGGCCCGGGATCATATGATAGATGAACTCGTATCCTACTGGAAGAGTGTTGAAATAGTTCACACCCTCTTTTGAACTAGTCTAAACTGATCAAAAATGGGGAATGCTTTCAGACTATTCTTTAACTTTTTAAATTCCACTTCAGGTCATCCTGGGGTCAGCTCTCTTGTAAAACGGGCTATTGCTAATCGTGTTAATGATGAATCTTTATTTCAAACATGTAGCGATGTTGACATTGAACAAGTTGTCCGTTTTGAGAGGTCATTGGAAATTGTGAGAGATTGTGTGTCTTTTAACTGTTGGAAGGAATTGGTGTATATTGGTTCAAATGCATCTGATGCGGAGAAATTTGAAAAAACATTAGATGGAATTATTAGAGAAGTGTCTAGGCATAGCTTCAAATTTAGTCATCTCATGGTGTTGTATACCTATATAATTGATGTAGCAGCATATCGCTTTAAGAATGGTCTACCATTTGATGTTGATAGGGCTCTAAATGCCTTACACACTTCTGTGGGGTTGTATTAAAAACATGTATTAATCATTCAAATGTAATGACATGTAGTCAATAAATAATTATGCAAAATCGTCATTGTACTCAGATCTTGCATGCTTACTAGTCGTCATGACCTCAAAAAAGTCTGAGCGTGTAATGAAGAGAATATATTATGACCCTGCACACCCGGGATCATTTGGAGGGGTAGAAAAACTTCAAAAAGCCGTCGAAGAGCAGACGGCTGAAAAAGTTAGCCCTGATCAAGTACGAGAATGGCTGTCTGGTCAGGAGGCGTATACCTTACACAAAACGGCTAGAAAAACCTATGCTAGAAATCGTGTTTTTGCGCCACGTCCTATGTATCAATTTCAAGCGGATCTTTGCGATATGAGTGCACTGTCTAAAGACAATGATAACTTTAAATTTCTGCTTACAGTAATAGATGTATTTTCAAAAAAAGCTTATGCACGCTCTTTAAAAAACAAGACGGCCGTCGTAGTTGCAGCGGCCTTTGCTGCAGTCTTAGAGGAGAGCGGTATACCTGTTAAAATTCAAACGGATGCAGGAAAATAATTTTTTAACCGTATCTTTGAAAAACTAATGAAGAAACATAATATTCAACACTTTGCAACGGGTAGTGATTTGAAGGCGTCAGTCGTGGAACGTTTTAACCGTACGCTGAAGACGAAGATGTGGAGGTTTTTCACTGCTAAGAACACCCGCAGATATATTGATGTGATTCCGGATTTGCTTGATAGCTATAATAATAGTTATCATAGCAGTATCAAAATGAAACCTGTTGAGGTAACACCCTCCAATAGCATGCAAGTCTTTGAGAATTTATACGGGACTTTACCTCTGAACAGTAAGCCCCCAGTGTTTAAATTCAAAGAGGGTGACATTGTGCGGATTTCCAAATACAGGGGGATATTCGATAAAATGTACGAACAATCATTCACTGATGAATACTTTATAGTTAACGAATGTATACCTAGACTCCCGACCGTTTATAAATTAAGGGATATAAAAGGTGAAATTCTTACTGGCACATTCTATGAGGCAGAACTGCAGTGAGAATCACCCCTGACACGGTCTTTCGGGTAGAAAGGATTTTAGACAAGAAAATTCAAAATGGACGGAAGATGGTTTTAATCCACTGGCAAGGTTGGCCTAGTCAGTTTGACTCATGGCTGCCTGCTAAAGAGGTCATAGAGCTTGGGAAGAAGAAAAACAAGAAGAAGCCAAACTAGAAGAAGCAAGGATGGAGGAGCGAGAATCTTTCTATGTGACGCTCCCTTCAAATGCATGTCACAACGTTTACCCTAGCAATAACAGTTCAAATTATACGATAACGCTGTCTCAGCCTATAGAGTTACATGGACCATATGAGGTGGCGTTAGCAGAGATAATGTACTGTCATACATGGAATAATATTATAAGTTTAGAAGATACCTATGACCTGAAAGACCATTCGAGACCGCGGGACCCTCCAATCTACCAGAAAATCCCTACAGGCTATTATGACAGTGTCGATGCGATAGTGAAGGAGATAAATGTCATATTTAAGAAACAAAAAACAGATCTACTTTTATATTACAGTTCTATACATAAAAGAATTTCTGTATTAGGACCTGATAAATATTCTCTCAGGTTCAAGGCTCCACTAGCCTACATGCTAGGATTTGAGCCTGACGAATGGACACGAACGGGTGGAAATCCCAGGAGTAAATATCCCAGCGATATTAATGCAGGGCAGTACAATTTTTTCGTCTATACGAATATCGTGGAAGCACAGCATGTCGGAGACTATGTTGTTCCCCTTCTAAGAATCGTTAAAAAAGAAGGATCTTACGGGGATGTAATCACTCTCTCCTATAGCAAGCTACACTACGTTCCTGTTAATAAACAGCGCATACAGGATATACAGATTGAGCTAAAAACGGATTTAAACAAGCCGATTCGATTCACATACGGGAAGACAATTTGCAAGCTGCACTTTAAACCAAAGTCTCTCATCTGAATCTATAGAACAAAGCAAAAACAGCCGCAAAAAAATAAATAAATAATAAAGAATGGATTCACAAAGATTTGTGAACTATTACGTAAACCAAACAGGTCGTGGCAGTCTAAGTGGGTTTGTAGGTGCTCCTGTGCAATATGGCCGAGGGTTAGGGTCTATCTTAAGTAGGGCGTTCAGATTTGTCCTACCGTTTCTTAAGCGAGGGGCAAATATTGTTAAACCACATTTGAAATCAGCAGCGAAGGGGATAGCATCAGACGTAACCAGTCATATCGCCAATCGAGCCAGCCGGTCTCAGGAAGGATCAGGAATAGGATGCCTTGCCAGAGGAAGAAGAAAAAAAAGATCTGTGGCATTGTTAGAGCATCGCACCTCTAAGAAACGCATATCAAAAAAACCCAGAAAGACTAAAAGACTAAGTGACGGACATATATTCTAAAAATAAGAAGAAGAAGAAGAAGAAGAATGTCTCTTGTACATCATCTCTCAGCTGAGTGCACCAAATCGGAACTTGACCTTTTTGCACCGCCCATGACCCAATTGTCTATAGAACAAACCAGTTATGTGGAGATCCATCCTCTAAACTCTATTGTGGATCAAGAGGTTCTGGATTTTCAGATATCCGGAAGTGGAAGTGCCTATCTAGATCTAAACTCAACATTGCTCTATCTACAACTCAAGATTACCAAGGCAGATGGAACAGATCTTGCAGGCGCTGATAATTGTGGAATAATACAATACCCATTAAATACTATATTCTCACAGGTAGATGTTAGTCTAAATGATGTTCTCATTAGCTCATCGTCCGCTACACATCCTTACAGATCTATTATTGAAACTCTGCTCAACTTTTCAAAAGAAACCTTGGAGAGCCAGTTTTCAGCAGGGCTTTGGTACAAAGATGAAGGTGTTGATTTGGATTCTGTATCTATTGCGGCTGATGGTCCTAACACAGGGCTTGTTAAGCGCGCGAGCTTCTGTCGAGGTTCACGCGCATTCGAACTAATGGGACCTCTACACAGTGACATATTCTTCTCCGAAAGACTCTTGTTAAACAATGTGGATGTCCGTTTGAAACTGGTGAAAGCCAAAAGTGCTTTTACACTGGTGTCAGCTGCTGACCAGGAGTATGCATTAAAAATCCTATCTGCAAGTATTTTTGCGAAAAAAGTACAGGTTTCACCCGATGTCATGTTAGGACATTCGGCGGCTCTGATGAAATCCAATGCGTTATACCCTATAAGCCGGGTAGTCGTTAAGAATTATACAATCCCTAGAGGCTCACGGGTGTGCTCGCAAGACAATTTATATTTAGGGAGGCTCCCTAAATATATAGTAGCGGGATTAGTTGATCATCGAGCTTTCGTTGGAACAAGGGAAAAGAACCCGTTCAGATTCCAGCACTTGGATCTTGAATATCTCAGTCTCAGTGTAAATTCACGCTTTATCCCCGCAAAACCCTACCAACCCCACTTTGATACACATCAGAGTGTTCGAGAATTTTACAACTTATATTTGGGTACAAACCGACATATCAGAGACTCTCCGCTCTGCATTAACCGTGACAACTTTGAAAACGGTTACTCATTGTTCCTGTTCAATTTGTCGAGGGATGATGAATTAGACAGCGAGGCTCTCTCACCCTCGATGCATGGTACCTGTCGTCTGGATTTAAGATTCAGAGTAGCCCTGCCTCAGACAATGACTCTGATAGTGTATGCCTGCTATGACAGTGTCATAGAGATAAACTCAAAGCGACAAGTCCTGATCGACTATTAAAAAAAAAAAAAAAAGTGGAAACCTTCAAACCTGAAAAAGGATGGATAACCATCAGCTGGAGTCTATATTAAAGCCAATTTTAGGTGATGCTTTTGCAGGTGTTTGGCCTAGTGATTTACTACCCTCCAAGATAGATAGACGACCGAGCTATCTAGTCGTTAACACGCACGATCAGAGCAGAGAGGGCGAACATTGGGTGGGTATGATTATTGAAGCTGAACCTGACAAGGCAACATTTTTTGATTCATATGCAAATCCTCCAGATCACAGATTCTACCCTGAAGCGTTTATGCGTTTTCTATCAAGGAATGCTCATGAAATACTCTATAACAAACAGAAGGTTCAAGATGATTATTCAACGACTTGTGGAGCCCATGTAGTATTCTTCCTCTGTCATCGATTTAAAGGACTCTCCTTTCAAGAAACAATGCGATTGTATTCTGATCATTTAAAAAAGAATGATGTTATGGTCAGCAAGTTTGTCAAGAAATATGCTAAATGTATTTCACGGGTGAAGACTGTTAAAATGTATAATCAGAATGCCTGCTCTTTAAAACTGTTTAAAGAGTGTTATAATTGTCATGAATGAATACTCTTTCGGTCATATATTAATTTCAATAAATCATTTTATTGATTAAAACATCATACAGTCTGCTTGAATTCATTTTTTTCGATTGAAATCTAGCCATCTAGGAGGGATGGGTGTAGAGAGCTGCCATTCGGTGGGCGTTGACCATTCAGAGTCTGCTGATGTAGCCATCTGTAATATATCCTTAGGTGTTTTAGAAGGGGTCCTGGCGTAAGACATGTCTAATAATAATGATGTTGACAATGGAGATTTTTTTTTCTTTTCTCCACGGTTTCTCTTGCTGTGCCGTATCTGAGGAATTGATTCACTCGAGGTTTTGGAGGGTTTAAGTCGTAATTGCTGGCGAGCGTGTGTGTTCGTAACCGTTGTGATTGGAATATTTAATTCAGAAATTGTATTTAAAAATACATCCCATCCGCGTGGTAGAGTTCCGGAATGGAACCGACGGTTTGACAGCGTCTTCATCAAATCGAAAATATGAGATCCTTTAATAGGGGTATCCTGGACAATTATCTCGCCTGAACGATTCCATCTTAGAAGGTTTGATTGACGAAGCTTCTGCAGAATGTAGGCGGCATTTTTTCGATTGCGAGAACCTATATTCTCCAAAATCTCACCCTCCAGGTTGTCAGAAGCTTCTTCCTCCTCTCCCACTCTTATATAGCCTTCATCAGCTTCACCTGATTTCTCAGAGGGTCAGGTAGTTTAAAAACGATTTCGCGATCTAGAGTCTCCCCCTTGCGATGTAAGGTTAGATATTTATCGAGTAAATCATTGAACTGCTTGGCTTTAGTATGCGAGTCAACACTTGTCTGTTTCAGAACTCGTTCCATATTGTTTTGCAGGACATGTTGGGCTCGCTCACCAATGCTCTGTGAACTCTTTTGGGTTAAATTATCCAACTGTTGTGGAGAAATCATGTACATTTTATTAAACGCAGCCATAACCAGAGTGTCTATGGCTATCTCTGACGAGAGAACAGACTAGTTATAAACGGAATTGCAGTGGCTAATAATGGTAGCAGGAAGCCCCCAGATTGCGTCAGCACTTTCCGCTTGTGTTTAAATCCGGTTTTACGCTGGGCAAAAAGCTTGATAAATTTTTTCTGTTTTTTTAATTTAGTGAACTGGTCAGGTGTGAGAGGGATGTTTCCCTTCAATATGTTTAATGCAATCTCACACAGTGCGAGTATGAGATCTTCCGAGCCCCTACATAGAAAGCTTCTTCTCTCCTTGGGTTTTAGAGCGAGCAAAGCTTTTAAAATGGGAAGGTTTCTTTTTATCCGTTGAGACATTATTTAAAAAGTCTCTTGTCACTTTCTAGGTTGATAGACCGTCGGCCACTCTCCTGGCAGTATCCCGCTTCTTAGTCTTAAGGCTTCTGGGCAATTAGGACGTAGGTCAACGATTAAATATGTATACGGTTCCCTTGTAGCATCTTCATAACTTTCTAAAAAGAATTTTTTCAGGCCGGGATACATTTGTTGAGCTAAAACCCTGATCTGCATTTTATCACGCGGTGATTTAAACAGCACCATGTAATTAGTGTTTAAACTAATCGTGCGCGAATGTTTCCCTTGATGAAACAAATTCTGAAGCAGATAAAATACGCTCAATTTTTTATGATGTCGATATTCTGTGAACGCTTTCATTAATTCATCATGATTGCCTCCCACATCCATGGAATCATCTACTACTAAAAGATTGTGCTGGTTCCGAGGGAAAAGATTTTCATCATTAAAGTTTGCGGGAATACCTTCTATGAATTCGATATTGACATTTTGACTGAGTTCGTCATACAATGGCTGGTATGAAGAGTATGCCCAGATTATACGAGCCGGAACTTTTGAAAATGTACTCTCCATGTTTTCAAGTAATTGTTTTACAAAAAAAGTTTTACCTGAGCCACTAGGCCCCACTATTAGCATGCTACATGGCATTTGGAATGCCAGGTCGGCTGTCACCTCCATTCTCAAGGCTGAGTTATAGCAGACTAACAGCATGGTTAACTGTGAACCCTGATTTTATCCAGCCTGGAATATGTAAAAATGATGAGGCGGGGTGACGTATGAAAAAGAATTTAATGAGATATACATTTTTCAATTTAAATAAAACACCATTAGGATACATCGTAGAATACATTGTAGAATACATTTTTCAAATACAATAAAACACCATTAGGATACATTGTAGAATACATTTTTCAAATACAATAAAACACCATTAGGATACATTGTAGAATACATTGTAGAATACATTTTTCAAATACAATAAAACACCCTTAGGATACATTGTAGAATACATTTTTTCAAATAATGTTCCTACACAACTATAGAAAACACCCGGTAATATTGTGAACACAGTCTATTGTGAACCTAGGTAATAACAGGTGATAACAGGTAATAACAACTCAGTAACCAAACGGCAGTGTTCTACCTGAGGGGAGAAGGCGTCTCTTATCAAAAACAACTGAAAAGTTGATCACTTGTTGTTTATTAGTGAGCGAAAAAGCTTTGATATCACGTTTAATTCTATTGTAATGGGCAGGGATCTCGCGTCGCGTGTTAGGATCTATAATATAGGCTTCTACCAGATCAGTCAAATTATTAAAGTTAAGTTTTTTACAATTCTGGATAAAACCTTTGACTTTCAAACACACCTTTCCTTGCTGGGTGAGAAAGCCGTAGGATTTTGGCCCCGCTGCTGTCCACGCACAAATATAATCATCAGCCGCTAATTCCGATGTCAAATCACCTAAATAATTGCCTGTCGGAGGGGTATAAAGATCCTCGGGGGTAGAGAGGTAAACGATTGAGTCGGTGTCATAGTATAGGACTCGCTCTTGCAATAAATGTAACTGTTTGTATAATACACCTCTCGCATATGCGGTCGTAAACGCAGCTAAAAAAATATTTGATTCGCCGGGGGGTAAGACACACCTGGAATTATGACGCCATTGAATGATTGCAACATCATTATTTATGAAATGGAACTGGCTTATATCATACTTACTGCTAAAGAGGTACTGAAAAAACTCTTTGGGTTCTTTCACGATGGAGGTTGTAAGTTGATTAGATCTTTGAGCCATTTTTCCCCAGAGGGAATTCAGTAAAAGTTTTGCGATCTGACGCTTGGCTGCGTTGTACTCAATTTTATGAGGGTCAAGTTGGATACCTTGGTTCTCTATATAATCGTTTATGTAAGCCTGTTTACTAACCTCGTCTGTAACCTCATCAGGATACCCAGAGGCCTCCTGCTTCTGCTTAAGGAATGTGTAGATGTAATCTTTAAACAATTTATCGGATCTCTGTTCAAATTGCCAGACCTCATAAATTTCAGCTATAATGTAGCCTCTTTTTTGGGCTTCTATTAACTCAATACTAACCCATACACCTTGAAGCGCTCTCTCTTCCTGGGAGTGCATGCACGCCGTTGCTTGGTTATTCTCAATCCCACATGTTCGACAGAGTGTAAAAAGCAGTTTACCTTCGTCATTTTTCATAGGTAGCACAGGGAAAAACAAACGCCTCGGCGGGTGAACTTTAGCATGTATGAAGCCAAAGTAATTTTCAACCGGTTTAAAATCTTTTCTGATTATAACCGGGTGGCCAATTGGATATTCAAACTCTGCATTACAGTACGGATATAAACTGGTAAAATCGACATATTGAACGGTCTGACCCTGTTCAACAATATGCCTTAAGCATATGGCCTCTGTTCTTCCTCCGAATAGCGCGGCCCGGGGATTTAAAGGGCTCGGCTCCTGGTATCTCTCAAGGAATAATTTAACAGAAGGTTGCTGTTGTTTCATCGAATTCCATGTATGTTCCCATATAACCTCTGTTTTCAGCTTAAACTCTGTTTCTAACCGAGTTAGCCTTTTCATGGTGTTAGAGTACATCACCCCAAACTCTGATCCTGTAAGCGGGGATACATCATGAGGGTTATAACAAGTCGGACAACCGTGAAAATAGCAGCCATAGAATTCTAATGCTGTTTTCACACCCTTTATCACGGCAAATCCATCGACATAAAGAGGACCAAAACAACGTTCACCTTGCGGTGTTAATGCATGTTCAATGTCAATGCCGCGTGAAAACGCTAGATACTCAAGCCACTGTATCGAAGCATGGGAATATGCCTTGAATTGTCGTCTGTAGTTGTTAGCATCGGGTAATGCGATTGTGTTTTTGATTAAGAAGTTGGTTTGAAAAACAGCTAAAGCAGCTGACGCAATTGTCACGCTCGCAAAAGGGTCGCATCGAGTTGTCTTTATAAATTCATTGCGGAAATTGGTGGCACCTTCGGCTAAAATCTCCACATCATTCCGACAATAAGCCTTTAACTCGGTTAAAAAGTCAAATTCCAGATCTTTTACTGTGTTATACCACTTAAAGAAACTGTTTCTCTGTTCTACAGACATCTCATCACACCCGTACATTTCAGCAGCGGGGTACCGACCTTTGTACTTATTTAACATGTTTGAATAATCGGTCATTTTATGAGGGAAATATCCCTTTTTTGCTTCGGTTTTACAACCGAGCGCTTTTGGAAACTGTCTTAAGGGGATGGGGATGAAGGAATATGTGTCAATGAATTTGAGCCGGAATTGTCTATCTATAATGAGTATGATTTTACTCCCTTGGGCTATGACGAACGGTGTTATCCCCTGTTTTACATAAGCATCTAAAATTAGATAACTGTCATAACCTTTGCTATAATGGGCTAAGAACACTGTGTCTTTGAATTCTTTTCGACGGTAATACAATAAAAACTCTACAGCACAATCAGGGCCCTGTGCACTCCATCTAGCCCCTTGCAAGGATTGTGTAGCCACATAGACAGGGATATGTGTTCCTGTTGTCTGGCTTGATTCAAAATCATAAAATACCAGCTTCTGATTAATCCTCTCCTCTGCTACACGAGGTTTGCGTTGCATGTAACATTGATGAATATCTACGCACTCTGACACTTCTTCAGAAGTCTGAACAGATGATGAAGGTGGCGGTTTAGCGGCCTGAAGGAGTTGTTTACAGATGTGACAAACTTTAATTGTACAGACATGGGGTTTAGAGTCTGTGAGGTTTATACGGTATGTAAATCCACATTTAAGGCATTTTTTATTTATTTGACAATTGCTCGCCATCTTTTCAGCTTTTGGGCGCCATCTGCACACTTTATGCATCCTATAACATACACTATTTGAACAGTTACGATTGCAATCATTACAATGGACTTTTTGAAATGCAGCTTGCTGTTTACAGTCTGAAAGACAGACGTTGCAAGCTTTTTCGCAGAAGTGTCCCCCTTCTCTGCTATACCCCGTGTGACAGTGAACACAGAGGTATGCACAACCAAGGAATCCTTTAACATTTTTTATTCCGTAAAAATGATTGTCGTGTAAAAGCATGTAACGGATTGTCTCTGACTCTGTTGCAGTTTGGAACGTAATCAGATTATCTCTATCTGAGGCTCTGTAAAAAATAACGATTTTACAGTTTAACAGCTGTTCAAATTTGATCACATCCTCGAATGTGGTCCTATCATTAGGCCCTAGCCCGGCCTCGATGAGCCAGGGACAACGGGAAGCCCCTCTAAGGGGTGTATCGGAGGATTTACATGATCAAACTCTCTAACAACACTAGACGTATTAAGATCATTGACCATTTGCATGAGGTCAAGAGGAATATCATGATGATTAACCCTGTCAGATTCAGCCATTTTTTATTTATTTATTTATTTTATTTATATTATTAAATTGAAGGAAACTGTGACTTTTTAATCAGTAAACAGACGTCTTGCGATACGACTCAATAGGCCTGTACGCATTCGTATCTGTCGAAGGCTATTACGCCGATGATTAGGGTGAGCTATATTTCTGGATCTCACACGTAACAACCGGGCCGTTTGCAACCCTGTTTCAATGCTGACCAGGGTCCGCTCAAAATCTAGACTATTCACAGAATCGGTCTCTGAACCACTTTCATCAGACACTGTAGTTATACCCATAGCATCGTCGATACCTTCACGATAAGCTGTGAGAACAGCATCAATGCGACCACTATCAACATGCTCCTCTTGACTGAGGGTGGGAGACATTTGAACATCTTCATCATCAACATCATAAAAACCTTGAGGATTCTCCTCTAGATGGTTCAGACCTCGCACCTGCGCACCCTCACTGTAGAGAGAAGACCGTGGTGACGTCGGCAAATAGGCCCCGCTGTCGCTGGATGGCGAATGGAAGAGCATGAAGGTGCCGGGGGGTCCAGAATCTTCATCGTTGTAACCCTCTGGTTCTATTGTAAAAAGAAGAGAAGCAGGTTACAGCTAGTTTTTTTATTTAATTATGAATTTAATAATTTTGTTGATTTATTGATTGATTTATTTAACATACCTGGAGCATCCCTCCAGTGCTGATATGGAGAAACACGTGCTATTTGACGTTCACGACGGGGTGACGATTGAAGCTTTGAAGAGGTAATTGTTTGATCTGGAAAGATTAAAGATTACCTCTCTCACAGAAACCCTCCCTTACACACCGGATGTGAAACATATAGGATAAAAACTTACGTACATCTTCCATGGTGGAGAGAGATTGATCTGATGCTGCTGTCACAAGTCTTTGCTGAGTTGTGACCATCTCTCAGGGTCATATATATACATCTTTTTGCCCGGGAAACACGGGATCTTATCAGTGACACTCCCACTACCTGTCATTTTTAAAAATTTAACCATTTTTTAAACAAAAACAAACTTTAGCGGGGCCCTTGGGTTCAATCAGTTCAGGGTTCAGTCAGTTCAAACTAAACATTGAGAGATCGATCTGATGCGGCTGGTCACAAGTCTTTGATCCGTTGTGACCATCTCTCAGGACCCCTGGTTAATTTCTAATTACACAAACAGCAGAACCCCTTGACCTCTCACCTACATCTTTATTTTAAGCCTCATATGCAATTTTGACTTAGAGGCCTGTATGCAGCATGAAGGCATCACCACACATAGTCATCACTAGCCCCTTGCTTGGGGTTCAGCCAGTTCAGTTCTGATGCCGCTGATCAAGTCTTTGATCCGTTGTGACCAGCTCTCAGGGCCCCTGGTTAATTTCTAATTTCACAAAGAGCAGAACACCTTGACCTCTCACCTACATCTCATTGCACAACCATCAACACAAACCCCATCACCCCAAACGGGCGGGAGTTATAAGAGACCTCGCCCCTACATCTCATTGCACAATCATCAACACAAACCCCATCACCCCAAAGGGGCGGGACTTATAATTTTCAAGTATTATTTTTGATGATTAAATTCATGTGACGTCATCACCTTTTGACAGAATGTGAATACTATATTCTCTAGCAGGAATTGATAGAGTTGCTAAAAAGAGTAAAAGGAGAAGCATGTGAACGAAATGTCCAGTACAGAGGACACAAGTCAATGGGCGGGGTCTCAGGAGGATATCATTAAATGCACAGCAGTTCATTCCAAATTGTATTTCAATGTCATTTGATTTAAATCTCTATCGTTTGTCGTTTAATTCACTTTAGACTTTCTTTACTTCAACATCACATCATCATCCCCCTCATTTTATAATAAAATTTGTAATTCGTTCTGGTTCAGCTGTTACAGGTAGGCAGAAAGTCATAGAGAATAATGAAAATCCGCTTACCTGCTTTTGCCATCCCCAGAATCCTGTTCGTGACGCCAAATTGTAATGATGATTTTCGGATGTTGAAGAATGTAGTCACCGGTGATGTAACAAAGTAGACACGCCGAATAAAAGTTGAATCAGGATAGTTTAATTCAGATCGATCTGGGCTCACAATGGAAGATACATGGTCAATGCACAGTTCCACAAGAGAGCAACAAAGTGGGTTTCCGCTCATTTTATACAGTAAGATAAACAATTCTGGAGGCCTCCGCTCGTATATCTTACGTGGCATGGCTCCAGTAAGTCTGGGAACCAAGGGGCCCTATACCATGTACAAGTGACTATGAACACAAGTTGTTGCTAGAAATAGCTCCGCCCATTTCACACGTGTTGAGGTATGCACGGAGACCATGCAACAGGCTTAAATAGCTGTTCTGGTCTCCCGACCCGGTTCAGACATGCAGATTATTTTCTGACATGTCAGATATTTTGGTCATCACTTGGGTAGTATGAGAGTGTTTATGAGCCGATTTCCATTGGAATACAGCTATAGGCAATAGAAACGCATGGCTAGCAGATAAACTGGTGACCAAATACCGGGGGAAAGGTGAGGAAGAGTCAGCTGGAAAAGTGCCACATTTTGTACAAATGTTCTTTGGGATGTATACATCCATTTCAGAAGGGGTGCCCAAAAGTTGAGACTCATTAAGTCAGTTTGGACATGAAACCGGCCACCGGTGTGCGTAAATTCAAGAAGATGATCACATTTAATTTTGGTTCATTAAGCAATTTTTGGCTTGTTTATTTGTTAGTAGTGAATTAATATTCAATAATATACCATTATTTATCACAAGTGGCCGATCCAATGTGGAAGATATAGATTTAGAACATCAGAAATGGACTTGTAAACCACTCAGACATTGCTAACTACTGCACAATTACCTTACACCAGGGGTCCCCAATAGCCACTTCCGGCCCGTGATGGGTTGATTTAAGATCTCGCGAGAATTTTTGGAGAAATGCCAGGAGGAAAAAATAATAATTTGATTATAATTATATTTTGTTGTGATGATACATCTTCTGATGCAAAGCCAGGGCACATCATATGGTAAATTTAAAGACAATATAAGGGTTTGTAATCCCACACCTAGGGAAGAGGTCACAGGAAAACAGATGGTCCTAGAACATTTGGAGAAGGCAGTTAAAGAGGGGTAAGGTCAGATTGAGGGGTGTGGGGGGACATGCAGCGTTTGGCCTGTAGAGGGAGCTACAGGACCGTGGCCAGGGTTACGGAAGCAAGGCTTCGTTGTGCACCTGCTGCGAATGAAGCCTCGTTAACGAAATGGTTTAAGATGTGTGTGCCTCTGCTTTTGGGAGAAGGCTGGAAAGCTGCGACTGGAAAGTCGACGAGGGATTCTTGAGTGCGAAAGATAACGAGGAAAAGTGTTAATAAACGGGCTTTGCCCTTACCACAACTACTGAGTCCGCCTCTGTGTCGAAGGATCCTGTTACAAGGGGTTTGCTATAGGTGAAGAAAACGAAGGATCAAAGCGGGAGGAAACAGGATAGAATAATTAAAGATAGGGTAATTAAGTAATAAACAAAGTTGAAAAGAGCCGGGGTGTCAGAAAGGCCTGATCAGACAAACGGGCGCCAGCCAGGTGGGCGGCGCACACCTTGATGACGAAATGTAGTTCTTGAATGTTATTGGTGTATGTGGACAGGAATCAGAAATACGTTGAATAGAAGGCGTTAACCTGTGTCAAATCTATAAAGACAGGTGACTGAGGAGATAACGAGGTCAGCTTTGCAAACCTGAACGGCTACATATTCTGCGGGAATAAAGTCTTTGAATGAATCAACAGCTCTGGTTAACGGTATTTTATTTCAAAGTATTATAACTTAAATTCTACGACATAATTGGCGTCACGAACAGGATTAGATTAATAAGACTCTCACCATGAACTATCGTTGAGAAAGGAACTGGACGGATTGCACAAATTAAGTGGCCACAAATAAGGTAAGCAGAATTCCTGCTTTAGTATAGAAAATTTGTGTAATTCGCTCTGGGTCTCCGGGCTCAACGGTAGGACACTAGCATGAGTCTTACCAATAAAGAAACCAAATTTAGGATTTGAACTAGAGCTGTTGGGGATTTCAGAAAATGTGCATGCACTAACTGTTAATAACTGTAAATAAGTTAAAGCCCATAGAGTGGGTCACATGTGCAAGTCCTGTGAGTACCACAGAATTGAAAAGAGATCAATACTGGGCTGAACCACGGGCAAGGAGCTTATGGATACCGCTGTATTATCGATTGATTCAGGTCTGTATGGATAAACAGAAGTTTATGGCTACCGCTGAGTTTAATTGATTAATATGGGTCTGAACGGATAAGCCAGAGAGTATTTATAAACTGCCATGTTGAGGAAGTGAATTGACAGAAAGTTGATTGTATAGACCGAAGCTCAGTGACTAAATTCTGTATTTGTGTTGAGGAAGTGTATCAAATGCATTGTTGCATTGTTGTGCAGAGGTGTGTACTTATGATATAATTAGCTCTGATTATGTTGAGGAAGTGTATTAATTAGAAGCTGGTTATATTGACTGAAGTTCAGTGAATAAACTTTGTGTTCGTGTTGAGGAAGTGCATCGGATATATTGTTGAAGTGCTAGATAGAAGTGTATAATAGTATTTGTGATGTTACTATTTGTGTTGTGAAAAGCTAAAGAGTCAGCAAAGTAATTTGAATATAGTACTGCTGATGTGTAGTGAAGCGTCATATTAGTATTGTGACGTAGACGGACGTAGATAGCAGAAGGGCTTGAGAGCGCTGTGTTATGAAAGAAAACCGCCGCCTGTAGTTTTAGTGTACAAATTGCTGTGTAGTGTTGTGAAATGTTTGTAAAAGTCGCTGTGTTGTGTTGAGAGAGTGATATATTGTTGTGCTGTGTGGGAGTAGAGCGACAAAAGGCTCGAAACGGAGAGAGATATTCTGTATAACACTGTTGGTCAGGAATGGAGGACGACAGTTAGTATATAAAATAAGTGAGAAGACAAACGTCTACTCTAATAGATATATTGTAGACATTAGGTACAGAAGAATAAAGAGTATACATTTTTAGAGAACGGGTCAATGTGTGAACCTTTTAGGCCTCCCAGAGTACAGAATAATGAGAATATAGTATGATATATAATATATCTACGTGTATAAAAATTTGGAAGAAAGCCATCGTTTCCTCTTAAAGGAAACGTAAGATACTTTTTGTAAAAACCAAATAATCAAAAATAAGAATTGAGACAACCCTTTGGGGAGTCGGAGTAAGAATTGTGAGAGAGAGTTGAAATAAGTGAAGAGAGACTCGGAAAAATGAAAAAAAAACGGGAAGACCGCCATCTTGAAACGTCATTTGGGTTGGGCGGTATTGTTGTAAAAGGGGGAGGGAACCAACCGAGTGGGCTGAGCTGCGTTTTATACAATAGACTTTACAGCAGTCAGGTTTAGGATGGAAGAATAAATAATAAAAAAATAAAATAAAAAAAAGATTGTATAAGTATATGCTGTGTGAAAGTAATTCTTAACTGAAGAGTTTCATGTCTAAGCTCAGACTGATTTATTTCACATTCTAGGGTTCCATACACACACATCACACACTCACACATAATCATACACACATAGACACACACCCATTCTTACATTCTCACACATACAAACACACTCTCGAGCACACATACATACATGCAAATACACACAGTTGTTGGTTATACCTATGTTTGATTCCCAGGGTGTAAGACACCAATTGTGATTAGGATATCTCAAGCTGATTCCAAAGCTGCTTCCTAACATATTTCTTTAATCTTACAGTGATATCCTAGATAACCAATAATACAATATTGTTCTCTTTTGACAAATTGCAGAAAAGAGTGAAAATTAAGACATTTTACAATAACCCTAAAAATAATTACAGACATATAATTACAGACAAAAAGACATACTATTAAACAAAAAAAACCTTTTAGATAAAGAAATAAAAAAGATGTCATAAAAATGGGAAAAACGAACTAGTAAATTTCCCACAAAATGGCCTAAGGAAGGGACATTTGATATTGCAGTATGTAGGGAAATGGGGACGCTAATAAAAAAAAACACAAACCTCGAAGTAATTCAAAAAAGAGACAGGAGAAAAGATAGAGAGAAACAGACATGTTGAAACTATTCAGGACAGAAGGAGAAATAATGTTAAAGAATGCTAGAGGAATAAGACAATTGGGAAAGGATACAGTGGGAAATGAAAAGGAGGAAAAGACAATGCCTCCACCCTGTAAACAGGGGGAATTCCCTCTAATAACAGGAAAACTCTACCTGGATGGAGAAGTGGAGATAAGTCCAGAGGAAAAGGAGAAAGAGAAGGATAGTGAAGAGAAAAGTGAAAAAGGGAAGCCCATAGAACTTGATTGCTATGCAGAGATGAGACAAGCCCTAAAACAGGTAGAGAAAAACATATGGGAGCCAGAATCAAAACAAAGAAGGAGAGATGAACTGTTGGAGGAGGAACTAAACTGGAAGATAGAAAAAATGAAAGAACTCAGTACACGCAGAACAGAGAGACAGCCACACAGCACACCCAGACATGAGGGGGCGACCGCCCAGTCACCCACCGATCCAGGAGACGATGCGGAGCCGGAGGAAGGGCTCCAGTGGGGGCAGGTGAAGGGGATGAGCCAGAAGGAAACAAAACTACACACAAGACTTATGCAGCAGATATCCCGAAGTATGCACAAACTGGGTAATCATAGTAACCTGGGTAATAGAGAGGAAAAAGATGAGGGAGACGACGAAAGACCAACAACACGAGTGTTGAGAGATAGGGAAAAGTTATGTCCACCAAATAAATTACAGTGCCCCATCCTGATAAAAGGAAGGCAAGAACACTATGTGCCCTGGGCAATGCAGGACATGCAGGGGATAGTCAGCAGATTACCTGACATACATGAGGGAGCAGGTAAATGGATTAGAAGCTTTGAGGAAGAGACAATGGGGAAGCTGCTGGCGGTAGAAGACCTCAAGGCCCTGCTGGCCAAGGTGCTGGGAGTGACAAAGATGGAAGACATCCTCCTGACCTGTGGACTGGGACCGGCAACAGACGGTACCGCACTTGATGGGATGGGATTTGATCGAGCCAGACTGTTACGAACCCCCCCCAGATACTACGTCTAGGGATATAAAAGGGGGGAGAAACGTAACATACTGTATCTGTGTATGCGGCTGAGACCCGCTGGTGCGGTGGTAGTGCAACACACACAACTACTGAGTATAAAATGAAAATAAGACAGATTTATTAGAAATATATACAACAAACAACCAGACAACACAGGGGAAACATAGAGAGGGAACTAAGGGAGGACGCCGGACGGCGCCAAATAAATGAAAACAAAAATAACCCCAAAGCTAATTTCTAGTCCTATCTGTTCTAACTACGAAAAGTCGGCTAACTAACTAACTAAATCTTGCCCGCCTACCCTAGACCCAAAATACAAGAGGTGGCGCCCGCCTGGGGAAACTAACCTAATGTATATAACAAAACCAACCTGTGTGATGGAGGTGTAAGCCCATGGGCGTCTTACCTGCCTAACTCGCCCTCCCCTGGGGCTAACTACAGGTGTGGCAGCGGACACAATGGTAGGACAGACACTAACAGAACAGTCGGATACGAGGGTTACAATTGACAGATGAAAAACCGCTACGATGCTACCACACCTCTCTCTTCCTGAAGAGTGCGCGGGACTTTTAAACAGAGACGGACGATGGTCTGATACGTTGATGGAGGCCGCCAGGTGAACCCATTGGTCGAAGGGCAACAGGGGGAGTGACGGACGAAACGAAGATTGACAGGGGGATGAACCAATACCTGGGAGAGAGACAGACGGGAAAAACAAACAGACAAACGACACCACAGGCACACAAATGTGGGGACGTAACACTCCCACCCATAAAGAGCAAACCTGTAGGTATTGCGATACAAAAAAAAAAAGGTACAAACTATTTTTATTTATTTTTCTCTCAACAAAACAAAAGTTGTACAATGAAACTAAAACTAGAGTGTCGGCTATTTGTTCACTATCCAAATGCTCTAAGTGAGACGGGAGAGACAACAGCATCTCTGTGTTGCACAAACGCGCGCACTGCTGGGGCGCATTACACAACACTAAGCCATCCTCATCAAGACCATTAACAATGTTAAAATCGGCTACCAACGCGTCAGAGGCCACCGAAGAGACAGCGGGCCCGGCCATCTTATCGGTGGAGTTTACAGGGGGAACATCTCTGGCATGATAAAGCTTCAACATGTTAATATGACAGACTCGAGACGCACGTCTCCTATCTGGGGTCTGCACAACATAGTCGGTGTCACTTAGTTTCTTCTCAACCAAATAGGGACCTGAAAATCGTGCAGAGAGTGAGGATCCGGGGATCGGCAACAGAACTAAGACTTGATCACCTGATTGTAAGGAGCGAGGAACAGTCTTTTCATCAAAATTTCGTTTCATTTTCTTTTGGGAGGAGGAAAGCGCTTCCTTAGCTCGAGCGCATGCATCATCCAACCGCTCCCTGAATTGACTAACATAGTCCAACACAGTTTTGGAGCCAGAGTCAGTCGACATGATCTGATCTTTCAGCACCTTTAAGGGACCTCGGACTGTGTGTCCGAAAACTAACTCAGCGGGGCTGAAACCAAGCGACTCCTGCACTGTTTCACGGATACCAAACAATACCAACGGAACACCCTCGTCCCAATCCTTCTCAGTGTCCATGCAGTATTTATGCAGCATGGACTTCAGGGTTTGGTGCCACCTTTCCAAAGCACCCTGGCTTTCCGGATGATAGGCACTGGAAATCTTGTGAGTGATCGCAAGAGACTGTAAAATCCTCTTAAATGACTGCGACATAAAATGAGTTCCTTGGTCCGTTTGGACTACTTTTGGAAGACCAAAAGTGGAGAAATACTTAATTAGCACTTTAACCACAGCTTTAGCAGTGATGTTACGCATGGGGATTGCCTCTGGGTATCTAGTAGCAGAACACATAATTGTTAATAAAAACTGATTACCAGACTTTGTCCTTGGTAGCGGGCCGACACAATCCACGATCACTCGCTCGAACGGCTCTCCCATAACAGGAATAGGGTGGAGAGGAGCAGGAGGAATGATCTGGTTCGGTTTCCCGATCATTTGGCAGGTATGACAAGTACGGCAGTACTGAGCTACATCGGATTTCATACCTGGCCAAAAGAAATGATGGAGGACGCGATCATAGGTTTTAGTAATTCCTAAGTGACCAGCCCACGGGATATCATGGGCCAGGGACAACACTATTTCACGTAATGCTCGGGGAACCACAATCTGAAACATCGTGCTCCAGATATTATCAGCACCAGCTCGGGGCTTCCACGTACGCATCAAGAGTCCATTGTCAAGAAAGTAAGCTACCTTCTTAGTTTTTGCTTCTTCCAGACTAATAGCGGCGGTAAAACATTTCATGATACTAACATCCTCAGTTTGTGCAGCGATAAGCTTCACACGTGTAACTGGTAATTTCATCTCCCTACTATCAGACACTTCCTGATTCACGACACTCTCTGTGTTGAGATACACCGGGGACACAGGTGTGGGAAACTGAGACTTCTCACGGGAGAAGTCTGGGGCGAGCACCGTGTCAGCCAAACCAATAACGTTGCCCCATCTACGTGACTGAGCACGCGTTACCACACAAGCAGGGAAAACCTCAGGGAATTCCACGGTTAAAACGTCACAGCAAGACTGTGCGTCAGGAGTATCTAATACTTCCAACACCGGCATCACGCGGCCTCCCGCTATGTCATTTCCCAATATCATAGCCACGCCATGAACGGGAAGCTGCGGCTGCACGCCTACTCTAAAACGTCCACTAACCAAATCCGAAACCAAGTGAACTTGGTGTAGCGGCACAGGCACACAACCCATTTCAATGCCCTGCAGCAACACATTCGAACCACAGTAAGACTGCTCAGACCAGGGCAACACATCCCAGAGGATCAGGGACTGCGCAGCACCAGTGTCTCTTAAAATTTGAATCGGTCTTTGATCTGTCGGGTCTCCGGTAAACGAAACTAACCCCTGAAATATGAATGGCTGATAGGTGGGATCAGGAGAAAAAGGAACACAGGAGTCAAAACAGTCGTTTCCTAAATGTTTATTAACTGTTTTAATTAAACTAACGCCTTTTTTGGTCGAAGGCGATGACTGTTTATTTTTCAAAGTGAGACAATCAGCAATAACGTGTCCTACCCTATGGCAATAAAAACACGCACGCTCCTCTTTCGAGCCTCGACTCACCGCTGGACCCCGACTAGTATGATCAGTGCGAGGGGTTGAAAATGCAGTTTTGTGTGTTAACACAAACTCGTCTGCAAGCACCGCTGCCTGAGAGAGAGACGTCACGTTCTGCTCATTGAGGTACACGACCAAACGCTCCGGGAGATAGTTCTTAAATTCCTCCAACAA
Organism: Argentina silus; assembly: GCF_951799395.1. Lineage (NCBI taxonomy): Eukaryota > Metazoa > Chordata > Actinopteri > Argentiniformes > Argentinidae > Argentina > Argentina silus. Next base: position 18,424,847 of record NC_139654.1, read on the forward strand.
GAGTAACTCGCGAAGGGAAGCATATTCAGTCGCCTTACTCGCTGAGCACCACCTGTCCAAAAGAGTCTCTTTCTCTCGAGCAAACTCAACATAAGTCCTATTTGGGGACCTCTTGTGATACCTGAACTTCTGTCTGTAAGCCTCAGGCACCAGCTCATACGCACGTAACACTGCGGTCTTAACCACATCATAACTTAGACTATCCTCAAGTGTAAGGGCAGATACGACCTCCTGAGCCTTACCAACTAACTTACATTGCAAAAGGATCGGCCAAACATCCTTAGGCCAACACAAAGACGCTGCAATGCGCTCAAACACACTAAAGTAGGAATCTACTTCAGTCTCCCTGAATGGAGGAACCAAGACAATGTTTCTACTTACGTCAAACTTGTCGGATGGCGGAACGGGTGGCATAGTCACTCCAGAGGAAAACCGCACAACAGGAGCCAAGACTGCCTCTCCAGCCTGCAACTCCAGCTGCCGAATCCTAACCTCCTTCTCGATCTCGAGTCTCTTGATGTCGAGCTTGTGCTCATACTCAATTTGCCTGGCGTACGCCCTGTCCTCTTTCTCCAACTGGAGACGTGCTAGCCGAACCTTAAGGCGAGCGTCCAAGCCCGACCCTACCGGAGAAAAAGAGAGCGGTTCGAAACGCGGTAAGGTGACTGGGGTTCTGGGGCATACAACAGGGTCGGCCTCCGTCGTCCCTGCCGTAACACTTCCACCCAGCACCTCGTCCGTTTTTAAGGCATTACCAGCTGCACTCTCAACAGGGATACTAGGAACAGGAAACGCATGCACTGGACTTTCCAGCACACCGCTTTCCACCAATCCGGCCAACACTGTTTGTTTGAGTTCTGCCTTTACTAAATTCCTCAATGTAGGGATACTGAAATGCTCAGCAATACAGAATAAATCTGCCTTGCGACACTGGTCCAACAAACCGGTAGATGGTGCCTCTATAAACAATTGCACCACAGAGGTAGCCATGACAAAAACCAACTACAGTACACTATCAAACACTAGACACGATCACTAACCAAAACGACGCAACTACGCAGTACACCAGACAAATCTCAAAACACAGGAACGTTCAAAAATCTCGGACGAGCACCCCATTTATGTTACGAACCCCCCCCAGATACTACGTCTAGGGATATAAAAGGGGGGAGAAACGTAACATACTGTATCTGTGTATGCGGCTGAGACCCGCTGGTGTGGTGGTAGTGCAACACACACAACTACTGAGTATAAAATGAAAATAAGACAGATTTATTAGAAATATATACAACAAACAACCAGACAACACGGGGGAAACATAGAGAGGGAACTAAGGGGAGGACGCCGGACGGCGCCAAATAAATGAAAACAAAAATAACCCCAAAGCTAATTTCTAGTCCTATCTGTTCTAACTACGAAAAGTCGGCTAACTAACTAAACTAAATCTTGCCAGTCCTACCCTAGACCCAAAATACAAGAGGTGGCGCCCGCCTGGGGAAACTAACCTAATGTATATAACAAAACCAACCTGCGTGATGGAGGTGTAAGCCCATGGGCGTCTTACCTGCCTAACTCGCCCTCCCCTGGGGCTAACTACAGGTGTGGCAGCGGACACAATGGTAGGACAGACACTAACAGAACAGTCGGATACGAGGGTTACAATTGACAGATGAAAAACCGCTACGATGCTACCACACCCCTCTCTCTTCCTGAAGAGTGCGCGGGACTTTTAAACAGAGACGGACGATGGTCTGATACGTTGATGGAGGCTGCCAGGTGAACCCATTGGTCGAAGGGCAACAGGGGGAGTGACGGACGAAACGATGATTGACAGGGGGATGAACCAATACCTGGGAGAGAGACAGAGGGAAAAACAAACAGACAAACGACACCACAGGCACACAAATGTGGGGACGTAACACAGACCCTTGATGTGGGATACCCTGAGAAAAGAATATCCACAACGGCTGGATCCCAAGACTTTGAAGGGAGACCGACTGGGAGAAACTGAGAACCCTGCCACATACCTACACAAGCAACTGAAGCAGACCCAGAGGGAGACCCACTGATGACAACCCTGTTTAGAACTGCAGTGGTGGAAGCCATGCCCACTCAAGTGAGAAGCAGGTTAGAGGATGTGGTTGGACTCACGTCAAAAACACACAAAGAGTTCTGTGATCATCTAGTCTATGCGGTGGAAAGATACCGGAAGGATGAACTAAGACAAAAGGAGCAAGAAAAGGACATCCAGAGAAAATTAACACAGCTCCAGTTGGGGGAACTCACAGAACGAAGCAAGAAGAAGATACAAGGGGTGATGTCTGCCGAAACCGGGAAACCAGTTCCACCCATGGCCACACCAAATCCACCTCCAGTGCCGAGGCCACGGGGACAAGAGCAATCCTCCGTACCTGTAATCAATGTGTATGCCCAGCAGCCCCAGCAGTCTCAGCCATGGAGAGGAAGACAGAAACCCCAAGGAAGGTTCCAAAGAACAGACCCACTAGGTCCACCCGGTGTGTGCTGGGGATGTCCCCAAGCAGGACACAACCGAAGGCAATGTACAATTAATCCATGGCAGCCGAGGGGGAATAGTCAACAAGGCTATGGTCAGCAACAGCAGAAGCCTCCACAAGGACTAGCCAATCCATATAGGTGACTAAATTACGGTTACTAGGGATGCCCAGAGAATCCTAATGGGGAGGGTCAGTTTCCAGTATTAACCACAGAAGCTGATCAAGAACCAATGCTGCAGGTTCAGATAGAAAATAGAGACATACCCATGATGATAGACACTGGAGCCACCTATACTTGTGTAGGTCCAAAATATGCCTCTCACCTCCCCCTGTCAGGAAAATGTGTTAAAACAGTAGGATCCTCTGGACAAGTGCAGCTAATTCCAATGACAACAATGTCTGAGAATAGGAGACAGAGCCACAGCCTTACCCATACTGATTTCAGACCAGACACCAGTGAATCTCTTGGGGAGGGATGCATTATGCACGTTGGGGATGAAAATATGGTGTTCCCCAGAAGGTGTATATGTAGACAACACAGCAATCAGGACACAAAAGTCACAGATAAATGGAAGTGCAAACGTTTATTGGTTGGGGAAAATAAATCATGAAGTAGAGCAGACTTGGTTAAAATGGGGAAAATGTATTGAAGCCCAATTGCCTGATGCACGCAGACCACGATTTGACTATCACTGCACCATGCAGTTTGATTCAAATTGTGAAACCCACAGGGAACAAATTTGGCAGGAACAAACTAAAAATCTGGTTGTCCCAATGATGTCACAACACATCATAGTGGGAAAACAGGGAGCAGCTATGCAAGTAGATGAGTCAGAATTTATGCAAAAGTGGTATAATGTACCTAACGCTGCTCCTCATGTGTCATTAATGGTAAATAAAGGGTATAGAGCAAGAGACTTGGGACCAATGATGAAAACCGCATTAAAAAATGATTGGAAAGAAACAAGTAACCCACTGGTAAAACATTCTGCAGACAAAGAATTCATAAAAATAATATGTGCCACGCCAATGAATGGAATACCACAGGAAGTAGCCATATTGGTCAAACAACAAGTTCAGATGAAAGAAAAGTCAGACAATCAATTGAGAGATGACATGGAAAAACAGATTTCAGAAAGTCTCTGGTCAAAACATGACACTGACGTGGGCATAGTAAAATCAGCAAGCCCTATAATTATAACCACAAAACAGGGCAGTGTACAACCTAGAAAAGCCCAATATCCTATGAAACCTGAAGCTGAGGAAGGAATAAGCAAAACAATAGAGGGTTTGATAGCAGCGGGAGTTTTAGAAAGAATAAACAGCCCGTGCAATACCCCCCTTCTTCCAATTCTAAAAGCAGACAAGTCAAAATGGAGATTGGTGCATGACTTAAGAGCAGTAAATGAGGTGGTACAGGATTGGCCAGCAGAAGTACCAAATCCTCATACACTGTTAACAAATGTTCCTCCAACAGCCAAATACTATACAGTGATAGATTTATGCTCAGCTTTTTTCAGTGTACCGTTAGCAGAAGAAAGTCGGTACTTGTTTGCATTTACCTACAGAGGACAACAATACACTTATACTAGAATACCTCAAGCGTTCAAACATTCGCCTCATGTGTTCAACCAGGTGCTAAAAGCAGATTTAGAAGACCTGGAGATAAACAGCACAGTAATCCAATACATGGATGATTTGCTAATTTGTTCAACCACATTGGAACAATGTCAGGAAAACTCCATAAGAGTTCTCCAGAAATTGGCAAAGGGGGGAAAAGACAAGGTGTCAAAAACTAAATTGCAGTATTGCTTACCTCAGGTTGACTATCTGGGAAGAACAATAGCACATGGGTCAAAAGCAATATCACCAGGACAATTAGAAGGTATAAGCAAAGCACCAAAACCAATAACTGTGGGCCAAATGATGACGTTCTTGGGAATGACAGGATTCAGCGGAGATTGGATAGAGGACTATGCGATGAAAACAGCAGCTCTGAGGGTGCTGATGAAAACAGCGGGTCAGCAGAACTTGAGAGCCCCTTTAATATGGTCAACAGAAGCTACAATAGCATTTGAAACGTTGAAAAAATAACCAGCCTTGGCTGTGCCCGATTATAACAAACCATTCCTATTGTATGTGGCAAACAGAAGGAATGGGTATGCTTCAGCAGTGCTAGTACAGGAAACGTGTAGTTGTCACGCCTGAGGTTGCTGTCTGGTGACTCTGGTGCCCTCCTCTGGTGGTACGGGGCCAGTGGCCTCCCAATCTACCCAGATTCGTTTCACCTGTGTGTTCTGTCCCCTGTTTGCTATATCTAGTCTGTGTGTTCCCCATGTCCTTGTCAGAGATCCTCCCCGTCTGTTTGTGTTTACCCTGTCTGCCAGTGAGTACCTGTGTTATTGGAGCTTGGTTTTCTCCACTTTTATTTTACCCTTTTCTCCCAGTGTTTGTTTGTGCATCCTGCCCCGACCATTCTTAATTAAAGAGATAAGTTCTTGTATTTACGTCTTTCGTCTTAGTATTTCTCCGCACTTGGGTCCACCACATCCGCATTGCTAACAGTAGTGGTAGGAAAAAGCAAGCGTTAGCCTACTATAACACCAAACTAGACAGTGTTGCCCAGGGGTACCCACCCTGTTTTCAGGGAGTGGCAACTATGCACTATGCCTATGAAAAGGCCTCGTCAGTCACAGTGGGATACCCAATAACAATATACACACATCACAAGACAGTGGAACTGTTAGAACAGGGAAGGGTTGTTCTAACGCAAGCTAGGAACCTGTCATATTTGTCGTTATTAACATACCCAGACATCACTATCAAGAGATGTAGCACAGGAAATCCAGCTGAGTTAATACTGGCAGATGAAGGGGAAGAACATGATTGTATAGCACACTCGCTAACATTCACCAAGTTAAGACCAGATTTAGAATCAACACCCTTACAATATGCAGAAGAGACATATTTTGTAGATGGTTCATGTTATAGAGATCATTTAGGAAATCATGCAGGGTACGGCATAGTCAAACAAATAGGGCAGACATTCCGAGAAGAGAAGACAGACAGCTGTCCACAACCGTGTTCTGCCCAGTTGGCAGAACTAAGAGCACTGACAGAAGCCTGTAAAATGGGAGAAGGCAAATCAGTGAACATTTTTACTGACTCAGCGTATGCGCATGGAGTCTGTCATCTGTTTGGAGCAGTATGGAAACTGAGAGGCTTTTTGAAAAGTGATGGGTCACCCATACAGCATTGTGAGCAAATTAAGGAATTGATGTCGACCATGATGAAACCAAAGCGGTTAGCGATCATTAAATGTCAGGCGCACCAGAAAGGCAATGATTACATTATTCAGGGCAATAATGCTGCTGATGAAGCGGCAAAGCGAGCGTCAAAATGTGAGGTGGCCGTGTTGGCCCCAATGGTATTAATAGAACCAATAACGCAGCTAGAGGATATAATACGCATGCAAAAGATTGCAAGATTGCAATCCATGTGGCTCCAAAGGGGGGCAAAGGTAGACTCTACAGGATTGTGGAGATCGCATGAGGGTACTATAGTGGCACCTACGGTGCTACTGGGGATTTTGATCACGGATGCGCATGGTTTTGACCATTGCGCAAGGGGGGAAGTTGTGAGAAAGCTAAAACTCCAAGGGTATTGGTCACCCTATTTACAGGCAATGGTAGAAAATGCATTGGCAGAATGCACAGTATGCGCACAAAACAATGTAAGAAAGGGAATCAAAACACCCTTAGGGCACATACCTGTTCCAGATGGACCATTCAAACATTTGGTAATGGACAATGTAGACATGATAAAAAAGGTCAATGGGAAAAGATACATGCTTGTTGTCATAGATTCAGCAGATGGGTAGAAGCAACGCCATCGGCAGAATTAGGGGCAGGAACAGTGGTTAAATTCCTAACAAGAGAAGTAATACCCAGATTTGGAATACCTAATGAGATTGGTTCAGATAACGGTGCAGCATTTATTCAGAAAACTGTGAAACAAGTCATACAACAGTTAAGAATAAAACAAAGACTGGGTTGTGTCTACCATCCACAATCACAAGGAATGGTAGAAAGAATAAATGGTACCCTCAAAACAAAGCTGAATAAGATATGTGCTAGCACAAAGCTTAACTGGGTAGATGCCTTGCCACTCGCATTAATGAGTTATCGCATGCAGACTAACAGAAACACGCATTTAACACCGCATGAAATGCTTACGCCATGCCAGTGCCAACAATAAGAGGACCTTACAAAGGACCACCACTGGAACAACTCCAGATGGAACTAAAGCAGTACATGAAACAATTAACTGAGATACACAAAGTTATATATTCACAGGAAAAAGACAAGCAGCCGAAGCCGGAGCCACCCCTGCCCAATCCAATTATACCAGGGGACCAGGTGTACATCAAAGTCTTCCAGAGGAAGTGGAACGAGCCAAGGAGAGAGGGACCATACGAGGTTGTGCGAGCCACCCCCACTGCAAAACAGGTCAGAGGGAGTCTAACCTGGTACCATCTGAACCACTGCACCAGGGTCCCGAGGCAAACACTTGGACAGACCACAGACGAGGACAACGAGACGGGTGAGAACCCACAGGAGGACCTGGAAAATGAAAAAGCAGGTACAAAGGCTGGACAGGGTCCGGAAAGCCATCCTCCAGCCGACCGGGAAGGACAGTAGAGCCTGGGAGATCCTGGGGAAGGGACTAGTGATATATAAAATAATAATACTAATCTGTATGCTGTCCCAAGTAGAACAGGCCCTGTCTAGAGAATTGAGTCAGGAAGTGAAGCAAACACAGGTTGAAACCAAAAGAGATAGGGACAGAGAATATAAGGTAAATACATTATGGGAACAGGCAAAGCAAAATGATTGGTATAAATGGGTGGAGTTTACAACACAGTCAGTAACAGAAAGAGATTGCCTCATGTGCAGTCCATCACCACTTAAAAACCTACGAGTTGTACCTAACCCACACATATACCAGGCATGTGCACAGTTTAATAAAAAGTCGTGTCCCATAGAAGAATCAAAACGACCATATTGTCCAGCCGAATGTTTGGGCATCTTAAGCAACACCAGATACCATCAGGGAGATTCCAGGACCCTATTCAATTGATTGGAAGCAAAAGTTTGAATGCTTTGACAAACCACTTAACACAACATATGGCACCACAAACCTGAGGACATTTAAAGAGGACTGTCACGTCACGTGGCATATTGTACCATGGAATATGGAACAACCTAGGCCAAAAGTACCTTATAACCAAGCAATAGGGACATATACGAATGCTACCCGTAAGGTAGTACTTCCCCCCTAACATGATAAAACAAGATAGGCAAAGAAACTGTTCTGGACCACTGGTACTAAGATTAGGGGCTCCTGGGGCTCCAGGAGGCATACCCCTAATCGATATATATCTTAGCCAGAATGAGCCAGTGGCAGATTACTATTGGGTATGTGGAGAAGGAAGGCTAATGGCGGCATTACCCGCTGATTGGTCAGGAATATGTGCTAGGGTTACGTTAGCCAAGTCGGTAACTATTATCATGGGAAATGACACTAAGTTATGGGCAGACAAGCAAGAACCAGATCAGAGGGAAGTTAAACCAGGGAGTAGGAGAAAAAGGGCATATCAGGCACACCCTGCAGTTTATATAGATGCCATAGGAGTATCAAGAGGGGTACCTGAAGAGCATAAGGCTAGAAGCCAGATACTGGCAGGACTGGAATCAATTTTCCTTTGGCCCACAATAAATAAAAATGTAGATTGGATAAATGCCATCTATTACAATCAGCAAAGGTTCATCAATTATACAGATGATGCCTTATCAGCCCTAGGAGAGCAGGTCAGAGAGACAAGTAGAATGACATGGCAGAACAGACAAGCATTACATTTTCTGATGGCCGCTCAAGGTGGAGTGTGTAAAATGTTTGGGGACCAATGCTGTACATTCATTCCTGATAACACTGATCCTTCAGGAAGTTTTGTTAGAGCAATGACTAAACTAAAAACCTTGAGACAGGGAGTGAGACACAATGCGGGCACAGACTTTGGGAAATTAGACTGGTTTGACAACATCCTAGGATCATGGGGAGGTATGTTGGCAAAAATGGGAATAATGGTTGTGATAGTGATTGTAGTGTTAGGACTGATATTTAGTTGTATAATGCCTGTTTTGAGATCTTTCTTTATACAGAGCACAATTAAGCAGATGAGTGTAACCAGAGGGATAGCTCCGATGGCACTCAACAAAATGGGAGGCCAACTACACCTATATCCTGTTCTCAACTGGGGAGGCAGCAGTGAGTCATCTGCCCCCTCATCCGATGACGACGAGATCGTCTAGACTCCCAGCCAGGACTATCAAGCTCTAACAGCTACACTTATTTGAGAGGAACATTGCTCCATCCAAAAAGAAGGACGAAACCCTGGCCATACAAGGACTATATTCCCCTTGGAAATATTGACAACTCGAATGAACGATGATGTGTTTTATGGTGTTATGTATTACAATTATTGTGTGTAGAACTGATAGAATGACCATATTGAATGTATGCATAGAGGCACAATGGGATGGCCATGGTTCAGGGACAGGGAATGTTCCCCTGTAATGGAAGCATAGGTCCCATTACTGGTTGGTGTGTTGTGTGGTGTTTTACTTTTTGATGACGAATTGTGTAGCCATATAAATGTGTGGGAAGTTGTTGCTCATGGGGACGGGTGCTCATTTGCAGACCTGTAAAGTGGTTGCTCAATGATGACTGGATAGTGTGAGAACCGTGGGGGAATTTTCCTGGTACGAGGCTGGGTTTTTCGCCCCCATCTGTAAAGGAGACGTGTCCCCAGGAGCTAATAGAATGTCATACTGTTGATGTCATTCATGTTATTTTTTACTTGATTCACATATGTATATTGTCTTGAATCACTTGCATGTTTTATTAGTATATCATTTTCAAATCACCAGTATAGGATGTGGGACCCCAAAGGAGGGAATATATGGTAAATTTAAAGACAATATAAGGGTTTGTAATCCCACACCTAGGGAAGAGGTCACAGGAAAACAGATGGTCCTAGAACATTTGGAGAAGGCAGTAAAGAGGGGTAAGGTCAGATTGAGGGGTTTGCTTATAGGTGAAGAAAACAAAGGATCAAAGCGGGAGGAAACAGGATAGAATAATTAAAGATAGGGTAATTAAGTAATAAACAAAGTTGAAAACAGCCAAAACAAAAGGCTTTTGAAAAGAGCCGGGGTGTCGGAAAGGCCTGATCAGACAAATGGGCGCCAGCCAGGTGGGCGGCACACACCTTGATGATGAAATGTAGTTGAATGTTATTGGTGTATGTAGACAGGAATCAGAAATACGTTGAATAGAAGGCGTTAACCTGTGTGAAATCTATAAAGACAGGTGACTGAGGAGATAACGGGGTCAGCTTTGCAAACCTGAACGGCTACATATTCTGCGGGAATAAAGTCTTTGAATGAATCAACAGCTCTGGTTAACGGTATTTTATTTCATTTCAAAGTATTATAACTTAAATTCTATGACAATCATCAGTGATGTATTCTGAGATCATTGGGTGTTTCGGGTCTCTCGAACATCAGACACCCTCCCTCAGGCGACCCAGCTGATGTTGATCAGTTGCCCTGGCAGCTCATCCACGGATCCGCTCTCTTTATCCAGAGCCACCTAGAGGCTTTCTCTGCCGCCTCTGTACTGTTAAAGATGGCTCTCCTCCTCCTTTCACCTGTGATGCCGAGTGCAGTGTAGGCCCTGCAGAGGGACTGTCCGGCAAAGCCTCTGCACCCTACCTCCACAGGCAAGCACCTTGCCTTCCAGCCTTGTCTGTGGAAGTCGCTGACTAGGTCCTGGTACTTCTCCCTCTTCCGCTCAAAGGCCTCCTCAATCCGCTCTTCCCATGGCACGGTGAGCTCCAGCATGACAACATTCTTTGTTGCCTCTGACACCAGAATGATGTCAGGTCTGAGGGTGGTCTTGACGACATGCTGGGGGAACTTGAGTTGCCTGCCTAGGTCCACTGTCAGCTGCCAGTCCTGTGCAGTGTTGAGAAGCCCTGATGTTCCTTTAGCTGTTTTTCTGGGCTTCTCTCCAGCTCTGATGAAGCTGATGGTTTGCTTCATGGGTTTGGACCTTCGGCAGGTGGCAAGAGCACTACAGATGCTCTCTCCAATGGTCTTGAGCACCTGGTCATGACGCCAGTGGTATCGGCCTTCCCCCAGAGCTTTTGGGCAGCAACTCAATACGTGCTCAAGGGTCCCCTTCTTCTGGCAAAGGGGGCATGATGGTGAATCGACCAAGCCCCAGCAGTGCAGGTTGGATGGGCTGGGGAAAACATCATAGACAGCCTGGACCAGGAACTTGATGCGGTGTGGTTCTACCCGCCAAAGGTCAGTCCACGTGATCTTCCTCTCCACAACTTGCTCCCATCTAGTCCAGGCACCTTGCTGTCTCCCCACTGCTCTGCTGGACCTCTCCTCCTCCTCCTCCGCTCTCACTTCGTTCTGAACTAGTTGCCTCCGCTCCTTCCCCCGTGCTTTGTCGTCACGGAGGGCTGCGACGGCTCTTAGTCCAGCCCTTCCTCTGGCCACAGTTCCCACCAGGACTCCATGGCGTAAACGGGACTCTGCCTGCTCCACTGCCACCTCTGCTCTCCACTTCCTGCCGGTCTTGACTGCCACCCCTGCCCCGGAGACCTTCGGGTCCGTTGATTCCCGTAGCTGCAGCACCTCTCTCGCTTGCAAGACCTTGAACTCCTCCTCGATGGATTTCAGGGGGAGTGTCAGTTTGCAGGTGTTTCCATAGAGGGCGATGTTACTCAAGCTCCGCGGTAGGCCCAACCATCTCCTCAGGTAGCGGCTGACTCTCCTCTCCAAGTCTGTGATGGTGGAGATCGGGAACTCATAGAGGAGCAGTGGCCACAGTATCCTTGGCAGAATCCCGTGCTGATAGATCCATGCCTTGAATTTGCCTGGTAGGCCTGTCTTGTCGACGTTCTTCAGCCACCCCTCAAGCTCCTCACAGGTGTTCTTAATGGAGGCTGTATCCGTGAGGCTGCTGTCGAAGAACTTCCCCAGGCATTTCACAGGCTTCTCGGAGATGGTAGGGATTGGTGTTCCTGAGATGGAGAACCGGAACTTGTCGACCACTCTGCCCTTCTTCAGGACCAAGGATCTTGACTTTGCTGGCTTAAATGACATCCTGGCCCATCCCATCAGCCTCTCTAGCCCGCTCAAGATCCATCTGCCTCCAGGCACTGACTCGGTGGTCACTGTCAGGTCGTCCATGAAGGCGCAGATTGGTGGTTGCCGGATCCCGGACCTGGACTTGGGGCCTCTGCACTCTGGTTCAGTAGATTTTACCAGCATGTTCATCACCAGAGCAAACAGGATCATTGAGATTGTGCAGCCTGTGATGATTCCCACCTCCAATCTGTGCCACTCAGATGTTATTGACCCTGCTGAGACTCTCAGACTGAACTTGCTGTAATAATCCAGAATGAGGTCTCTTACTGCAGCTGGAACATGGTGCCTCTCCAGTGTTTCCAACACCAGCTTGTGGGGCATTGAGCCATAGGCATTGGCCAGATTTAACCAGAGCACCACCAGATCTCCCTTGTTCTCCCTTGCTTCTCTGAGGAGCTGCGTGACCACGCCCGTGTGCTCTAAACACCCCGGTACACCAGGAATGCTGCCTTTCTGCACTGAGGTGTCGATGTATCCATTCTTGAGGAAGAAGTCAGCCAGCCGCTTAGCTACAATGCTGAAAAAGATCTTCCCCTCAACACTGTCGCCGAGGGCGAGTCTAGTATGGCCTTTCCCCGGCCTGAGCACCACTCCCAGAGTTACCCAGGTTAGGCCCGAAGGCTGAGAGGGGTCCTGATGCGGAAGGGAAGCAGAGGGTTGAGGTGGCAGGAGACTCCATCGCTAGAGAAGACACCCTCAAGGAATCACCAAGCCCTAAGAAAGGCTGTGATGTCATTCTCACACCACCACTGATGGAAATGGAGACACGGACCGGGCCTATTAATCCAGTACAAACGGTTAAGAAAAGGAGGGCACCAACAAAAAGGGTGGAAAGGCCCTGCAAAGTCTATGCAACTGACTCTGAGACGGCCTACTATCAGCCAAAGGCTATGCTAAACAGGCGTATGGGTCTCAACCGGCGTATGGATGTGATGGCTCCTAAGGGCACGGGACGAGCCCCGGAGAACAAGGCGAAGTGCAAAGCTCCCGGGAAACCCACAGGAGGCCAGGGGGCGCAAGAGAAGAAGGTGGTTACACCACCGCCTCCGCCAACGTCACAGGCCCTGTTGGAACTAGAGGATGTTTCTTCCTCTGAGCTATCAGAGGAGCTTACAACCAACAACTCCACACCCCGACAGGAAGAGGACGAGCCAATTGAGGACATACAGCTACCTCCTGGCTGGGTGATATTGGACGAGGTGACCGCCCCTCCCTACTCGCCTGTCTCCTCATATTCGCCTCTTGCCCCTCTTATCTCGCCTATCTCCCCCCTCTCATCTTGCCTGTCTCCCCCGATTCGCCTCTCACAACCACAGACGTCATTCAGGAGCCGGTGACTGATCCGATCATGCTCAACCAGATGTGGGAGGATACGACGGAGGATGATCTTAAAATAGTAATTATGATGCCAGAGAATGACCAAATGCCAACCTTCACTCAAGAGACGGAGACCTTACAGGAGACCATACAGCAGAGTCCTCCACCCGAAATGTCTTGCGAGGTCGACTTCACGGATCTACTCTACGAGTTGTTCCTGCCACAGCTGGAGATGCCAACCCTGGTGCTGGAAGAGGGGACGGAGCCGTTCATCAGCTCCACCTTCCAGGATCAGTAAATGATAAGTTGATTCAAATAGGTGTAACTGCATAATTGCTTATAAATGATTCAAACATATGTAACTGCCTAACTGCATAAGAGTAACCAGAATGTGAGTGTATGACCCCGTGTCACCATATCTGCTTAGGCCTCATTGTGATGACGGCCCGCAATCAAAGAAAGTGCTAAGAATATGAGAATACCCATGTTTGATTGTGTAATCTTACTCAGAGATGATCACTGAAGTAAGGTATTATATTGCTGAAAGTTGTTGTCAAAGGTACAAAGTTTAATCACTGCAAGAAAGGGGATATAGTGTAGGGCCTGCCGGGAGAGGCAGGTCAGATGGTGGAAAATCCCCAACAGAAAAGTACCACGGAGTCCAAAATCAAGTATGAACATGTTAAGAATGGTTAAGACTAACAGTATGAAGAATAGAGTGATTTACTGGTTTTGGATCCTTTAAAATGTTTGATTACTATATTGTTATACGGTTGGAAAATGTGTTGATGTGAAAAGGCCTGAAAGCCATACTTGTTGAGGGACAGAGAAACTTCCCTAAAAGCACTTCCCCAATTTTGGTGTTGCTGCAATCTGGTGTTACTGCAATTCCCTCTTCCTCTTTCTTGCACGCTCTGCAGACATTTTTGCACGCTCTCTGCAGACACCTTGCAGGCCTGCTCTGCAAACATAGACACACACACACAAGGTAGAGAGGTACTTTTGGCAAGGGTATAAAACGAGCTCCCTGGAGCATTTCGCTGGTCATTCCCCGCTGCGGAGCGTTAAAGCCTGAAGCATCGGAGCAGGAGAGAGTGTGTTGGATACCAAGCCCGGAGCTCATACTCTGATCAAATTCTGACTCACGGATTGCAACCGCTGAACAGCTATTGAGGACAAGTTTCTTGACAAAACTTGGACATATTTCTGTTGGATTCTGCAAGTTACTAGACTACACTCTGAAAACTCCACTGTACCTCTCTCAGCACTAGGCATCGCCCTTAGCTGTTGAGGCTGTGGTAGTGAGTAAGACTGGGGTCTATTATTATAGGTTTTCACCGGTTTCTCGGAAGACACTTGGACACATTTCTATTGGATTTCACAAGTTCCTGGACCACATTTAAACATATTATTATAGCTTTTAACCGGTTTTACAGAAGATACTTGGACACAGGTTTTCACAGGATCAATCAAAGAAGCCAATTTTAGTAGATTTTCCAAGTCCTACAGGTCAGGGGCGAAGCTGAGTCCCTTGGCTGGGTAGAGGAAACTCAAGCTCTCTACTACAGCTACGGCGGAAAGAGGAACCGGGTTCGCTCGACGGAGCGGAACTGGGGCCTCTCTAAATTTCACTGATAAGTAGCAGAACAGGCAGAGTAGGGTCAGAGGTATGGCTTTTATTATTTTTATGATTTTACCATGTTTTTATAATAAATCATATTAACATTTTAGAATACTGTCTGTAACCCACATTTATGATATATTAGCTATGCTGTAATGCTTTGAACCATTATTAAAGATCATATCCTGCATTTAAAGCAACAGATTTCTGAAATTTAATGTTTTATTATTTTATGTGTATTATACCATCCGTTATAAGTCTTATACCTCCTCCTGGCAATGTGAAACGTTATAGATTACTGTGCATATTTTACCATAGGATCTGAATGGTTATATCTAGCCCATTATTACCTCCTTTGGGTATATTGAACATACCGATAAATCTTTTATCCGCAACCACACCAACTTGCACTCACATAAGGTTAGAGCAGCTGTTAACCATAGAGATTGCCCACTTCTGCGTACGTTTTTTTAGGGGTGAGTTTTCAGTACAACTGAAGTGGGTGAAGGAAGTCAATGGGGAAACTATGGGATTCTTAGACTGTTAACAGCGGAGTGAATCTAACTGACACCAACCTACACTGGACCTTTTTGGCAGCTAAAAGGGTAGAGACCCTGCAGGCTGAGGTCCATACCTGTTACCAGAGGGTTGGTTCCGGAGTCCTGTATAGGGCTTCAAATTCTTTTGACTTGCCGGGAGACAACACTGAGTAACAAAATGATTCTGAACTGGCTGATCTCCTTGGAGTCCTCCTCTTTAGGAATCCACACTCCCTCAGCGAACCGCCACTGCTGTGCTGCTTTTCTTCTTCTCCAGATGACCTTAAAGATCTTCCAAAGCTGGTGTAGCAACTTGGGACAGTGCTTGTACACCTTGTAGGAGGTTCCACTTGGTCCTGGCGCAGACCTGGACCTTGCTTTCCTCACCACGTCCTGAACTTCTTTCAGGAGTGGTTCCCTCTGATCGAATGCCTCCACAGGCTCTGGGGGTCTTATCACGGTGTCACACTGTCTTAGATCTTGGTCTCTGGTGGGGTCACTGAAGGTGTTGTGAAGGTGTTGGTCGACTTCCTCCTTTGCACAGGCTAGGCGTCTTCTGCGTCTCTGCCCAAGGAGCTCTCTGGTGAAACCAAATGGGTTGTTGATGAAGGCAGTGCGTTTCCTAGCCCTTTCTCTGCGCCGCATCCTGTGGTATTCCGCTTTGCGCAGGGTTAGGAGCCTCTTCCTGAGCATAGCACATAGCTCTGCCAATGGTGCCCGTTCCTCTTGCCTAGCCTCCTTGTGCTGTTTTGTCAAGGCTTTCAGTTCTTTCCTAATGTTATGGATTTTAACTGCCCGCTGGTTCATGGTGTAGGGCTGCCTAGCTCCCCTTTCTTCCTCAACACTAAACCTCTCCACAGCCATGCTCACGATGATGGTCATCATAGTCTGCAGCCTCCTCTCCACATCCCCTTTGGCTGTTGCTTCCAGCACTGCATCCGCATCAAACTTCTGCCACTCTGATGTTTTAGAGGCTTGAGGCCACTTGATCCTTCTCTTCTCAGACGGCCTGTTCGAAGGGACTGACGGCACCACTTGGAGGCTCTGGGCTCTATGGGGTGCTTCCGGGCCCTGCTCCTCCTCTGTCTCACCAGGTACTGGACCTGTGCATTGTGGTGGTTGTAATCGCTCCTTACATTTCATCTTTGATTGAAAATTTATAATTTTAATTAAAAAAATGTTTTCTTTTTCCGTCTGGCATTTCTTTTTTGGGGGGGGTGAGGAACACTATTCCAAACATAATTCATAATTTCTGCAATCAATCAAAGAAGAATGCTCCCTCTTAATTCCATCCCGCATTTCCCCTATAGTGCAGCCCCCCTCCCTGGTGCGCCAAATAATATTAGCATTACGCAAAAAATACGTCAGTTGCAGTGAATCAAAAAGCGAGACAGACGCATAAGACAAATTAGTAAATGCATTGCAATGGCTACAAAGAAACGTACAGTTGACACCAAAAATAGACTGTTTAATGCAGATTGGACTGATCAATTTTGCTTCATTCTACCTGGACATGACAATGCCAAGCCAACTTGCTTAATCTGTTTGCAAACGGTAGCGGTCAGCAAGGTTGCAAACATCAAACGCCATTTCGAAGCAAAACACAGCAGCTTCAATGAAAGATTCCCACCAAAATCAGATACCAGAAAGCAGAAAATAGCTAGCTTAAACTCTGCTAGCTTAAACTCTGTTAAAGTTATTCATAAAACGGCTACTGCTCAAGAAAATGCCACCGCAGCATCTCTCCGTGTATCATGGCGTCTCGTAAAGAGCAAAAAAACCTTACTCAGATGCAGAGCTTTTGAAGTCTTGTGCTGTGGATATGCTGGAGGAAGTGCTCAGTCACGATGAAAAAAACAAAAAATCTGTGACCGAGTTAATCAGACCAAATCAAATCGAAGTACCACTGTCTGATAATAGCGCAACAAGAAGGATAGAAGTTTTAGCGGAGGATTGCTTTTCATCCCTCCTTGCCAATCTCAAAAAGGCATATTCCATGTCACTAGTCATCGATGAGTCCTGTGATAGAACCGACATCGAACAACTTTCTGTTTTTGTGCGTTTTTTGATGAAGTCCTTTCGGGAGGAGTTGCTATGTTTGATCCCATTATATGGGCACACTATAGGTGAAATTGTTTTTTTTGGAAAATAATGATTTGGACGTGAGCAAAGTTGTAGGAATTGTGACAGACGGACACATGATTGGTTCTCAAAAGGGTCTGGTAAGCAGGCTTGCTGCCGTTAACCCAGCGCTCACATCATTCCACTGTATCATACACAAATCAATTTTGTGCGCAAAATTGTGTGGGACGATGAAAAGAAGAAGAAGAAACCATGGATACTTTGATGCGGCTCGTCAACTTTGTTCGCAGGATCTCCAGTCTGCAACACAGACTTTTTAGGGCTCTACTGGAGGAAATGTCAGCGGCACACAAGGACTTGCTGTTGCACAATGATGTACGTTGGCTAAGCAAGGGCTGAGTAATTGAGAGAGTGTGCAAACTTCAAGACTTCAAGGCGGCCTGAAAAGCCAGAAGACACAAACCTTTCTTGACTTTTTGAATGACAGCAATGCTATGGCAAATGTGGATTTTCTGTGCAATGTCACATCTCACCTCAACCAGCTCAATTTGCAAATGCAGGGCAGGAATTACACCGTTGCTGACCTGAACGAGGCTGTTGAAGCTTTCCGCCTCAAACTGACCATTTTTGAGAGAGATCTGCATGGGAAAATGCTCCACTTTCCTCACCTCCAGCAGCACTGCGAGAAGAGCGACACACAGGCCACTCCGCAGATGCATGCGTTCATGACGCGACTGATCGAGAACTTCAAGGAACGCTTTGACAATTTCAAACTCTCAAGCGAAATCCTGATGTTTCTCTGCCAACCCTTTGCTGTGAAACCAGATGGACAGTGGACGACCATGGCTAAAAGGCTGCTACCATCACTGGACAAAGCATCTCTCCAGTTAGAAGTCGTGGAACTTGCAAATTCGGATTTACTGAAAGAACAACATAAGAATGTCAAACCTGCCGAATTCTGGATCAGCATGGACCCCGAAAAATTCTGATTCACAAGAGCCATTGCATTGTTCTTGCTCACATTGTTTCCATCCACTTACATCTGCGAATCATCATTTTCAATGATGAATGTGATCAAAAGCCAAGAGAGAAATCTGCTGACCAACAAACATCTTGACCAGTGCCTTCGCATAGCAACAACGGAGTACGAGCCCAACTTCAGGACCTTGGCCGCTTCCCGACGCTGTCATTTCTTCGACTGAGCGGTGAGTCGATGTGGAATAATTCATTTCTTAGTAAAAGTAAGACTAGTAGCCTAATATACCGAAAAATAGATGGAAAATATCTGTTTAAATTATAATCAGAGGAACATATTAAAATCGCACTGTGGGGGGACATGCAGCGTTCGGCTTGTAGAGGGAGCTACAGGACCGTGGTAAGGGTTACAGAAGCGAGGCTTCGTTGCGCACCTGTTGCAAATGAAGCCTCGTTAACAAAATGGTTACGAGATGTGTGTGCCTCTGCTTTGGTAAAAAAAGCTGGAAAGCTCCGACTGGAAAGTCGACGAGAGATTGAGCATTAATAAACAGGGTTTGCCCTTACCAGACCGACTGAGTCCGCCTCTGTGTTAAGGATCTTGTTACATTGGCGCCCAACCTGGGACACAGAGTGAAGGCGAATAAAAAAGAAGAAAATGGAGACATTAAGTGCGGCCATCGGAAGGATGGCCCCTATCCTGGAGCAGCCGCGATGGGGAGAGATGGCGACGGCGAGGGCTGAGGACCGTGCCCAGGCGGCGGTTCGGGCCGGGATCCCCGTGAGGAACTGTTCCATTACCACCCGGTCCCCGACCTCCTCCGCTGAGCTGTTCCTCGGGTCCAGCCACCGCCACGCGCTGTCCCACAGCTGCTGGGCGTAAGCAAAGGGCCGGCTCCCCTCCTACATCGTCAGGGCCCGGAACCGGCGACGGTGTTCCTCCGGTGTGAGGCCCAGGTGGTCTCGAATTGCCCGGGCTAGGGAGGGATAATCCCGTTGGGCAGCCGCTGGCAGGCTGTGGGCAGCGAGCTGCGCCTCACCTGACAGGAGGGACAGCAGATGGTATGCCCACTCGCCGTGGCGTGGCGGTGGCTGGACCCAGGGAACAGCTCGGCGGAGGAGGTCGGGGACCGGGTGGTGTTGGAGCAGTTCCTCACAGTGCTCCCGGCCCGGACCGCTGCCTGGGTCCAGTACCACCGGCCCCAGGATCTCGCGGCCGCCGTTACCTTGGCGGAGGACCATCTTTCCCTCCCGCCGCGGGAGCCCCAGCGACCAACCCCGGCCCCGCGGCACCGGACGAGGAGGGGCCGGCGCCCGCCCCGAGGACGAGATGGCAGGGGCAGACACGTCGAGAACCAGCCCTGGCCCCACAAGAAGCACCCCGAGCGGCAGGGGGGGTGTGTTGGTGCTGCGGGTGGCCGGGCCACGTCCAGGCGGATTGCCCAGTGATGGAGGTGGGGCAGGTCGTCCGCATCGGCAACATACCGGGCCCTCCCCCCGGACCAGGAGAGGCGTATTGTGTTCCGGTAAGGATAAGGGGAGTGACAGGGAGGGAAAAGGAGACACGTTGCTTCCAAAACCACAACATGACAAATGCTCTGCGAACGATGTTTTCACGCTGTCTAATGACAGGAGGGGAAGTGATGGTTGGAGCTGGGTGCTGTTGGGCAGTGATGCTGCACATTACCTCCCCTCTGAAGACTTCCTCTTTCACTGCTTCTCTTCCAGACAATGTACCATGTAGACAGCCAGTGGTTATTACAAACAATAAACAAACCATACTCAAAGCATACATTCGCCAGATAAAAACCATATATCCATTCCAAACACATGGAAGGATATGTTACAATTGGTATCATTTCTTATTTTTGGTGTTTGTTACAAAATGGTGAAGTTAAGATGGATGCAGCTAGTCATGTGTTTTGATCTTGGTAGTTTTCATGTAATCTACATATTTATCAGGGCCAGTGTAACCTTCAGACCCCTTCACTTTTTCCAAATTTTGTTGTGTTATAGACTCAATTTAAAATTAAATAAAAATAATTTGCCATCAACCCACACACAATACCCCAGAATGACAAAGCGAAAACACGTTTTTTTAAATTTCTGTAAATTTATTAAAATTACAGAAATACCTCATGTACATAAGTATTGAGGCCCTTTGCTATGACGCTCTTAAAAAATGCAAAAATGTCATCAACAAATCACTCAAGAAGTTGAATTGAGTCCATCTGAATGCAAGGATAATAGTTGTTTTGGAATTAATAATCATTAATAATTTGTTTTTATAGGGTCTCTGATTTGCATAGGAATCAAATACACACTGTGTAGATTAGGATGTCACTACCAACTCAGCAAATTTCATAATTTTCTCTTGATCCTGACAAACTCCCCATAACTTAATGCAGCTACCACTAATCTTCACAAGAGAGATGATGCGGAAACGCCATTGCATGTGCTGGATTTGCACCAAACTTAATGCTTTGTAGTAAAACCAAACAAACACATTTCCAGGCACTTTCTTTGCTGTATCACTTGAATTCATTGTTGCAAACACAATTATGGATATGAGATATATTATTTTCTATTAAGGGATTATTTTTGGCCACTTGGTTATAGACCAATTTTGTAGAGTGATTGAGATGATGTTGTTCCATCGACTTTTGCTTTTTCCTCTCCACCATTCAACTTTTTGTAAGTCTCCCCAGGCCTCAGGGTTGCATTCCTGAGCAGTTTTGTTCCTCTCCATTTGCTCAGTTTGTAATGACAACCTGATCCACACAGTGTGTAATTGATTCCTATGCAAATCAGAGACCCTATAAAAACAAAGATATTAATTCCAAAATTACATGAACTATTATCCTTGCATTAAGATGGACACAATTCAACTTTGTGGGGGGACATGCAGCGTTCGGCCTGTAGAGGGAACTACAGGACCGTGGCCGGGGGTTACGACAGACGAGCTCTAGATTCAAGATTCAAGATATTTATTAGTCATATGCACAGTAAACAGACAGTTACACCACACAATGAAAATCTTACTTTGCTAGTCCCCCCTAACACAACAGACTAAACTAAAGAAAAAAAAACTAGTTCCATATATACATATACAAATTCTATATTGCACCTGGTGGATCACAGTTATAAAGTTATAAAGTGCGCTTATGCATTGTTGCAAATTGCATGAGGTATTTAGTGCAAACAGTAGTAGTGCAAACAGTAGTGAAGTCACAGCAGCAGTCAGAATGTCTGTCGAGTTCACAGTTGATCAGTCAAGTAATGCAAGTGATGTGGGGGGGTGGAAGGGGGAGGGCTTTGTGAGGTAGCTTGTTCACAAGCCTGATGGCCTGTGGATAGAAACTGTTTGTCAGTCTGGTGGTCCTAGATTTCAGACTCCTGTAGCGCCTGCCTGATGGTAGGAGAGTGAAGAGTCTGTGCTGGGGGTGTGTGCAGTCCCTGATGATGTTGTGTGTTCTCCTGGTGACCCTGGTGTTGTAAATGTCCTGAAGTGAGGGGAAGGCTGCTCCTGAGATATACTGTGCAGTTTTTATCACACGCTGGAGTGCCTTCCTGTCCTGGGCTGTACAGTTTCCATACCAGACTGTGATGGAACTGGTAAGGGTGCTCTCAACTGTACATCTATAGAAGTTGCTGAGAACTTTGGATGGCATGCCAAATTTCTTCAGCCTTCTTAAGAAGTACAGTCGCTGCTGGGATTTCTTAATGTTCTGTTGTGCATTGTGAGACCAGGTAAGATCCTCGCTGATGTAGGTTCCGAGGAATTTGAAGGTTTTCACCCTATCCACCTCTGTCTCATCTATATGCAGTGGTGTGTGCTGCACACTCTTCTTTCGTGGATCAATAATCATCTCCTTGGTCTTGTCTGCGTTCAGGGAGAGATTATTGTCCTGACACCAGGCCACCAGATCCGCCACCTCTCTTCTACTCAGTGAGGAGTATGAGTTGTGACACTGCTCCAGGGCACCTTGTGAACAGCATGACTATGACGTGAAAGCATTAACATGCCAGTTCTCATAGTGCCCTCCTTCTTGTGCAGGCCTTCCAAGGCTTCCCACACTTCAGCTCAACTGCCACTGTGTGCTTCTGTTGAAAGACTGTTGGTACAAGCACCAGGAATTCTGTTTTCATATAGAATGGTTAGGAATATTGAAAAAAATAAACAGTATGACTATGGCAGTCCGAACTGGACCTGAAGATTATCAGTTGACAGATGTTTTTGTTTTGGAAATCCACAGCCCCCATTGTGATGGAGGTTGCTCATTGCTCTCAATGGGTTAATTATATGCCTATTAGACTGTTAAACAACGGGTTTGTTTACCTCCTCTAACTGTGTCAGGGCTGTTGCAACATATCATGTTTCAGTGTTATGCAATATGACCACGGACGGCATTGCGATGACTCCAGTCCAATGGTATTGTCACATGTGCATCAACAAGTTGGGCGAGCACCAAACCGCCCTGATAGTACAAACATAGAGATACACCACTGGGGGTACACATGTTCTGTCAGGGAGAGAGCATTGTGACAGACACAGACAAACCTGTTCAGCTTTCCACAAATCAGAAAGGGTAACTGTAACAAGGTCCGTACACAGAGGCAGACGTAGTGTTAGGGTAAGGGAATAGTCCCGTTTATTTGTTTTGTCCAGTAGACTTTCCAGTCATTGGCTTTTTCAGTTCCCGTTCTATCCTGAAAGCAGAGGCACACACATCTTAAACCCTTTCGTTAGCGAGGCTTCATTCGCAACAGATGCGCAACCAGCCTCGCTTCCGTAACCCTGGCCACGGTCCTGTAGCTCCCTCTACAGGCCGAATGCTGCATGTCCCCCCACAGTAACATCCAAGTATGAAGGTCAAATGTGTGTGTGTGTGTGTTTGTTCATGGTTATGCAGATCATAATGAGGCTAATGTCCCTATTCACTGCGTCTGTACCTTTCACAGGAGTGCAATACCCCCATGAATTAGGATGCCTTCTCTCCAGATAAATTATTGCCATAAATGTTCATACCCCTTAGGCAGGGTACACATCATAGCAGCCCATATTGCATTGCAGTAAACATAGTACAACTTGAACTCAGCATCCAGATAACCCCAGTTTCCATCATTAATGCCAAATGCTACATTTGTTTAAGTAAGTGAATCATCTATCCATCAGTCATAAGAAAAAGTAATCTATGGTAGGACGAGGGGCTATTGGCAGTCGAGAAGAAGCAATGCTAGAAGACAGGAGAGAAACTTGTACAGGGGGGTAGTGGGGATGAAGAGGTCTTTAGGAGGGACAGTTGAGATGGGTCTTCAATCTAATCTTCCCTTTGCCGCCCAGTAGGCGAGCACCAGGGTCTTGAATCTGATGCGAGCTGCTACCGGGAGCCAGTGAAGGGTGCGAAGGAGGGGAGTGATATGGGAGAATTTGGGGAGATTGAACACCAGACGGGCGGCAGCATTATGGATGAGCTGCAGAGGGCTGATGGTGGAGGCGGGGAGACCGGCCAAGAGTGCGTTGCAGTAGTCAAGGCGAGAGATCACAAGTGTTTGGACCAAAAATTGTGCTGCTTCTCTGGTGAGGAATGGACGTATCCTTCTGATGGTGTAAAGGAAGAATCTACAGGAGCGTGCTGTCACTGTGATGTTTGCCACACAGGATAAGTGGTTGTCAAGGATCACCCCAAGGTTCTTGGCTGTATGGGAGGTGGTCACAGTAGAGTTCTCTACTGTAATGGAGAAGTCTTGGAGAGGGCAGGCTTTCCCCGGGAGGAAGAGCAGCTCAGTCTTGTTAAGGTTGAGCTTGAGGTGGTGGGCATCCAAGAAATGTCTGCAAGACACCCAGACACAAGAGAGAAAGAGTTGAGTGTCATCTGCGTAGCTGTGGTAGGAGAAACCATGTGAGGAAATTACTGAGCCAAGAGATTTGGTATAGAGGGAGAACAGTAAGGGCCCTAGGACAGAGCCCTGGGGGACCCCAGTGGTGAGGGCTCGTGGAGAGGACAGCAATCCTCTCGACGTCACCAGGTAGGATGCAAACCAGGAGAGTGCAGAGCCAGAGATGCCCAATTCTGAGAGGGTGGAGAGAAGGATTGGGTGGTTTACTGTGTCGAATGCAGCAGACAGGTCCAGAAGAATGAGAACAGAGGAGAGGGAGGAAGCTTGAGCAGAGTGGAGGGCCTCCGTGACAGCAAGGAGAGCAGTCTCAGTAGAGTGCCCAGCCTTAAAGCCGGATTGGTGAGGGTCAAGGAGGTTGTTCTGAAGGAGGTAGTGAGACAGTTGGTTCGAGACAGCACGTTCAAGGGTTTTAGATAAGAAGGAGAGAAGGGATCAGCAGACGGGTCAAGAATTGGTTTCTTGAGAAGAGGTTTGACTCTGGCTGTCTTGAAGGCCGCTGGGACAGATCCTGTGGATAGAGAGGAATTGATTAAGGTGGTAAGGAATGAGCTGCTAATGTCATCAACCTTCTTTTCAAAGTAGGTGACAAAGTTATCCGCAGACAGGGAGGAGGGAGGAGGTGGGTTGAGGAGTGAGGAACATGTGGAGAACAGTTGCCTTGGGTCAGAGGTAGAGGTTTGAATTTTGGAATGGTAGTATAAGGCTTTAGCAGCTGATGCAGATGAGGTGTAGTTGAGGAGGAGAGAGAGATAAGGTTCTAGGTCATCAGGGAGGCCAGTTTTTCTCCATTTCCTCTCAGCTTCACGCAGGTTGCGACGAGAGGATACAGTGTGGGTAGAGACTGACTGGGAGGGGGGATTTGAGAGGAAGGGAGAAGGATACAAAATGATGATCAGAAACCGGAAGAGGGGTAACAGTAAGGTTGGAGGTATGGCATGGAGGCATGGAGATACCGCCATGCTGCCTGTCATAGATGGGCATGCCTGCACCCAACCCAGGTTAGCTGGGCTGTCTTCACATTCATCCAGTTCAGACTAGATAACAGATAAAACATCACCTTAAGGTTCCCTAACAGCTTGTAACACGCAAGGTTATGTCAATCTGGACACATAAATCAGCTGTCATAGTCCATAGCGTCTCTCATCACTCTCTCTCCCTCTTTCAAATCTGCACTCAAACACAAGTTATTTCATCACAAAAGTCAATAAATATTTGTTAATATATAAATATATAAGTGTTAAAAAAATTGCCTAATTTTTTAGCCAACTGTGAACCTTAGAACGGATTATCAAGCTAGACACTAATCCCCCCAATGCTAACTGACCAGAGGAAGACATGCCTTTGAGTAAATCCAACCTAATATTTTACCAATTGTCGTGGAGCTATTATGTTCATATTGTGTATCATGATTTGTTGTCATCAAATGACACACAACACCAGTGAGAGAATGAGTCATCAATCAACAATAATCTACACCAAACACAGGCCATCACTACCTAGCTGAGTGGCTGAGGGCATGTATCAGTGAAAGTCAACTCTACCAGCTTTTCCATTTTGTGTTTTCCATACCACTTTGGTAGTCAAAGAAAATGGGACTGCTGTATTCCATGCTAGTTGATGCTCAGAGTATAGCATATACTGTATATGTATGGCATTTTGTAGGAAATTATGCAACCATCAATAGGGAGTGGTTACCAGTGGAGTTAGAATAATACATACATTTTCTGACACCCGTATCTTCAACATAAAGTCCTACAATTACCCTAGTTTTTGTCTCAAGTTATTAGAAGCCTGAAATGAAAGGCTTATGAAAAAGTCAGTATAGGCCTATGTTCAGAGCTTCAAATGTTTTCATCGTTGTTGTTATGGTTGTTTTTATTTGTGGCACTCTCTTGCCCAAAGCGTTACTTCAAAAGCAATGTCTGAATTCTTCAAAATGCTGTTACAGTACATTCAATGAGCGTTTTCAAGCCTCCAGCTCCTTAATCTGAGAGAATACACACTTTGCTTTGGAGTGACATAAATGTGTTCAATAAATAAACATACATAGTTAAGACAGGGGTGGGGGTTGGCTTTAGTCTCTGGGTGGGAGGCATGAGTGTGCCTGAATGAAACAGCATAGAGAAAGAAGCATGAATACCATGTCAGGACTTTTTTAGCTGCAAGACTTCTTCTTCAAATGAATAATTGAGCTGCAGCCAGGCAAAGAGCTGTTTCGTGAGCCTCTCTGTCTCACAAGTTAAAATTAGCCCCAGCTCTTCTCCCTTCAGACAGACTATTTGAACTGGTGCAATTTCAGCAAATCACTCTACTCTCTCTTCTGTCTCGGTTGTGCTTTGCAGTGCAATAGACTTTCATAGATATAACATGCATGTTTTTGAGAGTCTTGAGAGAGCTTGTTCAAGTCAAGTTAAAGCAACATAGATTGAAATGGGGGCACTAACAGTAACAGTATATACACTCACCGAGCACTTTATTCGGAACACTATACGAATACTGGGTAGGGCCTCCCTTTGCTCTCAAAACAGCCTCAATTATTCGTGATTGATTGATTCCACAAGATGTTGGAAACATTCCTTTTAGATTCTGGTCCATGATGACATGACTGCATCACGCAATTCCTGCAGATTTTTCAGGTGCACTTTCAAGCTGTGAATCTCCCGTTCTACCACATCCCAAAGGTGTTCTATTGGATTAGATCCGGTGACTGGGAAGGCCACTGAAGAACACTGAACTCATTGTCATGTTCAAGAAACCAGTTTGAGACGACTTTTGCTTTGTGACATGGTGCGTTATCATGCTGGAAGTAGCCATTAGAAGATGGGTAAACTGTGGCCATGAAGGGATGCACATGGCCAGTAACAATACTCAAATAGGCTGTGGCATTCAAGCCACCATGAAGGTGTACAGGTGTTCCTAATAAAGTGTTTGGTGAGTGTACATTGTAATGTCCTCTCTAAACCCAAGTTGCTTTTCTAAAAGGAGTAGGGCATCAGATCTCAGACTCAGAAATCAATGTAACATATGTGTACACACACAGAGACACATACGCACGCACGCACACAAAAAACAAACAGCCGAGCCTATGTTGTGTCTTCCTAATCTATGAGCTGGCTGCTCTAAATGGGACATTCAGTAACTCTTCAAAAACTCTGTTTCTTCAGGGCAACTCAGGCTGGTTCCATTGTTACTGTTTTAATTAGAACAATTTCTTGCCTACTCCCTGAGATCCACATAGCCTCAACATCAAAGGGCTGCTTTGAATAATGAGTTTCACATCCGTGCCTCAGGTACTGCCTGAATCTCAAAACTCTCTCCTTCCCAGGGCCGTGCACAGACATTTTGGGGGGCAGGGGCTCAAGCAAAAAAATAAAGGGCACTCACCCCACCGACACGCACTGTTCCGACCCCGCCGCCATCCATAATCACACACTGTGTTCATAACATGGGACCTGCTTAAATTCTACTGAAACACATTATTCCATGAAGAAACCACAGATTTGATGTAGTAATGCAAGTCAGTCAGTGTAAGTAATGCAGTCAGTCATGTGTTCAGTTGTTTAGACCAATTCAGTCACATTAGATCAGTGATTTCTTTGAGAAAGAAAATTAGGAAGGATGAATCGGCGAGGAGGAAGGTGGCTGGGCCCAGCTGACAGGTGACTCGAAGAGGAGAAGACCAGAATGAGGCCATTTTGTTGTCCCGGTGGGGCTTACAGACTCTGACCCAGTCTGAGACGGTGATGTTCGGCACCTTGGCTCGTTTGGACTGGTCAAAGCACTGCTTCATCCGCCCCTGCTGACGGGTGACTGAGGCTCTGACCCCAGGGGAGGGCACCGGCGGGTGTGAAGGGGCGGAGCCTGTCAAGGGGCAGGTTGAGCTCCTGGCCCAGCATGAGAGAGGCTGGGGAGACGCCCGTGGTCGAGTGCTGCGTGGCTCTGTAGTGCAGCAGCGTGTGGCGGATGGCCTGTTTGAAGGAGCACCCTTGGGCCAGATGTGCTCTGAGGCCATTTTTCAATGACTGGTGGAAGTGTTCTACTCCACCGTTGGCCTGCGGATGATAATAGGCAGTGCGGACATGACAGATGCCCTTGCGCTCCAGGTAGGAAGTGAACTCTGCTCCAGTTGAACTCTGAGACCAGTTGAGGACCATTGTCAGTCGTGATGGTCTTTGATAGACCCCAGCGGGAAAAGAGAGAGTCCAGGAAGTCAATAACAACCTGAGAGGTCACAGAGCCGGTAGTGCTGAGCTCTGGCCACTTTGAGTGCAGGTCGTAGGCAACCCCCAAGAAGCGTTGGTGGTGGGGGACTCCATGGATCTCACCACAGATGTCCAGCTGCAGGTGCTCCCAGGGCTGGGAGGGCCAGGCAAGAGGTTGCAGGGGTGGCAGAGCCTGGTGTCCAGTCTTGCTACTCACACGGCAGGCAGAGCAGTCCTTGACCAGGGCCTCAATGTCTCTGTCTATCCCTGGCCACCATACCAGATCTCGGCTGTCACTGTTTCAGCTTCACTATGCCCAGGTGACCCTCGTGCGCCATAGTCAAAACACGCGCACGGAGAGCACTAGGGACCACAGTGCAAAGCCTGTGTGCAACACAGGTGTCATTCCAGCAGGAGAGCTCCTGTTTGACTCGGGAGAATGCAACCAGTTCCTCTGGCACCTTGTGAGACCAGCTGTTCTGGATGTAGGTGCAGAGTTGGTAGAGAACAGGGTCTTGTTTGGAGGCCTCCTTGAGCTCCTGCAGAGACACATTGGCTTGGAGCGGTGTGTGTAGCATCTGAATAATGTCCTGTTCCACTGGAGCTGGAGCGGAGACAGAGCGAGAGAGGTCAGCTACAACATTTTCTCTGCCTGGGGTGAACTGCAGGCTGTAGTTGTACTGGAGGCGGTCAGCAGGGCTGTCAGTGCCTGGTGGTCTGTCCTCAGGGTGAAGGAGTGGCCATACAGGTACAGGTGCCATCTTTCACAGGCCCAGATGCACCTCTAGCGCCTCACACTCACCCACCGAATAGCGCTGCTCAGTCGTGTTGAGGGCACGGGAGGCAAACGCGACGGGCTTCTCAACACCGTTCTGCAACTGTGACAGCACAGTTGCTGTGGCGGACGCGTCACAGGTGACGAGGGTGGGGCTGGAGATGTTGAAGTGAGCCAGTACTGGAGGTGATGTAAGCTGGGGTTTGAGGGCACGTACAGCCTCAGTGCATGCCTGAGACCACACCCATGGCGCGTCCTTACACAGCAGCTGGCGCAGTGGGGCTGTGGTGGCAGAGAACTGAGGCAGGAACTTCAGGTAATAGCCCGTCATGCCCAGGAAGGAAGCAACCTGAGCGGCTGAGCTGGGCTCGGGGATGGCGTCCACGTTGGATTGAAGTGGAGATATGCCACCTGTTGACAGCTGGAACCCCACATATTCAATGGCTGGCACAGCAAGGGCACACTTGTCACCATTGAGAGTGAGCTTGTGCTTGGCTAGGACTGCGAAAACCTCTCATTGAGAGTCTCTCATTGTGGATGTCAGTGGTGGACCCATGCATGACCAAATCGTCAAGGTAAATGGCCACGCCCGGTATGCCAGACAGCACAGAGACCATCACCTTCTGGAAGCAGCTGGGGGCGGAGCTGAGGCCAAAGGGTATCCAGGTGTAGCGGAACTCCTGCATGTGTAACAAAGGCTGTGAGGTTTCTGCTGCTGGGGTGGAGATGCACCTGTAGATATCCCTGTTTGAGGTCCAGCTTGGAGAACACAGTAGAGCCGTAGAATTGAGCTGTGAGCTCTCTGTGAGGTGGGAAGTGGATATTTGTCAGGGATGACAGCCTTATTCACTGCACGCAGATCCACACAGACACGCAGGGCACCAGACTTCTTCTTAGCCACCACCAGGTTCGAGACCCAAGGTGAAGCATCCACTGGCTCAATGATCCCATCACGGAGAGCCAGCGGGATGCGGCGCAGTGGCTGGATGATGGGGGTAATGGAAGGGTCGAGAAGCGGTTGGTGGGTGAAGGCAGAAAGACCAAAGCCCAGCCCTTCGAACAGTGTTGGCCATTTTTGCTGCAATGGCGTGCCGACAGTCAGGAAAGCAGATCCCCCTGTGTCCAAGAGGCCCAGGCCCATCAGGTTGGCCCCACGGCAGGCAACATGAAAGCCAAAGTTGGGCAGGACCTTGGTTCCATCGCGAATAGTCACTTGTAATGAGCCAACCAGATCAATTCTGGAGTCACCATAACCACAGAGGGCAGAAGAGGGCGTGGACAGTGAACTGAAAAATTGCCTGTAAGTGTCAACATTCAGGAGAGAAACACTGGCACCTGTGTCCAACAGCAGGGGAATGCACACATCACTGAGGTTAACTGTGCATGATTTGAATGCCACTGGCCTTGAGTTCACATGGTGAATAATTGCTGGTACTGACTGGGAGGCATGGCCTTTGGACCCCGGAACAGAACAGCAGACGTTGGCAAAGTGGTTTTGCTTACCACAGTTACTGCATGTCTGGCTGCGGGCTGGACAGTTCTGGGCTCTGGTGGCGTGAGACCGAGATCTGCAGTTACCGCAGGGCTGTTATGTGCGTGTCCGAGAGCACTGCTGCCGTGCCAGTTGCATTACAGCCGAAGCGTCGGGGTTCAGCGTGTCATTCTGGCTGGGAGGCAGCGTACAGCGAGAGAGATCGGAGGTGGCTGCTTGGCTGGATGTGGGCACTTGTTGCTTAGCTAGTGTGGCCGCATACTCTGCTGCACTCTCCACTTGAAATGCGATGGTAGTTGCTCTGGACAGCAGTAGATCATCAGACTCAAGTAAGTGTGTCTCACGCACTTTAACGTTGTTGGTGCATTCGATTAACTGGTCACGGATCATCTCGTCCTGAAGCGCGCCGAACTTGCATGAGCTAGCTAGCCCTCTCAAGTTAGCCACGTACTGGTGCACAGACCCGCCGGGAAGCTGATGTCGCTCTCTGAACACAAATCACCGTAGAAGAGCACTCTGTGGGGGAGCGAAGTGGGTGTTCAAAAGACCTACAGCTGCGTCAAAAGTGGTGTCGGTGGTGTTCCCTAACGTCCCGAACACACGCTGACCCTCCGCTCCCAAGCAGTGTTGCAACAGTGCCTTCTTCCGAGCGGCGCACACGTCAGTTAGCCCCGAAGCTATGAGCTAAGTTTTAAAGGACTGTAGCCAGCGAGTCCAAGGTATCGGAGGCTCGCCTGGCAATGTGAGGAAGGAGGGAGGTGGTGGGAGAAAATGATCAGCCATCCTAGTCACTAAATATTGTGTTTGTAATAATCACCGCGGGACACAGTCTTAGCATCAACTCAACGTGCATTCACTTTTTCTAGCTCCTCACAGAACAGAGCAACACATCACATATCATCACTGAGGCATCACACAACAATCGAACACTGCTATTCGAACTCTGATGCATCACTGCTATCCCAGTGTGCAGACATAACACCTACCTGAGTGATATCATTCACCGTAACCGGGCTGGGGATGCGGTGCTTTTCATGACAAGTTGTATTCGGAATGTCGGAAGATGCGACGTTGATTGATTGAGACAAAACCATTTGGAAGGAGGGGAGGGGGGGCGGTACTTTTTAAATTGATACGGTGTATTGTTTCGTGGATACTACTATACATTTCCCTCTTTATATTTGATAGAATTTCAATAACAAATAAAGAAAAAATAAAATACAATTAACCCCAGCCAAAAAAGGGCACTTTTTTACCTCTCTATCTATATCAGGCACTTACTGTACCTACTTTGTCCGTGCACAGTCATGCCATTTTTACTCTTCTTGAGGAATTGAACTGCAAACTTTCAGCTTATCAGCTCCTTGTCCAGGTTTGCTGTATCATTTAGTCCCCTGATACAGTAAATGACAGTCTCACCAGCCTGCACTCTGTCTCAGTCTGAACTTTGCTCTATTCTGATAAACTGAACCACATTGTATACTGCAAGAGGATTGGACTGAATTAGAAAGCGCATCTTCTTCTGTGTACAGTATATAGCAACCCCATGTTATTTTCACTATTGATTCTGTTGTCATTGTACACTCATTATTCAAACCGTATTCATGCTTCCCTTTAAAGTAGGAGTAAAACAACTTCTAGGTTAAGGAGAGCCAGTTATCCTCTGCAGTCTTTCTAGCCACTAACCACCCTGGCTCTGCGGTCCTCTGGGAGAGCTCTTTGTTTTCCTGTCCTGTCGTACCCAAGAAGGATCACATACCTCACTGCTTCTCCTAATGGAGACCTGCAGGAAGGCATGCACCTGTTGAAACACTGTTTACACAGTCCATCAGATCCACACACCATATCATTTCAATTACTGTAACAATCTATGTGGGTCATTCAATGGGTATTATCCATGAATCACTGAATAGGTAAACTGTGACTTCTATTTAGTCCAAACAGTCACCTGGTTTGACCTTATCGTAACTTGATATTTGCCTTACTTACACATGGCTTACTAATAACAACATTCCTGAAGAGCAATGTTGTTATTCCAGGATGTCTTAAGCCTATAGGGGCTATGAGTCAGATTCATCTAAACACTAGAACTGCATAAGGGAGCCAGGGGATCTCTCTGGCACGGGTGTGTAAGTGTGAAGACCATAGAAAGCACAGAGCTGTTGAGCCTGCAATCCTGGGCAAATTTGAGACCCGGTTCTTCAGGTTGTGTACACCTCAAACACAGCCTTCACACAAGAGGTAGAGACACACAGAGACACACTCTCTCACCCGCTTGCTCTTTGTGGAGACTAATTTCAAATGTACTTTGGCCTCTATCAAAATCATGCAACATTTGAACAAATACCTATTACTCCTAAGAAAAGAAATGTGTCATGTCCAAGCACCTTTCCAGACAGATACTGAACCAAATAACTGGTTTTATGTCAAGCACAGCTATCCTCCTAAAAAGGCCACATGCCTTCAGCTGTCTGGCCCTTGTTCAAGCTCTGCCTCAGACACAGCCCATTGACACCAGCATGAGGGGTGCTATCAACCTGATCTTCTCTCCCTAGTGCTTGAAGTGCCGTGACTTTAGAATGGAAGAATGCAGAGTAGGTTACATCAGATCTTTTGGATGCTATAGAGGTCCAATCTTAACATAGTCCAACATAATTAAAACAATTGTATTGTAAAACAAACAGTACAGACCCTCTCTCTATTCAAACTGCAATACACACCATTGAAAACAATCAACTTTCCAGGCAATTCCAAATTTCAGTTTTCCATTACATCTTTTGTTGGAGTAGGCTTTGTAAAATGTAATCCCTCTTTGATCTAATTATCTTTGTACTTTGGGGTGGGTGGTCAGGGCTGCGCGAAAGGAGGAATGGACAAGCTGGGGGAGATGGAGCAGTGGGCTGCATCGCTTATTATTTATTTATTTTTGGCCCATATCTTTCTTTACCACCTGCCCATATCTTTCTTTACCACCAGCCCCGCAGCCCACAGATCGACCGGCCCACCGAGTGCTCCAGATGGCCACTCTGCTACTGCTGTGAAATAAAACTATGTTTAAAATGAATTAACATTTATCAATTAAGCACTACAACTCCCTATGCAGTGTGCACCCAAGATGTACTGACCTGTCATATTGCATTACAAGTTGGTCACAAGTTGGAGAGTCTACAACAAAGCCACTTTGTGTAGGAATCCAATCATTTCAATACACTAGCATTAGAACTGTTGAATGTGCATTTGCGGATCAAATTACGTCTGTGGATTTGTTTTCATTTGTTTGCAAAATGTTGGCACTAACTTTCCGCGTGTTTATAGAGAAATTATCCACAAATTAATCTCAGTTGGCTATCTCTATTCAACATCTTGGTGGAAGCTGTAGGCTGGAAAGGCTTCTGGAAAATGTCCTTTCGCGTTGACTTGGTTTATACCATAGATTTTTATTCAGAGGGCGACTGTCTTTTCACACAAGTCGCAAAGACATCATGAACATTCCATTGTTGCCCGACATCAATTTTGGTCGTTGTCGTCGTTTGTGAAAAGTATAAACACAAAACGACAGTTATGCAACAGGTACAGTGGTTTAAATTAAAATAATTTGCCATTAATCCACACACAATACCCCAGAATGACAAAGCGAAAACACATTTTTTGAAATTTCAGGAAATGTTTTTGTGGGGGGACATGCAGCGTTCGGCCTGTAGAGGGAGCTACAGGACCGTGGCAAGGGTTACGGAAGCGAGGCTTCGTTGCGCACCTGTTGCGAATGAAGCCTCGTTAACGAAATGGTTTAAGATGTGTGTGCCTCTGCTTTGGGGGGAAAGAGCTGAAAAGCTACGACTGAAAAGTCGACCAGGGAAATAATGAATGAACATTGTGGATCAGGTTGTCATTACAAACTGAGCAAATGGGGAGGAACAAAACTGCTCAGGAATGCAACCCTGAGGCCTGGGGAGACTTACAAAAATGTACAAAGTTGAATGGTGGAGAGGAAAAAGCACAGTCAATGGAACAACATCATCTCAATCACTCTACAAAATTGGTCTTTTACCAAGTGGCCAAAAAGAATCCCTTCATGGAAAATAATCTCTCTCATATCCATAATTGTGTTTGCAACAATGAATTCAAGTGATACAGCAAAGAAAGTGACTGGAAATGTGTTTATTTGGTTTTACTACAAAGCATTTAGTTTGGTGCAAATCCAGCACATGCAATGCAGTTTCTGCACCATCGCTTGTGTGAAGAATAGGAGTAGCTGCATCAAGTTATGGGTATGTTTGTCACCGGCAGGGACTGGGGAGTTTGTCAGGATCAAGAGAAAATTATGAAATTTGCTGAGTTGGTAGTGACATCCTAATCTACACAGTGTGTAATTGATTCCTATTCTGCTTTTACCTGCTCTATTGTGAACTAAATATTCCTAATAATATAATAATATAATAGTTGATCAAAGAGAGTATTAATCTAGCTGGCATTTTAACAAAGATACTTGTTTGTCTTTTTCCATTGCTAGCTCTACAGCATTGCTAGCAAAGTGGCTAGCTTGTCAGTTGAAATGATGGTCATTGACAAATGTTTTACTTAGCAAAGCTTTATTCAGTACAATAAAATTAGTCCACATACAGTGAACTTTTCATAGGTAACAGCTTAACAGGCAAACTAAACACAGGAAAATGTCTAAATGTAAATTTTGAGTGGGACAAAATAAAAGCAGAGAATTCCACCAGAGAATTTTAGAACTAACTGCACTGGTGCGTTGCAGTCAGGTAACCATAACAACAGACACAATGACAGGGTTGAGCAAATATTTCATAGTTCAATTGAAATAGCCAATTGAGATTCATTTGTAAATCATTTCTTGATGAACACGCGGAATGTTAGTGCCAAAATGCTGTAAACAAATTAAAACAAATCCACAGACGTAATTTGCTTGTTTGTTTCTACAGTTCTAAGTGTTGTATTGAACTTATTGGTGCAATGCATCTGACTATTGATTACTCAATGTGTCAATGTCTAATTGTATCTATCCCTACTCTAATAAACAAGTATTTAGTGCTCCTAATTTCTGAGCTCACAGGCTTCTTCGCTTCACCAAAGGAGTAAACATTGATTGCTTTTAAATAATACTGTCCTTGAACTACTTTCAAATAGGCTATATATATACACATTTGACAGGAGGAAAAATACCTCATAACGGGCTTAGAAAACACACTTTTGTAAGCTTTCTTTCATTCCATCTTGGGAGTTGTTCATAACCAATGCCACTGTCTGCTTTCCCACTTTGTGACAGTGCCATTATAAAAATGGGCTACTGTAGGCTATAAAATATACAATAATATTGGGTTAAAGCAATCAGATTCAATGACTTATAACCGTCTGTAGGACGGGTTGTCGCTAGTTACCATAATTACCACAACCACTGATGTAGCTATATTTTGTTGTGTATGGACAGGTCTGTCAACTTGTTACAAGCCCAATATGAATGTTGTTGTGGAGATCCAGCTCTTTGCAATGGATCTGTATTAATGGAGGCTGATTTTGCCCTTCATCCTATCCCTCTGGGAGTTTAACATTCAGAGGAGCCCTGGGCCAAACCCTGAATGCATCCATCATTAGAATTACACACTGTAGGTTGTCATCATCAGGGGTGTTTGTAAGAGTAGTGCATGTTTTTCCTGTTCTGTAAAGCAGAGGGTTTTTTCAACCCTGAAGCGCACTGAGAGAGAGGCTCTCCTCTGTAGAAATGTTACTTTTTATTGTGACAAAGTTTGCCATTTTGTGCCCAGATTCCATAGAGAGGATCATTGTCTGGTTTAGACCTGTCAGCCCACACTAAATGTACCCTGTTCCAGACAATAGTGGTACATGAGGACAACTTGACACAGATCACAACGCCCACAACAAGAATTAGCACAGCCCCTCTGTCACGCCCTCCACTTCCATCAAGCCTGCAGTACCCCTCCTCTCCTGCTCTCACTCTGTCGCTCTCTCCCTGATTTTCAGAAGTGGAGTCAGGTGTGTGGGAGTCAGGTTACCAGCTGCCATAAAGACCCGGTCCAGACTTCACCACTCTGCCAGATCGTAGCTTCAGTTATCTGTTAAGTCGCGCTTCCAGCCTTACTAAATACTGTCCTGTCAGTATACTGATATATTTATTAATACCTGTTTTCCTGTTCCTGCAGTCCCCCCAGCCTGACTCCAGCCTACCTGGCCTGTCTACCAGCCTGCCTGCCTTGACTGCCCTGTCTACCTGCCTGCCCTGTCCGCTCTGCCTGCCTGCCATTCCACCCTGCTACTCCGTTATCCCCAACACCCTCATCCTCCCTCCTAGCACACCCTTGCCTCTACAATAAACACACCCATCATTTGGGTTCAACCATCATCTGGCTTTGTTCTCTATGTTCTGCATTTGGCTTTACTAGCCTGACCGTTACGCCCTCACTGTGCAAATGGGGCCAAGAGACAAGACTGCTGCTGATTCTAATATGAAGAATATACTGTTGATGCCATGGAAGAGATAAGCAAGTGTGTGTGCATGCATGACAGATTTTTTTTTTTCAAGTTGAGAAATAAACTCACCGACACTTTATTAGGAACACTTGTACACTTTCATGGTGGAGGTGGTGTAATGGTGTGGGGAATGTTTTCTTGGCACACTTTGGGCCGTTAATACCAATCAATCATTGCTTGAATGCCGCCTATTTGAGTATTGTTGCTGACCATGTGCATCCCTTCATGGCCACAATTTACCCATCTTCTCATGGCTACTTCCAGCATGATAATGCACCATGTCACAAAGCAAAAGTCGTCTCAAACTGGTTTCATGAACATGACAATGAGTTCAGTGTTCTTCAGTGGCCTTCCCAGTCACCGGATCTGAATCCAATAGAACACCTTTGGGATGTGGTAGAACAGGAAATTCACAGCTTGAAAGTGCACCTGAAAAATCTGCAGGAATTGCGTGATGCAATCATGTCATCATGGACCAGAATCTCAAAGGAATGTTTCCAACATCTTGTGGAAACAATGCCACGAAGAATTGAGGCTGTTTTGAGAGCAAAGGGAGGCCCTACCCAGTATTAATTAGTATAGTGTTCCTAATAAAGTGGTCAGTGAGTGTATTGCTGAGAGCCATCATGATCACACCAGAGGTAACTGAGAGGATGAACCATGACAATGATGTCATAGCCACAACAATGTGCAACAACAATGGCATCTTGTTTTAGAGGAAACAAAGGGGATTGTTTATTTTTAGATGCATCCTGTGAGCTGAAAATGGTAAACTGACCTTTGTTTCTCTGTTAAGAGACTCTCTGTTTTGGACTGGAGGGTGAGGGGGACATTGTGTTAAAAGGCTGAAAGTAGTCCTTTGGTGTAGAAGGCTGATCACATGAATGGCTAAAATAACACAGTTTGGTGATAAGAGCCTTGGTCCACAAAGTAATTTGAATCTGAAATTGACTGTAGGGTATGCAAAATAGTGTAAAATACAGCTACAAAACTAAGCTATAGCATTAACCAGAAAAGTATGGTATTTACCAAAGAAATCAAAATTAGTCTGAGAAAACTGCTCAAATCGATTACTGATGAGAACATGTGATATGGCTATAACTAGAGCCCTTTTTCCTGAGTCAGGCCACATAGACTGCACCAACTTCATATTCTTTTTCAATCCCCAAATGTTAAGAACCTCTCGAATATCCCACATCTAAATGCTAACTAAACTAATAACACCAGACAACTATTAATCTTTCAAAGGTTATTGTCAAACAAGGATAATAGACAATGAAGCTGTACATATCATCTTTTCTTCTCAGGTTTTTTTTCTCTCAGTGAAAGGTGATAACTATTATGAAGGGAACCAGATGAAAATTGCAATGTTATAACAAGCATGAACAAGTATGGAGCAAATCATAAGCATCTCTCTTAATTTACAGTTGTGGTCAGAAGTTTACATACACTTGTAAAGAACATGTATGTCATGGCAGTCTTGAGTTTCCAATCATTTCTACAACTCTTATTTTTCTGTGATGGATTGATTGGAGCACATACTTCTTTGTCACAAAAAACATTCATGAAGTTTGGTTCTTTTATTAATTTATTATGGGTCTTCTGAAAATGTGACAAAATCTGCTGGGTCAAAAATATGCATACAGCACCTTGAATTATCAATTTTGATGATGTAGAAAGTTGTGTCAATCAAATTTGCTTTGTGGCATGGCCTCTTAACTTCTTATGAGTGATTATGATTGACTACAGCTGGTGACTTACTTCAGCCCATTTAAATAGGGCTTGTTTGATACACTCATTACACTCCAAAAACGCTACAATGGGAAAGTCTAAGGAGCTCAGCACGGATCTGAAAAAGCGCATTATTGACTTGAACAAGTCAGGAAAGTCACTTGGAGCCATTTCAAAGCAGCTACAGGTCCCAAGATCAACTGTGCAAACAATCTTTTGTCAGTATAAAATGCATGCACAGTTGTGTCACTGCCACGATCAGGAAGAAAACGTAAGCTATCACCTGCGGATGAGAGAAAATTGGTCAGGATGGTCAAGAGTCAACCAAGAACCACCAAAAAGCAGGTCTGCCATGAATTAGAAGCTGCTGGAACACAGGTGTCAGTGTCCACAGTCAAGCGTGTTTTACATCGCCATGGGCTGAGAGGCTGCCGTGCAAGAAGGAAGCCGTTGCTCCAGAAGCGGCACCTTAAGCCTCGACTGAAGTTTGCTGCTGATCACATGGACAAAGAAAAGGCCTTCTGGAGGAAAGTTCTGTGGTCAGATGAAACAAAAATTTAGCTATTTGGCCACAATGACCACAAATATGTTTGGAGGAGAGAAGGTGAGGCCTTTCACCGCAAGAACACCATACCTACCGTCAAGCATGGTGGTGGTAGTATTATGCTCTGGGCCTGTTTTGCTGCCAGTGGAACTGGTTCTTTACAGAAAGTAAATGGAATAATGAAGAAGGAGGATTACCTCCAAATTCTTCAGGAAAACCTACAATTATCAGCCAGAAGGTTGGGTCTTGAACGTAGTTGGGTGTTCCAACAGGGACCCCAAACACACATCAAACGTGGTAAAGGAATGGCTAAATCAGGCTAGAATTAAGGTCTTAGAATGGCCTTCACAAAGTCCTGACTTAAACCCCATCGAGAACATGTGGAGTGTGTTGAAGAAACAAGTCCATGTCAGAAAGCCAACGAATTTAGTTGAACTGCATCGATTCTGTCAAGAGGAGTGGTCAAATATTCAACCAGAAGCTTGCCAGAAGCTTGTGGATGGCTACCAAAAGCGTCTAATTGAGGTGAAAATGGCCAAGGGACATTTAACCAAATATTAGCATTGCTGTATGTATATTTTTGACACAGCAGATTGTCACATTTTCAGAAGACCCATAATAAATTCATAAAAGAACCAAACTTCATGAATGTTTTTTGTGACAAAGAAGTATGTGCTCCAATCAATCCATCACAGAAAAATAAGAGTTGTAGAAATGATTGGAAACTCAAGACTGCCATGACATACATGTTCTTTACAAGTGTATGTAAACTTCTGACCACAACTGTATGTAATGTCACTTTCTACATTGGCAGAACATATTGTCCGATGAAGAAATAGGAGGCGAGGATGCAAAGGGTCCTTGAACTTCATTTCAATTAATGTTGTGAAACACCCACAAGGACGGGACGGGGAGGGGACCGAGACTGGACGGGACGCCAGGGGGGTTTGCAAGGTCACTGATATCATTAGTGGGAGTGTTTCAAGCTATGTAATTAAACTGAATGACACTGCATATTTCTTCAACAGGAGAAATCCTGCCACACTTCCAGACAGAGACACAATATCACCTTGTGGGTTGGAAAAAGAGAGATAGAAATTGTGTATTAATAGCCTGCTATGTAGAAATAGACATTGTAATTCGTTAGAATAGTAAAGTTAGACCATTGAAGAAATGACAATATTGTTTTGATACCACATTTGAGTAATACTGATTGTTAACTATCAAGCAAGTAGAAACTGTTCAATTATAAACCCATGCATGGGGAGGAGCCAAGCACTCTGGTGAGCTGATCCCTGCAAGGCTGTAAAAAGAGCCAGAAATACCAGCAGTCATCTGACACCATGTGCAAGCCCAAACAATATTCTCATGCCTCTGCCCATCTTTCTGATTGGCACCGTCAGCAATTCCACACACCCCCTAGGAAGTGCTATGTCCCAGCATTCTGGGAGATATTCTCAGTTGAAAACCCTTCTGGGCACATCCCATCCCCACCAATCTTGCGTAGCATCCTCCACAAATACATCCCCACACCCCCATGCTCACCCCCCAGGGCACCACAGAACCCAAAATAACAAGACACATCAGCACTTTCATCTACAGCTTAGACACTGTAGCAGCTGTTGCACCACTCAAAGGCAGAAGCAGAGATATAGTTCTGGAAAGTACTGTATCTGAACTGTACTGAGTTGCTATAACTGGCACCCACCTTTCCCCTCAAGTGATACGAGCACAGACGGAGCCAGACTGGATTTAGAGTTCCAGGCTAGGTGAGGTGGTGCTGTGCTGTCCTCTTACAGTCCATCAGAAATACAGTACACTGTATCTATCTATTTGTAGTGCTCATAGAATACGTATATCCATATACTCAGAATATCTGTACCTGCATAACTTGAATCAACATGGACATGTTTCTGAAGTCAAATAGACCAAAATGGTTATGTCAATGAATGCTACATTGTCACGCCTGAGGTTGCTGTCTAGTGACTCTGGCGCCCTCCTCTGGCGGTACGGGGCCAGTGCCCTCCTAATCTACCAGTATTCGTTTCACCTGTGTGTTCTGTCCCCTGTTTGTTATTTGTAGCCTGTGTGTTTCCCCATGTCCTTGTCAGAGATTCTCCCTGTCTGTCCGGCTATTCTAGTTGTTTACCCCGTTGTCCTAGTTCGAGTTTAGTGTTTCTTTAGTTCTAGTTATTCCACTTGTTAAGTGTGTACTTTTGTTAATGGAGCTGGTTTTCTCCACCTTTGTTTTACCCTTTTTCCCCAGTGTTTGTTTGTATGCCGTTCCCCAGTTTTATGATTAAAACATCCCTTAATTTGTAGTTTATGCTGTCGTCTAAGTATCTCTCCGCACTTGGGTCCACCGCACTAACACTACATCAGATGCAATACCTTAACTAAAGGTTTCATAGTTTCACACAAGTCGTCCTTTAAAAGAACAAGACAAGAACAGACTGTCCTAGGCTGAGCAATGAAGCATGAAAAAAAGCTTCAAGATCACAAAGGTTAGAAAAGACAAACTGATTCTATACTGTATGAGTTCCACTGACAATATGGACGGGGATACACCAAATCTGCTCCCCTTCTTGAGATCCCTTCCTCCGATGGGCCAAATGGCTATTGTGAATTCTCACTTAGATGTTGAGTGGCTCTTGGAATATTTGGATACTAAGGGTAATTGTAAACTGATATGATGATGTCTGATTGGTCGATTCTTGCAACAACTCTTCATTTGAATACTGTTGGTTGAAAGACAGGTATAAAACAGAATGTTGAGGAGCATATATTTCTCTTTGTTTTCTGGTCTGTGGCCCTAGCTATTGTCTGTGAGTATATTATACAGGCCGTGTGGTCTGCTCTCTCTCTCATTTGCCATGAGGGTAAATTGTAACATTACTGAGTCAGATTATTAATATTAATATATGCTTTGTTATTAACAACACAGCCACATTTCCTTGCGAATCCTTCATATTGTAACTGCCAACCTATAAGGCTCAAATGTTGTTGTGAGTGCTCTCACTGTTTCCTTAGCAACTGCTACATTTACATGCCTACTCTCTCTCTTTCTAACTATTTATCTTCTTTACTCTCCTTCTCTATGCTAGTCTCAATCACTCTCACTCTGGGTTGATGTAATGCCCATATCTTTACTTGCTCTCATGTTGGTGTGACAAAAATAGACACTTCAGCCACCCATCTGAGGACCAATAGCCTGGGAGAGAGAGAGAGAGACCATGCATGCAGCACTCACATGCTAAGCTGGATACAAAGCCTAGTGTGGCGAGTGTTACGAGGACAGAGTGGGGACTGGGCAGGTGGGGAGTGGACAGTAGGTGGTCCGACAGCATTCTTCTATTAACAGACGGGTAAAGCCTGGAGAGGAATGTGTGCCAAGTGCCAAATGTATCAGAGGCTTGCAGGGGCATGGAAATGTCAGGTGTCAGCGTCGAGCCATGTGGTCATAGCTGTTTATAAAGGCGGCCATATGTTGGATGTACACATAAGGGTTGGCAGGGAGAAAGCGAGGTGTCCTGCCAGGGAGATGAGAGGAGAGATGAGGGGATGAGTCACCTCTTTATCAGTCCTGGCTACAGAAAGCCTGAAAGCTCATGTTCAGACAGGTTGAGCAGGGAAAAGTCAACATGAGGGCGGTGTGCTGGTAACAACCACACAGATAAGAGCTAACTTTATCATAGAGCAAAGAAACATTCACTGCACACTGGGTGCTGACTGGTCATGTAAACAATGTCAGAAAATTGTGTAGCACATTTTGATGTGTTGCTATTGTTTTGTTCTTTTGTTTCTAAAAATGCGAACAATTTCAAATTTAAATAAAGCAGGTGTCTCAAATTTGCAAATGCTATTGATTGACTGAAACTAATTCATAGGGGTTTCACTCTCCAGTTAGCTATTGTCTGGTGAGCCACCAACCCTGTCAAAACACACCGGTCAGCATTTTTTTACATGCCCTTTTCAAAGGCCCTCAGGGTCTGTGTGAACTGTGCCCTCGACCAGACAAAGCCTCCTAAACCAGGGGTTTCAAATCTATATTGTCCCCTACTCTCCCCTCCATTGTTGATTTTTCCATGATGTGCAAGACCAGGGCATTTGTACTAGTCTGATAGGTGGCCGGAAAAAAGAAAAAGCATCGACTGTTGACGTCTAGGCCATTCTTGTTATTCATGTCATGCCTAGTGGTTTAGTAGGGCAGGGGTCAGAATTTTCCAGAAGCAGCTCTGTGCTAGTGAAGCTGACAGTGCACCAGCCCAAAAGGGATTCTCTTTCTCTCTCCTCTATCGGTATGCTTGGCTCAGTGCCCAGGCTTACTCAAACTCACATTCACCCAGAAATATCCACCCTCCCTCTCCCTCTCTGAACATCCCACTGGCTCAGCAGACAAGCTTCAGCCTCGCTGAATGACACTGGATCGTTCTCTCCTCTACAC
The DNA here is from genome assembly GCF_951799395.1 of Argentina silus. Classification (NCBI taxonomy): domain Eukaryota; kingdom Metazoa; phylum Chordata; class Actinopteri; order Argentiniformes; family Argentinidae; genus Argentina; species Argentina silus. Next base: position 18,468,780 of record NC_139654.1, read on the forward strand.
AATCCACCAAGAGGAAAGGAAAGAGGTGGGTTACTGTTTTTACTCTGTACCAACTATCATTACAGAGCACCAGATGTGCATACAGTATATCAAGCAAAGGTTATCATTAACATTGTTTGCTTGATGAATGAACTTGGTTGGGTAGAGGTGTGTTTCTGTTGAACACTTGATCTTCCATCCTTACGACTGGATTATCCTTTCCTAGTGGATTTTTGGACAGGGTACAGAGAAACGTATTACCATAAGTACACACCACACCACACAGTCTCCATATCTAATAATAGAACACACCTTGTACAGGCAATGTCTGTACATAGTTCACCGGCCCCTCCTCCTCTCCTCAACTCATAATGTTCATCATTCTTGGAATTTTAGCTTCAACACAATGCAAATGTTTCAGTACAAATAATAACCAAGACAGACAAACATAAATAAAGATAGTGACAAAGAGGGAGAGGAAGTGTGTGTGTGTGTTCCACGAGCACCACATCCACATTCTGTCAACTACTGCTTAACACAAAAATGTACAGCACCACAAGCTTGTTTATCTCATGTATATAATGGCAAATAGATGAAGAGGGCTTTACACAACAGTTGAAAACAAAGTTAGGATTGTGGTGAGGACAGCTGATCCCGGACCAGCAATGTGACCAGGGAGAATTGTCCCAACTTGAACAGACAGTAATTGTCAGTGTCCTTAGGAAGGGCAAGAGAGCAACAGGAGGCAGAGGAAATCATGCTGCTGTGAACATCCCATAACATATCACCACTAATCTGCTGACACCGGACAGGCCAATCGAATCATCAGCCCACAGGCCAATCCCCTCGCCAGACTGTCCAAAGGCTGCAGCTCTGCTAACCAGTGTTAGCATTCTCACATATTTTGGAATGTCTATCACAGTATCACTGAATGTGTAGTGTATGTAGCTGTTCTGTCACCTTGAATTCTCAAAAATAGTACTTACAATATACACTCACCGGCCACTTTATTAGGTACACCTTGCTAGTACTGGGTTGGACCCCCTTTTGTAGCCCATCTGCTTCAAGGTTCGACGTGTTGTGCGTTCAGAGATGGTCTTCTGCATACCTTGGTTGTAACGAGTGGTTATTTGAGTTACTGTTGCTTTTCTATCATTTCGAACCAGTCTGGCCATTCTCCTCTGACCTCTGGCATCAACAAGGCATTTTCGCCCAGAGAACTGCCGCTCACTGGATATTTTCTCTTTTTCAGACCATTCTCTGTAAACCCTAGAGATGGTTGTTTGTGAAAATCCCAGTAGATCAGCAGTTTCTGAAATACTCAGACCACCAACAACCATGCCACGTTCAAAGTCACTGAAATCACCTTTCTTCCCCATTCTGATGCTCGGTTTGAACTTCAGCAGGTCGTCTTGACCATGCCTAAATGCATTGAGTTGCTGCCATGTGTTTGGCTGATTAGATATTTGCGTTACCGAGCAGTTGTAAAGTAGCCGGTGAGTGTATATCAAGGCATTTATGTAACATCCTTTCTGCTGTTGTTGGAGTTTTGTAATTCCAAGGGTGATAAATACTTCTAGACTAGACTTCCAGCACTGTGTTTGACCATGGCAGACGATGTCTGTGGAGCACAGTATGGAGGAGTGCGAGTAGGTTGAGTAATGTATGACCTGTCTTTCTCCAGCTGTCCCAGCATGGCTCGATTAGATTAGATTAGATTCAACTTTATTGTCATTGTGCAGAGTACAAGTACAGAGACAACTGTGGGGGGACATGCAGCGTTCGGCCTGTAGAGGGAGCTACAGGACCGTGGCCGGGGTTGTGTCGGCGAGACTTTTGTTGCACACCTGCTGCGAATTAAGTCTCGCCGGCGAATGTTTAAGATGGGTGTGCTTCTGCCATTTCAGGAGAGAAAGGGCGACTGGAAAGTCGCCGAGTGTGTTGAAAGACTGGAAAGTCGAACTAACGAACTTTATGAATAAACGGGACCTTTCCCTCACCACACCACTGCGTCTGCCTCTCTGTGTACAACGGACATTGCTACAACAACGAAATGCAGTTAGCGTCTAACCAGAAGTGCAAAAAAGCAGAAAAGTGCAGTGTGAACAGTATATACAGGTAGTGCAGTATATGAGCAGTATAGTAGTGCAGTATAGTATAAGTAGTGCAGTGTAAGCAGTATATGAATTAGCAGTAGCATTATAAGCAGAATAAATAGGATGCAGTATGAACAGTGTAAGCAGCATATGAGCTGTATAGGCAATGCAGTCTAGCAGTATATATGTATTAACAGTAACATTAGAGTAAATAGCAGAATAAATATGGAATGCCGTATGAACAGTATAAACAGGTATGTACAGATATGTGCAGTGTATTAACAGTAGTATTAAAAGAAAAATATAAGGATATGTGCATTATGAACAGTATAGACAGATTATGAACAGTATAGACAGATATGTACAGAAGAGCAGTGGTATGGAGTAAGAGCAGTGTGTACAAGTGAGGATACAGTATGTACAGTTTATAGGAATACTGTAAGAGTCGTGCAATTGTCCGGGGGGGGGGGGTGCAGGGGTTGGTAGGTTGTCACCTAGGTGCAGAGTTGGAGTTCAGTAGGGTGACAGCCGCAGGGAAGAAGCTACCTCTGAACCTGCTGGTTCGGGTGCGGAGAGACCTGTAGCGCCTCCCGGAGGGGAGTGGGGTGAACAGTCTATGATTGGGGTGAGAAATGTCCTTGACGATGCTGCGTGCCTTACACAAGCATCGTTTGCCCTGGACAGCCTCAATGGAGGGGAGTGAGGAACCGGTGATGCGTTGGGCAGTTTTCACCACCCTCTGCAGTGCTTTCCGGTCAGATGCAGAGCAGTTGCCATACCATACTGTGACACAGTTGGTGAGGATGCTCTCGATGGTGCAGCGGTAGAAGTTCACCAGGATCTGAGGAGACAGATGGACCTTCTTTAGTCTCCTCAGGAAGAAGAGACGCTGGTGAGCCTTCTTGATCAGGGTAGAGGTGTTGAGGGTCCAGGAGAGATCCTCAGAGATGTGGACACCCAGAAACCTGAAGCTGGTGACTCGCTCCACCTCAGTCCCGTTGATGAGGATGGGGGTGTGTGTGCCAGCTTTTGACTTCCTGAAGTCCACAATGAGCTCTTTGGTCTTCCTGGTGTTGAGAGCCAGGTTGTTGTCGTTGCACCACTGTTAGGTGCTGGACCTCCTCCCTGTAGGCCGACTCATCGTTGTTGCTGATGAGACCAATCACCGTTGTGTCGTCTGCAAACTTAACAATGGTGTTTGAGCCATGTACAGGTGTGCAGTCGTAGGTGAAGAGGGAGTAATGGAGGGGGCTCAGCACACAGCCTTGTGGAACGCCGGTGTTCAGGGTGAGGGTTGAGGAGGTGTGGTTGTGTAGCCTAACAGACTGCGGCCTGTTGGTTAGGAAGTCCAGAATCCAGTTGCAGAGGGAGGAGTTGATGCCCAGTTGACTGAGTTTGGAGATCAGTTTGGAGGGGATGATGGTGTTGAAAGCTGAACTGAAGTCAATGAACAGCATTCTCACATAAGTGTTGCTATTGTCGAGGTGGGACAGGGCGGAGTGAAGTGCCGTTAAGATGGCATCCTCTGTACTCCTGTTCTGCCGGTAGGCGAATTGGAAGGGGTCCAGTGTGGGTGGTAAACAGGTCTTGAGTTGAGCTAAGACCAGCCTCTCGAAGCACTTCATGATGATGGCCGTGAGTGCAACTGGGCGGAAGTCATTTAGGCTCGTTGCAGTGGAGTGTTTTGGCACCGGCACGATGGAGGTGGTTTTGAAGCACGCGGGGACAGCTGCTTGGGCTAGGGACAGGTTGAATATGTCAGTCCAAACCTCAGTCAGCTGCACAGCACAGGCTCGAACACATGGCTCGATGCTGACACCTGACATTTCAATGCCCCTGCAAGCCTCTGATACATTTGGCACTTGGCACACATTCCTCTCCGGGCTTTATCCGTCTGTTAATAGAAGAATGCTGTCGGACCACCTACTGTCCACTCCCCAGTCCCCACTCCGTCCTCGTAACACTCGCCACACTAGGCTTTGCATGCAGCTTAGCATGTGAGTGCTGCATGCATGGTCTCTCTCTCTCTCTGCATGCTCCAGTTTTGAAATTTGGCAGCACTCCAAGATCTAAAAGAAAAAGCATTGGAGGCACAGCCTCGTTTTGATGTCTGGAAATAGAGGGAAAGGGAGAGAGAGCCCTCATTTCCATTTCACAGACCTGATTCACAGCAGCACCACAGCAGCGAGGGAGGGGGGGGAGTGTGAGAGAGTGAAAACAAAAAAGACAAGGAGAAAGCTCACCAGTGTTTTTTCCTTTTTTTTATGACGTTCAAAACTGCTGATTTTGGCAAGCCTAAGGTTTTGGCTATGTTTCTGATAGTTGTTTTTTTTTCCAGATTTTTCAGCCTAATTACGACTTCCTTGACTTTCATTGACACCTCTTTGGTCCTCATGTTGACAGACACCAATAGCAAACTCATACATTTGTCCCATCACTTTTACCCTGAAACAGGGGGACTATGCATAAAAAGTGTTGTAATTTCTGAATGGTGAAACCAATATGTACACAAATACCATCAAATAAAAGCAGTAGTAATCTCTACTTTAACCTTACAGTAATTGTTAATTGTAACTTTTGCAGTGTAGAGCCCAAAAAAGCCAAAAGAAGGAAACATGCTTCACTGTCCCATTACGTACGCAGGGCACTGTATATTGTCTGTGAACTTATTCTGCTGCCTAGCATAGCATAACAGGCAATACCAGGGAGATATAAGCCACCTAAGAGCTCAGGGCCTGCCCAAAACTCAGAGGGGCAGCCATGCTCCACCTAATTGCTGGTTAGGGCTCCACCCTTACCCCAGTGCTGAGAAGAAAAGCTGGGGTTACTACTCTCACTGGAGCCCATGCCTAACTCCAAAGGGAAACTTTGATTGATGAAAAGAGAGGCAGATCCAAGCATGTCCTCAATTCAACATTTGCGTTGACCTTGTTTTCCCTGACAGGCATACAATTAAATGGTGGATCAGATATATCAGCAGAAAAATGTGGACCAGATTCTCATTTTAGCGCGTCCCTCTCTCCGCTCTCTTTCAGGGGATTACAGCAACATGCCTTTGATTTATAGTTCTAAACATAGATTGATTAGTGAGATAGCTTGCTATATCCAGCACTCCACTGCCTTTCACAAATCCCCCTCCCCTACCCTTCCAGTGAGGGTGGATAGTTACTTATCGCTGTTTTTAAAAAATGTGTTGCTGCGGATCCATTTTGCATTAACATGCAGAGATTAGGTATATAGCCCTATTCTGACAGAATCACGTAGAGGAGGTAGATTTCAAATTCACACTCAGACAAGGGCAATACAAACAGAGCAATGTGTCTACTTAGCTACTTTTTCTGTCAAAAATGCCTCATGACTTCTGATCCATGTAAAATACATGTATTAAATTAAGCCAATACGTTAATAATTAAACCAAACATGGAACATCTATGCTGATGAGCACACACATTGAAATGTCAAATCAACACAGCACCCTGCCACTATGAGTTCCAGCCCCTAGGCCCTGTCTCCCCTACTGTGCAGCCATTGACAGCAGAAAAGGATCCCTCTGCTGCTCACCACTGCTGCCTGCTGGCCTGCCCTTTGGTTAACCATTAAACATAGAAGGAAAAAGCTCTTTGGCTCACTTATCTGTCCACCTGCACCTGAGTGTGACCTATCACTCAACAATCTCAGTCAACTAAATCAATCAGCCAGTCACTTAGTAAATAAGCTTATTCATGTATATACATGATATTTAAAAGCTGTTAAATCAACTGTGTATCTGTTTTGTAGCTAGGGAAAGATATTCCTCAACAGGTGGCAACTTAAACTACACTGTAATTAAATAACATTGATGTTATAAAGATGAGGATGAATCCAAGTTGACCTTTAGCTGAGTGATATCAAATCCAGCTGGTCTTGGCTTTGTCTCAGACAACTTTCTTACCACATTTCAATTACAGAGTGCCAGGGTCACACAGATAAATGTTTAGTAAAAAGCACATCAATGTCAAACTCTTGCTGGCGCAAGACAAATATATCAGGATATTCCACTGGCACGGGGCCTGGAGGTAGGATTGCGACAGCATCTTTAGGGCTTTGGTGCGCTTCAGGGAGAGAGAATTACGCTAGGGCTTTGGTGCGCTTCAGGGAGAGAGAATTACGTTCGCCTCTACCGGGAATACTCCTCTCAAATGTCCGCTCACTGTTTTGTGTTTCACAGAATCATGGCTGATTGAATCTACACCGGACTCCGCTGTACAACTGCCCGGCTTCCAGCTGTCACGTGCGAATCGCGACCCGATACTTTCACGCAAAACAAAAGGTGGAGGGATTTGTTTCTATATAAATCAAGGCTGGTGCAACAATGTGAAAGTGATTTTACAAACTTGAATCATTTTTCATCACCAGACCGTTTTACTCTCAACGTGAATTCACTTCTTTTATATTGGCTGGTGTTTACATCCCACCACAAGCTGACGTGCAAGAGGCTCAACGTCAACTCGCCAACCAAATATAAGGAGTGAACACGTATTCCCCAGTTATTGTCCTTGGGGACTTTAACAAGGGCAACTTAACTCACGAACCTAAATATAAACAGTTAATCAAATGCCCGACCAGGGAGGAGAAGATTTTGGATCACTGTTACAGCACCATCAGCAGAGCTTATCACGCAGTTCCCCGCGCGGCTCTGGGACTATCTGACCACGCTCTTATTCATCTGATCATACAGGCAGAAACTAAAACTTTCTAAACCTGCTGTGCAGACATCTAAGAATTGGAGCAACAGAGAAAGCAGTGGAGGAGCTGCGTGACTGCGTAGATACCACAGACTGGGACATTTTTAAGACTGCTTCCAACAGCCTGGACGAATACACAGAGTCTGTGACATCATACATCAGCTTCTGTGAGGACAGGTGTATTCCAACATGCACCAGGGTGAGTTACAACAATGACAAGCTCTGGTTCACAGCAAGACTCAAACAGCTTCATTTGGAGAAGAAGAGGGCTTTCAGGAGTGGAGACAAGGAAAGGTTTAGACTGGCTAAGTACACGTTTGGCAAGGAGATTAAGGAGGCCAATTTGCAGCCAACGACTCCTCGTCAGTCTGGAAAGGCCTTTGAGTGATCACAGACTGCAAAACCAAATCCCACCACTCTATGGATGACCTCAGACTTGCAAACGACCTGAATGAGTTCTACTGCAGATTCGACAGACAATGGAACAGTCCTGACTCTGACCCACACAACCAACCCCCCTCCACAGCTATCACACCTCTTCTACCCAGCCTGGACAGAGACACTACCCCCCCCTACACAATGGACCCAGACAGCCCCCTCCCCCCCATTGCACCTCTCTCCATCCAGGAGAGAGACGTCAACAAACTGTTAAAGAAACAGAACCCCCGCAACGCTGAAGCACTGTGCAGACCAACTGTCTCCAGTGTTTACGGACATCTTTAACACTTCACTGGTTGAATGCATGGTACCTGCCTGCTTCAAAACATCCACCATCATCCCAGTTCCCAAAAAGCAGAGGATCACAGGCCTTAATGACTACAGACCAGTCGCCCTGACCTCTGTGGTAATGAAGACCTTTGAGCTCCTCGTGCTCACCCACCTCAAGGCCATCACCAACCCCCTCCTCGACCCACTGCAGTTTGCCTACAGAGCCAACAGGTCTGTAGATGACACAGTCAACATGGGACTTCACTTCATCCTCCAGCACCTAGACTCCCCCGGCACCTACGCCAGGATCCTGTTTGTGGACTTCAGCTCTGCATTTAACACCATCGCCCCAGCTCTCCTCCAGGACAAGCTATCCCAGCTGAGCCCACCTGCAGGTTGATCACTGACTTCCTGACAGACAGGAAGCAGCAGGTGCGGCTGGGCAAGCTTGTCTCAGAGCCCCGGACCATCAGCACCGGAGCCCCACAAGGCTGTGTGCTCTCTCCTCTACTCTTCTCCCTCTACACCAACAGCTGCACCTCTAGCCACCCTTCTGTCAAACTCTTGAAGTTCGCGGATGACACAACCCTCATTGGATTAATCTCCAATGGTGATGAGGCTGCCTACAGAGAGGAAGATGACAGCCTGGCTTCCTGGTGGAGCCAGAACAACTTGGAGCTGAATGCCCTAAAAACTGTAGCGATGGTAGTAGACTTCATGAGAAGCCCAGCCCCAACCACACCCCTCATCATGTGTGACTCCCCAGTTAACACTGTGGAGTCATTCAGATTCCTGGGGACAATAATTTCAAAGGACCTCAGGTGGGCGGAGAACATCACCTCCACCATCAAGAAGGCCCAGCAGAGGATGTTCTTCCTCTACGTTTACCTCAATACAGTATATTTCTGTGTGTGTGTGTGTGTGTGGGTGGGTGTGCATGTGTGCGTTTTTGGACTATTACAAGAGCTGTGAAGTTGACCTAATTGTACCTGCTACCTATAATAACATTATTAGTTATAACATTGGAACGCATTTCACCAGTCTATGCTCTGAAGGAAAAGTTTGTTTATCGTCACCTGCTGACTGGTTGACAACAAGCCAGCACACATTCAACCATAGAGGGTTTTCTGTGAGGCCACAATTCGACACATTCTGTCATTGAGGCCACATATCTGGAAAGGAGGCAACATGAGACAATCAGAATGAAAGTAATTAATAATGAATCTCACTTTGCATGGAATCATCTGAGATGTTTGTCCAGACTGTGGTGCTGCGTTGAGAAGATCTGTCTCTTTCATCCTGACAATGACATTTAGCACATGGGATCCAGAAGTTGAAGGATGCGAGGAATTGGGGGATGCATATTCATTTTAACTTAACTTGCCAACTCGTCATTATCTGATATCAGATAAACAGATGTTACAATAATAGGCCTACGTATGCTTTCGCTCTGAGTACACATGTTTCTCCTGTTGCAAAGATTTAGGGCCCACACAACGATGGGTTATTTGCGAGTTTAACTTGTTCTGATGGTCTAATGTGGAACTATGTATTTGCCTCAATGTACCATTTTCCATGGGTGCAGACCTAGTAAACACTGAACATTATCAGGTGAGTCAGGAAGTCCACAGTGGCAACATGTGACTGCACTATGTAGGCATCATTGGATTGATCCACTGCATCAGCATCACAGACTCATGTGATGAAAGTAATATTTAAAGAGGTAACTAACATTATCACATTGTATACCAAATACTTGTCTGTTAATACTCACACTACAGTGATGATATGCTTTTAAGAAATAAATCAGGGCCTCAAATCAAATTCAGAGTCCTGTTATGATTGTAGGTTTGTGTTTGACCATACAGTCATATAATGAGCATTCCAACATGCAGTAGTAGGCCCATAACCTAATTGTTGTGTCTATTGGATAATTTTCCCAACCCTATGAAAAACTGTTATCTCTTTCATTTCTAATCCCATGTTAGTTAATTAGAACTCCCTGGCATGGATTTCGCAAAACGTGATAGCTTATTGAACCATGGTCATACTCATGTTACTACTCCCCCATTACTGACTCGGCATCTTCCACCTTACTGGAGGCTGCCTGAAACTACAATCAGGGCTGTCTGTCCATCAAAACTGGGACGTGTGATGTAATGTGTAGCTATGTATCTATCACATGTTCAATTTAAGAAGGCCATATATATACTAATAATTAATTAATGTTTAAAACCAAGAAATAAAACCACCTCAGGGTAGTCATTAATTTCAATGAGTAACTCGACTATTGTCTTTCAAAACATTGTTTTGCAATTCTAGTTTTGAAGTGTGCACAGGCAACCCAGCGCGTCACAAGTCATCAGGGTTTATGCAATTCGCCGTAGGCTATAAATAACCCTCAACTTAAATTGTCTTCACAAACATGTTTCGCTGGCCTATAGCTTTATCATTTAAAGAAAGCAAGTTCAGACAGTAAGTTCATACAAGATCATAAATTGTATTTGGCAATTTTTAAACAAGTGCATACAAGTACAGCTAAAAGCATTTCAGTTTTGCCAAGTGCTTGTAGGGTAGCATTAGTCACATTCTACGTTTAACAGGAACTGCCACCAGACCTAGAAGTACATCAATAAATTGTTAAATATCAACAAAGAGGAACATAGTACATACCTTTATCTTAAAAAATATAGAAACACAATGTATTCAAAAATCAAAAATTATACAGCCATGTTTACAAAGTATACACTTCCCTTGGGTCCAATATGTACAAGTCTGTTAGTTTGTTGGATGGTATGCATGTGATATTTATATACCCGTGTTCTTCGTTTTCCCACCCTAAAAAAATATGAAAACAATTTAAGGGTCCCTCTCCTTTTTTACTTTGACGTCTCCTGCAAGGATGGTTGCGATTTCTCCTTGCATGAAAGCCCATGGTACGTTTGAGCCCACCAGGGGACATTTCTCTCCACTAGGACAGTACACTTCACCCGTGGCGCCTTGCTGTTTGATGCTTTCCCTCGAGCATGGGAAGCAGAACTTGTGAGATGGCACCGACGGGCATTGAACGAAGTGCGTGTCCTCCAAACGCTCATGACACAGGGTGCAGCAAAGGGGCATGCTGCCAGGTACTGAGGAGTCCGGAATGCTTTGAGGGTGCACTTGGTCCATGCCTGGCACGTGAGGTGTTCCCGCGCCAGATGCGTCACTCTGAGCCAGCCTCCTTTGATTCATGGAAGATGGCGAGAGGGGGCTGCTGCTGTTCCTGCGAGCGGTGGAGTGGACCTGGTTGGTGTCCTTGGGCGAGCTGTTTCCCCCGGCATTGTCTGCTGCAAGAATGAGTGCCGCCATTGGGGACTGGCCATTCTGCGCAGCTTCAGGCGGGGTGGTGCGGGAGTGAGGGGATATCGTGGAGGGAGGAGAGGGGAAGCTTGGCGGGGGTACTGGGGACATTTTAAGTCCATCGGTAGGAGGTGGTAACCACTGCTGACCTTCTCCATTCATTTTCGCGGCTGTGCCCTCTCCTTCTGGCGACGCTTTTCTCTTCGTGCTCCGGGGCTGTTTTCCTCTGTCTGGAGTAAGGAAAGTGTTAAAAAAAAAAGTGTTGAGGCGCAACATGGACGGAGAATGATTAATAATACACTATAAACGAGCATCCGTTCCCCTTGTTCACTTCTGCACGATGCAAATAGTAAAAACAACACTTCCATGTAGTACCCTAATTTAGCACTGAAATAAGATTCGCGACCATATTCCTATGCACTTTTAATTTAGAGCAGGTTATCAGAACGTGTTTCGCGAAAAATGTGTAACATTTCATTTCAATGTTGCTAAAGGTTAAATTTCAAAATAGCCTAATCCACAACTATGATCTTAAAAATTCCACTCAACCTGATTTGGAAGCGGTGGCACTCGTTTCGTAGCCCATCACCCTTTGTTGCATGGCCGCATGGTCCTTCTTGAATCTGCTGTCGAAAGTGTGAAGAGTCATAAGGTCCCTCACTGTTTTGCCCTTGCTCAGCCACTCGTCCGCCCTGTTTTTGTGGCTTTCGGACATTTCTGGCGTTAGGCTGTCCGGCCTGTGCCTATCCTTCACCTCCCTCTCGTGCTCGGTGCTGGAGACCGAAGCAGGTCGCTTGCCGCCGTGGTCGCCGGGACTACCAACTGTCAATGCGGGTGAGAGCCCCGTTTGTCCAGGTCTACCATTGACTGTGTGTACATTGGACATGTTCCCGTTCACCAAAGGCACTACATTCGGGGGAACCGTGCTATTCCTGCGGGGGTTGGGACTCTGGCGGTTAAGTTCTGGTGGGTCATCTGGTTTAGGAAATCCATTTGGAACAGGAATGCCGTTTGCTTGCCTCCCAGACTGATATTCTGGACCGAGCCTAGGTGGACGGTCTGTCGAGAGGGGGTAGCGGTCCAAGAGCTGCGGTGGCCGTGATCCGGGGTCTCCAGCCGAATGGCTAATAGGCTGAATCTCCTTTCCCGAGAGCTGAGGCTTTCCTGGCCCCGGAGATCTCCCCTCCTGAAAGCCATGAGCCCTCTTAAGATGCCGGGCTGTCTCAATCACAAACTCGATCCGATCTGCTCCTTCATAGTTGACACATCCCCTGCAGACGGGTTCGGTAAAATCCCAGATCATTGCCCACGGCATGCGTGGCAAGTCACATAAATAACATGACTGCCTTCTCGAAGCAGTAACCGCCGCAGACGACATAGCTTTCTCAAAACTGACGAAAAATATTCACCCAGGTAGGTGTGAATCTGTCTCAGCTCTTAGAAACTAAGCACGGCAAGTTCCGTTTCTCAAAAAGTGTCTTCTCCTCACTACAGCAACAACAATTTAGTTACAAACAGAATTGACAGTATGTACTTTACTACGCCGCGCCTCTCTCTCTCACTCTCGACAACTCCGCTAGCTCAATGTAGAGCAGTGACGTCATCGCCGAACACGACACTTGTGGTTCCAGCTCCTATTTACTTGATTCTTCGACATCCCCTTTTAGCGCATGCTCTGTCACACAGTCTCTGCCCCGCTTTTATTTAATCACTTGAACTACGACCAAGACTACAACCAGTCACCACCAGCGATCGTGCTGCAAGATAAAATGCGAAGCTGTCCACCATCAAAATAATCTTTTCGAACATTCGACTCAAATTATGAAGACTTCGAAGCGGATTTTGCATAAACTAATTTACGAAAAGAAGCACTCAATTTGAACAAAACAGTATTTAATTGTTTAACACAATATAGGCATTCCCTTCAGTCCCATTAATTTGAGTATCATGGGAATGATTAATATTGGACGTTTATGATTGGAAGATTAATTTCGTAATAAATATGCACAATTGAGGTGGGTCCGACTACTCACGAATGTTGATGAAAAAAGTAAAAGGCTACATAGTAACATAGGTTGCCACACATTCCATTTGCTGCGCCACTCTATCAAAAGACGCACCGACTAGGTTTCAAGATTCTTTATTTGTCACGTGCATACAAGTATGCAGTGAAATGCAAAAGTGACAGTGCCACAGAGGGGTGCAACAATAAATTTAAAATAAATAGAATATAAACAGCAATGTACACAATGGAATGACTATATACAATGGCATTGACAGGTTGTCAGTACAGTTAATTACAGTGAAAGATGAGTCCGCAATGGGTAATTATGTGTGTGCGTATGTGTTATGATGTCAGTGAGTGTGTGAGTGACTTGAGGGGGGCACTGGTGAGGTCGTCGTTGATGATCCTGATGGCATGGGGGAAGAAACTCAGTCTTAGCCGCTCTGTTCTTGCTGCATGACAGCGAAGGCGTTTGCCTGACCGCAGCAGCTGGAACAGTCCATTTTTCGGGTGGTGAGGGTCCTTCATTATCCTGCAGGCTCTGGTCCTACACCTCCTGGTGTACAGGACATGGAGAGGGGGGGTTGGAGCTCCCATGGTCCTTTCTGCAAGGCGTACCACCCTCTGCAGAGCTCGCCTGTCCTGGGCCGTGCTGTTACCGAACCAGACGGTGATGTTACCAGCCAGGATGCTCTCCACAGCTCCAGAGTAGAAGGACTGAAGGATCCTCCAGGAGACTTTACATTTCCTCAGCTGCCTGAGATGGAACAGGCGTTGCCTTGCCTTTCCCACCAGTGTGCTGATGTGGGTAGTCCAGGTCAGGTCTTCTGTGATGTGGACTCCCAGGTATTTAAAACTGCTCACCCTGTCCACAGCAGTCCCACCGATGTCCAGAGGCATGTAGGTCCTTGGTTGTTGTGCTCTCCTGAAGTCCACAATCAGCTCTTTTGTCTTGGAGACATTCAGGAAGAGGCTATTCTCCTGACACCAGAGTGACGGGTCCGCCACCTCGTCCAGGTAGGCTTTCTCATTGTTGTCTGAGATCAGCCCCACCACGACTGTGTCGTCCGCAAACTTAATGATGGAGTTGTCGCTGGACCTAGCCACACAGTCGTGGGAGTAGAGGAGGGGACTAAGGACGCAGCCCTGGGGGGACCCTGTGTTCAGGATGAGTATGCTGGAGGTGTGTCTACCCACCCTGACCACCTGTGGCCTGGCCGGCAGGAAGTCCAGGATCCAGGCACACAGGGGAGTGTTCAGTCCCAATCCAATCAACTTTTCAGCCAGTCTGGTGGGGACTATAGTATTGAACGCTGAGCTGTAATCTATAAACAGCATTCTCACAGCCCCATAGCCCCCCCCCCCCCACATAGCCCCCCTTCTGACTGTCAAGGTGAGAGAGAGTGGTGTGGAGGACCTGGGAGACTGCATCATCCGTGGATCTATTTGGTCTGTATGCGAACTGCAGCGGGTCTAAGGTCGGAGGGAGGGAGGAGCAGATGTAGTCCTTAATCAGCCTCTCAAAGCACTTCATGACCACTGAGGTTAGTAGGTATAGTAGGTCGACTATAATATAGTAATTCCATTCTACTAATTATTCGTTACATCATCCACAGCGTTGACGGAGTTGTGTAGCCAGCTAGCGATGTTCTCTATTGAGAATCTGTATCTTTGTAGGAGGCTTTGGTGTAGCCTAATGATCAACAGCATCCAATGAGACAGTCAATTGACCGCTGATCTGCAATATTTTATGCTTGGGACACCAAGCATCTATCATCTTACATTTACATTTTAGACATTTAGCAGATGCCTTTATCCAAAGCGATTTACAACAAGTACATTTGTCTAAAGTAAGTGTAATCTATACATCAGTCATCATAAGAAAAACAAATCTATGCTAGGACCAGGGGCCATTTGCAGTCACAATGCTAGAAGAATGCTATAAAAATAATAATAATTATTATTTACAGTAGAGAAACTGTACAGGGGGGTAGTGGGGATGAAGAGGTCTTTAGGAGGGACAGTCAAGATGTAGCCTGAAGACATGGGTCTTCAGTCTCCGGCGGAAGGTTGTGACTCTGCAGTTCTGACAGCAGTGGGAAGCAATCTGCAATCTGCACACAGTTCCAGGAAGGTCTTGGACGACGTGGGGATTTCCATAGGCCTACACTGACAGGGTAATCGGATACGAGAAGCATAGCCTATTGGCCGACTCTTGTCTGATTCAAGCAAGGCACAATAAAGACAAAAATGTTAGCATAACCAAAAATGGCTAAAACAAATCAAACTACATTCAGAGACAGGTAGCTCAATATCATAACTGGTCAGTTGAGACAGGAATTACCTAGATCTGCACATAGGCTAATTAACGAACACCAGCAACAATAAACAAAGGCAATCCATAAAAATCTAACATGTACAATAATAATTACATTATACGGCCACATAATGCTGCAGGCTATTATCTATTCAATTAATGTGACCTGAATAATGTGTCTTATTTTGTGTCGAGGCCTAATGTAAAGAAAATAGAAATTACATTTTTACATTCACATTTATGGCATTTAGCAGACGCTTTTATCCAAAGCGACTTACAACAAATACATTTGTTTACGTAAATAAGTGAATCATCTATCCATCAGTCATCATAAGATAAAGTAATCAATGCTCGGACCAGGGGCCATAGGCAGTCACAATGCTAGAAGAACGATTTAAAAAAAATATATATATATATATATATTAACAGGAGAGAAACTTGTAGTGGGGGTGAAGAGGTCTTTAGGAGGGACCGTTAAGATGTAGCCTGAAGAGATGGGTCTTCAATCTACGGCGGAAGATTGGTAGGGACTCTGCAGTCATGACAGCAGTGGGAAGCTCATTCCACCAGTGGGGCGCCAGGACAGTGAAAAGCCGTGACCGAGTAGTGGGCTGCTGCATCCACGTAGAGGCAGTGGTGCCAGACGGCCAGCCGAGGTGGAAGAGCGGAGTGATCGGGCAGGGGTTTGGGGGCTGACCATTGCTTGCAAGTAGGGAGGGGCTGTTCCCTTTGTCGCCCAGTAGGCGAGCACCAGGGTCTTGAATCTGATGCGAGCTGGTACCGGGAGCCAGTGAAGGGTGCAGAGGAGGGGAGTGACATGGGAGAATTTGGGGAGATTGAACCTGGTAAGAGCGATCAGCCAGGTAGGATGCAAACCAAGAGAGTGCAGAGCCAGAGATGCCCAATTCTGAGAGAGTGGAGAGAAGGATCGGGTGGTTTACTGTGTTGAATGCAGCGGACAGGTCCAGAAGAATGAGAACAGAGGAGAGGGAGGAAGCTCGAGCAGAGCTTGAGGAGTGAGGAAAATGTGGAGAACAGAGGTCAGAGGCAGAGGATTGAATTTTGGAATGGTAGGAAGAAGCTTTAGCAGCTGATGCAGATGAGGTGTAGTTGAGAAGGAGAGAGAGATAAGGTTCTAGGTCATCAGGGAGGCCAGTTTTTCTCCATTTCCTCTCAGCTGCCCAGAGCCCTATTCTACAAGCTTGCAGGGTTTCAGACAGCCAGGGAGTGCATGGAGAGGATCGTGCCGAGGTGCTTGAGGTCTGTGGACAGAGAGAGTTGAAGGATGAGGAAAGAGTGGACAGGAGGGTGGAGGAGGCTGCATCAGTGTATAGAAGGAAGAAGGATTCAACAGAGGGTCGGGCGGATAAGACAGAGGAAGAGAGAGCGGTGAGTGAGAGGTTGCGACGAGAGGATACAGTGTGGGTAGAGACTGACTGGGAGGGGGAGGATTTGAGAGGAAGGGAGAAGGATACAAAATGATGATCAGAAACCGGAAGAGCTGTTTGGAGGTATGGGAGGATCTGGTGAAGACAAGGTCGAGCTGATTGCCCGCCTTATAAGTGGGAGGAGAGTGGGACAGAGTAAGGCCGAAGGAGGAGAGAAGGTCAGGTACTCCAGACGAGTGAAGCTTCTCCAAATCATGACTGATTGAAATGAATGCATCCAAGTAAGACACAATTGCCCTGTGTGAAATACTAGGCAATTGGCCCTACTGTGACTGAATAGGCAATATGTTTTTTTTTATACAGTTGTGGTCAGAAGTTTACATACACTTAAAAAAGAAAGAACATGTAAGTCATGGCAGTCTTGAGTTTCCAATCATTTGTACAACTCTTATTTTTCTGTGATGGATTGATTGGAGCACATACTTCTTTGTCACAAAAAACATTCATGAAGTTTGGTTCTTTTATGAATTTATTATGTGTCTTCTGAAAATGTGACAAAATCTGCTGGGTAAAAAAATATACATACAGCACCTTGAATTATCAATTTTGGTGATGTAGAAAGTTGTGTCAATCAAATTTGCTTTGTGGCATGGCCTCTTAACTTCTTATGAGTGATTATGATTGACTACAGCTGGTGACTTATTTCAGCTCATTTAAATAGGGCTCGTTTGATACACTCATTACACTCAGCCAAAAACGCGACAATGGGAAAGTCTAAGGAGCTCAGCACGGATCTGAAAAAGCGCATCATTGACTTGAACAAGTCAGGAAAGTCACTTGGAGCCATTTCAAAGCAGCTACAGGTGTTACGACTCAGTTGTGTCTAGGGTAAAGGGAAGTACGTAACAGATTTGACCAACTAAAGGCAGGAATCTTGAGCGCGTTGGTGTGAAATAAAGGAGACCAGACAAGGATGGAGTGAACTGAAATAGTGGTATATTGTAAATAGTAGGGGGGGGGGGGGTGTACAGGCAGTGTACACACAACACAACAGACACACACAACACTAGCAGCCCACAGGCCAAGGGGATACGGAGGTTGCCAAAGAAAAGAAAGTAACAAAAATCTAGGAGGGTTAGGAGAGGCTACTAACTGACCCTAACTAAACATACACAACTCAAAATACTGCCTCCCTGACTAACTAAACTACTCTGACCAAGGACATCAAAATGTACATGGTTGGCAACCACCCCTTTCCTAGTGTATCTATACAATAGTTCCACCTACGTGTGAGAGTATAGAGGCCTCTGTCTTACCTGCCCCAGGGCCTGGACCATACAAACAACTACCACACACACAATCAAGGTAGGGGGAAACAAGTGTCAGTGGAGATACACACATCAAAGTGTAGAACAAAGCATGAGCTCAGGAAGAGAGTGACTGGCATGAAACACACAGCTTAAATACTAAATGAAGGGAGTTGATTGGGGTTGGACTGGGATGGCAGGTGATTAGGAGGATTGGCAGCAGGTGCAGCAAATGGGAGTGGTGATGTCGCCCTATAAAGAAAGAGGGAAAACAGAACAGACAAACCTACGTGGAACGTAACAACAGGTCCCAAGATCAACTGTGCAAACAATTGTTTGTAAGTATAAAATGCATGGCACAGTTGTGTCACTGCCACGATCAGGAAGAACACGCAAGCTATCACCTGCTGCTGAGAGAAAATTGGTCAGGATGGTCAAGAGTCAACCAAGAACCACCAAAAAGCAGGTCTGCCATGAATTAGAAGCTGCTGGAACACAGGTGTCAGTGTCCACAGTCAAGCGTGTTTTACATCGCCATGGGCTGAGAGGCTGCAGTGCAAGAAGGAAGCCGTTGCTCCAGAAGCGGCACCTTAAGGCTCGACTGAAGTTTGCTGCTGATCACATGGACAAAGAAAAGGCCTTCTGGAGGAAAGTTCTGTGGTCAGATGAAACAAAAATGGAGCTATTTGGCCACAATGACCAGAAATATGTTTGGAAGAGAGAAGGTGAGGCCTTTCACCCCAAGAACACCATACCTACCATCAAGCATGGTGGTGGTAGTATTATGCTCTGGGCCTGTTTTGCTGCCAGTGGAACTGGTGCTTTACAGAAAGTAAATGGAATAATGAAGAAGGAGGATTACCTCCAAATTCTTCAGGAAAACCTAAAATTATCAGCCAGAAGGTTGGGTCTTGGACATAGTTGGGTGTTCCAACAGGACAATGACCCCAAACACACATCAAACATGATAAAGGAATGGCTAAATCAGGCTAGAATTAAGGTCTTAGAATGGCCTTTACAAAGTCCTGACTTAAACCCCATCGAGAACATGTGGAGTGTGCTGAAGAAACAAGTCTGTGTCAGAAAGCCAACGAATTTAGTTGAACTGCACCGTCTGCACCGATTCTGTCAAGAGGAGTGGTCAAAGATTCAACCAGAAGCTTGCCAGAAGCTTGTGGATGGCTACCAACAGCGTCGAACTGAGGTGAAAATGGCCATTTAAAGGGACATTTAACCAAATATTAGCATTGCTGTATGTATATTTTTGACCCAGCAGATTTTGTCACATTTTCAGAAGACCCATAATAAATTCATAAAAGAACCAAACTTCATGAATGTTTTTTGTGACAAAGAAGTATGTGCTCCAATCAATCCATCACAGAAAAATAAGAGTTGTACAAATGATTGGAAACTCAAGACTGCCATGACATACATGTTCTTTCTTTTTTAAGTGTATGTAAACTTCTGACCACAACTGTATATATACAGTTGAAGTCGGAAGTTTACATACACCTTAGCCAAATACATTTCAACTCAGTTTCTCACAATTCCTGACATTTAATCCTAGTAACCATTCCCTGTCTTAGGTCAGTTAGGATCCCTACTATATTTTAAGAATGTGAAATGTCAGAATAATAGTAGAGAGAATTATTTATTTCAGCTTTTATTTCTTTCATCACATTCCCAGTGGGTCAGAAGTTTACATACACTTAGTTAGTATTTGGTAGCATTGCCTTTAAATTGTTTAACTTGGGTCAAACATTTTGGGTAACCTCCCACAAGCTTCCCACAATAAGTTGACAGAACTTGGGTAATTGAGTCAGATTTGTAGGCCTCCTTGCTCGCACACGCTTTTTCAGTTCTGCCCACAAATTTTCTGGAGGATTGAGGTCCGGGCTTTGTGATGGCCACTCCAATACCTTGACTTTGTTGTCCTTAAGCCATTTTGCCACAAATTTGGAAATAAGCTTGGGGTCATTGTCCATTTGGAAGACCCATTTGCGACCAAGCTTTAACTTTCTGGCTGATTTCTTGAAATATTGCTTCAATATATCCACATAATTTTCCTTCCTCATGATGTCATCTATTTTGTGAAGTGAACCAGTCCCTCCTGCAGCAAAGCACCCCCACAACATGATGCTGCCACCCCCGTGCTTCACGGTTGGGATGGTGTTCTTCGGCTTGCAATCCTCCCCCTTTTTCCTCCAAACATAAAGATGGTCATTATGGCCAAACAGTTAAATTTTTGTTTCATGACATTTCTCCAAAAAGTAAGATCTTTGTCCCCATCTGCAGTAGCAAACCGTAGTCTGGCTTTTTCATGGTGGTTTTTGGGCAGTGGCTTCTTCCTTGCTGAGTGGCCTTTCAGGTTATGTCGATATAGGACTCGTTTTACTGTGGATATAGATACTTTTGTACCTGTTTCCTCCAGCATCTTCACAAGGTCCTTTGTTGTTGTTCTGGGATTGATTTGCACTTTTTGCGCCAAAGTACATTCATCTCTTGGAGACAGAACGCGTCTCCTTCCTGAGCGGTATGACGGCTGCGTGATCCCATGGTGTTTATACTTGCGTACTATTGTTTGTACAGATGAACGTGGTACCTTCAGGCGTTTGGAAATTGCTCCCAAGGATGAACCAGACTTGTGGAGGTCCACAATTTTTTTTCTGAGGTCTTGGCTGATTTCTTTTGATTTTCCCATGATGTCAAGCAAAGAGGCACAAAGCAAAGAGAGTTTGAAGGTAGGCCTTAAAATGCATCCACAGGTACACCTCCAATTGACTCAAATGATGTCAATTAGCCTGTCAGAAGCTTCTAAAGCCATGACATAATTTTCTGGAATTTTTCAAGCTGTTTAAAGGCACAGTCAACTTAGTGTATGTAAACTTCTGACCCACTGGAATTGTGATATAGTGATCAAATAATTATTTCCCCCACTGTATATATGCCATTTAGCTGACACTTTTATCCAAAGCAACTTACACTGCAGTGAGTGCATACATTTTTCAGTATACAGTTAGGTCCATATACAGTGGGGGAAATAATTATTTGATCCCCTGCTGATTTTGTTAGTTTGCCCGATTACAAAGAAATGAGCGGTCTATAATTTTTATGGTACTTTTATTTTAACAAATAGAGACAGAATATCAACAAAGAAGTCCAGAAAAAACACATTATATAAAGTTATAAATTCATTTACATTTGATCGAAGGAAATAAGTATTTGATCCCCAAGCAAAACATGACTTAGTACTTGGTGGAGAAACCCTTGCTGGCAAGCACAGAAGTCTGACGTTTCTTATAGTTGGTCACCAGGTTTGCACACATCTCAGGAGGGATTTTGGTCCACTCCTCTTTACAGATCCTCTCCAAATCCTGAAGGTTTCAAGGCTTTTGCTTGGCAACTCGAAGCTTCAGCTCCCTCCACAAATTTTCGATAGGATTAAGGTCTGGAGACTAGCTAGGCCACTCCATGACCTTAGTGTGCTTCTTCTTGAGCCAGTCCTTTGTTGCCTTGGCTGTATGTTTTGGGTCATTGTCATGCTGGAAGACCCATCCACGACCCATCCTCAGTGCTCTGGCTGAGGGAAGGAGGTTCTCGTCCAAGATCTTATGGTACATGGCCCCGTCCATTGGCCCCTCAATGCAGTGAAGTCGTCCTGTACCCTTAGCAGAGAAACAACCCCAAAGCATAATGTTTCCACCTCCGTGTTTGACTTGGGTCAAAATTGAACTCTTTGGCATAAATTGGGGATGGTGTTCTTGGGATTGTAGCATTCAGCATTTCTCTCCCTCCAAACACGAAGAGTCGAATTTATGCCAAAGAGTTCAATTTTGGTCTCATCTGACCACATCACCTTCTCCCAAGCCTTCTCTGAATCATTTAGGTGTTCATTGGCAAACTTCAGATGGGCCTGTACATGTGCCTTCTTGAGCAGGGGGACCTTGCGGGCACTGCAGGATTTCAATCCGTTACGGTGTAGTGTGTTACCAATGGTTTTCTTGGTGACTGTGGTCCCAGCTGCCTTGAGATCATTACCAAGCTCCTCCCGTGTAGTTCTGGGCTGATCCCTCACCCTTCTCATGATCATCCTTACCCCACGAGGCAAGATCTTGCATGGAGCTCCAGGCCGAGGGCGATTGATGG
This sequence comes from Argentina silus, assembly GCF_951799395.1. Lineage (NCBI taxonomy): Eukaryota > Metazoa > Chordata > Actinopteri > Argentiniformes > Argentinidae > Argentina > Argentina silus. The sequence goes on from NC_139654.1 coordinate 18,490,792, forward strand.
TTATTTTGTATTTCTTCCATTTTCTAATAATTGCACCAACAGTTGTCTCCTTCTCACCAAGCTTCTTGCTGATGGTCTTGTAGCCCATTCCAGCCTTGTGCAGGTCTACAACTCTTACCCTGATGTCCTTTGAATGTTCTTTGGTCTTGCCCATGGTGGTGGAGAGGTTGGAATGGAAGAGATTGATTCTATTGACAGGTGTCTTTTATACCCATAACAAGCAGAGATTAGGAGTACTTTTTCTAAAGTGACAGGACTAATCTGTGTGCCTCATGGGCATATAACCGGTCTGTATGAGCCAGAATTCTTGCTGATTTGTAGGGGATCAAATACTTATTTCCTTCGATCAAATGCAAATTAATTTATAACTTTATATAATGTATTTTTTCTGGACTTCTTTGTTGATATTCTGTCTCTATTTGTTAAAATAAAAGTACCATAAAAATTATAGACCGCTCATTTCTTTGTAATCGGGCAAACTAACAAAATCAGCAGGGGATCAAATAATTATTTCCCCCACTGTATATTTGGACTCTGACACAATTTTTGTTATTTTAGCTGTTTACCAAAATATATTCAAGTTAATTTGAGGGTATTCACATCCAAATTGGAGGAAAGGTTTAGGAATTACAGCTCTTTAATATGTAGCCCCCTTTTTTTCAAGGGACCAAAAGTAATTGGACAATTGACTCAAAAGTAGTTTCATGGGCAGGTGTGGGCTATTCCTTTATCAATTAAGCAGGTAAAAGGTTTGAGTTGATTCCGAGTGTGGCATTTGCATTTGGAAGCTGTTGCTGTGAACGCACAACATGCAGTCAAAGGAGCTCTCAATGCAAGTGAAACAGGCCATCCTTACTGCAAAAAAAAACATTAGGAGTGGCCAAATCAACAGTTTGGTACATTCTGAGAGAAAAGGAACGCACTGGTGAGCTCGGCAACACAAAAAAGCCTGAATGTCCACGGAAGACAAAAGTGGTGGATGATCTCAGGATCCTTCACATGGTAAAGAAAACCCCTTCACAACAATCTAGCCAAGTGAAGAACACTCTCCAGGAGGTAGGCATATCATTATCCAAGTCTACCATAAAGAGAAGACTTCATGAGAGCAAATACAGAGAGTTCACCACAAGGTGCAAACCATTCATAAGCCTCAAGAATAGAAAGGCCAGATTAGACTTTGCCAAAAGTTCTGGAACAGCATTCTTTGGACAGATGAAACTAAGATCAACCTGTACCAGCATGATGGGAAGAAAAAAGTATGGAGAAGGCTTGGAACTGCTCATGTTCCGAAGCATACCACATCATCTATAAAACACGGTGGAGGCAGTGTGATGGCATGGGCATGCATGGCTTCCAATGGCACTGGGTCACTAGTGTTTATTGACGATGTGACAGAAGACAGAAGCAGCTGGGTGAATTCTGAAGTGTTTAGGGATATACTGTCTGCTCAGATTCAGCCAAATTCAGCAAAGTTGATTGGACGGCGCTTCACAGTACTGATGGACAATGACCCAAAACATACTGCCAAAGCAACCCAGGAGTTTTTTAAGGCAAAGAAGTGGAATATTCTGCAATGGCTGAGTCAATCACCTGATCTCAACCTGATCGAGCATGCATTTCACTTGCTGAAGACAAAACTAAGGCAGAAAGACCCGCAAACAAACAACAACTGAAGACAGCTGCAGTAAAGGCGTGGCAAAGCATCACAAAGGAGGAAACCCAGCATTTGGTGATGTCCATGGGTTCCAGACTTCAGGCAGTCATTGCCTGCAAAGGATTCTCGACAAAGTATTAAAAATGAACATTTTATTTATGATAATGTTAATTTGTCCAATTACATTTGAGCCCCTGAAAATAGGTGATTGTGTATACAAATGGTTGCAATTCCTAAACGTTTCATACAATATTTTTGTTCAACCCCTTGAATTAAAGCTGAAAGTCTGCACTTCAATTGCATCTCAATTGTTTCATTTCATATCCATTGTGGTGGCGTACAGACCCAAAATTATGAAAATTGTGTCACTGACCAAATATTTCCAGACCTAACTGTATATGGTCTCAGCAGGAATCAAACCCCCAACCTCAGCATTGTTAGCACCATGCTCTACCAACTGAGCCACATATTAGGCAGTAGTTACTCTACACTGTTTCTTTTCTAAGAAATAATTTGTTTTGTCATTCCACCCCTAGGACTGGATTCATTCCAACTGATTGCAGCTTTGCTTGAGGGTTTCTTGGGTGAGGCAATGTGTCTGAAACCTGCAGACACAACACAGGATATGTTTGTGCCAGCCCTTGTGACTATTGAAAGAGGAAGCAAGATGTTTAGTCATGTACCCGCCACCCACGGAACATCAAGCTTGTGTCCTTTGGACATGATCATGAGCTGAAGCGTGATGCAGCTCCGAAGTCTGGCTCATGAAACAATCTCTAATATATATGTTATGCTGCAATTCCATTGCTGATGCTGAATAACTACACATTACGTTATTTCTTGGCAAACTTGGACACAATTATATTAGTTTGCCACCTTGAAACATTGGTTTAACTTGCAGCAAACACTGTTGTTCCAATGTTATGCACCACATGTGAAATATCCTCCCTGACATGGAGGATGCCAAACATGCTGTTACGGTTCCCCCTCCTAACCAACCCTCTGGCACCACCTCAAGGCCGTGGCGGTCATCACTGGAGCGTCCTCCTCCCTGTCGACAGCGCACCTGGACCCGATCCCCAATCAACGCACCTGCAACCCATCCCCAATCAACGCCCTACTTAAACCCTGCCTGAGCTTCAGTCCAGTGCCAGAACGTACTGTGACCATACGGTAACTTTTGTGTATCTTCGCAACTACGCTTCAGCCCTCCAGTGATTCCGAGTGCTCCTTGTGTCTGTCTCCTCGTCGTTGTCTTACCCCTTCTCTCCTGTGTTTCTCCTGCAGTCCCGACCCCCTTGGATTCCGCCTCGACCCTCCCACGGACCTAGCCCCTTCGTCTCCTCTACCCCTGTCCCACGGACCTACCCCCTCCCAGTTCCCACGGCTCCTTCCCCTCCCCTGATACTGGACCTCCCCCTACCGACCCTGGACCGGCCCTCGACTACTCTCTGGATTACCCTTACTCTCCCCCTTCCCTTTTCCCTTATTATTATTATTATTATTATTATTATTAAATACGCCTTTGGGCTAACCGTTATTCTCCGCTCTCTGTGCCGTCATTGGTTCCACCCAAACGTCTCTGTGTAACACATGCCATTGTAACACTGTATCTACAATGCAACCAGTGATAATAAAGCATTGTCTGACCGTCTTAACACATTCAGGAACACTTTCTTTAGCCTGCACTAACCTACTGTAGGCCTAGATCCAATCCACACTCCTTATAGGCCTATACGTCTCCAACTTCCCCAGATCACCCTGTCATATATGAACTGTGTAAATTATTCTACATTACGTAGTAGTTCTCAGACTGCATTCATAATAGTGCTAAGGGTCTCCTATGACACAGCATACTGAAAAAAGCCTCTGTTTCATTTAGGTTATTTTGGCTGGACAATGGACAATGGACAACACCAGATAATTTGTTTGATAAGATTTATTAAAACACAGGTGAGAAAAGACTGAAAAAGTCTGAAAAACAAGATGAACAAACACTTGTTCTAAAGCTTGACGGGAAGCAGTTGCCTAATACTTTAATCCTTTGGATTCCGCTTGTGCAAGGGAGTTGCTAACACATAGTTATGCAAGATGGAGGCATTACCGTATGCTGAGATTAAATTACGACCCAAATTACCAGATTCTGCAGTGGAGATATCCTCAAATGAAACCTCTGCCATCGAGGATGCATATTTTTTTGTCAATGACCCATAGTTAAATAGAAAACAAAAAACATAAAAGTTCTGGGTTTTAAAAAGGTAGGTAATGTTTGAAAGGTATGTAGCCTACTGTAATGTGACATCAATCATAGTGTGATTAAGGCTTACGTAACTGTGTTGACGCATTTTTTGTCAGAATGAAACTGTGCCCTCAGATCAGCCAGGTATACACATGGTATTGATACGTACTAATGCTGTTTTTACTCACTGATAAAAGGAGGACGGTGGCAGGGAGCAAATAGACTGTGATCATGAGGAAGAGCTAGGTGAAGGCTAGGGGAATACCCAACATGTGACACCATCACTGGCTTGATGAGTTAACGTTATGTTTGAAATACCGCATTCTGAGCCTGTTAAATTTTTATCATTACACATTCCCTCTGAAGTTTTCTGCATATGTGGTGTGTAACACTAGATGTTTTCTGTTCTGTTTTTTTCCTTTTTATTATTATTTGGTAAGAATGAATTGATTTAAGTGATGCTCTCATATTGCAGAGGCAAAGGTTATGCTCTCCCATGTCTGTCTGCTTGTCTATCCACAGCAAGATGGGGGCGCACAGAGGAGAATAGGTCAGGTTAAAGTAGTGAGTGAATGAAAATACAGCGCACTGGCACAGACAATGAGCAATATATGACTTTCTCTTGATTATTTTTTTTTACAGGAAATAGTAACCATGGAGACGTTGTACTTACTAGGACCATGAGTGACCAGCCATATCCAGTTTACGGTGCTTTTTTTCTGCAGAGATTTTTTTTACAGCTTTGGAAAGAGCTCAGCAGTAACAGTTTAAAAGTTGTTTATTGAAACCTCTTTTGCAAACTGCTTTCTCATCCAAATCACTTTATCTGTTTCTTAGTGAACAACTAATTGTCAGTGCCTTAAACTGATCATCTGATTAACTCTGAAATTAACCACATACAGAAATGAATAATCTAATATGTTGCCTTCATATTCACAGCCTTAAACGTTCCAAAGAACCCTGGTGACATAATTATAAAATGGAGGAATTCAAATAAAATGGAGATTCTGGAGCGTAAAAAAAATTTGCTGGGCGGCTGGAATCTGGGGGCTGGAGGCTGCAGAGGCGATGTCATTGGGCCAGAGAAAGAGCGAAAAACAAGTCCCTCTCTTTATTCTGATCCTCTTTGCAGTCCCAGCAGGGGGGGAGGGCCTGGGAGTCAACCAAGGCAATGGATGCTGGGAAATGGCAATGGATGCCAAGCAGGCCCACTGCCAACATTAGAAGCTCACATCTTTGTTCTCAGAAACCTGGTGTGCTGCCAAAGGCCTCATTTCAGCTCTGTGGCATGATTACATTGGATGTAGGCCAACTACTGAGAGCTTGTTCCCTATCCCTCTCGCCCTCCCTCTCTCTCCCTTTATACTCAATCCCTAGGCTCCCTCTCTTTTTCCACTGCCTTCAAAGGCTTTCTGCCAAATATGCAGCAGTTGCCATGGCTGCAGAGAGTGGAACTTAAAAAAGTGAGTAATGAGTCAGGCTTGGACCCAGATGTGCCACATGTGCAGCTATTTAGAAAAAAAAGAATCTGCTCTGCTTGTCAGAGAAGGGGCAGAATAAAATATATATACAGCTCTGGAAAAAAATAAGAGACCACTGCAAAATTATCAGTTTCTCTGGTTTTACTATTTATAGGTACAGTGGGGGAAATAATTATTTGATCCCCTGCTGATTTTGTTAGTTTGCCCGATTATAAAGAAATGAGCGGTCTATAATTTTTATGGTACTTTTATTTTAACAAATAGAGACAGAATATCAACAAAGAAGTCCAGAAAAAACACATTATATAAAGTTATAAATTCATTTTCATTTGATCGAAGGAAATAAGTATTTGATCCCCAAGCAAAACATGACTTAGTACTTGGTGGAGAAACCCTTGCTGGCAAGCACAGAAGTCAGACGTTTCTTATAGTTGGTCACCAGGTTTGCACACATCTCAGGAGGGATTTTGGTCCACTCCTCTTTACAGATCCTCTCCAAATCCTGAAGGTTTCAAGGCTTTTGCTTGGCAACTCGAAGCTTCAGCTCCCTCCACAAATTTTCGATAGGATTAAGGTCTGGAGACTAGCTAGGCCACTCCATGACCTTAGTGTGCTTCTTCTTGAGCCAGTCCTTTGTTGCCTTGGCTGTATGTTTTGGGTCATTGTCATGCTGGAAGACCCATCCACGACCCATCCTCAGTGCTCTGGCTGAGGGAAGGAGGTTCTCGTCCAAGATCTTATGGTACATGGCCCCGTCCATTGGCCCCTCAATGCAGTGAAGTCGTCCTGTACCCTTAGCAGAGAAACAACCCCAAAGCATAATGTTTCCACCTCCGTGTTTGACGGTGGGGATGGTGTTCTTGGGATTGTAGCATTCAGCATTTCTCTCCCTCCAAACACGAAGAGTCGAATTTATGCCAAAGAGTTCAATTTTGGTCTCATCTGACCACATCACCTTCTCCCAAGCCTTCTCTGAATCATTTAGGTGTTCATTGGCAAACTTCAGATGGGCCTGTACATGTGCCTTCTTGAGCAGGGGGACCTTGCGGGCACTGCAGGATTTCAATCCGTTACGGTATAGTGTGTTACCAATGGTTTTCTTGGTGAGTGTGGTCCCAGCTGCCTTGAGATCATTACCAAGCTCCTCCCGTGTAGTTCTGGGCTGATCCCTCACCCTTCTCATGATCATCCTTACTCCACGAGGCAAGATCTTGCATGGAGCGCAAGGCCGAAGGCGATTGATGGTTATTTTGTATTTCTTCCATTTTCTAATAATTGCACCAACAGTTGTCTCCTTCTCACCAAGCTTCTTGTTGATGGTCTTGTAGCCCATTCCAGCCTTGTGCAGGTCTACAACTCTTACCCTGATGTCCTTTGAATGTTCTTTGGTCTTGCCCATGGTGGTGGAGAGGTTGGAATGGAAGAGATTGATTCTATTGACAGGTGTCTTTTATACCCATAACAAGCAGAGATTAGGAGTACTTTTCCTAAAGTGACAGGACTAATCTGTGTGCCTCATGGGCATATAACCAGTCTGTATGAGCCAGAATTCTTGCTGGTTTGTAGGGGATCAAATACTTATTTCCTTCGATCAAATGCAAATTAATTTAGAACTTCATATAATGTGTTTTTTCCGGACTTCTTTGTTGATATTCTGTCTCCATTTGTTAAACTAAAAGTACCATAAAAATTATAGACCGCTCATTTCTTTGTAATCGGGCAAACTAACAAAATCAGCAGGGGATCAAATAATTATTTCCCCCACTGTATGTGTTTGAGTAAAATGAACATTTTTGTTTTATTATTATTATATAAACTACTGACAACATTTCTCCCAAATTCCAAATAAAAATATTGTCATTTAGAGCATTTATTTGCAGAAAATGACAACTGGTCAAAATAACAAAAAAATGTTTTCAGATCTCGAATAATGCAAAGAAAACAAGTTAATATTCATTGATCTTGATCTGGTGGTCCTCCATCCACACCTTGATTGACCTGGCTGTGTGGCATGGAGCATTGTCCTGCTGGAAAAAACAATCCTCAGAGTTGGGGAACATTGTCAGAGCAGAAGGAAGCAAGTTTTCTTCCAGGACAACTTTGTACGTGGCTTGATTCATGCGTCCTTCACAAAGACAAATCTGCACGAGCCTTGCTGAAGCACCCCCAAATCATCATGATCCTCCACCAAATTTCACAGTAGGTGCGAGACACTGTGGCTTGTAGGCCTCTCCAGGTCTCCGTCTAACCATTAGACGACCAGGTGTTGGGCAAAGCTGAACATTTGACTCATCAGAGAAGATGACCTTACTCCAGTCCTCTACGGTCCAATCCTTATGGTCTTTTGCAAACCTCAGCCTGGCTCTTCTTTGCTTCTCGTTGATGAAGGGCTTTTTTCTAGCTTTGCACGACTTCAGCCCTGCACCTAGGAGCCTGTTTCGAACCATCCTTGCCGTGCACTTCACCCCAGCTGTCGTTTGCCATTCTTTTTGTAGGTCACTTGATGTCATCCTACGGTTGTTGAGTGACATTCGAATGAGTTGGCGGTCATCCCGGTGAGTGGAGAGTCGTTTTCGCCCTCTGCTGGTCTGTAGCTTTGTTGTCCCTAATGTCTGCTGCTTGACCTTTGTGGGGGGACATGCAGCGTTCGGCCTGTAGAGGGTGCTACAGGACCGTAGCCAGGGTACGGGAGCAAGGTTTTGTCGCACACCTGTTGCGAATGAAGCCTCGTTACCGGAGGGCATAAGATGTGTGTGCCTCTGCTTTTCAGTAGGAGAGTGGCGGAGAAGACGAGGCGCTTGAGACACGCAGGCTGAAAAGTCGCGGGGGAAAAGAGACGCTTGATACACGGAGACTGGAAAGTCACCAAGGGGAAAGAACGAAGTATTACTGACCAATAAACGGGATTGATTCCCAGAACATAACCTCTGTGTCCGGACCTTATTACATTGGCGCCCCTGTCATCTCGTTCTCGGAGCGGGCGCCGGCCTCTCTCCTTCCGGTCCCTCGGCTCCTCCTGGGCGCCGGCCCCCCGCCCCCTGGCGCGGGGCCGGGGTTGGTCGTCGTGGCTCCCATGATGGGAGGGAGAGATGGTCCTCTGCCAAGCCCACCGGGGCCGCGAGATCCTGGGGCCGGTGGTACTGGACCCAGGCGGCGGTTCGGGTCAGGAGCCCCGTGATGAATTGTTCTAAGACCACCTGGTCCCCGACCTCCTCCGCCGAGCTGTTCCTCGGGTCCAGCCACCGCCACGCGCTGTCCCGCAGCCGCTGGGCGTAGGCAAAGGGCCGGCTCCCCTCCTCCATTGTCAGGGCCCGGAACCGGCGACGGTGTTCCTCCGGTGTGAGGCCCAGGCGGTCACGAATTGCCCGGGCCAGGGACGGGTAGTCCCGTTGGGTGGCCGCTGGTAGGCTGTGCCGTCAGTTCTCCCACGGCCTGCTGGTTCTGCTGCAGGAGAGCCTGCTGTTCCAGGATCATCGTCATGGCCGTAATTAATGTCTCCATATCTCTGCCCCACGTTGGGCGCCAATGTAATAAGGTCCGGACACAGAGGTAATGTTCTGGGAATCAATCCCGTTTATTGGTCAGTAATACTTCGTTCTTTCCCCTTGGTGACTTTCCAGTCTCCGTGTATCAAGCGTCTCTTTTCCCCCGCGACTTTTCAGCCCGCGTGTCTCAAGCGCCTTGTCTTCTCCGCCACTCTCCTACTGAAAAGCAGAGGCACACACATCTTACGCCCTCCGGTAACGAGGCTTCATTCGCAACAGGTGTGCGACAAAACCTCGCTCCCGTACCCTGGCCACGGTCCTGTAGCACCCTCTACAGGCCGAACGCTGCATGTCCCCCCACAACCTTGTTCTTATGAACCGCCGTCTTTGAAATTTTAAGGATGGAAGCTTACTGTATCCCTCTGCCAGTAAAGCCAGAATTGAACCCTTCTTTTCCTCACTCAAAACTTTTCTTTTCAACTCTTTTGGCATGGTCAATTGTTTTGTTTTTTTATTTCAATTACTTTTGAGGTACTACTAGCACTGTTTTTGCCATCCAGCTGGTCCTATTGCAAGAGGATAGTGATGACCACAGCAGTGGTTTTTATACTTTTCCTCATTAAATAAGATTTGGTTCAGGTGATCACCTAATCAGCACCTCATTAAGTAGAATGAGGTGTGCCTGTATTGGAATTCAACAGACACTGGAATGGAATGGAATGGCTGCCATGTAGAGATGCTGATTTAAGAAAAATTTTGAGTGGTCTCTTAATTTTCTCCAGAGCTGTATATATATGGAAACTCCTCTGCAACATGTCAAAGTAGAACATTGTTGTGAACATTTAAAAAAAAGAAAACATTTTAGTTTTAACTGCAAAGAGTTAAAGGACAGGTTTCGTTTTGACAAAAAATGCCTGGTTAGTGTGCATCCTCAACAAGTGTACCATGACAACACATTAAACAAACAAACATGAAAACCACACAATATTCTTTGCATATTGACACACCAGGTGTATGACCGTGGTCTGCTTAACAGTTTCGACACTAACTGTGGGGGGACATGCAGCGTTCGGCCTGTAGAGGGAGCTACAGGACCGTGGCCGGGGTTGTGTCGGCGAGACTTTTGTTGCACACCTGCTGCGAATTAAGTCTCGCCGGCGAATGTTTAAGATGTGTGTGTGCTTCTGCCATTTCAGTAGGGGAGCTAAGCTGGAAACGGCGAGACAGGCGAGGAGAGCTGAGAGCGGAGTGGAAAGAAACGGCAACTGGAAAGTTGCCGAGTGTTTGGGAGGGCTGAAAAGCCAGAGACATTTGTGAGAACTTTGATGAATAAACGGGAAAGTTGTTCCCTTACCCCAAACGCTGCGTCTGCCTCTGTGTACCATCGGACTTTGTTACATTGGCGTCCAACCTGGGACACAGGAAAAAGGCAAAATGGACGCGCTAACAGCGGTGATAGCAAGGATAACGCTCGTTCTCGAGCAACAGACGGCCCTGCAACAGACCCAGCAGGCGACACTAAAGGAGCTGACGGCGGCGAGGCTCGCGGACAGGCCCGGCGGGCCGGCGCCGGGGACCGGAGCGGCACCAGGTCCCCCCAAGGTCCAGCTGCAGAAGATGGGGGACCTGGACGACCCAGAGGCGTTCCTCGCGGTGTTCGAGGGGACGGCGAGGATCTCGGGGTGGCCGGACCGAGAGTGGGCCTACCATCTGCTGCCCCTCCTGTCAGGGGAGGCGCAGCTCGCGGCCCACAGTTTGCCGGCGGCCGCCCAACGGGATTACCAGTCCCTGGCCCGGGCGATTCGGGACCGCCTGGGCCTGACACCGGAGGAACACCGGCGCCGGTTCCGGGCCATGTCCATGGAGGAGGGGTGCCGGCCCTTCGCCTTCGCCCAGCGGCTGGGGGACAGCGCATGGCGGTGGCTGGACCCCGAGAACAACTCGGCGGTGGAGGTCGGGAACCGGGTGGTATTGGAGCAGTTCCTCGCGGGGCTCCCGGCCCGCACCGCCGCCTGGGTCCAGTACCACCGCCCCCAGGACCTAAAGACCGCCGTGGGTCTGGCGGAGGACCATCTCTCCCTCCCACCGCGGGGGCCACAACGACCAACCCCGGCCACGCGGCAAGGGGGGGGGGGCCAACGCCCAGGAGGAGCCGGGGGAGCAGAAGGAGGGAGGCCGGCGCCCGCCCCGAGACCGAGATGGCAGGAGCGCGCTGATCCGGAACCAGCCCCGGCCCCGCAGAGAGAACCTCGAGCGACAGGGGGGGTGTGTTGGCGGTGCGGACGGCCGGGCCACGTGCAGGCCGAGTGTCGGGCGATGGACGTAGGGCAGGTCGTCCGCATCGGCGACATACCGGGCCCTCCCCCCGGACCAGGAGCGGCGTATCGTATTCCGGTAAGGATACAACGTGATACGCACCAGGCGTTCTTGGATTCGGGCTGTATGCAGTCCATGATCCAGGAGCGCCTGGTTCGGCCGGGGGCACTGTTGAAGGCATCGAGGGTGCGGGTGAGGTGTGTGCATGGGGACATTCACGAATATCCGCTGGTCGCTATCGAAATTCATTTTGAGGGGAAAAACCATAGGGTACAGGCGGCGGTTAGCCCACGCCTCACGCATCCCCTGATTCTAGGTGTGGATTGGGAGGGGTTTCCTCAAGCGGTAAAGAGGGCTACCGGGATGCGTGCACGACAGCTAGGGAGGTGTGTGGCGTGTAATGTGCTCTGTGCCGAGGCGGCGCCTCGCGACACTGCCGGGGAGCCGGAGCCGGCGGGGGCGCCTCACCCCGAGATTTCCCCGCCGAACTATCCGCTGCTAGGCGACTTACCCCTCGAGCGGTCTCGTGACGAGACCCTAAGATCAGCCTTTGACCAAGTGATAGCAATTGATGGTACTTTGATACGGCCAGACACAGTGCGCGCCCACCCCTATTTTGCGATTATCAGCGACAGGTTATATAGAGTAAGTCGTGACTCACATAGTCAGGAGGAAGTAACCCAGTTGTTGGTTCCCCGCAGCCGCCGCGAAATGGTCTTCCAGGCGGCTCATTTCAACCCCATGGCGGGCCATCTAGGGTATGACAAAACACTGCACCGTATAATGGCTCGATTTTATTGGCCGGGGATTCGGGCAGAGGTGCGTAGGTGGTGCGCATCCTGTCGGGAATGTCAGTTAGTAAATCCCCCGGCCATCCCACGGGCCCCCTTGCGGCCCTTACCATTGGTCGAGAACCCATTCGACCGCATTGCGATGGATATTATCGGGCCATTTGAGCGGAGCACACAGGGTTATCGATTTGTGTTGGTCTTGATAGATTACGCCACCCGATACCCCGAGGCAATACCTCTGCGCAATATCTCTGCCAGGAGTGTAGCGCAAGCATTGTTTCAAGTCATCTCCCGCGTGGGAATCCCGAAAGAGATTCTCACCGATCAGGGCACAAATTTTATGTCACGCACCCTCAAGGAACTGTATGGCTTGCTGAACATCAAGGCGATTCGAACCAGTGTTTACCACCCGGCCACGGACGGCCTTTGTGAGCGGTTCAATCGGACCTTGAAGTCAATGATCCGGAAGTTTGTCCACGAGGATAGTCGGAATTGGCATAAATGGCTAGATCCCCTGTTGTTTGCGGTGCGGGAAGTTCCCCAAGCTTCCACCGGGTTTTCCCCGTTTGAATTACTCTACGGGCGTAAGCCCCGGGGTGTCCTAGACCTGTTTAAAGAAAATTGGGAGGAAGGGTCTAGCGACAGTAAGAATGAGATCCAGTACGTCCTCGACTTGCGCACAAAGCTCCACGCCCTAGGGGCTATCTCACGTGAGCATTTGCTGCAAGCCCAGGAGCGTCAGAAACGCCTGTATGACAGGGGGGCTACCCTACGTGAGTTTACACCGGGAGACAAGGTGCTCGTACTGTTACCCACCTCCAGCACGAAATTACTCGCGAAGTGGCAAGGGCCGTTTGTGGTCACACGTCGCATGGGGGACGTGGATTATGAGGTTATACGCTCGGACCGGGGGGATAGCTTGCAGGTGTATCACGTCAATCTCCTAAAAAAATGGAACGACGTGGTCACTGTTGCTCTGGCTACGATAGTTCCAGAGAGAGAGGAGTTCGGTCCGGAAGTCCCAAAATCGAAAGGTAGCACTCCGGTCGATATTGATAACCATCTCTCTGCTAGCCAGGCCGCGGACGTTGCAGATTTGCAGCTTAAGTTCGCCGACGTGTTCTCTCCCCTGCCCGGTCGGACTACGCTCATCGACCACCATATAGAAACGCAGCCGGGTTTAACGGTGCGCACGCGTCCCTATAGGTTGCCAGTGCACAAACGAGACGTTGTGTGCCGGGAGTTGGAAGCCATGCTGGAGCTGGGTGTGGTCGAGGAGTCCCGCAGTGATTGGTGTAGCCCCATCGTGCTTGTCAACAAGCCAGATGGGACTATACGGTTCTGTGTGGATTATAGACGGGTTAATGCGGTCTCCAAGTTCGATGCATATCCGATGCCCCGGGTCGACGAGCTCTTGGACCGGCTTGGTACGGCCAGGTACTTCACGACATTGGATTGCACGAAGGGATACTGGCAGATTCCACTCTCGCCGGTGTCCCGGGAGAAAACGGCATTCTCCACTCCGCTCGGGTTATTCCAGTTCACCGTGCTCCCTTTCGGGTTGTTCGGAGCCCCAGCCACTTTTCAGCGCCTCATGGACCGTATTCTGCGGCCGCACGCCGCCTATGCTGCGGCCTACCTGGACGACATTGTCGTCCACAGTGACACCTGGCTGCAGCATGTGCGGAGGGTGGCTGCTGTTCTGCGGTCCCTGAGGCAGGCGGGGCTAACGGCCAACCCGAAAAAGTGCGTGATCGGGCGGAGGGAGATCCGGTATCTGGGGTACCACTTGGGACGGGGGGAGGTGCGACCGCAGATTGAAAAGACTGCGGCCATCGCCGCCTCTCCCCGGCCCAAGACAAAGAAGGAGGTGAGGGCCTTCCTGGGGCTGGCGGGATATTACCGCCAGTTCGTACCTGGGTTTTCAGAGCTGGCCAGTCCCTTGACGGACCTCACCCGGAAGGGTGCCCCGGATCCGGTCCAATGGTCGGGCCAGTGCCAGGGGTCGTTCGAGGCCCTTAAGGGGGCTCTTTGTGGAGAAACGGTCCTGTATGCGCCTGATTTTAACCTCCCTTTCTCACTACAGACGGACGCGTCGGATAGAGGGCTGGGAGCAGTGCTGACCCAGCGCGTGGAGGGGGCCGACCGGCCGGTGCTGTACCTGAGCCGTAAGCTGTCGGAGAGGGAGGGCCGGTACAGCACCGTGGAGAAGGAGTGCCTGGCCATCAAGTGGGCGGTCGGCACCCTCCGCTACTACCTGCTGGGTCGCGCCTTCACCCTCTACTCCGACCATGCCCCCCTCCAGTGGCTCCACCGCATGAAGGATGTAAACGCGAGGATCACCCGGTGGTACCTCGCGTTGCAGCCCTTCAACTTTTCCGTCGTGCACAGACCGGGGGCGCAGATGGTCGTGGCAGACTTCCTCTCCCGTGCAGGGGGGGGGGAGTAGGTCGTCGGCCGTCGGGTCCCCGGCCTGTGTCGGGCGGTGGGGGTATGTGGGGGGACATGCAGCGTTCGGCCTGTAGAGGGAGCTACAGGACCGTGGCCGGGGTTGTGTCGGCGAGACTTTTGTTGCACACCTGCTGCGAATTAAGTCTCGCCGGCGAATGTTTAAGATGTGTGTGTGCTTCTGCCATTTCAGTAGGGGAGCTAAGCTGGAAACGGCGAGACAGGCGAGGAGAGCTGAGAGCGGAGTGGAAAGAAACGGCAACTGGAAAGTTGCCGAGTGTTTGGGAGGGCTGAAAAGCCAGAGACATTTGTGAGAACTTTGATGAATAAACGGGAAAGTTGTTCCCTTACCCCAAACGCTGCGTCTGCCTCTGTGTACCATCGGACTTTGTTACACTAACCCTTTCTGTTTATCTGGGCACTGTAACTAACAGCTAATTGTTAGCATTTTGAAACAAAACCCAATACATGTCAATGGACAACCAAGTAATTTCATCTATTCAGATAATTTGAGATGATTTGGGCATGACTTTTCAAACATGCTAACTTAGGGTTCATTAACTTGCATTGGGTTTTGGTTAAAAATGCTGAGAATTAGCTGTTAGTTTCAGGGCCCAGATAAACAGAACCAAAGTGTTGATTGAAGTCTGTCCATGTTCATAGACCAAGGTAAGGAACCAAAAATGTGATTTTGTAAATTGTGCTGGTTGGTGAGAATATGGCATTGGCTAATCCTCAGGCATCAGTTACTAGTATGTGTAATGAAGTGGTTTAAAAATGTGTTTCTTTTAGGATTTTGCTGACATACACTTAAATTCTTCTTTTCAGTGTTATAGTATGACACAAAATGGCAAGAGAATCCTCTTTCTGCCTCCACACAGTCACTGCGCTCCATCAACCACAAATGCTGCAGTGGAGTAGTGCTACCAATTCAGCTTTTGTAATGATTTAATTACTTGCAGATGCCAGAATTCTCTAATGAACTCTTATCTGTGTTTAGCAGCTATCCTAGTAGGTACAAATAATCAGCAGATGGATAACTACAGATGCATATGATGCATGTTAAATTGGATTTAAATCTGAAGATTGACTTGGCCAGAGAACTTTACACTTTTTGGCCCTGAAAAACTCCCTAGTTGCTATGGCAGTATGTTTTGGGTCATTGTCTTACTGTATGATGAAGCACCATCCAATGAATTTGGAGGCATTTGCTTGTACTTGAGCAGACAGGATGTTTCTGTACACTTCAGAATACATTCTGCTGCTGCCGTCAGCACTTACATCATCAATTAAGACAAATTAGCCAGTTCATTAACACCCCCTCCACAATGTTTCACAGATGAGGTGGTATGCTGTAAATCTTGGGAAGATCCCTTTTTCTCCAAACTTTCCACTTGCAATCAGTCTGGTAAATGATAATATTCATCTTATCTGTCCACAATACCTTTTTCCAGACCTCTGCAGGCTTTTTAGATACTTTTTTAGCAAACTGTAAGTGAACATCCTTTTTGAGGATAACTAGTGGTTTCACCTTGTAGTGAAGCATAGTTCGGCTGGTGACGTATTCTGCAGATGGTAGTCTCTGACACATTCACGCCTACCTCCTGGAGAGTGTTCCTGATCTGATTAGCCTGTTTGCGATTGCTGAGGTCACCAGTTTTCTTTTTAATGATGTTCCAAACTGTTGATTTTGGCAAGCCTAAGGTTTTGGCTATGTTTCAGATTTTTCAGCCTAACAAAGGCTTCCTTGACTTTCATTGACAGCGCTTTGGTCCTCATGTTGACAGACACCAATAGCAGACTCCAAAGGCAAACACAAAGCCTAGAATCAATACTACACATTGACAGCTCTCTTATGCCTGCACAAATTATGTGACGGAGTACACCTGACTTACCAGAAACACCTGTCAAGCCAATTGTCCCATTACCTTTGGGTACCCTGAAATAGGGGGACTTTGCATAAAACGTGTTGAAATTTCAGAATGGTAAAACCGTAAGCAAATACCATCAAATAAAGGCTGAGGATCTCTACTTTAACCTCACAGTAATTGTTAATTCTAACTTTTGGAATATTGAGCCCAAAAAAGCCAAAAGAAGGAAACATGCTTCACTGTCCCATTACTTACGCAGGGCACTGTATTACAACCCAGGGCATATGAAAAGCTATGAATGTGACTTGTGTGGCATTAACTTTGGGTAAGTTGTCAGGGAAAGGCATTAGAAAACCTAAGCATCAGCAACACAAATTTAACACAAGAACACACAAAAAAACAGTGTCTGTTACGGTCAGATCTAATGAACCCAAGTGCGGACACAAAGTCAGGACACAAATATAAAATAATAAGGGTTTTAATAACAGGGGCTGGGAATGGGACGAGCAGGGGAAAATGACAAACGCTCCCAGCGTCTGTGCCGAATATGTACTGCTTCCCCTCCCATAAAAGTGCAAGTTGTCACAAGGCGATGGTGTGGCATTCATTATCTGCCTCTCTGGTTCTACAAGCCTTGGTAACAGCTGGGGAATATCAGTTGCCATATTCAGCCTCCCACTGTAGAAGAGAGAGGGGGGTTAGGGGGAGTAGTGCTGTCCCCAGTCTGGGGGATATGGATCTCAGAAACAACCATCTGGGCCTCCCCTTCTACTTCAAAGCCTGGATTTAAAAAACTGGTTTTTCAGAAGCATCACAACTGAGAGGGAAATTTGAAAGCCAAGTGTGTGGGTTGGTGTGAATGTGAGGTCGTTCCAGATACACTCCAGATACTGCTCTCACAAGCCTCTTGATCTTCAATAAACTGATGTTATTACCTTAATATTGATATCATGATATTGACATTGGTTACCCTTTATTTTTCAGTCCATTAATTACCTGGAAACTATGTAGTAACAAAGTAATTACTTGATAATAACTTAAGAATTATATATCGGTTACAGTGAATACCAAATAAATGCCAGTGGTAATAGTACTTTAAAATAAAGCGGCACCAATATTTCCATCATTAACACTTTCAAATCAACAGTATTTTAAGTGGTTAAAGTCACAGTCACAGTGGTTGCAGTGGCACATAAAATGGAGAGCACATTGTTGTGTTTGGAAAGAGTTCGTAAGGGATGGAAGTTCGTAAGGAGGTATCTTGGGCCTGAGAAGAAAACTGCAGAAAAGTTCAGTGCCCTTGAGTGAGCTGGATAAGCTCAGTATGACATGACTCGGCATCTTTGTGTTCCGCAAATTGTAACAACTACGAGCCTGGTGCAGATAGAGAATTCTTTTACTCATGCTGATGTTTGCACTTACTTGCCTGTGCAAAGGACATTTAAGGATAGGTGTGGCTTTGAACTTGTTTTTTTTAAACACAGCAATCATACTTGTCTGGCTGGAGTATACTGTGTTGTTGATTTGTGCATGTAAGGTTTTCAGAAAGCACATCCAGGGTTGGTGTTGCTCCACCTCCACATAAAGGATGTTGTCTACCTCATTCAGGACACAAATGTGAAACTTGACCATACTCTATGCAAGTCATGAAAAGCTCCCTTAACAAAAGGAGGACAAAGTTCATCCAAAGCCGTGGCAAACAATGGGCAGGGAGCTGTCAAAGTCAGACAACCTTGAAGAGGTTCACTGACTGACGTGGCTGGCTACACCCAGGGTCAGACTGAAGGACACCTGCTCCCCCCAACCCCTCCAGCCCCCCTGGGACAGGATAGGGACAAGCCTCTGGCAGCCTTGTGTGTATTTCATAGTCACATGGCCCATCATTCCGGTGATCTCATTACAACAGGCAGTGTCCCTCCTTGACTTTGGAGAGGCTCTATCATTCCTTTCTCTTCTTTCTCCCTGATGAAATCCCTCTGAGCAAAGGGCTGTTTCTTAAGAACAGGATGAACAAAGTTCAACCCCTGTGTAACTGAAAAAAGCCCTGCGGCTCTCACATGATTCTTTCTCAGTTAACAATTTACAGGAAAGGAGAAGGAGAGCCTTGTTCTGGACAAACAGAGCGCTGTGTTTGCTGTTTGTATTAATATTAGCATAGCCAACTACTCATTGGCCCAACCCCTCAAATCACAAACACACAACATGCAAGGACATGAGAGCTGCCATGCGAAAGCCATCCTCCACTAACACAGAGTTCCCTCCTCCCCTAAAAAGAATTTGATAAATCAAGTTTATCAAAGGCCATACACACCCAACATGGTCAACACTCCAGAACAGAGCAGAGGTTACTTTGCAGTAAGTTGTTGGGCTCAGGGGGTACACTACCACACGTGTTAGGTGAGTGTGCATAGGCACGTGGTGTGGATCTCTGACATACAGTGCCCTGTTGTATTATTGGGACAGTGAAGCATTTTTTCTTCTTTTGGCTCTATACTCCAGAGTGTGGATTTTAAATCAAAATGACTATGAGGCTAAATAATAGATTCTCAGGTTTTATTTGAGGGTATTTGTGTACCATTTAGAAATGACACTTTATACATAGCCCCCCTATTTCAGGGCACCAAAAGTATTGGGACAGATTAATGTAATTAGGCACCCATTGACCCCACCAGACAGTAGGTGTCTTCTCCAGTGATGCTTTGCAGGCCTGTCCTGCAGCGATCATCAGTTGTTCTTTATTTTGAGTTTTTTTTGCCTTAAGTCTCATATTCAGTAAATATGCATGTTCAATTGGATTTAAATCTGGAGATTGACTTGGCCAGTCAACAACATTCCACTTTTTGGCCATCCACACCTCCCTCCTGGAGAGTCTTCGGTCATCAACTGTAGAAGTCTTCCTTAGCCTACCAGGCCGTTCATGATTGCTGAGCTCATCAGTGCTTTCTGTCTTTTTAATGATGTTCCAAACTGTTGTTTTTGGTAAGCCTAAGGTTTTGGCTGTTTCTGTATTTTTCTAATTTTTCACCCTCATAATGGTTTTCTTGACTTTCATTGACACCTATTTGGTCCTCATGTTGACACCAACAGCAGAGTCCAAAGGCAAACACAAAGCCTAGAATCAAGACTAGACTTTGACAGCTCTCCTACAGTATGCACACAAACGGTGTGATGGAACACACCTGAAACACCTATCAAACCAATTGTCCCATTACCTTTGGGTAACCTGAAATAGGGCGACTATGCATAAAAAGTGTTGTAATTTCTGAATGGCGAAACCACAAATACCCTCAAATAAAAGCTGAGAATCTATACTTTCTATACTACCTCAGTGTAATTGTTTGATTTAAAATCCAAACTTTTGGAGTATAGAGCCAAAAGAAGAAAGAAATGCTTCACTGTCCCAATGTAATAATGTCCCAAAATCACAGGGCACTGTAGCTCTGATTGAGTGTGAGTAAAGTCTGAGATCTATTATTCATTATGACCTACGTATATGCACCTTTTTGTACTGACTGCACTGCCATTTTCTCTCTGCAATGAAAAGGCTCAAGTACCTGTATTTTTCCACAATTGATTTGTGTTCTTCGAGGGGTGAAGAAAGACATATGAATATGATTTGTAACTACACAGATTTTGTGCTCTATTGTTATAGTTGAATCGCCATGTTTGGACACTTGTTTCCATACTTGCATATGATCTTCTGTTTAATGTGTGTTTTTACAATAGCCTTTGAGCATCTATGTAATTCTATACTGAGGGCTCTTTTCAGTTTAATGTGTGTTGGCAAAAATCTGTACTTAACAATTCCAGGAAAGACCGTCCACCTGGAAATCTCATGACTTCCTGCCTCTAATTCCAGGCTGAGCGATCAGACTGTCTGAATAGCAGCTTCCATTGAAGGGGAGTAAACACTGTAAGTGTCAGGCATGTTTGCCAGGGCTGATGTTGAATCAAACATTAGGGCTCGTCTAATGCTTGCAATGAACTCAAATGCCCTTGAAAAGCTGTGATGATATTTTTCCCCCGCCTGACAGACTTATAGTACACTGGGAACTCGAAGCAAAGGGATTGGCTGGCCTCATGAATGGGCCCCTGCATGTTGTACATGTTCTGTTTTTGCTGTTTTCAAATCCTGTCTAACCCCTCCCCTCCACTCTCTCTAATGTAATTTAAAATCAGCAAGAGAACAGGGCAACAGGAAAACAGAGCAGAAGCATGACAACATTAAGGGAGAATTCAGAACAAAAATCCCCACCCGTGTCACAGCACATTGTGTTGGCGGCCAATGACCTCACACAAAGTTTACACATTCCTAACCGACCTCACACACACACACACACAGGGCTGAGATGGGGATCAGTCATGGCTGATTCAGGCTGTCCCTGCTTAGTCAGCACTATAGACAAGCTTAGCCCTCGTTCAGTCTTTTTTTAAACAGACACAAAAAGCAGTAAATAGGTTGTTTTGAATGTTGAATTGGCATGTGGTCAAATGTCTCATTTGCATATCAACTCCACTGATACAGAGATATGTTATGTGTCGCTGTTCTTGGCAACTGTCCAACAAATTAACACCTTCTTTGTAATCACAGTTACAAATACACAACAGGAACCGAACCAACAGGAGAAGACAAAAGCTGCCCCATGCACACAGTGAGTGTGGAGCATGGAAAGATCAGATGACGTTTAGGCCCCCCCACCCCTCCTCTACTCTGCCCCCATGCCTCCCTGTGAAGGTCAGATGGTGAGAGAGCAGCCCTCAGCCCTACTCCTCTCCCCTGACTGGCTAAAACAGGCTTAGGGATGGGGCCGGGGTGTGGCCCACTGAGCATGCCCAGTGAAGAGGAATGCTGTGTGATGGCAACATGGTATCTCCCATCTGCTGATGCAGTGTGCTGCCTTTTTCCATCCAGTCTAGTGAGCAGCCAGATACATTTACAGAGGAATGAACACACTATGGCTGACACACACACAAGAATGCATGCACATGTGTGCGTGCACACACACACACACAGGGATTTACTCAGGCATGCAAACAAATACATGTATATAAAGTTTGGAGGGGCTGAAGAAGAGAGAACAAATATTATTCAGCCAAGCCCCCAAAGCACACACATACAGTGCGAATAGAGCAACAGCTCCACTGACTCTGCTGTATACTGCAAACAAAGAGCAAGAGAAGTCGTAGAAACTGAAGGATTATTAAAAAGAGAGAAAAGGACTGGACATGATAAGAATAAAGAACATACATTTATTCGGCAGTACAACTTCAGGCGTTTTTGACATGACAAAGAGGACTCTACACACTAGTAGTCACATGACCAACGCATGTTAACATTACGTTATATTTGACAAAATATATTTTATGATTGATAATGATTTGCTTATCCGTGTGTGACAGACACTCGGTCATATTGGATCCTAGATCCCATTAAGAATACACAATATGCTATGACCATGCTTTAGTTACGAAATAAATCTGTTATGTTTGAATAACGGA